>NW_028277097.1:18580000-19280000 GCF_059951505.1 Python bivittatus
GAGAGAATGCAAGGAAAAATAAAATAAAATAAAATAAAATAAAATAAAATAAAATAAAATAAAATAAAATAAAATAAAATAAAATAAAATAAAATAAAATAAAACTCACCTTTCCTTCCCAGGACTTGTAGCAATTGTTAAACATTCACCGTTGCTATGCAAGCGTGAAAGATATTTGCTGAATGGACTGAAAGTACAAAGGGGGGGGGAATTGTGTTGCTTTTTAATACTGGATTCCTGAACATACCTTTTCCAATCCAAAATGCTGCAATTCAGAATTTGCACTTTTCAACAGTGATTCAGTCAGCCAGGACTTTCTATTTTAGTGGATAACAAAGTGCATTCTTCAAAGGAGAGTTCTGTATAATACCAAAAATAATGCACAAAAATGGACTATATTGGGGAAATATTGGGCATACTGCAAACATACTGCAAACATAAGGGAGAAAATGTGCGCTGGAGAAGTAAGGGTGCAATAAAAAGGGACTCCCAGTCCCCTTATTGGGGAAAGGAGATGAAATAAACTTAATATTGGAAAGTCTGGAAGTTAAGAGAAATGCAAATGGCTGGATTTGTGTTTTGTCCTGATGGAATGTTTAACTTACCAAGTTTCCTTTGAAAGTAAGGGAGCATCGCATGGTTTTACTTATTGGTCTTACAATCAAGGATAATTCTTCTTTGGTGAAAATAATAATAATAATAATAATAATAATAATAATAGTAATAGTAATAATTTGTTGTTGTTCAGTTGTTAAGTCGTGTCCGACTCTTCGTGACCCCATGAACCATATTGCGCCAGGCCTTCCTGTCCTTCACTGCCTCCCTGAGTTGGCTCAGTTTCATGCTCATTGGTTCAGTGGTGCTATCTAACCATCTCATCCTCTGCCGTCCTCTTCTCCTTTTGCCTTCAATCCTTCCAGCATCAGGGTCTTTTCCAAAGAGTCCTCTCTTCGCATTAGGTGACCAAAGTATCTCAGCTTGAGCTTCATTATCAATCCTTCCAACGAGCAATCAGGATTGATTTCCTTTAAGATTGACTGGTTTGACCTCCTAGCAGTCCAGGGGACTCTTAAGAGTCTTCTCCAGCACCACAGTTCAAAGGCATCAATTCTTCGGCGCTCAGCCTTCTTTATGGTCCAGCTCTCACAGCCATACATTACTACTGGAAAAACCATAGCTTTGACTATGCGGATCTTTGTTGGCAAGGTGATGTCTCTCCTTTTTAATATGCTGTCTAGGTTTGCCATAGCTTTCCTCCCAAAGAGCAAGCATCTTTTAATTTCATGGGTGCAGTCTCCGTCTGCGGTGATCTTGGAGCCCAAATAAATGAAGTCTGTTACTGCTTCCATTTCTACCCCTTCTATTTGCCAGGAAATAATAATACACCTGTTCCATATTGTCTTACCCAAACTATCAATCAAATTTAAAGTATTATTAGTATTGCTATTGTCATAAGTATTAATTTTATCTATATATTGCTATTTTTCCTGTAGAAATTGATGAAACCTTCTCATGGATTTCAAGAGATGACATATTTCTATAAAATGAATAAAATTTCTCGTGGGGGATGGGGTGGGGATGGGCAGACTACAGACTCTATAACCATAGCATTTCCATGTTTTGTATGCACCAAAATCTGAAACAAGCATGTGAGTTTCTCCTTAGCTGAAAGATCTGGGCCATTTGTAGGAATCCTAAAATGTTCAAAACCAGAGGATGTTGTGGGTGTAATGCTTTTATAGTGTGTTATGGAACTGGAAGAGAAAATTGTGATAATAATAAAACATATCTGGAAGATTCCCAGGTTAGCAAAAGGGTGCCATATCAGCTTCCAATACAGAGTGATCTCCTTGTGGAGTCATTGTCCAGAAAGAAAAGAAAAGTTGAGTTCTTCTACACCTGCTAAAGATATATAACTTTTTCACATGCTGTATTAGAACTTGTGTTTTGGAGACAGCATAAACAGCCCTCACTACTTGGGGTAATATTGGTCCTCTCCTCAGCTTTAAAGATGGATAAACCTGGATTATAGAGTTAAATGAGTGAAGAAAAGAGAAGTCACTATAATGAAGCTGGCATCATGGAATTAACTGCTCCCAAAGTATTAATGGATTCCGTAACTGCATATGGACGTCTAAACACAGTGGAGGGTTTATCGCAACCATGGGATTGTTGAAAAGAATTGTGTTCCCTCATCTCTGCCTTTTCCTGCTGCTTGTTTTACAGCTCTTGAAAACAGATTTGATGGAATCCTTCAGAATCCTCTTGGACCACCAGTTGGATTGTATCAATCACTTAAAAGCACTTAAGTTTTTTTGTGGTTGTTGTTATTTTTATGGCAAGGATATAATAATCTGCCCTCTCACGTTAAAGACAATTTTGAAGATTAGTGCAAGATGGGAAGGCAGCTGAAATCAGCTGGGAGAAAGCTAGTGTGACAAAAAGAACATTTCTAATCCTTCATTGTTGCCGGTGAGTCAAAGGGAATTAACTGTCAGATGAAAGGGGATAAACATCCTGCTTTTTGTATCAAAAACTCTTCACTTTAATCAGAAGATAATGGCTATCTTGCCAGTTGAACCATGATTAGAACTTAAATAAATTCACTCTCCAAATTCTCCCTTTGTGGATTATGATGTTGAGTGTGCTCAACCTTTTATAACTTAAGGTCCACCAATCATTCTATTAAAGAGGCTGGGATCTCCATGCTAGAAAGAAAGGCGGGGGGGACTTTTTCAAAGAAGGATGTTCTGATCTTTAAAAGTATTCTGTTATTATAGTTATAATTTACTGCAAAATTTAACAACTTACATAACATAATGCTTTACAGACAAACCTGCATCTTACCTGAATTACGTCTTCGCCCCTACATGTGACATAAAATCCTCAGTTGACAACCACTGCAGTAGATAGACTGTGCTCTTAGAAGTTTATTTTCATTAGCTTGCTATCCTCTGTGGGCCTAGATGAGGTGAATGAAATCGGGTTCAAGACAGAAAAGTCAACCCATGGTGGTGATAAGATTCTCCTGATCAAAGCAAGGAGGCCATTGTGTTTGCTTTAGCAAAGCTCCTCGAGATACCTTGAACCTTTCCCCTTTCTCCTGCCTGTCATTCGCCAAAGCCAGGAGACAGAAATCTCTTCAGGCTTCAGCAAGCGCATGTTAGAGAAAGCAGGGGGGAAAAAAATCAGCTGGTGCTTCCAGAAAACTAGGAACACAAAACCAAGAAATTAAAGCAACATGGTTGCTTCGTTTCACTCTTAGAAGTAAGGCAGCCACGTTGGTTCAGGCAGAAGTTCAATGGAGCGTTTTGTATTTATTCATAATTTAATTTTTTGATTTGTCTCTTCTTTTTAACACTTAATTTCTGTACGTTGCCTCAACTCTAGCTGGCTTCAGGGGGTTAGATAAATTTTACAAACCAATAAATATCTTAAAAAACGTCATGTCAGATGTTCGGTTACGTTACTTTGCACTGCCCTTGACTTCATCTTATTTGATTATTGTAGTACAATGCTACGATGTATTATTCGGTACCCTTTTCATATTTGTCATGAAGACAATTGTATTTGATAGCAAATCTAGTTAAATGTGTTGTGCAGCTGTGAACCCAGCCTTTATGCAGGTATGCAACGGAGGGCATTACTCCTTAGCACATCTTTATAAAAGAACACAATGAGACAAATGAAAGACTCAAATGCTAGCCCTGTTAATTTTCTGAATCTCTTCTTCCAATCTGGCCTCTCTTCCTCTAATGGGAGGGCTACCTCTGAATCATAAAATAATTAGATATCGCTGCCCTTTTCAATTCACTGATTCGTTATGCTGATTCTAAGATTGAGTAAAACTGGCTAAAAGATGTAATTTTAAGTGCTGGTGTTGGCAAGTGGGAGATACTTGGTAAGATTAGTCAGTTAATCACACATTATGACATACATTCATCTTCATGGTCTCTTGTTGCAGCAGAAGGAAATCATATTATTTTAACTAATAGTTATCAGATCTGGCAGCTAATTCTTATATTACAGTCCATAACCTTCAGTGAAGAGACCTGCAGTGGACTGATTCATGCTGATTTTATACACCCACAGAAAGAGAGAGAGTTAGTTCTTCATGGCTTTATAGAGATGCTATTTAGAGAGAGAGGTTTGGGGTGGGGAGGAAGATAAACAAATAATCAGCCTGGTTGGATTATGTGAAGCTGATTAGGTTCCCAGGATAATTCCTGGAAGAGAGAAATCCAGAATTGTTACCTTTTTGTGACTGTCTTTTGAGCAAAAGTCAGCAGCAAAATAATGTGCATACGGATTATTCTGGGTTTAGATGATCCCAAGGGTTAGGGCACCTGTGTTGAGCTTCCACAATTATCTAACACAGTTGCTATTGAGTCTGAAAAAAATTGACATAAAGTAATGCTGTGTGGGGCAGTTTTGCCTTCGAGATTAATTTTGAGGCTCCTTCTTTGGATAGCTTCTTTACCTCACAGGAGTCCTCCCTTGGTTGCATTTCCTACTTTCTTCCTGGCTTCTCTTGTAGAACTGGGCGGGGGGAGAGGGGGGAGGGAAAGACTTTTTGGAGTTGTCTTTGAAGCATCTTGAGGTATCTCAACCACCGTTCAGTTTTTATGCAAGGCAGCTTCTTCTTCACATTACAAAAAGGCCTAGTCAAACTTTTGGACAGCAGAAAGCGTTGGCTGAAGTCTGTAAGTGTGGAATGTGGCCAAATATGGAAAAAGAAGCAAATCTATTTCTCCTTTTGTACTGGGCATTGTGGTGGAATGGGGTAGTCTTTCTGGAGATATACAAAATCTACTACTTGCTTTGGAGCCCATTTATTAGGTTCAGCTACTGATGACTTAGTTCACAAATGGTTGTCATGTTGACTTGTGTTTTGTAATAACTTATGGTTCTTCCAAGAATATTTCTGAGGTCCCTTGTTTATCATCTTCCTCATTCCCTCAACCTTAATGAGCATAATCATTTTTTCTAGTCCATCATCCACATGCATCACATATCCAAATATATATAACTTTCAGCTTCTTGATCATCACTTTAAGTCAGGTTTTTTTTTTTTTTTTGGTCATCTGATTGGTGATTCTTCTTGCAGTTCATGGAAAGTTTATCAAAATCCATAGTTCAACCTTCCTTCCTTCCTTCCTTCCTTCCTTCCTTCCTTCCTTCCTTCCTTCCTTCCTTCCTTCCTTCCTTCCTTCCTTCCTTCCTTCCTTCCTTCCTTCCTTCCTTCCTTCCTTCCTTCTCCAAGCTGTATATTACCACTGAAAAGTTCCAAACCCACCAAAGCACTTCAAAATTCAATTTGGACTATCAACTACTATTTTAATAGATCTAGGAATGCTTTATTTAAAGAAGCTTTTTGGGGAGGCCAACAAAAAGAAATGGCACTTCCCACACATTAACAAAACCAAATGTTATCACAACAGTACTTAGAAGAATTCCATTAAATATGGCCCTTTCTGGAAATATATAATTGCCCTTGAAGAAGTTATCACCTCAGATATGAGGATCTGGGGCTGTTGGAAACAGTGATTCTCTTTCTTAAGGCATTGCCTTGATCTAGTCTATCACAACAGACTACTTTGAAGCAATGCTTGGTCAACATGAACCATGAAGTTGCTTTGCCAAGCCTTAATTTGGCTGCCCCCAGTGGAAAGGGGTACATGGATTTTGTTTATATATGATAGCTGGCCTTGCCAGTCTTGGCTGGGGTATAATTTCTTCTTGATGGTTTCTTGATTATGGTGTTTCTTCCCTGATTATTTATCTGGTGCTTTTCCTGCTTCTCTGAGTTTTGTTTGCTGGGGAGGACATGTTCTGGCTGTTTGCTTCCTTCCTTGATTTTTGGTTATATCTTTTGAATGGTATCTACATGGGATTTATCTCTTAAGTTGATGGCCAATTTGTTGGAATGCTGATTTGTCCTAGAAGTTTGGCATTCAATCATCACTCCCCCTAAGGCTGGTAAGGCAAGCTACTGTATATAAATAACCAGCAAACTTCACTCCCTCACACAATAATGTTATCTAGCCTAAGAAGGGAACATCTGCAGGAAGACAACCAAGCTCGGAGAACACCAAGAACCCAACCGTTCAACCCTGAGCTACATCTACTCTCTACTGTTGGAACTTTTCATTACTTGGACTTGTCCTGTTGGTTGAAAAGTAGAAAGCTGTGATTCCTTTGCCACCACCTTCATGATTTGATGGGGCTCAGCTTTATTTGCTGATTTCTTCCCAAAATTTCCTGCATTTTCTCCAGGAAGCTCAGTCAATGAAGAAATTGTTTGGTTTCACTGGAAGGAAGGGACATAATACTTAGAAGCATTTTTAGCAATTGTTGAAGCAATTACCCATGCTTCGTGATGGGGCCTTTATCTCACTTTGACCCAGTAATTTATACACACTTGACCTCACCCAGTTTTTAAGGGCTGTACAGGTGTAACTCACTTATTATTACCTCTGCTGTTGAGAAGAGACCACCTTCTTTCCTTATTCCTCAGCTAACTGGCAGCCTATATAATTTTGCATACTTCATCTCTCCTGACATCCTTTTGTTATTTTCTATATTGTTTACTGACATCCTGACATCCTTTTATTATTTTCTATTGATACGATTCCTTTAAATGGGGAATGAATAAAAAACATGCAGTATATTTTCTCTGGAAGATAAGCAGAACTGATGACTGGCAAGGTTACTGGATCTTGGCTGCAAAAATCCATATGACTCTTAAATCACAACGAAAAGACACCAAAAATATTTGCAAGCTGCATTGGCTGCCAGTTTGCTTCTGGGTCTAGTTTAAGGTGCTGGTTTTGACCTTTAAAGCCCTTCATGGCATGGGGCTGGGTTATTTGAGGGACTGCCTCTCCCTGATCACATTGGCCTATCCCATTAGATCTGGCAAGGAAGGTATGCTATGGGTTCCATTGGCCAGTTTGGTGGGTCCCAGGAAGTGGGTCTTCTCGGCCATGGTGCCCTCCTTGTGGAACATTCTCCCCCTGAAGTGAGGCTCACCCCTTCCCTGCTGTCATTGAGGAAGTCCCTCAAGACCTGGTTGTGTCATCAGGCCTGGGGGTCTTTGGGAACCGGAGACCTTCTTAGATGGCTCCATTTTAATTGATAGTCTACTCTCTCCATGGGGTTTGTGTATTTTAAAACTTAATTTTTTGAAATTTGTGATCATGTTTTTATTTTAATAATAACTTTTATATGTCTGTTTTTATTCACTTGTTATTTTATTAATTGTGGTACACCGCCCAGAGTCGCTTTGGGTGAGATGGGCAGCTGTATAAATGTGATATATAAATACATTAAAAAATAGTAAATAAAAATAGAATGCTTTGCTTCCATCTACTCCTCCTCTAGAGTTTTGCAGCCCAAATATATTCACTCCAATAGAACACCACCAGGGCTCATCTAGGAAAGCATCACAATTTAATGTGCTTTTGTTTTAGCACCAAGACTTCCTTGAAACGTTCTCAGCAATTAATTCATGCTATTTAAATTGAAAGCATACTAATTAGGCAGCCTTGAAAAATGAATCTTTTCCAGGAATCAGGAGCTTCTTTGAAAATGCACAGACATTACAACTCCTCTGGCATTTTAATGTCTCAGGAGGAAAGCTTTACACAGGCTGGAAGCCATTCTAAATCACTTTTTCCAGAGCAGTCTCACAAAATTCTAGCAGGGCCAGCTTCCTGTTCATTTGTGCTCATCCCTTTTATTTCTAATTAGAGAGTCAGTGTCTCTCTCTACTGGGGTACTTTGGCATTACAGCTGGGCTGGGAGGTCTCTTCTGCAACAGCTTCCTGGATCTTTTTCTGACATGCTTCTGACTTCTCCACATTGTACTCATTATTTCCCTCAACAGGGGAATTAGACCCATATTGCTGGAGTATCCTCAACTGTTGGCATAAATTTCATCACTAGATGGGAATGAGAAGTGGACTTTGAATCTCCGCCTCCTCCTCCTCCTCCTCCTCCTCCTCCTCCTCCTCCTCCTCCTCCTCCTCCTCCTCACTTCCCTTTCTGTTTCTCATTCTTCACCACCACTTCCTTCTCCCTCTCCATCTCTCCCTCCCTCGCATTTTCTGTCATAGTAATAGCCATATATACCTCCCCACTTCCATTGTCTAGCCCACAGACAACCTTAAAGATGTCACATTTTTGGTTTTTTTCATCTGTCATGGGGAAAAAGCCACTCAATTAAAAGAAGAACCAGAGGAGCAAAAGATCTATTTTTTTCTTTATTAAAGTACCCATACAGTGATCATTGGGCCCCAGCCAAAGCAATAAGAGAGCCCCAAGCCTAGGTCAGTAAGGACTATATAGAAACAGAAAATGGCCAAACCGTGGTGCATAATTAATCACATAGTATAGCCCCAATCTTCTCGTACTCCTTTCCCTATTTTGTTCCATGACTGGTTCTAACTGTTGCTTCTTGGCCCGCATACAGATTTCTCAGGAGACAGGTAAAGTGGTTTGGTACCCCCATCTCTTTAGAATTTGCCACAGTTTGTTGTGATCCACACAATCAAAGGCTTTTGCATAGTCAATGAAGCAGAAGTAGATGTTTTTCTGGAACTCTCGTGCTTTCTCCATGATCCAGCGAATGTTGGCAATTTGATCTCTAGTTCCTCTGCCTCTTCGAAACCCAGCTTGTACATCTGGTAGTTCTCGGTTCACATATTGCTGAAGCCTAGCTTGTAGGATTTTGAGCATAACCTTGCTAGCATGTGAAATGAGTGCAATTGTGCGATAGTTTGAGCATTCTTTGGCGTTGCCCTTCTTTGGAATTGGAACATAAACTGACCTTTTCCAATCCCGTGGCCACTGTTGGGTTTTCCAAACTTGTTGGCATACTCAGTGCAGCACTTTAACAACATTATCTTTTAGTATTTTAAATAGCTCAGCTGGAATACTGTCATCTCTGGTCGCTTTGTTGTAAGTAATGCTTCTTAAGGCCCACTTGACTTCGTTTTCTAGGATGTCCATCTCAAGGTCAGTGACCACACCAGCATGGACATCAGGGACATTAAGATCTTTCTTATATAGTTCTTCTGTGTATTCTTGCCACTTCTTCTTAATCTTATATGCAAGATGGGCGGAGGACAAATTTAATACATAAATAAATAAATATAAGATTCTTATATAGAAGCTTATATAGAAGCTTATATATATAATATATATAAGAAATAGAGAGGATGTGGAAAGTAAAGGCCAAAGTGGTCCCAGGGGTGGTAGGAGCACTTGGAGCTGTGACTTCTAAGCTGGGAGAGTGGCTCCAACAGATCCCAGGAACAACATCAGAGCTCTCTGTCCAGAAGAGTGCAGGGCTAGGAACAGCTCAGATACTGCACAGAACCCTCAAACTCCCAGGCCTCTGGTAGAGGACCCAAGATTGAGGAAGACATGTACCACCCACAGGGGTGAGAGGGGAATTTTTTATATATATATATATATATATATATATATATATATATATATGTATAATTGTATGCAGAATACATCATGAGAAATGCGGGGCTGGAAGAATCACAAGCCGGAATTAAGATTGCAGGGAGAATCATCAACAACCTCAGATATGCAGATGATACCACCCTCATGGCAGAAAGTGAAGAAGAACTAAAGAGCCTCTTGATGAGGGTGAAAGAGGAGAGTGCAAAAGCTGGCTTGAAACTCAACATTAAAAAAAACTAAGATCATGGCATCTGGACCCATCAATTCCTGGCAAATAGAAGGGGTAGAAATGGAAGCAGTAACAGACTTCATTTATTTGGGCTCCAAGATCACCGCAGATGGAGACTGCAGCCGTGAAGTTAAAAGACGCTTGCTCCTTGGGAGAAAAGCTATGGCAAGCCTAGAGAGCATATTAAAAAGCAGAGACGTCACCTTGCCGACAAAGATCCGCATAGTCAAAGCTATGGTTTTTCCAGTAGTAATGTATGGCTGTGAGAGCTGGACCATAAAGAAGGCTGAGCGCCGAAGAATTGATGCCTTTGAATTGTGGTGCTTGAGAAGACTCTTAAGAGTCCCCCCAGTCTGAACTCCACACCTCTTCAAAAGATGTAAATGGCTATGTCTGCAGACTCTCTTCTCCCTTCTCCTAAATTTTGGATCCCACCTTGTGATGTTGTCACTGCATCGTTGGGCATTCACCTCCTTATCTGCTTTCAAAGACTAAAACAATAACAGTTTTAAAATGTACTTACCCCAACTCTGCCCCACCATATCATTCAGAAAATGAGGGAACACCTTCTGGATAGATGTTGTGGACATTCTGATAATAGCAAGCCTGTTTTCAGCCAAGTAGAGTTCAATGTCATTCAACAGGTCTTTAATAATAAAAAAAATGAACACTTGTCCTTGCATTTTATTAGGTCATCTCTGTTTTCATATATCAGGGAGCATCATGAGATATATTTTAATCCCTTATTTAATCCTTGGCATCAATCTTTCTCTTGTGATATCAACAAAGACTACATTATTAATTTCTATATAATGGCTAACCCAGATCTCCTCAGGAGTAGCTCCCAGTTCGTGGAATTCTCTTCCCATGGAGGCAGCATCCAGCTGCCTGGCTTTTCATAAGTTATTGAAAATGGTCATTCTGTCCTGCCTTCAGCCCTAGCAAAATCGTGGAAATGCCATGATTTTTTTCCCAATAAAATGTTTTTACAGGAGTCCTATTGTTTTGTTTTAATTGATTGTTATCATTTGTTCATCGCCCCAAGCCATTAGGAGTGGGTGGCTTAGAAATGCTATAAAAATCAATCAATCAATCAGTCTGCCTGTCAGTCAATCGATATTACTATCTCTTTTCTTGGGCTACTTTGAGGGGATTATTAAAAAAAAAAAAACTGAAAGCAAAACTACATTAGGTTGACAAGAATTTGAAATCCATAACACCTGACAGCCATTTTTCCCCCTCAACCACCATGTTCTCTCAGCTCTTCAGTCATCAAGCTGTCTTGTTTGAATTAGAAATAATTTCATTTCTGTCTGTTCCCCGTTGTGATCTGTCCTCTTTTGAAAAAGGTGTCATATTGTGATCCTTGGAGGTGACCTTGGAGAAACTATGCAGCAGCAGTTACAAGACCATGCTTTAAACCTGTACAGTGATGAAAGCCATTAGAAACTCAAACTGACTCCACTTTAACTCCTTGGGGTATGAGAGGGAGGAAAGGAAGAACACACAGAAGCTTTTTGTGGGATCACTCTAGGCTAGCTCTGTTTAATGGCTTGAAAAGATGGCTAAATGTTCAGCATTGGCCAAGTAAGAGAGGTAAGTGTAACCCATAACAATTCTGGGACTGACCCTTTCTTGTGTTCATATTCATACAACACACTAACTCAACCTTTGATCCAGCTAGGTGACTCTTGTGAACAGATGAATGAAATGGTCTACTGGAGGTGTCACCCAAAACTGTCCAAAATGTAGAACAAGATGATAAGGAGGTAATGGAGATATGTCTTTCTATGCCAGGAATCCTGGATGATCCAGAAGGTAGAATAAAGAAGTTGGGTTCCCATTCAGCAGACAGCCAAACTCAGAGGAAGAAAAATCAATTTTAGAGTTTTTCTGTTACCCAGGGAAGGAAGGAAGGAAGGAAGGAAGGAAGGAAGGAAGGAAGGAAGGAAGGAAGGAAGGAAGGAAGGAAGGAAGGAAGGAAGGAAGGAAGGCAAGAGAAGGTAAAAAGAAAAAGAATTTGCAGGCCAGGCAGACTCATGCAAAACCAATGTTAACTAACTACAAAGGCTGGGTTTATATAAGTTGCTTTCTCTAAACAAATATGCTTTATTTTGGGTTGATGGGACAGCCTGATCCACACAACAAACTATGATAAGTTTGAACTGTCCAGATACTCAGCCAGTGAACCTGGGAAGCTGCCAGTTAGAGAAAGTTATCATATGCAACATGGAAACCACAATCATCTAAAAATCATTCTTAGAAAAGCTAGCTACGTCCTTCCCTAGTCTACATGTCTTAAGTCCAAAGATGATGTGTTTCAGCCACCAGGGGTGTCCACAAGTGGTGCTTGTTTAGAATCTGCAAGATGGTGGACATTGCATTGTGATCAAAGCCCCACCTTTTTTAATACATGTGTGCAGAAATGTGAAAAAGGACTGGGAGTTCAGTCATGACACCCTGCCTGACATCTTGCAGATTTTGACCTACTGTCTACCTTGGTCAATTACTCTTCTAAAAGGGAACCAAATTAAATTCCCTAGGAATAATTTCAGGACTGAACTGAAAAAGCTTTTGATTAAGGTACCACAGCCTCTGTTTCTTCATGGGAACACATTGATGGCAGGATTTTTTATTGCTTCTTGGACAAGTGCAGATGACTTTGGGGAGGAAAGAAAGTAATGCTCTGGCAGCATTGCTAAGCTGAACGACCTTGAAGTGTGCGATGCTCTCCATGTGAAGAAACTGCCCAAACTCAGAGAAACATTTCACCACTGGAGAATTAGTGGTCTTCAGTGCTGTTCAGTTAAAATTTGCAACGTTCTTGTTTTTACTTTCAGAGGAATTACACCAAGCTCTGTCTGAAAGCTAGAATATGCATGTCATTGGACATTATCTCACAACCACAAATCAAAGAATCTTCCTCTTCCCCCACGCAATTGGTTTTGACTTTGTCAGCTCTATAACCTGTTAGCCTGACATTAGGAAAATTAGCTGAGACAGCCGGCGCATGGCCCATTCATAAAAATACAAATTGGCCCTTTAATCATCCATTGAGTGATTCATCACACCCACTAAAAAGGAAAAGGAAGGAATTCTAGGAAGTGGCTGGGGCTTTCCCAGCAGTCTAGTGGCAGGGTCCAAAGCCGTGAATATTGATAAAACAAATTGTAGTGTAAATAATGCATAACCTTGAGGTCATATATTTAAGAACAGGACACTTGGATGCAAACAGTAAAAAGGTTTTAAAAGCTCTGGTTGGTGCCCCATTGATCTTGACTCTAGTTTCTTCAAAAGAGACTCTATCTTCTTCCCTGCCGCCAAAACAAACCCACACACACACACACACATTCTGAAATGGATAGGGAATCATAAAACCATCATCTCAAAAAGTAAATGCATATTTAAAGTGCCAGCCCAGTTACTAGGAGCAATATTACAAGATGGCAACTAGCGGTTTTCAGCCAGGTTGGAGCCCCATGATGGATATAGTCTGGTTTCCAAATGAGAGGGGGAAATATCATATTGCAAATGGGTAACTGTGAAAGCAGGACTCAGGAAGGGATTAATACTTCATTGCAAGAAGAGGAAGTTTAATCTGTGGGGTGAAGTAGCTTTTCAAGGCCCAGTTCAGCTGGGCTTCAAGCCTGGTTTTATATCCTGATCACCTCAATGAATTATCTGGGTTAGAATGGAGACAGGACAAGGGTGATCCCAGTGACTTTGCTCAATGTTAGACCCTTTTGACTCTAGAGCAAAGTGAATTGAGATTTGGGAGAAACCATATGAAAATGTTGTTGATTATCATGATTAATAGCCCAATTTTTTTCTAGGAGCATTATAGACAGCACGTGGAAAGTACTCCCTTTGTTTCATCTGCTCAATGAAAACCTGGTAATTATGATTCTATTTGTACAATCAATATAATGTAAGTATAGTCTGGGAAAAGGGCCACGGAGTCATGGCTCTGGGATATGGATCCTACAGCCCATAACCATGTTCTCACATGCTATTTAACATCTAAAGCCAAAGTATGAAATCTTTTCTTGGGTTGAGGGACTCGCTTGGATTGTAAGTGGTGAGCTGAGAACTGTACTCTCAAGAGCATACCTAGGAAGTATATGGAAGCCAAGACAAAACTAAATTGGATCTGTTATCATTTAGATTTAAATGTATTTTTTAAAAACTCAATTAAATATCATTCATATGACTACTCCCATATATTCAGGTTGGAAGAGGTAATTTCAGCTATTGAATCCAGCTTTCTTTTCAGTGCAGGGATCCAGATTAAACAATCCATGACAGTTCGTAGTCCAAACACTATTTTAATATATCCAATGAATAAATCAGATGTGCAGGTATAGGAAGGAAGGTATCTGGCTTTGGCATAGTCCTTGCAAAAAAAAAAGTTGAAGTAACAGTTAGTTGCAAATTAATTAAGAGTCAGAATGGCATGGAAACAGAAAAGAAAAATCTCCTTTACTAAATTAATAAAGATTCTGACAGACCATCTACAAATTCCTTCTGTACTCTAGGTTGTAATTAGCTGGCCATGGAGAATTAAACCCTTTCAGAATAAAGAGATACTCCCTAACCAGGTTTTTATCAGTCTGAATCTTCAGTTCTGCCCCTTCATGTAGACTGGGTAGAATATCGTTTTTCAGAGAAAACTGAGCCCAAACAAGCTCCACATTTTATTTATTACTCATTAGCCAAGGAGGTTATCTAGCTGATTCAAGTCATGAGAACAGGTGATTAAATTGTCATACAAAAGTCACAAAAATTCACATTTTTCCTGTCCTGCCTGCCAAGGTTTTCTTATCCAGGCAAAGTGAAAAGAAAAGTCTGGAGCGTATCTGACAAAGATCAGGTTTTGCAAGCATAGGCCAAACCAGAGCCCTGACAGGATTTTGTTCCAGGATTTCTAGACAGGCAGCTTGTCCAGGCAAAGCATGAATACAAATTTGTATCTTAGCTTTATTTGCATGGATGATGCAAATTCTTAATGAAGATTTTAACTTTCCTTGATTTCTTTCTAATAGAATTTGATGTGCATAATTGTGGTTTATGGATGAAAATTCCCTCTCCCTCCTCCTTTTTTTAATGTTTATTTAATATATGCATATGACTACTTAGTTCAGTAGGGCTCTGGGGTCAATTCTGTATTGCAGTGTTTCTCAACCTTGGTAGCTTTAAGATGTGTGGACTTCAATTTGGTGGCAAGAATTCTGGGAGTTGAAGTCCACACTTCTTAAATTTGCCAAGGTTGAGAAACACTGCTCTATTGCATCAGCCTAGTTTTAACAGTGAGTTAAGGCCTGCAGCTGATGCCACTTTAAAAGTCTTTTAATGATCAAACTGTGTATTATATCAGCAACATAAAAAAAAAGGGGGGGGGAGTAGTTAAGTCAAACATTCTCTCTAAGCCCTCATACTTTCACCATCCACACTCAAGAGGAATGTCAAACTACTTCTTCTTATGCCTTCAGTTCTCTGAAAAAGGCAACCAGGACCACATTTTCTAACCTTCCATTCTCATGACATGTCATCCAGGTCAAAGAAAATGAACTCACTAGCATCTTCAGGAAACCATCATTTTGTCAACATGATGAAATATGTATGGTGATGTCCCCATAGAAGCTCAACCCCTTATGTACATGCATGTGACAACTCAACACTTGTACAAAATGACTGGAGTTTATAGCAGGATATCACAACACATGTTTAATCATTTGCCCATCCTTTCCTCCTCTCTGGACACCCATGGTCCATTTGGGTGGAAGGTCACCAGAACTGTAGGCTGGATTGAGAACCTAAAATCACACCCCAGAAGAAGGCAGGGACAAACCATTTCCATGGTGATGCCCAGAAAATTATATGGACGCATCTATGAAGTTACCAAGATTCAAGCTCAGTTGAAGGGTGTTTGTATCTTTTTGCAAGGCAGACATTTTTGTAAGGCTGTCTTGTCCTCTGTCCTTCTCATATACTTCCTCCAGTCAGATCCCTAGAATAAGGCATGAAGATAGTTATCCTTAACATCTGAGAAGCTTATGACCTATGTCACAACCATGTTATCATATGGAGTATAGAAAAACCCTAAATTGTAGCACCTCCTGGAAAAAAATCATAGAAGCTTATTTCCCTATATTATGTTCTTTCATTTCTACAGTGTCAGTGCAATTCAACTCAACTGGCAAGGCAGGAGACAGGTTTCCGACTCATGTTAGGGACCAGAAGCCCAAACCATCAAAACCAACAAACCCTGCTTAGCTTTCAAGATCAGAGTCAAGGTTGGCTAGATAGTGCTATCTGCTGAGACCTTATGTCCTAAAAGGGTCACTAAAAAAGAATAGCTAGGATCTGAAAGTCCCTTAGGAATCAGTAGTAGCTCTTCAAGTGAACCCTATTAAACGTAATTTGAAAGGGAAAGGAAGAGGTAGGATAAATCCACGGGAAAAAAAATCATCAAGGAGCCATCAGAAAAAAAAAAAAATCTATGTGAAGAAAAGAGGTTTCCTTATTTCTTGGAATTATATTCTCCATCAATATATTTATTTACTGGTGGGATTTTAGCTATTCCTCTTCTACCCAGTTCCAGCTAATCTCCATAAAATCTCACAACCCAGTGAAATGAATCAAAATTCTAAATAAATAGCCTGAGATAATAAGGATGAGAAGAAAACATGGAGCAATCACTGTAAAATTGTGCAAACCCAGTTAACTGTGGTATATTAAATAAATCCTGGCTCAGTGTATTATAATGTGAAAGATGCCGTTATTTTGCATGGAAAAGTTCACACGTGGTAGAGACAAAATTTCTCTTCTGCCCCCCAACAGGGTCTGCAGGTTGTGATAACCTTGGCAAGATGGTGGGTGGAGCATTGTGATGTAACACACACACGCACACCCCCCCCTTTTGAACAGTACAAAAGAAGCAAGGCTTAAATTGCAATATTGCATCCATCATCTTGATTATTTTGATACACACACACCATCACATCACTATTATCAATGGATGCGACTGAACTTCCCACTAAATTTAGAAGTGAGTTCTTAAAAGACTCAGAGAGATACTTAGTAAAGGGCAAATGGGGATGGAGGCTATATAAATTCATTGCCACAATCCCACTTAACCTGTTTCCTGAATTAAACCACTTTCTTTATTTCCACAATTTGCTGAACCAACTGGCCCAGATTTATACAAAATCCTCAGCCACCAGAAAAAAATTACATTAACTATGATAACATATACTGCTTCAGTCACAGTAAGGCTTCCACATTTTTGTTGCTTCCTGGTAAATCTTCCTTTTTGCCGAGTTGATCCTTTCTTTTGAGTAGATTCTGACTGTAACTACAGAGCAAGGCTAGTAAAAAGGTGACATTCTGCCCTATTAATTCCATTATTTTTATTAAGCAACTGCTTTGCGCTAATGAGATTCAGAAGTTTTGTATTCAGAGCTGATCTGAGGAAGAAAGAATTCATTAAGGAAAGGAGATTTTCCAACCCCATTCATAACATTATGTGTTAAGGAGATGAGAAATAAGCATTTTGTGGCTGGTAAGACTAATGGATTTTGGGGTTTGTTGCTATACAGAAAAGCACTCATGCAGGAAACAAAGAAAAATGTTGACGTGTAGAGGTAAGATGTGAATCAGTGAGACTGAGATGACACTAAAATTTAAGAGATTATTCCTTATTTCCACAACAAACTCAGTTGAGTCATTAGGTGGTTAGTATGTTGTGGGAACATGAGAAAAGGGTTAAGTGATCCCATCATCTAACCCCAAAGGACCCCAAACATACCTACTCAAAATAGCTCCACACAGATTGTCATGCTTTGGACCAGCTAAATCCGGTTTATTAACTTATTTTACACATCTAGTCATCTAAGAAAGAGTTGGAGAAAAATATTAGCTGAAAAATAAGCTGCCTTAATTTGGGATCGTCATAATCATCTAGATTCTAGTTAAGCCTAAAGACCTGTTGATCTCCCATCGAAACATTAACCATGGAGTCCTTGGTGCTCTCTGAGCTTGGTTTCATTACCTGACTAGGTAACATCATCAGTGCCTAATGAAACATCTTCAAGCAAACAACCAAGGTCAGAGAGCACCAGGTCTACAGTTCAACCCTGAGCTATAGATATTCTCTTCCATTGAAATATTAACCAGTTCTGGTCCTGCTTATTTGTTTGTTTTGTTTTAATTAAAGCTAGCTAGTTTGTCCAGCTTAGGAAGCTAAAGTATTGTATAGGAAGTACAATGAATTTAGATAATTAGGAGTTTTTGGAGGCATTGCCTCACCAGAAATATCTGAGCAGGCAAAGAACATCGGAGATCAAATTATGCAAGAAAGGCATAATGATGTCCTTTTTTTGGTTATGGAATAATTTTTAATGCTTGTTTCTTTTGGTGATCTGTTTTTGTGGGGGAATGAAGTTGGAGTTGCTGCCTGTGCTTTGGGAAAGTGTGCTGCAGAAACACTTCTCACCCCATTTCCCTTGTTTCCCTGACTACTCACAAGCATCCGGCCAGCTTTCCAGCTGTTGGTGATAATGAGCCACACCCTGGCATTTTCAAGGACTTGCAGATGTCCTCAAGCAGCCTGAACCCCACCCAGGATCTATGCTTTTCTAAACATTAAGACGTTGTTGTTGTTGTTGTTGTTGTTGTGGTGGTGGTGGTGGTGGTGGTGGTGGTGGTGGAGGAGGAGGAGGAGGAGGGTGTAAGAAACATGACAAGCAAATGGCCTAGAGACAGGGAAGTGGAGATGACATCTAAAGCAGGCAAGAGGAGTATCATTCAACTACCAAGTGCACAGGTTGTGGTGAGCATCTTATCCTGGTGGGAGTCCTGCCTGGAACTTGGAGCTTTGCTGGGGGTTCTGTAACAACTAAAAGAGGAACAAGTCCACTGAAGCAGCCCCTCATCTCGACTAGAGTAAGAATGTTTGGGAAAGGCTTAAAGGTTGTATATCACTCTACAGACTTTACAAACTTTATATATTTATACAGACTGTGCATTTTATAGACTTTTGCTTAAACTAAATATTACAGGACTGAGTACTAAAGACATCTGTAGATGACATCACCTTGCAAGACCTGGGTGAAGAACAATAGTCTGTTGTTGGGGGAAGGTGTGTGCTGCAATGAAGCATTTTGTACAGGTTTGTTAAGAAAGCTCACAGTTTTTATTTGTGAGATGGGTGGCTGTATAAAAGTGATGGATGAATGAATGAATGAAATGAGAGTATGTGTGATACCAAATTCAGATTAGCTATTTTCCAGTTTTTGGGAGGTATAAAACAACAGCCAAACCAAGTTCTTAAAATCCTTTACCAGAAAGCTACAGGAGAACACAGAGGGAGAGGAGGTTTCATGCCCCAGTTCACCTATTTGATATGACCATTTTATGTTTTATGGTTCTGCATGAGGTCTGAATGGAGAGCATAATACTGTCACACAGCCAGCTAATGTGGACCAATGTCGGGGTTCATACAACTTGCTAAATCTGGGTATAGCAACATGCTATATTCAGGTAAATAGCTATGTTGAAGCAGATAAACCATATCATGGTCCCTGGTTTATGCAACCTACTAAGACAACAGCTGAGTTCCCCAAACCCTCTCCATTAAACTCAAACCCAATTTAGTCCAATTTAGCATGTTGTACAAACCCAGCTTATTAAAATAATGATTATAGGAGAAAGGAAACCTGGGCAGAGGTGTCTAGGGAGGGATGCAAAACCTGGAAAGCTGCAGTGGGTTTTGATCCCTGCATTAATTAAATTTGCTATCCTCCAGCCCTGTTTTCATTTTCCTTTTGTTCTTTTTTGAAAATGAACCGCCACTTTTAAAACTCAGCACTGGGTTTGTCTTTAACACTTGTTTCTGGTTAAAACTCTTTAACCAGATCACTTCAACCCTGATAGCTATTTTTGCACAACATGGTAAGTGCATTTTTCAACCAGGTAAGGCTTTGGGGGCATGTTGCGTAGACCCAGTACTCTGGAGTAATTTAAGGTTGGGTGCATTCTCTGAATGAAGAAAATGGATTAATTCCGTAACCAGGTGTGCAGGATGAGCTCAGTTTGAGGCCAAGTTCCTCTCTTTCCAATTTCCTTTCTTCTATTGCCATCCAGTGTCCAAAACAGGAATCGCACTGCCAAGAAGAGACAACTCTTGTTTCAAAAGTTAAGAAAAAGCTGAGATGACATAGACTATATCCATATTGCCAAGATGGTGATGGAAGGACCATCCTCTGAAATTGGATTAGCCCTCACCCAGCTGGATTTTTGGAAAACCATCAAACATGGGTGTATCAGAAGGTCTTGTGAACAGAACTGCTAGGAGGGTTGAACCTTCCTCTGCAAGGGGTTTCTTTGATGTGGTGTCTGGTGGTTCTTCAGGCACTGGGACTGTTAATAGTTACGTTGTTTTGTAGATTATTGTTGCCTTTCAAACCTTCTTAGGGCAGACGGGAATGTAAGCCACACAGAGACCTCTCAGGTTGGAGAGGCATATAAAACCTTAATTAATGGATATCAGAGGTATTGTTTTTACTCTAGTTTATATGCCACTCAGTCCAAGTCAATAACAACAAACAAGCAACCATAATAAACCATAACAGAAGAAGCAAAATAACACAGCCCAGAGGAACAACCACAATATCTAAATTCATAACAGGAAGATCCCCATCATCCCCAATCTATTCCCAAAGATCTTTGGAAAAGTCAACTTTTAATGCCTTTCCAAAAAACAAGGGTAGGAAAATCTGAACTTGGAAGGAATGAAGAAGAGGGGCAGTGACTGAGAAGGCTAGCCCCTGTGGTCCCTGAAGATGATGTCCCTTAAGAGAAGGGATCTGCAAGAAAGCTATATACTGGAGACCTTTCTCAAGCTTCCTCTACAGTTTCAGAGAGTACTCCAGGTGGGAAGTGAGGCCTCCCAAGTACTGCTTGGCATCCAGCAAAGTGGTCTTTTTCACATCTCTGCAGGGGCAGTTTGAGGAATGTAAAGGCCATTACAACCAGGTTTAGATCTATACCTAATTATACATCTCAACTCCAGGCTGACCAATTGATGCTGTTGAAGTCCTGACTCAGTGCCTGGAGGTTGTACGGGTCTGGATGTCTCAGTCCTCCAAGGTAGACCAGACTAGGAAACCAAAGTTGTGCAAGCTACTTTTATTATAAGGTTATAGTAACAGAATCCTGCAAGTCTTTATAGAAGAGAGTATCTGTAGCTCAGGGTTGAACTGGAGTCCTTGGTGCTCTCTGAAGACCATTCAGTGTTACACCACCATTCAAAAAACAATTAAAAAAGCTAAGGAGGAAACAAAAAGGCTGGAACACCACCTCTCCAGCAGTCTACACCCAGATAAGTGGGGATTAACACCAGACAAACATGCCAAGCTTCCAGGAATTCCCTAGCATTTTTGGATTTAGCTTGGTCTAGGATGCTCACAGTTTCCCAGTTGAAACTATGGCTGAGTTTGTCCATGTGTTGTGAGGTTAAGGAGTTTTCATTGGGCTTTCTGACTGCTAGTTGCATCCTGCCTGTCCTACATAAAGGTGTAAGACACTGCATGTTGTAGATGACTCTTGCAAGTCTAAATGTGCTCCACCTTCCTGCTTTTATCTTTGTGAGAACTAGGGAGGGTCTTGTCTGAGATGCTTATTCAGGTTACAGATCTGGTCTGGACTCAAATTTCTTTTATCTGTTGCAGCTCTTCCCCCTGTTCCTCAAGGTTATTCCTTCTGTCCATTACAGGATGGGAAGCCAAAGACTCAGGCTCAATCCTGAAAAGACCAATTGGCTTTGTCTGTTTGGCCTCCCCAGTTCTAGGAATATTCCATCTTTACTCTTTGATGGAGTTGCACTCCCCCATATGAGATTGGTGCACAATCTGGAGGTTCTCTTGGACTCCTAGCTCCTGCTTTGCAGGTCCATCTGGTGTGCCAGTTAGACCCATTCCTGGATTGGGAAGTACTTTAGTCACTGATGCCT
Source organism: Python bivittatus (assembly GCF_059951505.1). Lineage (NCBI taxonomy): Eukaryota > Metazoa > Chordata > Lepidosauria > Squamata > Pythonidae > Python > Python bivittatus. The sequence goes on from NW_028277097.1 coordinate 18,601,717, forward strand.
TGGTCACCTCACAGTTGGATTACTGTAATGTACTCTACAATCGACTGTCCTTGAAGACCACTCAGAAACTACAGCTTGTCCTATCATGGCAGCGGTGGACGTGTCACAGTATGTGCATGTGTTCCAACTGCTTCATGAACTATACTAGTTACCAGTTGACTTCCAGCTGCAATTCCAGGTGCTGGTTAGCTGTGATGGATTGGGATGAGAAGGTTCAAGGACAGAAGCGTCTCCTCAGCCCACAGCTTGAGCATGGGAAAGCGAAGAGGATGAGACTGGCACCACCCTGAGGAATGCGTAGTGTTTAGTTGCTGGCTTGGGGAGTTTAGAGTGAGTCTGGCGAGACTGATGTCAGGTTCAGCCCAAGAAACTCCATGAGACAGTACTTGAACAGCTCAGTTACTTTATTAGTTTGCACCTGCTAGACAGAATCTCACCAGACTAACTCTAACTCCCAAAGCCAGCAACTAAACACTATGCATTCCTTGGGGTGGTGCCAGTCTCATCCTCTTTGCTTTCCCATGCTCAAGCTGTGGGCTGAGGAGATGCTTCTGTCCTTGAACCTTCTCATCCCAATCCATCACATTAGCAGCTTTAAAGCACACAACCCAGCTATCTGGGGGACCATGTCCCATCAGTCAAAAATGATTTCTTGCAGGACCTAGGAAGTATGCCTTCTCGGTGGTAGTTTCTGGCCTCTTAAATGTCACCCCCTAGTGATCCATACTGCTGTCACCTTATTGATTTTTTGTCAGCAGTTATTGGCTGTTCTCCCAGGCTTTGGGATAGGATGGTAGTGAAATCTCTTTGGTTTTTGGTTTATTTAGGTTATGGAATTGGTCTTCTGGTCCATTATGTTCTTATTTATAAGGAGACATGCTGTCCTTGGTAGAGAGAAACTGCTGCTGCTTTTGCTTTTTGTCCTCTGCAAAATTGCCATAGCAATTGCCTCTATTTCAGCTGTGCAAAGAAAATAGAACAGCAACAAAATATCTTTCACCACGAGAAGCTTCCTACTCCTAGAAGTAATATATTAGTGCTTACTTTTTCTTATCTTTTTTTTTTCCCCCATATCCTTTGGCAGTGACTTATCCATGAGAAGACTTGTGCTCCTAAACCACAACTGCTAAGCTTACTCAACAGTTTTGGGGTCGTTGCCAAATACATCATGTCAACTGGATCACTTCAATTTACGTGCCTGTGCATAGTCTCAAATGACATATATTCTTCCTTGCTTCTCTCCGGGTTGGCTGGCAGCCAATAGGATGTTAAGAGATCAGTGTCTGGTTGGCTCTTGCTGGGTTTGATAGTAGCAGTCCCCCAAGGCCAGGGCAACAGGAAGGGGCCCAGAATGGTGAGCAGGGGTGTCTGCAGTGACAGTCAGCAACATACAAATGGCAGGTACAACTGGGTGATCCAAGCCCTGCCTGTTTTTAACAAGCACTGCAGACATTGCACACACACAAAAAGAGGCAGGACCTGGATGGACCAGTCATGCCTACCACGACTGCCACTGAAGATGGCCTTGGAGGTTGGGCAGTGTGCTTCTCAGTCCCTCCTTATTGTGAGAGCTGAAGCTGCCAAGGCCAGCAGAAAAGAGCCTGAGATCAGGCAGGAATGTTAGTGAAACATGGTGTAGATGTTGCCTACAGTGAAGTCCAAGAAAAAAGTTACAAGAAATCTGTTACCATGTAAGGATGGGAGGAACCTAAGATTTAAATCCCAGGGCTGGCTGTGGCACCTCTTTGTCTCTTACATGTCTGTCTATCTTTCTGTCTATCTGCTAGGTTCTTGGGGCTTCTTGCATCTTCAGTAAAAGCAACTGCTCTATCCATGTCCTCTGCTGATAGCACCTGTGTGCTGGTTGCATTTCTAGAAAGAGATTTTTTAGCCCTGGGTGAACGATGAAATTCACAGTCCCTCCTTAGTTCTAACAGGTAGAAATGAGGGGTCTGGCCTAGACAATGGGGTAGCAATGTCATTGGCAGGCATTGGCCAGGCTGGTGGAAGTCACAGGCTCTAGGGTGCAGCGGGAATCAGGTAGACATGGGGTGGGGGTGTGGTGATTGTCATCAGGGAATCTCCTATGACTTTCAGGGTGCTGCCCCACAGATCACTGGTTGTTCATTAAGTTGGATTCTAGGGATCAGTTGGGAGTGTTGATGTTGTACTAACCACCCTGCTGCATAGCAACCTCCCTGCCTGAGCTGTTGAGGGTGGAGTTCCCCAGACTTATGATTCTTGGGGACTTCAATCTGCCTTCCTGTGATGGAATGGAATTATGAAGGCCAAGTTCAGAGAGACAAACATTCTCTTAGCTCGCCAGAACCACATGGGAGGAACAAGAGGATGAGACTGGCACCTCCCTGAGGAATTCACACTGTTGTGGCTGGAGGACTTTGGGAACTGGGGTTTTAGTCTGGGAAGATTCTAATAAACATAGCTGGACTGAATTGGCATTGTCTCTTGGAGTTCCTTGGGCTAGGCCTGACATCAGTCTTCCCAGACTAAAACCCCAGTTCCCAAAGTCCTCCAGCCACAACAGTGTGAATTCCTCAGGGAGGTGCCAGTCTCATCCTCTTGTTCCTCCCACGTGGTTCTGGCGAGCTAAGAAAATGTTTGTCTCCCTGAGCTTGGCCTTCATAATTCCATTCCATCACACTTCCCTAGTAATGGGGTCTGAGGTGACTCAGGAGTTCATGGCTTCCATGATAGCCATGGGCCTATCCCAGGTCATCCAGAGCCCAACTCAGGACAGTGGTCACACTCCAGATCTGATGTTCCTGTTGGAACAGTGGCAATGTGATCTGAAATTGGGGGAGCTTTCAGTGTCCCCCTTGTCACGGTCAGATCATGCCCTGGTTTCTATGGGATTCTCCAGCACCATTATCCACTGCAGGGAAGCTGGACTCATTAGATTGGTCTGCCCCAAGTGACTGATGGACCTGGATGGGTTTCAGAGGGAGCTGGTGGGTGTCCCTGTCTGCTGCATAGTCCATCTGAAGCCTTGGTTGCTGCTTGGAATGAGGGGGCGGCTGAGGCCTTGGATTGGATTGCATCCATGCGACCTCTCCCATCTCAGGGATCCTATCACTCCCCATGGTTTACGGAGGAGTTGAGGGAGATGAAATAGGAGAAGAGACATCTAGAGCACTGCTGGTGTTCCACCAAGGATGAACTCAACCAAGCATGGGTTAGAGCCACTATTAAGGCCTACATTGTAGCTGTAAGGATGGTGAAGTGCCAGTACTTTTCCGCCCTTATTGCATCTGCAGACTGCCACCCCGCAGCCCTGTTTTGGGTGACACAAGCCCTCTTGGGTAAAGGGGGTGCAGGGAACCTCTTACAGGAGGTGGAGAAATTTCCATAGCATCTGTTAGATAAAGTCACTTGGATTCATTCCCAGTTGGACACTTGCCTTGTTGCAGGTCCAGAGGAGATGCCTGGGGAGGAGTCTTGTCCAGTTAGCTGGGAACAGTTTGAACCTTTTGGAGCTGAGGAGATTGACAGGGTCCTCAGGACTGTGAGCTTGGCCACCTGTCTTTAGATCCATGCCCCTCCTGGCTTGTAAAAGTGGCCTGGGGTGTGTCATGTGAGTGGGTTCTAGCAGTGGTTAATTATTTTTTGAGTGAGGGAGTTGTTCCTTTATCTCTTAAAGAGGCCTTGGTTTGCCCCCTTCTCAAGAAGCCATCGCTGGATCCCACCATACTGGACCTTTTTTTGTCCAGTATCTCATTTCCTGTTCTTGGGGAAGATGGTTGAGAAGGTGGTTGTGCAACAGCTTCAGAGGACTTTGAATGAAGCAGATTATCTGGATCCTTTTCAGTCAGGATTCAGACCTGGCTATGGGATAGAAATGGCATTGGTTGTGCTTTTGGATGATCTCCGGCATGGGCAGGATGGAGGCTGTGTGTCCATCCTTGCCCTACTTGACCTCTTGGTGGCTTTCAGTACCATCGACCCTCGTATCGTTTCTGGATCAGCTCAGAGGATTGGGGGGGGGGCAGTGCTGTGTTGTGCTGGTTCACCTCCTTCCTCCAGGGTCGATTCCAGTCAGTGATGATTGGGGAGGAGAAGTTCCACCTTTGGCCCCTACTATGTGGGGTGCCACAGAGTTCAGTGCTTTCTCCTCTCCTCATCTACATGAGGCCACTGGGTGAGCTCACCCATTGCCACAGAGTGAGGCATCAGTATGCTAATGATACTCAATTATACATCTCTGCCCCTGGCAAATTAAGTGATGCTGTGAACTTCTTATCTCCTGGAGTGCCTGAGGGCTGTGAGGGAACAACAGGCTTCATCCAAACCTTGGCAAGACTGAGTGGCTTTGGGTTTTGGGGCCTACTGGTTCCAGGACTATGCCATCTTTGGTGCTGGATGGGGTGGCACTGCCCCAGAGAGATCCAATGTACAATCTGTGAGGCCTCCTAGACTTGCGACTCCTGCTCCATCCCTTTTGACATTCCAGAAGTCCGTCAAGACCTGGACATGTCACTAGGCCTGGGGCTCTGAGGGAACTGGAGATATGCTTAGATGGCTCCATTGCTGAGGTGGCTGTTCTTATCCTTTCTTTGCCTAAGGTTTGTATGTTTTGTTTTTATATTTTTTATCTTTTCATATTGATTCTCATATTTTTGTACTGAGTGTTTTATGTATGTGTTGTTTTATCAGATTCTTGTACACCACCCAGAGTCGCTTTTTGTGAGATGGGCGGCCATACAAATTTGATTAATAAATGAATAAACAAATACAAATAGACACACAGTCCAGCAGGGAGGTTCAAGAGCACAACTCCTCCACAATTCTCAGCTGCAAAAGCAGAGTTCTTTTCTTTCTCTCTCCCCACCTCCCTGTAGCCCCAACTGTTGTTGCCACAAAGAACTTCTCACTGTGTTCCTCCTCCATTGCTGGAATGGCCCCAGGCATTCAGAGTGCTCAGGAAAAAGAGGTGGGAACACATTCAGCCTGGAATGGAGTACATACAAAAGTTAATAAAGGCGGCAAGGGGACTATCGTACTGGGCAGAGTACAGGGTATAAGGCAATGGGGGAAGTGGGTACCCCCCTGCTTAGTCGTCTTCCATTTTGGGGGCCCTATGCAGCTGTATACAATGCAGCCCCTTTAAACTAGCTATGCAGAGAGTATAGAGAATGGGCTTGTCGGATAGAAGGAAGATCCCTTACCAAGGCAACAAACAGATAAACTTGGCTTAAGTCCATATGAAGAGATTTATGAAAACGCCTAAGATAGCCCACCCCCCCAATTCACATGGGTATACAAAAAGGAAGAGGGCAAGCTCATTCAGACGTGCAAGTTTTTGTTACTATAGCTGTTCTAATAAAAGTAGTTTTAGGTCTATGCAGTGTCTGTTCCTTGCTCTGGTCTACCTTGTAGGACTCACCAGCTCTGTCTGTCTGATTTTCCTTTCAGAATTATTTTGAGAGAGAAGGGGAGAAATAGTCTAACTTCTGCCAAGAGCCAAGACGAAGCTTAACCCTTTCCCTGGGAAGAATAATATTAAAATAAGTGTAAGAGGATACTCTCATTCATCTTCGGAGAAGATAACCTCCTCCTCCACTGTCACTGGCAGGACAGACTTCCATATCTGCGTGCCTTAAAAAGAAAATGGCCTTCTAGTCCATGTGATTATTTTAGTCTATGTCACTTTTGCAATTATTTTAGTCCACACAACTTTCACATGTGTTTGTTGATAAGTCCATTTTCCCTTCCATCTTCATCATTCTTGTGTTTTTCCCCCTTTTTAAAATCCACAGGAAAAAATATATTTTAGATATGCATTTTAGTATTTTTTAAAGCACAGATGTCTAAATATGGTGTATTTTAGACTACATGCATCCACCTGCATTTTATCTCACCATACAAATTCAGGGCCGGTTCAGAAATGTTTTGAGGCAGGAACTGAACTTCCAAATGTGAGGAAGTATGAAATCAGGATAACAGTGAAATGCGGGTCAACTTACTGGTGTGAGAGATGAAAGTTAGGTCAGTTCGCATCTGAATAGACAGAAACTGAACTCCCAAGCATCTTTATTCAAAATAGTGAAAAGGTAGAATCTCTCTCTTTCTCTCTCCCATCTTTCTCTGCAAGCTGCATTCTGCATGCAAGAATATATCAGTTGCCTTCACACAACCCCTTTACTTGGCCCAGGTAAAGACCTAGCAGATTCAGTTGCTCCTGTTACCCTTAGATTTTTTTTTTTTTGTATAAACTCAGCTCCTTGGGTTATTTATGGTTCAATCATGAACCATATGAACCCCTCAAATGCATGAATTCAGTAACTAGGTTAAAGGTGCAGGCTGCCACAGAGTGCAGCTTTTCGCCCAACGGATATCCTACTCTATTATACCAGGAATAGCTCACAAGTTACGGACCGGCTTAGCCAAGACTCTGAGAACAGAAGAATTTGGTTATTCAGAGCCAGCTCCTTTCAGGACAATGAAAGAACATGGAACTTTTGACAGCAAATAAAATTGATTTCCTTTTAATGAGGACACTATAGCAAAAACTCAGGAGAGCTAGTTGCATCCAAGATTGAGCTGGTCAGCCAGATCTCTGAACTTATTAATCATTCCAGACTTAACCCAGGGTTCAGCTGTTGCAATGAGTTGTAACTGGGCAGTCTTTGGAGGCAACCCAGAAGCTCCACTTAGCTCAAAATGTACTGCCCAGGTTGCTAATGGGGCAATCCTACTTCTGACAAGTAACACCAATCCTGAGATGGCTGCACTGGGTTCCTATCAGCTTTTGGGCCCAATTCAAAATATATTTCCAAAATATTGCAGAAGAAATGGATATGCTTGTGGTGTCAAATCAGTGATTATCATCCTTCCCATTAAACCAAGATTCTGTTAGAAATTCAAAGACACTTTTTTTTTTTTTTTTGGTGTCTCTGAGGCAGTGTTGACTCTTGGCAGCCGCCTGGACAAGTCTCTGCAGTTTTCTTAGCAAGATTTCAGAAGTAGTTTGGCCTTGCCTCCTTCCTAGGGCAGAGAGAGGGACTGGCCCGAGGTCACCCAGCTGGCTTTGTGCCCAAGGTGGGACTAGAACTCTTGGTCTCCCGGTTTCTGGCCTGGTGCCTTAACTGCGACACCAAACTTAGATTACTCATGGTAAATGAGGGCCAAAGGAACCATTCTCCTCCTCCTCCTTATTTCTTTTTGTTTTTCTCCTTTCTTTTCTTCTTCTCCTAGAAGACCTCCAAGGTCACTTCCAACTTTATGATTCTTTGATTCTCCTTTTTTTCCCCCTTCCCTTTCTTTTTCTCCTTTCTTATTCTTTTATGTAGTGTAAACAAATTCCACTCATTTGGCCTGTATGTCAAAGTACTACTTCATTCTCTGACTTTTTTTTAAAAAAAGCAAACAATAAACAAGTTATATACAAGTATAAACACTTGTATATTACTTGCTCAATTATATGCATTTTTCTTCAACATTTGACCCAAACAAATTCATTTCTGGTGTAATAGTTGAGGTGAGAAATATTCTGAGACAGACTCGGTGAATTACAACCCTGTTGGTGCCATGGAGCGATTCCATTTTGGCAGATCACACCATTTCATTGTGACAGATTTCTCCAGCCGCTCTACAAAACAGTTTATCTTGCTGTATTATTTCTTCAGAAGAAGACAGCACTATTTTATGCAATTCTGCTCTCTAGTGGCTTAGCTTGGCTATAGAAAAATATGGACTTACTATTATATTTTCCAGATGAGATTATTCAAATGCTGATGGCTGTTTGGAGAGTTAACTTGGCAGTTTGTCAAGGATGTTTGAAACATTTTTACTTTCTAGGAAATGGAACAAAGAGCATGGAAACCTGGGAGGGAAAATCACTTTCTCACATGTAAGATAATCCTATTGCTCAGCCTTTGGTTTCATGGGCTTTTATATGTGCAGATTCCATTCCATTCCATTCCATTCCATTCCATTCCATTCCATTTCTCCTCCTCCTCCTCCTCCCTTTACTATGTTTACTGTCTTGACTAACAGAAACAATTGAATTTGAAAGCTTAAAAACAATGTTGTCAACTTGTCTCAATAAAAGTTTTATCTGGATTCACAGATGTCATGCATATCTATGGAGAAGCTAGTTATGGAGTGGTGGAGAAGGAGGAGGAGAAGAACCTGACCAGAGGCTTGACTGGAAAGCTATCTATGCTTACCTCAAAGAAATTCCCTGAACTTAACAGGACTTACTCCTAAGCATGCATACATAAATTATGTAATATAATATTGTGTTGTATAACTACTGGAGTCAGTTATGCCTATTTAGGAGTAAGCTATGTTGAGCTCAGTAGGATTTACTTCTAAAACTGATTGCTAACTTAATGCTCATTTTGGGTGATGCAGCATCTCTTTGAATTTATGATCTTAGGGTGAATGAAACAGATAAGGGAAGGGACTTTCCATGATCTCCCCGTATCTGTCTTCACCCAGCCAGTTGTTAATTAAACGAGTTTCTGTGTTTAAGAGAGTAAAAGTAACTTCCTGATTTTTCTTTTGCTTCTCTCACTTCCAAATGTAGTTCAGGTAGAAATAAGGCTTTTCTCCCCTCCTGTATTTCTTACTGAATCTACTTTTAATTACAAATATAATGACTGTCTGTTACAATTCACTGATACTCTACATCTAAGACAACTACATTATCAATATTTTACATTTTAATGGGATCTTCTGCTACCAAATTATGCAGTACTCTTTCAACACTCTGCTTATGGAGTCCCTGGGGTTCTCTGAGCTTGGCTGTTTTCTTGCAAACCTTTCATTACCCAGCTAGGTAACATCTTCAGTGCACCTGGTCATTTATGCCTTGAGTGAGAATTCTGGGTTGATTTATTCAATGATCCATTGATTTCTTTTCTTGGTTGTCCATGATATGCTCAGGAGACTTCTCCAACACAAACCTTCAAAAGCATCAATTGTCCTGTCTCAGGCCAAGCACACACAAACACACAGAGAGGGGGTTGCAAACTTTACTGATAAATTCTGTGAAGTAAATAAACAAGCAGCAAAGGAAACATGAATGCAAATGCACACGCATACAGAATAGAGCTGTGCTTCTCAACCTTGACAACTTGAAGTTGTGTGGATGTCAGCTCCTAGAACTCGCCAGCCAGGTTCCCCAAAGTTCATCAAGCTTGCCATAAGAGAGTTCCAATCCAAAACAGCAGGCACAAGAGTGCTCAAGCGAAGTCCAAGGATCCAAACGTCATAGAAGGTTTGTCATCCAGTCCAGGTTCAGAGTCAAAGTCATGAGGTTTCAAGTTGGGAGTCAAGGCATGCCGAATCTGGGTAAACCAATGGTTGTTGCCAATGGAGAGACTTGAGTTTGCTGCTCTTCTTAAACAGAAGCAGTCCCAGTGTTGCTCATTTGGAAGGGCAAGGCTCCTTCCTTGTGTGAAGCCTTGCAGAGCACCATTGCTCTGCTCTCCTCTCTGCGTGGCAAGCTCTTGCACTGGGAGTGGGTGGCAGTTCAGACTCCACATCTGAGGCAACTGTCCTCTGCCCAGGTTGGTCTCCTTCCTACCATTATATTCTTCTTGGAAACCAACTTCCCAATGGCCTCTCTTATTTGTGAGATGAGCCAGAATATGCTTCCTTTCAGCCCCCTATTCCCCGCATCTAATGGAAAAATCCTTTCCTCATTCTGATGCAGAGACACGTGGCAGCTGTGCCTGCTGGTTACTGGACAGCCCCACCTCCTCAGGCAGTGGGTCTCCAGCAACTGCTCATTACTGGTGGTCTCATCTGAGTCTGAGCTCCCCATGAGATCAATGCTCTTCCTATTCTGCTTCTTCAAAGTCTAACTTTCACTTCCATAAGGTGTCACAGGGAATATCACAGCCTGCATGTTCTGATCTCATCCTTCTCTCGTAAAGCTCCTGCTTCAAGAGAAGGCTGAGGTGAACCTTCTCCCATTGTGCTGGCTAAGAAGCCTCCAGGCTATGCAGCTTTGACATATGCTGTAGGACTGTCCACAGTGTGCACCAGCGGCAGCCAGCCTGGAGTCCTCTTGGTGCATGCGGAAACTCTTCCAGTTTGGCAAGTGCTATGTGGCATCCTGAAGCATGCCAGTGTTGCCCAGTCTGGAGCCCTTTCTGAAGTATTTGCCAAAATCTTTAGTAGGAGCCATGAAGGAGGGACATCTCTTCTCCTCCAGCATGTTCACCAAAATTTTCATGCCCTAAATGGCTTCCAGGCTGGATGGCATTGGTACATAATGTGACCAGTTCTGAAGCTACCCAACCTGGAAGTGTTTTAGCTAGACTGACAGAGAAGACTCAGGGGAACCTTCTCCTTTAGCATTGGCCCAAAATTGTTCCATGCCATCTGTCAAGGCAAAGAGATTCAGATTAACACCATGAAATAAAGCATGCTGTCAAAGCTAATCTGTATCATGGTGTCCTGTCTTTGTTATATAGCTTTTTGTGCCTTTTAAGTCACAGATAACGCCAACATTATTGGGGCCAAAACACTGGCCCTTAAATTCCCAGTCCAGGGTCATTAATTTCAGCAAGCTCTCAGCAACTGTCCTCTGCCCAGGTTGGTCTCCTTCCTACCATGATATTCTTCTTGGAAACCAACTTCCCAATGGCTTCTCTTATTTGTGAGATGAGCCAGAATATGCTTCCTTTCAGCCCCCTATTCCCCGCATCTAATTGAAAAATCCTTTCCTCATTCTGATGCAGATTTTTCATATGATATATGAGCAACATATACCACGCACACACGCACACAGAGTTTCTGCTTGTTACTGAACCACAGTTCCAACATTTCTGGAGGCTATGTACCCACATTACAATGTGGATGATCCTGTTTTCCCTTTTTATCAAAAAGAAAGCAATTGTTTGATGGAACATCTTTCTGAAGGTAATTACTGCTATTCTTAGTTGTTGTTTTTTAAAATGAGAAATAGAGTTTAGGAACTCTGCTATCCTAAAAACCACCCAGAGACATCAAGATGTTCTCAAACAGCTACTGGGCTGATATCATGGGGATAGATAAAGGATGGAAACAGAACATCAGAACATCCAGATTTGGAAATATCACCAGTCATTGTTTGTTTGTTTGATTTTATTTTGCACACATCTCCAATCTTTCTCGGCTCTCCCTAAGCTCCATCTGTCAGGGATTTTTAGATTTGCATTTTGGGCAGAATAACAGATGATACTTTTGAAGGCAGCGACAAAGAGGAAGGGGGGTGGGGGTAGGAAAGGATGGCTTGTATAAACCATTGTATTTGGCCGCAAGTAATATAAACCCTGGTGCTTTCTGTTCCAAAGGCAAGGGTTAGAAATATATATTTCTATATTGGAAGTACAGTAAGCTGTGAGAAAGCCTCTTTGTTTTTTGGAATGGGGTGGTTATAATACATCTAAATAACAATAACAACTACTGCTCCCCAAATAACCTTTAGCAGTTTCTTTTGGCAGGTATCTGCCAGATCTTCATCAAAGAATCCCCATTCTACATTTGCAACAAGAATGATCTTTCAAGCATTGTGCATTATGTACTGGAATTTAGGCATATATCTGGAATTTTGAGAGGGTAGGATGGGCGCTCACAAAATGTTGCCATGACAGCCTTGCCCATTCATAAAATAGGTATTATGGAGGGCATGACCAGTCACAAAGCATCCATTGATCCAAAGATGATGAAGTATTCTCCCAAGATGGACTTTTTTTTACTATCCCTGTGGGTCCTTTGTGGCATGTGAAGGCATTCCTGTAAATGGATATGATAAAAACTGGTATTTTACTTTGCAGCACACCAGCTGGCCCTTCATTATTTTTCATTCAAAATATCTTTTAAAAGTATCTCAGAGGGGACAGAGAACTTGGTGCTGGGTGTTCATGTTGTCTACTTTGGACAAAATCACAGCAGGGAGAAGTATTGAGGCCTTGGATGTGACACAGCACTAATGGAAGAGGCTTCATGCCACTGTTTCATATTCAATTTAGCAAATGGCACGGGAAGGAGGAAAACAAGGAGGACTTCCAAGCAGGCTGATTGTTGAATCTTCCCTGAATTGATGTGGCTTAAAGTAAGAAATGCATCACCCTCAGACAGGACAAGACAGACTAAATTGTACTTACAAATTTAGTTGCGCATTGGAGTTGCAAATTTAAATTACTGTAGGGAAATTGTACTGTATATGTAAGAGCCATTCTTACTTGCTGGAATAAGAATAGGGAGATCTAGGTTCTAGATTTCTCTCAGGCATAGAAGCAAACTGGGTGACTTTGGGCCAGTTACTCTCCCTCACCCCTAGACTAAGAAGTCCAAAAACCTCTATCCACGTGCACAAGACCAGTGTGGGAGGTGATTTATGTTGTCTAGGTACTTATTGGAATGGGCATTCAAGGTTCTCCTTTTCTTTGTGAAATACTTCTTTATTTTTGAACCAGGGATTTTTCAAACAGCAGATACCTTCCAGTAGCATTGAGAAGAATGTAAAAGTCCACTCTGCTTACTGTCCCTGTAAGTTGGACACTGTCCTAGTCCAGAGGGAGTTTTAATCCATTTTTTAGAATACAGAAGATTTCATAACCCAATGATTTACATAACTTTTGAATATATTATTCCAAATCGTGGGCATCCACTGGGGCACAAATGAGAAAATGTCTACCAAGATGTCATGATGGAAACTGGCTCTTTTTTCAATTGAATTGCACCATCACATGCCAGTATATAAGGGGTAGAGTTTGTGTTGTGATATCACAATGCATGTTTGATCATTTTGATGAAATCTCAGTTTTGCAGTAAACCCCATATCCTTGTTCTAGATAGCTGATAAAACATGCTACCTGAGGAATCTTTCTTTCTTGCCCCATTCTCATTTTTATCTGACGCTTCTTTCATTTACATTTTGATGACGTACACTCTTATTTTCAACGTGGCTGCTACAAGAGTGCAATGGTTACATTTAGTTCTGAAAAGTTGCTTCAGAAGCATAAATGCGGCACTCATCAGTGACTCATTAATAATTAATCCTTTGGCTAGGATTGACTAAAAGAAATATAGCTGCTTTAATGAGCATCCAATAGACGTTGTGTTCATGATCCCATAGGCTCCAAAACAACTTTGTAGAACTGAATCCAAAGCAGTGAACACCACTGACAGATACTAGATGTCATCCTTTGAGGTAGTCCAGACAGAAAACCAAAACCATGAGTACTAATACTACCTTTATTGTAAGGTTACGGTAATAGAACCTCGTAAGTCTGAAAGCATTTTCTCACTCCCTTGCTTTTACTTTCCAGAGAACCAGGGAGGGTCAATTCTGAGATGTTTTCTCCATCCCTGTTCCTGCTATGGGCTGAGATATCTCTTATCTGACCATTGCCCTGGCTGTGGCTCTTCCTTCTCTCCCCCAAGATAATTCTCACAGCCCATTACAATGGGCTGTGGAAATAGTAAATTCAGAGGTTCACTTCAAAAGTCATTTGATTGAAAATCTGAATTGAATGGGGTTTCAATGCAAAGGAACAGGTCACATATAATTCAACCTGACATTTCTGAATTGGTTTGGGCTGATTCAAATAGATTTGGACATTTCCAGCCGTACCCAGGTATGATTTTAGCACCCAAACTAGTTTGAACTGAATCTGTCCAGTCAGACAATTTTGTTAAAATCTATTTGGACATCTTAATCAAATTGGATCTGTTTTCTGAATCAAATTCATTATTCGTACTGGATGAAGTTGAAAAACCAAATAGAATGAATTATTTAATTGGATTGAATCTGATTACTACTAGCCTAATGGCTACTAGGTTGGAGAAGGATGTTCCAATCTGCTTCATAGCTATTTCAGTGTGGAAGATACTCCAATATCCCTTATGTTGGTCCTGGAGGAGTCTTATTTTGATTCATTTCTAATTATTAGGCAGTGTTTTAAAAATCTGGAGTTCCATCCCCTCATTATTGAGCATGATTAAACACAAAAAAGCAAGTATCACTTGGTTTTGAATCGGAATAGAATGAAATTTACAGGGAAGTTAGAAGAGTGATTGGAGCAACCTTGATGAGTTGATGAGCAAGTTAGAAGAATGATTGGAGCAATCAGATTTCATTTAAAGTTGGTATCTGTGCCTCTGTGAAGTCTGGAGAGCATAGGACAACCATATCTGGGTTGCCACATTTCAGACGAACACTAGATGGCAACAAATTGATGCAAAAGAAAAATAAAATCCTTCATTCTCACTGGTGCTCATTGGATGTTTGCAGCCAGATACGGTATGCCTAATAGGAGTGGAATGCTGAAATCTGTTCCCAATGGCAACATTTGTCTACAGTACTGAACACCGATACCTATAGATAGTAGTACTTTAATGAATAGTGCAAACTATAGAAAATGCTTACTGGATCCCATGGTTCTTTCCCTGAGATGTTAGAGAACTTGTAATAGTCCGGGCAGATGCTGCTGTTCGAGGTGAAGCCACATCCTTGATACAGAATAGAACAGTTTCTTTTTTTCATAGTTACATTTACCAGGGCAAGGTAATATCTTAGGCAATGCCCATGGACCCAACAGGGATTTCCACTACTTTTTACATCCTTGGACAATGCTATACCTTGCTATTCAGAACAAGAGGAACAGCCTGAAATCCCTCTGCTTAGAGATCTTGACGTCCCTGCTTCAGAACTTCTGGGAAAGGAGAGGAACAACATATACCTCTTTCAAATTTGCCTACTCTTTGAAAGGTCCTGGAACAATTAAATAAAGGCATCTGCAACTATCTGCACCTTCTTTGGCACCATGATAGAACAGAGACAGTTCTGCTCTATGGGCACATTGTCCACATAGATGAAGTTGCTGACAGCTCATACTTCATGACTGAGTAGAGAGCATCTCTTGTGACCTCATCCAAATCTCAGCTGTTCTCTACATCCTACAGGTTAGGACACTACTAACTATGGGTCCATGGATATTAGGTTCCAGAAATCTGTTATTCAACCCCACCTATCCAACTCCTATCCTTCATTACAGAGTGTGCCATATTACAATTCAGTGTCACATCAAGATCTTTCTCTTTGAGTAGACATCACCAAAAGATCATCTTCTCAACATTCTCTAAATTGTTGGTCAGAAAGGGAATATGGAGTGGAGGGGGGGAATGAGGCTCACCATTAACCATGAAAACAACTCTATTTCTTAACATTTTATTCTTTGTTAATTGTTTCTGCATGTATTCATTTACATTTCATCCCATTTCCAAGACTCTGTGTAGTTTTCAGAGATCATCACCATAAAATCAGAAGTAAGAAAAGTCAATAGTAGCAGGAAAAATAGGCCCTCAACATCACCAGTAGAAATCAACAGGAATTTAAAAAATGACACTCCTAAATGAAAGTAAATTCAACCATTTTCACTGAGGGAGGATCACAAGGATGCTAAGCATATTTCTAGAGCGTAATGTCCTGCTATGTTAGGACGATCACCAAAGAGGACTTCCTTCAATTTCACTTAAAGTTGTGATCCTAAACAACAACTCTCTGAGGAGCCATGTAGGATGGGCCAATTTTATTCAGAGAAAATGGTTCCTAAGGTACTGCACTATGTAGAACTTCATAGGGTAAAATCAGCAACTTGAATTGGGCCTGGACATTAATTCGTAACCAGAGCAGCAACTGCAATACTCCTCTTATATGGCAAGAATACTTTTTGCCATAACAACCTGGCCACTGCTGTCTGTCCCAGAATCATCTTCAAGGACAGCTCCAGGTAGAACACGTTGCAGTAGTCTAAACATGTAGTGACGAGGGCATGAGTCACCATTGCCAGGGCTCCTTGGTCCAAGAAAGCCCATAACTGGTACACCAGACAACATTGGGCAGCGATTCCCCTGAGCAGAGCTGTTCCAGCAGGAACTGTCAGTGCAGAAGAACCCTCAGTCGCAGACCCTTTTTTAGAGAGAGCGCGACCCTATTAGACCCTATCCTCCCTGCTTCTGCCAAATTCCTTTTATCCAGCAATAACTGGTAGGAGCATTGGCAATTGTGTCAGAAACCTGGAACTGTTTTCTTTTGGCACAATGCCCTGGAATTAACATTGCAAAGATGTAGGGGGAAGTGTGTCAGCACCTTGTTTTTCAGAATGGGAAAAAGAAACAAATCTCTGTGTTGGAGGGAGGGAGGGAGGGAGGGAGGGAAGGAAGGAAGGAAGGAAGGAAGGAAGGAAGGAAGGAAGGAAGGAAGGAAGGAAGGAAGGAAGGAAGGAAGGAAGGAAGATAAATTGCAGTGGTAGGCTTCTCCACTAGATGATGCTCTTGACCAGCTAACATTATGAGCTCAGTGGAGAATGTATTTTTATCTTCACATGTAGACTTCTCCTTGAGAAATGTACTGCAGTGTATGAAAGGTGCTGAATCTTTCCTTTCCTTTCCTTTCCTTTCCTTTCCTTTCCTTTCCTTTCCTTTCCTTTCCTTTCCTTTCCTTTCCTTTCCTTTCCTTTCCTTTCCTTTCCTTTCCTTTCCTTTCCTTTCCTTTTCTTCCCTTCCCTTCCCTTCCCTTCCCTTCCCTTCCCTTCCCTTCCCTTCCCTTACCTTCCCTTCCCTTCCCTATCTCCTTCCTTTCCTTTCCTTTCCTTTCCTTTCCTTTCCTTTCCTTTCCTTTCCTTTCCTTTCCTTTCCTTTCCTTTCCTTTCCTTCCCTTCCCTTCCCTTCCCTTCCCTTCCCTTCCCTTCCCTATCTCCTTCCTTTCCTTTCCTTTCCTTTCCTTTCCTTTCCTTTCCTTTCCTTTCCTTTCCTTTCCTTTCCTTTCCTTTCCTTTCCTTTTTCCTTTCCTTTCCTTTCCTTTCCTTTCCTTTCCTTTCCTTTCCTTCCCTTCCCTTCCCTTCCCTTCCCTTCCTTCCTTCCCTTCCCTTCCCTTCCCTTCCCTATCTCCTTCCTTTCCTTTCCTTTCCTTTCCTTTCCTTTCCTTTCCTTTCCTTTCCTTTCCTTTCCTTTCCTTTCCTTTCCTTTCCTTTCCTTTCCTTTCCTTTCCTTTCCTTTCCTTTCCTTTCCTTCCCTTCCCTTCCCTTCCCTTCCCTTCCCTTCCCTTCCCTTCCCTTCCCTATCTCCTTCCTTTCCTTTCCTTTCCTTTCCTTTCCTTTCCTTTCCTTTCCTTTCCTTTCCTTTCCTTTCCTTTCCTTTCCTTTCCTTTCCTTTCCTTTCCTTTCCTTTCCTTTCCTTTCCTTCCTGACCCTACCCTACCCTACCCTACCCTACCCTACCCTACCCTACCCTACCCTACCCTACCCTACCTTACCCTTCCCTATTCCCTCCCCTCCGCTTCTTTCCCATTCTATCCAGCTTGCACAGGATCTCAGATCTGAAGGCTGTACAAAGGGATGCAAACGCAGCAGCTGCCTGCAGCTCCTTTAAGCAGCTGTCGTTTTCTGGGTTCATGCTCCCCCCACCTTTTTTTAATCCCTAAGAATAAACTGAACTTCAGATATTTCCCAGAAGAAAAGTTCCATGTTTTAGACTAATCAGTTTGTTTATAGGATGTTCCAAGCTTGTCTGTGCCACCATTATCCATATTCTTTCTCAAAGGTTTGTGTTTTTTCCCAGCACCTACAAAAAATATTCCCATAGCTCAGACAATTATAGTCTTTACTTCTTTCCAAACAATTCATTGCTGCCTCTTGTAATCTTAATCCCAGCTGAATCCAACTCAAGCAATCACTTTCATTGGTCTGCAGAACAGAACAACTCCACCAATATTGCTTAGAGTTTAGCTGTTATTTCCCCCTCGCCTCCCACCCCCCTTCATTTACTAACAACAGGGCTGCACAACCTCTGGTTACCTGAAATGTTTCCATGAGAGCAGTCCTTGTGTAAGAACTGTCACTTTATGATCCAGGGCTTGGGTCTGTTTGCTTCCTTCTCCATCTGCACCTCCTTTCCTTTTGTGTCATCCACATTAGGTAATGCAAATCCTTGTTTTACAGGGGATGGAAGAATTTCAGAGTGTATGTAAAAGAAGGATCCTAGAAACAGATTGTATCACACATTATGGGCCTGTTAAACCAGCACAATGTAAATTTTTATGATGCAAATTAAAAATTACTTTTAAAATAGTTGATAAATCAGAAGGCAGAATCTCTCTCTCCCTATGTATGTGTGTGTGTGTGTGTGTGTATTTCCTGCTCTGAGAACTTCTGTGGGTGACTTGTACGATACTATAGGCATGATTCTGTTCCTTATCCTACCAATAAAATGTTCCGTGTTTTCTCTGGATAGCGTTGAAGATGCTTCATTTATTTTCCTTTATCATCCCATCCCCTTGCAGGACATGCCAAGTTTCTAGCCACTCCTGATTTAAGCGAGGTATGTCCACCTGAGTATCATCTGGGACAAAAAGAGTTGGTAGACCCCTTTCCAAACCAAGTGGTCCCATGGGACCACACACCTTTGCTCCATCTCTCATCTATCAGTGGGCTGGCTTTGAGAAGTTTCTAAAAAGGCTTTGATCCCATAGGATGCGATCTACATATTTCCTCTGTTCCTCTCCTGGCCCCTGACGATTCCTTCGACTTTTTTCTCTTCTTTTATATTTCCTCCTTGCTCTGCTTTTTCACCGAGTTTTATTACTGCCTTTCTCCAGGCCCTGCGTGTCTGCTCTCTTCCAGCCTTCGGTCTGTCTGGTTTCTTCCCTCCAATAAAATAATAAAATGCTCAGCACTTTTTCCTTCTCTAACAGAAGAAACTATGATATTGCAATTCTGATTCAGAGCCTTCTTGATCCCCCGAGAGGGGTTGATGGGAGGGATCATTATATTTCCCACCCGTCCTGGGGCAGAGAGAACAAACAGCTTTTCTCTCCCCTTTCTTCCAAAACAAGCCAACGGGAAGAAATGCTGTTTATTTTTTTATTTTTTTCCTCCATCAACAGAGCTTGCTATGAAACAAAGCCTCCGTCTCATAATGCCCTCTGCTGACAAAAATGAAAAAAGCCAGGTTTTTATCTTTAAATTTATTCTTAAATATAAATAGCTTGCCATTCCTCCAAAATCATAAAATAAAAATTTGAAAGCATAATTTAAAACTAATAAAAATATCTAAGCTAGGCGATAAAACAGGGATCGGATGAAACAATAAATAATGGAAGAAAGTTAAAAAATATGTTTTTATTTCTTCATTCATTTGTAACCCACTCTTCTCCAGAACCTCAAAGCAGGTTTTTCTCCCATAACAACAACCTTGTGAGACAGTTCAGGCTGAGGGAGGAGCCCCAGTTGCACCAAGTGAGTTGCTCTGGTTGAACCCAGATTCTCCAGCCCTAGTCTGACACCTTCACCATTATATTTCCCTTGTTCTTTCTCTGTATGCTGAAATAATTCTGTTACATTAGAATAGTTGGATACAAAGAGTTAAAAAATGGTGATTGATTGATACATTGATTATGTGCCATCAAGTCATTTACGACTCCTAGCAACCACATAGTTCAATTTTCTCTATCCATAACCTGTTCTTTCAAGTCTCCCAATGGTGTACTCATCACCGCTGTAACTGAGTTCATCCACCTTGCTGCGGATCATCCTCTTCTTCTCTTTTCTTCCACCTTTCCCAGCATCAGAGCCTTCTCCAGAGAGCTGGGTCTTTGCATAATGTATCCAAAGTAGGATAATTTGAGCCTGGTCATGTGTGCCTTGAGTGAGAATTCTGGGTTGATTTGTTTGATGATCCATCGGTTTCTTTTCTTGGCTGTCCATGGTACACTCAGGAGTCTTCTCCAACAACATGGTTCAAAGGTGTCAATACTCTTCCTATCTGCTTCTTTAAAGTCCAACTTTCACTTCCGTAGAGTGTCACAGCTGTGAGGATAAATAAGGCTAAATAATGGGAATAAATCAACAGTCCATCACCTAATGACACTGATCAGTCTATTGATCTTCCACAATGTCTGTCCTATAGATGTGCAGGAATTGCTCTGGAACCCATGTGGTAGAGTGGTAGATGCTGGAATTAGAGTAAGGAGACCCTGGTTCTAGTTTCCGATCAGCCACGAAAGCTCCCTGGGTGATTTTCGGCCACTCTCTCTCTTTCAGCCCAAGAACTAGCATGATGTCATCATGAAGGTGCTGGGTTAGGAGTAGGAGAACCCAGGCCCTAGTCCCCTCTCAGCTGCAGAGCCTCCCTGGGGGTCTTTGGGCCAGTATCTCTCTCTCTCAGCCCATATGAAACACTGTTGAAAATGCTGAATTAGGAGTGGGGACCTGGGGGTCTGGTCCCCCCTCAGCCCCACAAGGTGCCTGGAGGACTCTGGGTCAATCCTTCCCTCTCAGCCCAAAACCCATGTGGACAAGTGGTGAAGATGCTGGACTAGGAGCAAGGAGCCAGGTACAAGTCCACACTTAGCCATAGAAGCTCCTTAGGTGACAGTCATTCTCACTCATCCCAGACTACTTCACACAGTTGTTGTTGTGGGAAAAATAAAAGGGAGCCCACTATAAAAGGTGAGATATAAATCTAGCCAATGAATTAAGTAATTAAAAAAAAAACCCCACAATTAGCATTCCCAGCCCGAGAAGGATTGGGCTACATGGTGAAAAATGGAAGGTAGGTTCAAGGATGCAGATTTCTACTTAGCTATTTCCAACACAGAGAGCTCCTGAAAAATCCTACAGAAAATCCCAACGATATATCTTGGTTTCAGACTTTTACTAATCCAACTCTGCTTGCAAATGGTGCAATACTTCACTTATTCCTTTGGCGCTGAGACTGAACCTCAGTTAATATGGACTTCAGTGGTTTGGGTAGCTTTGACAACCTATGTGTGACAAATGGAGGCTGGCTGTGAACATGGCACAAGGTTCATTATCAATTCCCTTTATCCTTTCTTGAAAAGGCTTCTAATTGTTATCCATTCTTACCAACAAGGTTTTAACGTTTTTGATTCAACCACTCCCTGAGATCTTGACAACTCTTGACACATTCCCTCTGAATTTAATGAACTCTCCCCACACATTTTTTACTCTTTCTTTTAAAAGTTGCTTTAAAGTGTTCATTGTAAGGATGTGAGGGCAAGCACAAGAAGAACTTAATAGTTTTATAACAAGGTTTTTTTGTTTTTTTTTTTGAACAAGATATTTTTGCCGGGCAGGGAGAAAAAGCGAGCTCAATTAAATTTTGCCTTTACGATTTGGTTAATTAGAAAAGTTGTGTTGAGATTATAAATGAACTTTGCAGGAGCTAGTAGATAAAATTGTCAGTGTTAGCTTCTCTGCACTTCACATTTTTAATTTTAAATTTCTTTTAAGAACAAAATATGCAATTGGTTTTTAATAGAAGTGTCCATTAAAACTTTGGATATTTTCATGCACTTCTCCCAGTGTGCTCTCTTTTCTATATATTTTTGTCTTTCATGGCTCAATGGCTAAAAGGGCTGTACATATTTCAGAAATGATACAGGAGTATTTTATACTGTGGGCAAGTGTAAGAATGGACAAAATATCTCTCTGCTACTTATCAAGCATGAGCCTAAAAAGATGTGACTGCTTTAATGAGTCAACTCTTTAAAGTTGATGTGAGTTTCAAAGCACCTGCAACTTCTTCCCCCAGGTTCCTGAAAAAGCTAGAAAAAAGAGAAGCTGCTTCCATGAATATATGAAGATGCTGAGCTTATAAAAAGTACAACATTTTCAAAAAATCCACAGCCTTATATGGATACTATCCAGGCATGCTCCTTCATATGAATCATTTTTGTACATTATCTTCATCGATAATGGCAATATAGCATGTCATTTCCCCTGACTGACAAACTTAAAAACAAAACAAAACGAAAACCAACCATCCTGCATTGTTTAATTGGGAAAAAAAATGAAACTATGGAAGGCTAACTGCATTTTACATTTGGTTTAGGAAATATATAAAAATGGCAGCTTCACACTACAGTGTGAACAAATTTCTCCCCCATCTCTATTGCAGAATATGCGTGTATCAGTTTCATGATAATCTGCCTTTTGCTAAGGCACATATCATCAGAAGAAGTGCCATATGGCAGATATCTTACTTTTTTCTTTCCTTATTAATCTTGCTGTTGACAATACTTTGTTTGGTCACTCTTGGTTCCCATGGAAACAGATGCTTCAGGTTTACCGAACAAAGAAGGCAACTGGGGCAAAAGGATGCCTGGTGTGACCTTGTGTTTGCTTTACAGCTCTTGCTCCTCCATTATTCACACCTCCTGGGTGGGAAAGCCACTAAGAAGCCAAGGTTAGCTTGTGGTCTTCCAATGTTGCACCCATCACCAATGCAACTGAGTCCATCCAAGAAAACCACAGGGAGGAGCTTAGATAAATTTTGTCTTTAACTTCCTCACACACAGATTGGGAAAACTGATCCAATTATTTGGGACTTTTTAAGAATGAAAGGGGTTCCTTAAGTTCCTGCAAGGCTTAAGACACCCAATTTGCCCCACTAGTTCCAAATTCACACAGGCACAAACTTTGGCCATGTTTTCTCCCAGGGATTATGTTGATGAAGATTCTCAGTCATCCAGGTGGAATTATCTGGAGCTTGAGTCATGGCAACTGGAATTCTTGTCTTTTGGTTTGATACATTTCACTGCTTGTCCAAGCAGCTTCTTCAGTCTAGAAAGATCTAGATCTCCCAGGGATTCTGAAAGCGGTATAGGGGGTGCTGGGAGACACACACAGCCCTTAGTTTGTGGGTTTTCCATCCTTAATCAAAAGACCAGGGAAGTGAATGGTAGATGCCATGAATTGTGGGTCAAGTCAAAGAGTACCCTCAGTCCCATCATCAAGTCACTGTTGATGACTACATGTATAAAATAATGATGGTCATATTGGTTGCCCTTTTCCTAGTTCTATTATATCCTTTTTTTTTTTTTTTATTGTGAAACCAGAATAGCACCCAGTACTCCAGTTGCAGAGGTACTATAGACATGTAGAAGAGCATTACAGTTCATAGAATCATAGAATGGAAGATACCTTCAAGGTCTTCTAGTCCAACCCCCTGCCCTTCAGATCATCCCAATAGCTATCCAACTGTTGCTTGAAAACATCCAGTGATGGAGTACCCATGACACCAGGAGGCAGGCTGTTCCAAACCTCTCCAGCTCCGAAAATTCCTCCTTGTTTTGAGTTTGGATCTCTCTGTGTAAAGCTTCTACCCAATGCCTCTTGTCCTACCCTTGGTAGCTCTGTAGAACAAATCCACACACTCTTCCCTGATACAGCCTTTCCAAGGATTGAAAGACTTGCAGTCCCCACCATTTTTACCTGACTTGGTTAAGCTTAATGTGTGAACCTAGCTGTATTGTCCAGATAATATGTCTCTGTTAAGGAAAACTCTTCATTTCAAGATCAAAATTGCATCTTTAATGTAAATATAAATGCAGTGCCGGGAAAGGAAATTGTCTTGCTTGCACATTTATGGGGCATCTTCATTAAACCTGCATGAATTGCAATTTATGCGACTCGCTCCAAAAGATATTTTTATTAAAATGCATTCACTGGCTGATTTTCTCTTCATTTTTAGCAGTTATCATAATGGGGCCTAATAGTACTGATACCTTATCTTGGTTATGGCTTCTTTCTGTCTTTTTTAAAAAATGCATCTTTAAATTGCAAGTCACTTACAGCAACCCTAAGCATTCAGATGAAACTGTTTAAGCATGGCATATTCTTTGTGCTAGCTCATTTTCATGATTCCTCCCCCTCCCCAATTCCTCTAAACAAAGGGCAGATCTGGTCTAGCCTGCAAAAACTTACATGGCCACTACAGAGCAGTAAACAGAATCAGAAAGCCTTTTCTGCCATCTAGTGTTCACTGGCATGTTTGCAACCCAGATCATTCAGCCCTAATATTGATGCAACCTGCTGGGGCTGCTATGCTCCCAAACTGTGCCACTACCATTTTTCCCCAAGAGGCTGGAATCTGCAAGCTTTGGGCCCCGAATGTCAAGGCCCACACAGATCAAGAAAGTAAGAACTGTACAGATTTCAGGCAGGTATTTTTAATGGTAGTCTGGGGGTAAGTTCAGAATGTTGCAAGAGGAATTTCCAACCCTCTTTGATAGTGAGTTCCTTAAGGCAGAGTCTCTTTGAGTGCCTCAAAATGCTTCTTCCCAGGTTTCTCACCACCTGGGCTGAGTTGCCATTGATGAGATAAGCTGCCAACAGACTCACTTTCTCTCTCTTGATTGCTTATCTCTGTTCTCCCTTCCATTCCTTTCCCAGCCTCCCCACTGTTCTTGCACCAGAAAAAGCCTGCTTCCTTGAATGGAGCTCCCTAGCTCTTCAGCTAATGACTAATGTTAGGATGGAGAGAGGGTTGAGGTGTGCATTGCAAGGGCACGATATTGATTTCCTCAAAAGGAGCCATTTGGACCTCCCATGAATGCTGTTTCATAGGACAAATAAAGCTTTATATCCATCTCTGTCCATGCTTTCATTTTAACTTGCAATCAATCCTTCTTGACTCTTCTCTCTGGGTTGTTGAAGAAAATGAAGGTTGTGCAAGAAAAGAGTCTTGTCTTTCTCTCAAAGCACAGACCTTTGGCCTGTCTTCTGTGTTCAGGCTGAGGTTTAATAACTGCTGTAAATCTTACAAGTGGTGGCAGGTGATCTACTTTGGAAATATATAATGAAAGGGGCCTGGTAGCTTGTCCTATCCCACAAGTGTAGAGATGCAAAGATCTCTGGATCAAGCAGTTATAGATCATTCATAAAACTGATGGTCCAGATACAGTAAAAACAAAGAATCTGGGCCAAAGACAATTACTGCTGAAATTCAGTGACATATCTTTTTCATCCATCCATCCATCCATCCATCCATCCATCCATCCATCCATCCATCCATCCATCGTCTGTGTCTGTCTGTCTGTCTGTCTGTCTATCTGTCTATCTGTCTGTCTGTCTGTCTGTCTGTCTGTCTATCTATCTATCTATCTATCTATCTATCTATCTATCTATCTATCTATCTATCTATCTATCTATCTATCTATCTATCTATCTATCTATCTATCTATCTATCTATCTATCATCTATCAGTCATCTACCTATCTAAACGTTTTCTTCCTTCTTCCAAGGGTTTGAAGATGAGATAGATAACGCTGGCTATTTTTATTTCACATTAATCTTATAAGGTAGGTTAAACTGAGAGGACGATGCCATGTTTGCGGAACACACTTAAATAGATCAGTTGAAACACTAGCAGGTACAAGCTAAACTTGGTTAATATTACTGTTAGTTTTTGTGTGTGTGTGTGTGTGACTTAGCCTGTTGTGGAAACCAGTTGTGGAACCACAACCAACCTGTTGTGGGTCATATGGTTCAGGATATTGTGAAATCCAGAAAATGGGTTAATTCAGCAATCATATTAAGCATGCTGTACATATTTCCTTTCAAAATTCCTTCCAAGGGAGAAGGGAGTGAGTGGGTTATGATATGTTTGTACTTATTTAATTATAAGTTTTTTTTGTAAACTGAATGAGGACTGGGAGGAAAAAATGCCATTCTTTTTCTGCATGGCAGGAATAATTAGTTCTTTTTGCACCAGAATACCAACTTCCTTAATTTGTACTTTCCAATATTGATATACAGATTAAAGCATATATTTGCACTTTTTCAAATGTTGTGATGCTGTGAAGCAGTTCTATAGTTGAAAGCACAGGAACACAAAATTGCACATTTTGGGAGAAATTTGCATAAAAATCCATAGACATTTTATGTGTTTTTAAACAAAATTACAAACTGATGCATGAATGAAAGGAACTGACTATAAGAGCAGAAGGCGAGAAAATAAACTGTTCAGGCGATGCTATTGTATGTTCCATCCAGCACTGGAAAGTTAATGCTAACCTTCTCTTTCCTTGCTCTGCTGGTTACAGTAGTTAAATAGGGCTAACATATTTGGAGCACAATATCCAGACAACCACTAGATGGCAACAAAAACATTTTTCTGCATTGCTTTGCTGTCATCTGAAGGTTCTCCAGATTCTTGACAGATATGGGGTCAATGGAGGCAAATATGTATAGCTCAGGGTTGAACTGTGGAGTCTTTGGGGTTCTCTGAGCTTGGTTCTTTTTTTGCAAATGTTTCATTACCCGGCTAGGTAACATCTTCAGTGCTAAAATGGAATGAGGTTTGCAAGAGATGGTCTATAGGCTTCAAGCAGAATTGTCTGCAAGGGGAACCTACATCTAGATTCAGTTGCTTCCACGTGATCTGAAACTCTGAAAATGGAGAGTTCCATCTCATTGGAAGCATTCTTTGTATTTGTGAAGACAAACTGCTGGATGAAGTGGGGTCTGATCCACCAGGCCATCGCTTATGTTCTTATGACCCTCTTTTCATTTACACTGCCAGCACAACTGGGTGAGAAAAAGGATCACTCAGGGCTCCTCCCATATTAGGTTGAGCCCATAGAGGTAATCAAGTGAAATGGAAATGGGCAAATTCATTCCTCTGTCTCTTGGTGAAAGCTCTGGCCCACCTTCCATCTTGTCAACTGCAACCTTCAACCTAGACATCTCACTGTATCACATTTATGTTTTCCCCACTATCCAATATCATGTTGGTAAAAATCAGTCATAACTCTCATTCTTCAAATGACGTGATATATTCCCTTAAATCCCCATACTTGTTTCATGTTGGCTGCTAGGTCCAGCAGAAATCCATCATCATTACTTTCAGGGTCCTTGCCACCCTTATCCTTCTGTCTTATCTTTCCTTTTTCATCTTAATGTATTCTTCCTGTTACCTTCAACTCCTACACTCTCCCACTATCTTAAATAACTACAGTATTTCTCTCTTGCTATCAATTCCTCTGGGTGATGCTATCTTTCTTATTTTCAGGAAATTCTTCTTTGAAACCCATCCTTTCCAAGGCTCACAGTTCTTGTTATTATGTGATGGAATTAAGGCTATATATAACCAAAGTCAAGTTATCTTTTTATCCACGTTTCCCTTTTATTTTCTTTTTCAGTCACCTATAACATTCTTGAATTTTGGTTTCTATTTTACCTGCTCTGGTTTTGCTGCTTGGTTAATGTCCTCTTTCCTAGATTGGTTTCAGTTATAATGTTGTTTAGTCAACAAGATTTGTCTACATGATGCTACTAACTTCACTGGAGATATAGAACTTAAAAGAGGGTGAAGATATCTTATTATGGTTCATTCACTTCATGACTGCTACAAAATGAGTAAGATTTAGCGCAATATCTGAGTCAGCCGATAGAGAAGAAGGCAGTATTCCCAATATCTTGAACAGTCCTGGATAATTATGTATTTAATGGAATACACCTTTCAGTGTTGCAGAAAATGTTCAGCTCATTCTTAACTGTATTTCACAAGGTTGTTTTTTTACATTAGTAGCTTTCTTTTCTCCTTGCAGGATGAGATTTAGGGTAGAATCTGTTAAACCTCATGTTCTAGTCTTTTTAAAAAGCCAAAACACTGCATTGTAGTCCATTGTCCATTGGTATAACCCTACCTAAGAAGTTTGTTCTATTCAACAGGGATTTTAAGCAGGGTGCAATTATTTTGGATCTCCAGGAACTGTCCTTATCAACTTCCCAAAATGAAGAGCAATAACTAATGGACTAATCTCCAAAACCCAAATAGGCTTAAGTAGAACAGCGTTTTCATTTTGACTCCTAACAAAATACGGAATGTGTTCACTCTATGGATTTACTTACTATGGTTTCCCAAACCATAAACAAGGTTGTTTGTATGTTTTAACAGTGCTGAAGATATAAATTTAATTTGGCTTTGCAACAGGATTTTCAAAAGAGTGGCTCCTAGGGAAAAAATGGATTAACTCAGGCCAAGAGATCAGCAAAGCCCTATCAGGGACTCAGGACAATGTGAGTTTGATCCTGCCTTTAAATGAAAAGACAGACACTGAAAATACTGAATTAAAAGAATCAACCAATGATGGGAACAAAAGTGACCGAAGAAAATAAAACAAAAGAAGAATGACAGCATGCAAATACACACACAGTCACAAAGAAAATACACATGAATTTGTGTGCTTAGATTTGTGTGCACACTCTGTACCCATTCTAGCCATAAATAGAATAGACATTCACAAATGAATATATGTGTGATTTTAAGGAGAAATACAAGCATTTTAAATATCAATATTCAATATTTTTGTCTAGAACTGCATTTGTACAAGTAATAATTATAAAAAAATATTACTACAGCTAATAAGTGATTATCAGATTGAAGTAAATTTATCCTTCATTGTAAGGGTTTTCAAAGCTATCTGTTGTGTTAGATTTTCACCCTGGAACAATTACCCATGCTTTAAAAGATTCTAATGGAAGATGTATTTTAATTTTCCAAATTATAGGTGACAGTTAACAGGAATTAAATCATGTTTTATGTTGCGTTGATTTATATGCCTGATGAATTATAACCATTATAAAACAGTGCTGAGTAATTTTCCCAACCTCTTCAAAAACTTCAGCCAAACTTTCAGCTTCTAGATATTCTTTAATGACATCTTTCAGTCATGCTAGGAATTGTTGGTCAGTCCAATCTAGAAGGAGTATAGGTTACCATGGGTGACAATAAGGGCCCGGTGACATAATTTGCATCATGAACTTGTTGTAAGGTTTACCCCGTTCGTCTCAGAGAAACTCTCATGACACGTGTGTTCAGCAAAGAAGTTTACTCAAGCGTAACGTAAGTAAGTACAGACAAAGCCAGGGTTGGCTTGGCACACTTTACATCATAATTTATAGCTCCCCCGTTCCCGCGGTTAACCCCGTTGCTTGGTTACAGATTACCTGCAATAATCCCCCCCTCGCTCAAATGGCAGATTCAGTCTAGTTCTTTTGTGTTCTTGATTGCTTTCTATCGGTGGCGTGGTTTGCTTGCTTGTTTGTTTATTTATTTATTTATTGGATTTCTCCAATTTATTTATTTGGATTTATTTATTTATTGGATCTATTTATTGAAATTATTTATTTATTGGATTTCTCCACTGCCCGTCTCCCCCACAATAGGGGACCCTGGGCGGCTTACAAAGACTATAAATATATATAAAATGCATAATATATATAGAATTAACAAATGTTGTCTTTGCTGGGTTTTCCTGTTGCGCGCATAGCCGGGTGTTCTTAACCATGCGCTGATTGCTTCCCTTCCGATCCTCTGCGATCCCCTTTGTTTGTAGCGCCCGAGGCAAGCTGGCGCTGATACAAAGTATCCGCTTGCGGTTTGAGTCAAGCGGCGACACCTGGTTGTAATCAGTTCGCGGTTTCTCACTTCCCCTTTTTCCCGGCTAGCGCCTGAGCGGTGAAATTGACTAGCGCAGCTGAGCAATGCTTTAGTCGTGCCGCGCCGAGCAATTCTCTAGCTGTGCCGCGTCGGCTGAATCTGGCACTTGTCACACACCTGATGTGAAGTATATAATCATTTCAGCAGTCTCACACAATGATTTGATCATCAGGCAAATCAACCCAGAGTTCTCCCTCGAGGCACAGATGACCAGGCTCAAATCATCCTACTTTGGACACATGATGAGAAGATCTGCAGTAGATCTCTGGAGAAGGCTCTGATGCTGGGAAAGGTGGAAGGAATGAGAGGGGTGACCATCACCAAGGTGGATGGACTTGATCAGAGCAGTGAAGGGCTGGAAGACCAAGTCTGGAGAATATCTACCTGTGTGGTTACCAAGAGTCAGGTCCAACCTGATGGCGCGTAATCAATCCTCCGCAGAGAGGACAATTATCTCTACAAGCTTCATCTCAACTTTTAAAGTCACATATGAAATCAATGCAGCTCAATTATTTATACAATGCCAATTTCTGTGCGGTTTGGCAAGTTTCATCTTCACTTTAAGGTCCAGTATGACTGTTTTTTTCTTCCAGTCTTGCTAAAAAACAAATAAAGAAATGAAAAGAAGTTACAGTCTTTTGTGTTTTTTGTACGGAAGAACTGAGCTCTGATTTCTTAAACCTTGGTCTGGGTCCAGAGGTCAAGTTCGGTTGAATTATCTGTACAGTAACATTTAGTGGACTGAGACATTTTTGAAACTCCAGATCAGCACCTAATCTAGATTGGGTAGCCTCTGCAAGCTCTAAAGGAAGTTGATTTGTGATGGAAATAATATTTCGTTTAACTTATGATTAAGGGTGCAGGAACCACAATTGATAGAGTGAAGATACATAATAGAAAGGACAGGGTCATTTCTAACAATGGCATAGTTGGGCCATTGTTTCCTGGGTTTTAGACAGATTTTTTTCTTTTTTCTTTAACTGTTCATCTTTTTCTTCTGCATTCCTTCTACCATTGAAGGATGCTCAGGGCTGATCTGCATTTTCTGCTTGCTCCACCACAAGAACGGGCCACCTACTATTTTGGGAGGGCAAACATGTCTCATGGCATCCTTGATCTAAGCTGCCCTCCACCACAGTTCTCTTGCTTCACATCCAAAGAAGTGTTTTCCCCACTCCACAATCCTCCCTCCATAGATGCAAATGGAGTGGTTCAATCTACCTGCTGTGCTTCATTCCACCTTACCGAAATGCCTCCATTCCAACTGATTGGGGTATGCTCTGGTGGGTCTGTCCCACCACTTCCATTCCCTGCTTTTGATGGCTACTTCCTACTGGGCTGCCTGATGTGAAAGTCTGGACCTTTGGGAATATTTTGATGGGGGGATTATTATTTCAGGTTCAAGAGTAGAACCCTGAAATGCTGGCTGTTTTCTTGTGCAACAGGGTGAAATTAACCAAAGTTCTGTCAAGTTTTCTGATCTAGCCCAAGTGGCAGGAAGGACTCCAAAACAGTTTTCTTTTATTTTCCACAGTCCTCAGAAGAGAGTTGGACTGGTCCCTACCAATCCTATGAAGCCCTATGAAAGACATGCTTGCCAAAGAGAAGGCAGTTGGCTTTGCTGGCATGGGTGGAAGAGGACAATCAAGTGGAATCCATTAATCAGATGCCTTCTTAACTACAATCCAGAGAGAACATCTAACCATCACTGTGGCCAAAGTGGAGGAAGAGGTGCAATTTGGAGAAGAATTTCTTAAGCTGGCTTCATTTCCAGCCAGTTTACATTTGGGAGATAAGTAACTGAAGGGTGCAAAGCAGAAAACCCCTCAGTTTTATAGGAGCTCTCTAAGAATCATCTTCAGTAATTGACTCTCTGAACCTGGGAGTAGATAAAGGATCCACCCACAGCCTGTCTAGAGATGGATATGACAACCCAGAAAGATTGTTGGGAAGATAGCAAAGTCAGAGTTCATGAGGATCACATAGAAGCAGCCAGCATCCTCTTCTTTGGGGGTTTCCTATAGGAACCTTGATGTGCTGCTCTCTCATGGTTTGCTGTTGCACTCCAAGGTCTAAGGTGGGAATGCCTGCAACAAAAGCTAATTTGATTTCCTCCCTCTTCTCCTTTTTTCTTCATCCTCCTGGCCCTGCCAATCATGATTTCAACCAACTGTACTACCTTGATGATCCTAACTTATTCATATTCCTTGGCCTTGTATTACAGACCTGATAATTGCTGCTGAACATGCTCCGTGAAGTTTTATAAAATATTAATTACTTATTATTCTTATTACAGGTGGGGAAGATGGCTCCCTTTTGCAAAGTAATAGCCTCATTTTCAAATCCCTCTGCTGTAGTCAGGTACATTAAGGAAATTGTGCCCTGAAATCAGATGAAGTTTCAAAACACAGAGGAATGATTCTCTAGGAATTAATTATCAGGAAAGAAAGCCTAAACAAAACTTGTCTTCAGAATACTGTATCAATCAAGACATTTTTTTTTCTGGACAGGTTCTGGGCACATGAATAAAGTGCTGTTTCTTCACAGCAAAAGTCCAACAAACCATATCCATATAACCGGATTATGGATTTTCCTGCACATCAGGAAAATGTTTATAGGATAATATCCTTACATTGGGATCCTACTGATAATGGTGGTGATGGTGGTTGGATATGGTGTCCAGGTAATTGAATTAAGAATTCTGGTCTTACTTTTTTCATAGATACTGAAATCATATCATGAAAAAGAGGGAAAAGGTGATTAGCATTCAAACCGTGCATTTTTAAAGGCATTGGATAATTCCTGAATGTCACTTCCAATTACCATCCTGTGCTTCATTCTTTTTGGAAAAACCCACAGCTCATCTGCCTCTTGGTCACAGCAGGCTGCTACAAGGTCACTCGTTGGTTCAAATATCAAGAGTTCTCTGGCAGCTTGTTAATGCCTTTCTGCCTTGAGATCAGCTTTCCACAGCTGCTTTAAGCCACATTTGGCTTAGAACAGGCCATTTCTAATGTTCAGTTGCACTAGGAGCCAAATTCCCATCGATAAGAAAGGAAACTTCAAAAGGGTTATTTTCTGTGATGTCTGATCTGTTCAGGAACATTCAAAACCTTGCAATATCAAGGTGTCCCAATGGTAAGGTGGTTACTGGATGTCCATCAGAAATCTCACAATTTCTACCGAAAATGTCACTTACGTGGCGATAGTGAGGTTTCAGTTGTGGCATTCCTTCCTTTTATCTCTTCCCCTTTACATTGAATTTGAAGATTCCTTAACATCACTCAAGGTAGCTTCATTTGTTTCCCTAGATTTTGAATGGTTTTAGTTGGCTTTTATGGGCTGTGTGAATGACTGGACGGACTTCCACTGGTTTTCAAAAGTTCTAGTGAGAGTAGCAACTAGGAAGTAGCTTGCTGTTGTTTTATTAGTCTATGGTTTACATTTCATTACAATCAGCCTTAGACACGTTATGCTGATTTTGTTTAAGTAAAAATGAAATCCCGTAACAAAAACATTAAATCACAGCTGTCATATTGATATGAATTGGAAAGCCAAATCTTCTATTGTGTGAAGGAATAATTTCATAGGACCAAAAAAACAAATTGTGAGGAAATGGGGTCCAACTCTAAACAATATCACTTTCCACCCAACAACAAGGTGATTTTCTGTGTGTGTGTGGGGGGGGAAACAACCTTTCATCACTGGCCCCAGCCCAAGCACCACCTTTTCTCTGCCTAAAAAAAATCTTACTTGAAATCCTCAATTTTCCATCTCTTCCGTATTACCACTATACAATCTAGTCTTGCCCTGCATTCTATTTCGTAGCCCAGAAGATGGAATTCAGAAACTCACTTTTCTGTGGGGGTCAGGGAAATTAAATAGATATTCCAGAAGCAAACTGGGTGGAGGTGATAACACAGAATCCACATAACTCATTACACACTATGTTGGGAGGCTCTCAGTAGGAAATATATATATATATTCATATGTACCTTTGCATTTGGCCATTATCCCTTTAAGTAAAGAAAATATGCAGCCCGTTAACTCTGGCAAATTGTCACTTAGATTACTGATGAGTATGAAATGAGGATGCATATTTCTCCCTTTAGCAAGACAACTTTCAGGAATCTATCAATCTTCTGTGGTTTAATGACAATTAGTGTAGACGCTTCTTCTCCACGTTCTCATTCTTCTTTCCCTGTTAATATTTTAGTAGATCCTAAGTCAATTACACAGCTTCAGTAAACGGAAAAGATAAGATAGAGATGTCTTTGGGCTTACCTTCACTATCTGATAGGAGGAGATACAGACCAGGGCCCAGGCACACATAAAATGGTATAAATGTATTATTAATGAAATCCTTGATTGTGTGAAATTACAGGAAGAGGAAGCATGGAAATTCATCAAAGAGATCAACCTTTACAGAAAAGTGAAAAGAATGGAATCCCACACTAAACATAACACTGAAAGCACAATTCAGTGCATATACTTATTGGCCAGGATAAAGGTCATCTACAGGTAGAGTTGTTAAACTCTGATCTCATGGACAGTTCACTATCCAATAGGGTTTTATTTTTCTGGAACATACTGTATATTAGCATTGTGCATTTTCAAAGCTGAATGGATTCCAGAAGATATCTGAACGCTCTGGAGGATTTCCCTGCTGCTAAGATTGTAAGAAGTGGAGAAATGTCCTGGACTTTAGATGTGATTGTTTTTAGAACACTCTCAAGCTTGGTACATAAAGTATGCTAAACCCTAAGTGCAGATTAACAAAATATAATTGCTATTGTTTGCATAAAATGCTATGATCAAGTAAATAAACCATATTAGGCAATGGCCTGGTTCATAAAGCATACTAAAACAATGACTGGGATTCCACAGCTTAGCCAAACCATAAGCTACAAGCCATGTGTTCTCTCCAAGGTGCAGAACCTTGTGTTTCTGATGAGCTTTGAGCAATGAGGCTTTTAGTGGCACAGCTGGATCACTGGTAGAGGAAAACAAATTTGGGTTAGAGCCAACTCTAAAAATTACTTCACGAAGATAATGAATCTGAAGACACTGTTCTTCTCTGATCCCATATGTCATCCAATGGGTGAGTTTGCAAATCTAAATATCTTCTGGTCCTCATTCTGGTTGGAGGATCAGTGTCAGAACCTGCATCAACCAACAATTGTTAATTTACAAAGCATAGCAGTCAATGGGAGTTTGATTGATTTGCTTCTGCCAATTGTGACTAGGGAGGGGGGCTAGTAGTTAATGGTTGTAATAGGAGTAGTACTGGGAGATGGTGAGGAGCTTAACCGTATATGGGCAATGAGGCCAGACCTGATTGCAGGCAAGGCCAGTGGGGGCCTGATGGCCAGGAAGGAGCTATGGATCCCTGGGAGGAAGGAAAGAGGTCACCACCAGGTGAAGAGGAATTGAGGCGCCAGGGCAACAAGGGGAGGGGGGATAAATAGAGGGAAGTTTACCCAGGCTTTAGTTTTAGCAATGCTTTGTTTCAAGCGGCATGTACCACACAATAAAGGAGCATTTATATGAACCAGGCCTGGTTTCCTGAGAATTCTTCTGAATTGGGTTTTGGATTTTGTGGACTTGACAATCAGCCACTGGCTGCTGGTAGTACCCCGCTTCCATGAAATGAAGGAGTTGAGGCTCTTTGGAACAGACTTACTCCCACTTCAGTTTTGTTTCATATGATTACTAAGTCTGAGTTCTTCTAAACAGCATTTGTTGATTGAGAAGAAGCCATCTGGGGTTGAATGTTATTGGTGAGATGCTATTTTATTCTTGGTTGTTATTTATCTTTATTATTATTTTTAACATTTCTTACCATGGATGTTTGTGTCTGGATGTTTTAATATTGTGCATACAATGTTGTTGATCCCCAGGAGTCTTAGCAGACTGGCATTGTACAAGCTGTATGTATGAATGAATGAAGTCTAAATTCAGTCTGTATCTATGCCATTCTTCTCACATAATCTTCCAATCTATCCAATTTCTCCGACATTTTAAACATGTTACCAACCAAGAATCACCTGACCATTAATTTTGAATCTGTTAATTGCAGCCAAAATATTTTGGGCAAGATGGTGGATAGTGGTAGACTCTCAGACCATTACAATTAGTGATTCTGGTTGAAATATTTTGATTGGTTAAGACAGACAAGTCAGTGGAGGAAATTCACAGAGAGGAGGGTATGAGTTGAGCAGATAATGTCAGTAGATACATTAATGTATTTTGTAACGTACTGGAATTTACTTTGTGGTAATCTAAGAAAGGAAAGGAAATTGAAAACAGCTATATATTAGCTCTGCGTGTGTATAGATTCTTGTATGATCTTCTGTGTAGGCCAGTGTTGTCCAAACTTGGCCACTTTAACTCATCTTGAAGTCCACTCATCTTAAAGTGGCCAAGTTTGGACAACACTGGTGTAGGCGTATCCTCATGATACTAACCATCCAAATAAAAATTTTCTTGGGGAGATTTTGTTTTGCACTCCATGTGGAATGGCCAGTTAGGACACCCTGTTGGCCTCTTTTAATGTGGCCAACTGTGATTATGTGGTTGAGTTGATTGCTCTGGAGCGCTATTGTGTTATTATTGTGTCCTTGTTATTTATGTGGTTACTCATTCTTTTAGTTCTTTGGTTTCTACTCCTAGATTCATTGCTCAGAGTCACAATCAAAAGATGGGTGGCTGTATAAATCAATATAATAAAGCAAATAAATACATTTAAAAGATTTATATGGATGCCCATCTACATAACTCTGGGCAGTTCACAATGAATACAAAAATAACACCACCACCCCCAAATAAAACTATTTCACACAACCAAGGTGCCATAACATTCCTATCCCAAATATGCATGTGCTCAAATCCCAACCTGGCCCAGTGCCTGGCAAAGAGCTCAAACGTTTCCAGCCCAAATTCATTTTTTTCCTTATTCTATTTTTTGAGAGTGGTTATCAGTGATTGGGCTTCCTACCTTACCTCACTTCTACAGCACTCAAAAGAATGTTTGGTAATCAGACACTATGGTTTGTTTAAGTGGACCTGAACCGGTGTATGGGCTTGAAAGAGATGAGGCAGACAAATTAGGCCCCTTGAGATTAAGACATTAACATTTATTTTCCAAGCATCTTCTTCCATTCCATTCAGATATTATTATATGACAAGGAGATTGAACCAGCCAAAATGGAAGATTAGTGCTTGTTTTCCAGCCATTCGGTCTGGTAAATGGAGCTGTGAAAATTAAACATGAAGGTATTTGCAGTATTTTCAAATGGCTTTCTGTTCTTTTTTCATCTTTTTTCATCTCTTTTTTTCGATTTTAATGGAAAGAAAATGTGATTATAATGGATATAATCTTGCTTTGATAACTTAAGTGACAATATCAAATACAGATGTAGATTTCTCAGCTTCAAAAAGGTATGAAACCTCACTGAGCAATCTGTGAGGTGGAGGTAATTTTCTCTTCTTAAAAGCTCATTAGGTCTGCTAGTAGAGAAAACACCTAGCATGTCTGGAAGTCATTAGGGGTGTGTATGTGCCCTGTGTGTCTATGTGTGTGTATGTGTGTGCAGAATTATGCAACTACCTTGCATATCATCAGGGCATGAAGACTTCACAAACACATCTGTTAAATATGATAAAATCAGTGCTTTTAACTCAAAGTATGTTTTGCCAAAGAAATCCAAGGCATGGCTGAGTCCAATCATTCTATATTTCCACAACCTGATGCTCTTCAGTGATGTGATGTTGCTGTTTAAAATCCTTTAGAGTTTATTATTTTCAGGGAAAATAAGTGTAGGAAAGAGATCTTTATTTAACATACCAGCTGAGAATATTCCATCTCTGTCTGTTTCTGCAAGTTTCCAAACTGACATGGCCAATGGCTTTGTTAGCTGGACATGGAAATTCATTGAAAAACTAGATGAAAAATTAACTTTATGACCAATTCTCACATTTATATCAGATCATAAGCACAGTCACAGTTTCACTTAGTGACCACTTTGCTTAATGACCGAGTTGTGGGTCCCAATATTGGTCACTAAATGAGGACTATTGTATTATGCAACACTGGGAAGACTGCTCCCAAAATGTTGAAAACTGGGATAACTTGGAGAGGGTTAGGATAAATGATAAACATTCTAGAAAGTTGAAACAATTTGTTGATGTTTTTTGTATTAAACTAGATTTCCTAAAATGGAGCTGAGCCAAAATCTATAAGAGATAATTGGAAAAGGGAGACATGAGCCTGAAGACAAAATTAAGCTAGAATAAGGTTATAAAATGCAATAATGAAATGAGTATTTCTGTATTCTCCAGGTCAGCTCAGAGGGAAATGCTTACATTGTCATTTAACAGAGATCAGAAAAAAGAAGAAATATTAACATGCAGTTGTGATACTGCAATTTAATAGGGCGATAGGTCAAGAAACTATCTGGAGATTGATCATTTCTCCTATTTATGGTCTCCCGCTAAAACATTTTCTAATGGTAAATCATCTTTATACATCCTTTTGTTGCATAATTAGGTGCTTATTAAAACCCTAATCCATGCATGTATCCATAAATGATGGACTACTGGCATTTTTAATGCTTTATCATTCCAATGTCATTGTTGCTATGTCAGACTGTCTTAAAATGAGTGCCTCTTTTCCACTGGTAAGAGAGAAACTCTGTGTTCACAAGACCTTTTAGCATATTAACAGAAATATTCAGTCCTACCAGTATTTCTTTCTTCTAGACATCAGACCAATTCAAGATCTGATGGGGAGGCAATCTCACAGACTTTGGTTAAAGGCAATGTCTCAAAAATACTAAGTTCTTACAATGCTTCCAATGGGCCTATATTCCCTGATCCTAGCTGATCACTTTGAACTGATTTGCAAAGTTTATCAGAAGTTGCAAAGTTATGGTTTTTCACGAGATGGATAACTAATGATGGGCTACAAGCAGACAATATCAATCCTTAAACAATACATTATGAATGTAGAAATCCGATTAGATTTGTCAGCTCTTCCTAGAGATTTTTTTTTCTTGTGTATCCCTTTTTAAGACCAGCAAGATACTTAAACTAAATATCCATTTCTAAATTTAGGAAAGCATTAACTTTAGCAAGTTTTAACACACTTCCAACAGCTGTCTTTGAAAGAAAGTTTAGGAAAATCCCCATTCTGGTTGTGAAGAGATGGTTGGAAATGCAATCCATGTCTTTCTTCACAGCTAGATTTCATACCCCTCTATCAATTAAATTTCTGAGCCATTTGAATGTATTTTATGCAGTTGCTGTTAGGCATCCAATATGATTCAGTTTCTTTGAATGTGGCCAAAATTTGTTTTATTGTTGGTGAAACCTGCTGTAACCAATCATACTGATTATGTAGTTATGGTTGTTTATTTTTATCTTCTTTTATTTTGTATGTTTTAAGCTTTACTTTCTTTAAGTGGAATTCTGGTCATTGACTATAATAAAATAGGGATTGTTACTACTTATTGTCCCAGCCTGATCTTGACTGACCATGGCTACTTCTAGGTTTTTGGGAAGATCATCCTACTTCACCCTCTTCATTTTTGTGGTAGATGTTCAGAAACATGTCTCTCTATCTAACCACACAACTTGCCAGAAAAGGAAGTCAGGTTTTACAGAGGTTATTGTTTCCTCACCCTAGAGCTGCTACTTCTGGGAAGAATGAAAAATGAGTAAGAAGTAATACCAGAAGTGTGAAACATTAAAGCACGCCCAGAAAACGGCGGTGTTCCTCCAATGATCCCCAACAGTATCACCCCTAAGCACTCTTGTAAGAGCCCCCATC
The DNA here is from genome assembly GCF_059951505.1 of Python bivittatus. NCBI lineage: Eukaryota > Metazoa > Chordata > Lepidosauria > Squamata > Pythonidae > Python > Python bivittatus. Next base: position 18,640,811 of record NW_028277097.1, read on the forward strand.
CCATAACAGTGGGCTGTAATTAATCCATGTATCAAAGATGGTGACCAAAGGCGGGATTACATTCTTTGAACTTCAGTAAGGATCAAGCATTATATCTTATTAAAGGAGTCAGCTACCAGCTGCAAGCAGCAGCCTTCCCTGTCTCTCAAATTAATTGCGAAGTTAAGGGCAGAATGACATGTTCCATCCTGTAATTAAAAATATAAGTCCCATGTCATGTCCTTCCAGCCACTGCATTAGTGATTAAACTTCCCCTTTCTTATGATGTCCTCATTTTTCTGCCCTGCGTCACATCAACAGCAAGTGCACAAGGTGATGTTATCAAGCTTCAGGAGGGCATGGATAATGTTATTATCTACTTTAGTCACTAGATGGCACTGGACCTTATTATCTCAAAGCTGAGTCTGGGGTTTTTAGTTTTATTTCTTTATTTCTATATTTAATCACACGAATTAGATGAGATCGCCTGTTATTATAAATGCAATATAATTAATAAATTATTTGGATGCAGATGATGACATGACCTACTGGCAGGCACCCAATTTATGGGAGGCCACTCCAAAGCTGGGGAACGGCTACAACTTCTTGCATGATACCAACCCTTTCAACTATTGTCATAGTTTCCAGTCAAGATAATATACAGTAACTATATGAAGCCAAAGAATATGTTAAGCAGGGAAAGTCCAAACTAAAATATCCAATTTTCTCAATTTTAATTTAACTAGTTTTCCTCTCCCTCTCCTCCTCCTTCTTCTCCTCCTCTTTCTTCTTCTTCCCTTCTTCCTCCATCACCATCATCAACATCGTCGTCGTCGTCATCTTTCTTTATCAAATCAGTATCTCTGTTTTCATCCAACAGCTGCTAGAATGTGTCATAAGTGAAATCTACTTTGCTGTACAGTCAAATAATTATGAATGTGATGGTGCTGATGCTTTGGAATACATTCTGGTTTCAGAATCTTTCCTTCAAAGTTAGGGCATGGAAAATATTCGAAATAGAAGCAGGGGGTGTAACAAAGTGCCAATCTCTAGGAGCCATTCTTCTATCAATATATAGACTCTTCTAATCCCTGACTGCTGCTCAGAGTAGATTTCAATATCTCTGGTGGGAAAGCAAAGGATCTGCCAAAGGACTCAAGACTGACTGGTGATACTGATGCCAAACTACAGAAGCTTTACTTTTCTAGTGGCTGCCCCTAAGTCTATCCCAAATATGAAGGAGAGGAGGAAAGATCTGGTTTCATGGTATCAGCTTCACAGGTGAAGTTCTCCATCCACAGTGTTATTAGGCTGGGACAAGCGCGAAGGGTATGATCAATGCTCACAGCAAGAAGAATCTGCAGAGAGGGAGGGCCAGTTTGAATTAGAGGTAGCAGATTAATTTAAAGATTCCCTTCCTTTAGCAGAGTAGGACACAGGTAGAAGCAGTTAAGGCAGATCTTTGGAACAACCAGCAAACTGAACCATCATGGAAGTGGACTAGTGTGAAATACAGAAACAGCCTTGGCCAAGCTTTGAGGCCGCAATTATGAAAACATCAGCTTACCCCATGAAGGAGGGAGGGGGTGAGAAAGAAACTCAAGATTGCCCCACTTTGATTCTCTTTGGTATAAGAGATGAGAAAGATAAACTGTCAGGCTTTTAAGATTCTATTGTAACAATCAAGTAGAATTCCAGTAATTTTTGTGATTTGGCCTACCTTGAAGAGCTGACAAGTAGGCAGTGGACACCAAGGTAGCATTTATCCTTCTGACAGATCCAAAGAATTGGTGCAGATACCAGTTAGCAGCAACTGGCTGACTAGAAGCCCCAAGAATAGGCTGGATGGTCTTAATCTTGCCTCTCCCTGAACTGATTCAAAACCAGGTAGTATGGTCACAGGCTTCTGGTTGAAGCTACAATAACACTGCATGTGTTGGAACATGGTGCAAATGATGCTAATAATGTAATTTGGGTTGTGATGCAATTGATATCACATGCCTCTCTGACCATGGACGACCTTAGTCGTTGGTATCTCAGGAAACTGCAGGGTTTAGCTTCCCCTGCAACTTCAGAACTGCTTCTGAAGTGTGCTATAATTAACTTATTTTCTTTTTCCTCCAATCTCAGCCTAAGTATAAAGAAATGGGCTGAGAAAAAAAAAAGTTCTGCAAATGAATTTCATGCATTCCTTTTCACCCATCCTCCGTAGCAGCAGCAATGATTAGAGGGACTTGGCACAGAAGATACAACTTATATCGATGCATAGTTTGCATATTCTGATTATCTTGTGAACAAAGTTCATGCTTATTGTCCTTTAAGCCTGCATGCAAGCAAAGTGCTGCATGATTTAAAGCAATCCTTGAATAAACAGAGAGAAAAAAAGAAAGCAATTATGTTGAGTAGAGTGGAGTGGAGTTAACCGTTGAAAGTGTGAAACCAGGACAGTCCCATTTTCCCCCACCCCACCCCATATATTTCACTGAACCAAAATTCAAGGAGGTCAATTTAATTTCCCAGCTTGCCATTCAAAACTCTTAAAAAAAACCTGATTCCCAAGCAGACAGTTATAAGAATTGAGCATTCTTGCCAGAAGCGAAGTGTTTATACACTTTCATTATACCTTACAGACCTTAAAGGAGCCAAAATGTGCCTTTTTTCGGTCGAATGCCATAAAACCAACGAGATACTTTGCAATGCAATAAAACTAAACTAATTGCTTTTTCTTTCTTTCTTTTTAACAGGGATTTGGGAACCTGAGAATAAAACGGGCTTTGTTTTTCATTGGAAAAGGAACCTTCATGGAAGAAGGTTAAAATCACATAGAGACATAACCCAATAAAGATTATTAAACACTGTCTTGTAAGCACTACTTTTTTAATATCTTGGCTGTCTATATACTACAACCTAGAGACTTAAAAAGTAGGGAATACTATGGCTTTGTATCATAATATCACATATCTAATAGTGCTTTCTTATGGTTGGAAAAGTCTACTTTCTCAAACAACTTTGAATACTACCATAATTGGATGATGAAACTTCTTTATTTTTAATTGATCATGGTTTCACCCTATCTAGAACTGTCTTCCTTAGGCTAGCAGTGAATATTTGAACCTTTCAGGGCTACGTTCTCAGTCTCAGTATACAAGAAGCTTCATATTTATTTCCTTGCACTCTTTTCACGAACTTAGCATCTTTGGACATTCCTTATTCCTACATATGTAATCAGTCATTCTGGCTTCCAGCTGCACTGAAATTCAGTTTGTTTTAGAATGCACAACAACATGTGTTTGATACTTCTGGAATCAGAACAGTATGTCTTGGCTTTTTGCATACTGCAAGCAATCTAATCCTAATTTCATTGCGATAAAAAAAGGAGGAGGAGGAGGAACACTGATCAATAGGACCGTCTAGGCGTAACACAAGAATTTAATTGTCTATTCTGCTCATGCATGGCTGGTTACAAAAGATGCATTGGTATGGATGTGGGTATCTAAAGCAAAAAATTCTAAATAGAACCAATCAAGTACATTAAGTAGACAACTTCTTATGTGCCCATCACAGAGGTTCTTCCTTAGCAATTTGTAGCTTAGAGGTAAACTTTGTTATATAGTGTGATAATGAGTCTCTCTCTCTCTCTTTGTATGTGTGCATCTGCACTTCCTCCCCTGTGGATTGTCATGCTCCTGAGCACTAATAATCAAGAAGAATTTATAAGGGCAATGAAAAAAAGACTAATTTCAACCCTTGCAAACTTAGTAATATGAAAATAAAGAACTTGGGCTGTGACTGAATACCCAGGACAATAACACCGTTATTTTGAACTCTCTACAGGCCCCTTCTGATGTCACTTCCTATTGTAGAAGGAATGTTATAAGTCTCATCTCCACATTGCAGCGTCACTTGATCCATAATAAGGTGTCCATAACACGGCATCTTCCTATGCCTGAGTCATCTTTCTTGAAAACTGGAATAATAGTGGGGCAACAGCTACATTTTGAATGTTACCCATTTGCCACTGGATCCTGACATCATTTAAAGAAAAAGTTTTCACTGCCCCTAATAGCTGTATGAGCAGTAGGATCTTGCTGATACACTAGACAGAAGTTCTGCAGCTATTTATTATTAGACTGATGTGTAAACCAGCAAGTCATTTAGTGTCCAGAAAGTATCTTTTAGGATACATTTTATGAAGTGATCCCAGAAATTATGTTATCGGAACTGACTCTTTGGTTAAAGCTTTCCAATGGCCAAAGCCAACAATATCTGGTTGCATGGATCCAGAAAATTTCTGATGATCCATAATGCCAACACACATTGTGTTGACTGGCTAGATTGTTCAGGTATCCCATAGAACATCTAAAGGCCATAATGATGAGAATAAAGGGTTTAATGGGGTTGTACCATCTGCATCTTTTGTGCATGTCTTCTCCATTCCTTCAGCCCTCAGACCTGTTCTACTAATCAGTTGGCATCTCATATTGTGAAGCTCCTCCAGGACGGCTGCATTCCCAAGATACCTATGAATTTCTCTTGACCTCACCAGACTATACATATTTCCAAATCAAGGACACAACAACTTCAGGGTCTATAGCAAATATTGCTACTCAACTTGTTGGGGAGTAAAAGGAAGTCATTCTTCAAATGTTGAGTGAGATTTAGGTTAACAGGCTCTTTTTAGTAGGACGTATGTTAAGAAATCAGTTAGGCACTAGAACTGTGTTGGGCAGTGTGGATTCATAATATTGTGCACTGATAACCAAATGTTCATTTGCTCAAAAATCTGTTCCCATGGACTTGTTTACTTAGAAATAAATCATGTTTTCTTGAATAGCACATATTTTCCAGCTAGTCCATATATTTTCCCTCAAGAGTCAAAGAGACTCATGTAGGAAATTGATGTGGTATGTATGAATTTGTGAAAACAGGAACAAGTCAGACTCTCTGCTTATGCAAAAAATAGGGATGATGGGGTGATTTTGAATGATAGACTCCTCAAACTGGAAGGGAGCATTTAGGCCACTGATTCCAACCAACTGCTTAGTGCAGGAACTTCCCAGACAGATGGCTGTTCAACCACTGCTTGAACATGTCCATGGAAAGAAGCCAGCATCTCTCTGGGTCACTGATTCCATTACTGACCTGCTCAATCTGTTGCGAGATACATTTTCAAAGAGGGGATATTCAAATGGTGTTTGATTCTCCCTATATCAGTAGTTAGGGTTAGATCAGGAATTGGAGGTTGACAAGTTTTTGAGTACCTGGTTAAGCAGGCATCTGGGCCATTCCTGCCACTTGCTTTCTCCCAGCCCTTTTATTATTAGTTTGTGAGATCTTTATCCTGCCTTTTCTCCATGAGCCCAAGCTGGTGCATATTCCACTTCTTCCTCCAGTATTATCTCCATGATAACAACGATGCTTATATGCATATCACCATAAATCTATTTGGGGAAATATGCATGAAAATACATGTACATTTTTGCATAAACTTCCTTTTCATTGCAAATTAATGTGCCATTTTTGAAAATATCTCTGTGGAGCCTGCTTTTATGCACCAGCTGTGAACTTGGCAGACAAATCCACCCAGCTTTTGTTGTGGTGGTTATTAGTGCTCAGATTGTTTGGAAGGAAAGGTCAAGGCAAACCATATTAATTACAGTTTACATTAATTACATGCTCAAGGTTAAAGTGCATGGATGTGTCTAATACCAGGTGTGGGCAGCTGTCTTTATCAATAGTTGACTTAGCTGCTTACCTTTGACATAAAGCCATTTATATTCGACAGAAAAATGAGAATGGTTTATATTAAAATATAATTAAAGTAGTACAAATCCATGGTCCTCACACGGTTCTCAAGGATTGCAAATGACTTTGGAAATATTACTTAATTAAAATATATATCAGGCATCTCTTATATAGCTGGCTTAAAAGTAACAGTATCCATAACAGATGTCCACAAATCCATTCTCCAGCTTTCCAGTGGGAAGTGTCATTGGACACCAGCAAAAAGATTTCCTGGGAATACATATTGTGTACATCAAATTCTCCCTTGCACTGAGGATCAACAGAATTTGAAGGAGGGCAAAAGCATTTAGATGTTGTTCCTTGGCTATGGTCGGTTTTCCAAGCTGTAGTGAGAGAGATCGATCTCTTTTGTGTTCTTTCCCACTCTTCCTTTTTCACTGCAGCCTAGAGATCAAGAGAGGTACGTTTCAGGTTTGGGTTGAAGGTTAGAGGAGCAAAGTTTTACCTCTGAGGATTTCATTGTCCATTATTAGATTGCTGTTGTTTTGTCTCAGTCTTGATCTTTTCAAAAATAGTGAGTCCTGTGGTTCTCTGCCTCTTGTTGTGAAATTTCAGGGCAGAAATGTCATGACTTCTCCTATCTTTTCACAAACATAAGAAATGTAAATTTTCAGAGTGCTTCCAATGAAATTCCACCATGCTTTGCATTTTCTTCCCTATCTATGTAGCATGTCTGGGGAACAAGAATACATAAGAAAGCCAGCCCTCATTATGCATTCCATGTTTTGCATGTCTACCTGGTCACATCTGGCTCTATTCTCTTCTCAGATGTGATCTTCCTTTGCCTCCAAATCAGGCTTGATTTTCCCTATAATAAAGCTCAAAAGTGACACTTGCTTGGTTCTGATCCCTTTAAGATGTTAAATCCAGCTCCTTATGAGCTTGTTTGCAGATCTTATCAAAAATACAACAGGAGAGAAAGTGGAGATGTGGCCCATGTTGGAAGAAAGAGACATTCTTATCTGTGGGTCAACCTAGTTGACCTCCAGAACAGTTGGACACTTACCTTCTGATACATTTAATTATGATTGTCTGTGCAGGACTTATTCTGCTCTGGCTGAATTACTATTGTAGCGACAAGCAACATCCTGGAGGAAATGCGTAAGCCACCTGCCAAATGACCCACTGTTCTCCTCCTTCCCATGATAAATGTTCTTTGCTTCATGTTTTATCTAATGCTCACTTCAGCTCTGCTAAATATATCCACCCAGCTGCTAGCACTGCACCAAAATGCTTGTTTCCATTTTATCGAACACATTGTCATTTTCTCAATCGGATCATTTGCACTGTCTTCCACGTTTCCTAAATCATGTGTTAAATGCATGTGCATATTTGAGTAGTCTTTCCAAAATAGAATTGGCAGATAATGCTGTGTTTGAACAAAACCAGTTGCATTTAACCAAAGCCAGGCATTGGAAGAATAAATGTGCCCCAGAGCTGGCCAATGGACTTATCGCAGAAATTAAGGTGTGTTGCAAGACTACAAAAGTATTTGATCTCTTGCTATGGGAAAAAGGAGAAGAGAGGAGAGGAGAGGCCGCATGATTGGACTATGGATATAAGAACTAGTTGAAGCATCTGAGCTTTTCAGTTTAGAAAAATAAGGACAAATGAAGGTCATGCAATTTTCTGGTAGGGAGTCCTAAAATTATTCCAGAGGTATAAAAAGTTGGTAAATGATGCAGGGGTAATGGGGGAGTGGGGAGGGGACTTTTCAAAATCTACAAGATGGTGGGCCCAGCATCGTTATTGAAATCATACCCTGGTTGTATGTTCCTGTAGTGAAAAAAAAATCCTTTGTGGTATTTTCTCCTGGAATTTAAGAAGAGATTTGAGAAGCCAGGGAGGTTGCAGATCACTAGCAAGATATCTGGTTGTATGATGAAAGACAGGACATTCACATACATGCATGCATCTTTTTTGCCACCTTGTAATCAAGTTTGTGTTTCTTCATATTTGCCAATCATCATCATCATCATCATCATCATCATCATCATCATCATCATCTGTCGTGAATGACAAATACAAGTGTGTAAGAAATGTTTATCAGGATGCTAAACAAGATACCCTTCTACAACATAAATTTCCTGCTGTGGCATCATGACTGGTCACACAGCATGCTTAACTAGACCAGATAGAATTTAGTGGTTGCATTTGCACCAAAAGACCAAATCCAACCTCAATTTATTCCTTTGTGGCTTAATGTTGAACATATTCAGAAAATGAGTTAATTCAGTGATCCAGTTCCATGCTCCAGCCCTTATTTATTTAATCTGTTTCAATGTTCTCTTTTCTTCAGTGTAAGTCCTAATATCCCTTAAGAAAAGATGAGCTGATGTTTTCTGGGAAGTGCTGCATGTATGACTTTTTACACTACCAAACTTTTGATGGAGGAAGTCTGAATTGCACTCACCTTTCTACTTAGAAAGATGTTGATAGAAAAGATGTTGATATCTTGTTAGGCTATCTAGTTAGCCTAGAAATTTCAATGTCTTATTTAGAAGACATATGTTCTTAAACCTCATTACCTTCTATTTTAGCAATTAAATGTTGGGATTGTCCCTAAGCTTTGGAACCTATATCCTTGAGCGTTCTCCAATTATAAATTCTTTGTAAAAGCACTTATTTTGATGAGTTTACATAAGGAGGATGGATTGTTTAGAATTGAGACTTCATGCAGCAAAGCTACACTGAAGTATCTTTTAGTGAACTGAGATTGACCATCCCCTTTATGAATAGAAAACTATATACTTACAGAAGAGAATTAAGGACCTTTAGATAAATCTTGCAGCTGTATGCACGGTTCCAGGAGATTATGTCACACTGAACCCAGTGGGACTTGCAGCTTCATAGAAATAATTTTGTTGGTATAATAATTTTGCAGCCGATTAATTTAAAATTTGTTCAATTGTTTTAATGGTGTGCTTTGTACTGGAATTTAAAAATGCACTGTTATTTATGGATGTATATGGCCCTTCTAGTAAACTTGGTCATGGAGCAAATCTATCGATGTGTTCACTAAAAGTCGACAATGACTTGATGGCACATAATCAATCAATTAATCAATCAAAGTTGGAGACACCAATAATGGCAACAATAACTGACCCTAACCATACAATCTACTGAGATCTCTGAAATCTCATTCTATGACTAATCAATACAATTTGAACTTGCCAAAAGTTTGCCTACAGCACAGCCTGGAACGTAGATTTCCACTTGTGGATTTTGGCACAACCCTCATAGAGTTTGCCTTATTTTTTTTTGTAGAAATGAAATCCTTTTCAACCACAGGCTTCATCCATTATTTACCCTGAGCCTGAAACAACAGAAAAGTAAAAGGTCTACAAACTGCAGAGAATGGTTATAGATTTGCTGGTTGTTGGACTTTGGATGGGAGAGGTTTGAGAGCCTCCTACCCAGTTTCAGGCCCAGGACTCAGGGCGAAATGTCAGTGGTGCAGGGGGAGTTCACAAAAGTCAAGATGGTAGCTATGATCACATGATTGAAGCCCCACACCATTTTTCATACATTATAACACACTAAAAAAAAAAAAAAAGCCAGCAGGTTTTGTTGGCATGATTGTGGCTACCTTCTTGACTATCTTGACACTCCTATTGGATACTTCACTTATGGCCTTGAGATGTTGCTGATGTTGCTGGCACAGAATCCATGTTCACTGGTTGCACTCACTGAGATTGCTAAAAGCTGTGGTATTTATTTAAAAGGGAGCAATGCACCTTTATTAATATGGATTAGTTACCTTGTATTAGCAGAGACGACCTATTTATTTATTTATTATTTATTACTTACATTTATATTCCACCTTACTCTAGATGCTCAAGGAGGCCTACATAATGCTCTTACTTCCAATTTTATTCCCACAACAGCTACCCAGTGAGGTTGCTTGGGCAGAGAAGGAAAGTGTGATCCAAAATAACCCAGAGGATGGACTTGAATTAGGGGCAACTGTCGTTGATCATAGTCCAACACCTTCCTCACTACCTTACCTTGCCCTGTCTACTAGACTAATAAATATTTATTGACTTATTGAATTCACAACCTGTCTTTTCTGTAGGAATTCCAGGGAATCTGCTATACATGAAAATTCTCCCCAGTTATATCCTGGAAGCAATCCTGCAAAATAGGATGGATTGAGAGAGAATGGCTGTCCTAAAGTTACCTTGCGTACTGTCTTATGTATTTCAGGGCTGTTCTAGTCTACCAGCTTAATCACTACACCAACCATCTCCACTTTCCCACCTTGTGCCTTCCTTAATAGATCTCTTCACATGGTCTTCTGAATCTGTGAATGCTCAGCATGGATAAGTGGATGGAACTGCTGCATTGGCTCCCAACAGGCTTCCAGGCGCAATTCAAGGTGCTGCTGATGATATCTGAATTCCTACATGGCCCAGGTCTTTGTTATTTTTGGGACCACTATCTCCAGTTACATCATCCCAGCTGTCAGGCCTAGCCCAAGGAACTCCAAGAGACAATGCAAATTCAGTCCAGCTATGTTTATTAGCTACAACCTCTAGCAAGAATCTTCCCAGACTGAAGCCCCATCTCCCAAAGTTAGCCAGCCACAACAGTGTGAATTACTCAGGGAGTGCCAGTCTCATCCTCTTGTTACTCCCACGCTCTTCTGGTGAGCTAAGAAAATGTTTATCTCCCTGAGCCTGGCCTTCATAATTCTGTTCCATCACACATCTCACCCACTCTTCCAGGTTGGGCATGCTCCAAGTCCTGTCTCTGTGCCAATATCATTTGGGTGGACCTAGGTAGGGGGGACGCAGTGGCGCAGCGGCTTAATGACACTGAAAGTTGCCGGCCAGAAATGGTCGACACTTCAACGGTTCGAGCCCAGCTCCACGCAGCAGAGTGAGTTCTTGCTTCCTCCCCAGCTCCTGTCAACCCAGCAGCTCGAAAACCTACGTGAGTAGATAAATGGGGACTCTCACCCTGGTGGGAGGAAAATGCTGGCTGTGCTTGCATGGGAGACGGGGAGCAGTTGCTGGTCACGCAGAAGCCGTGCACGCCTGAAAAAGGCGTGAAGCAATGGAAAACCACTCGCCAGCTGGGCTCTGCTCTAGGAAGGCGGCAATGGCAAACCACTTCCGAAACACCTTGCCTTGAAAACTGCAGGGACTCGTCTAGGCAGTCGCCGCAGAATTGGTCACGACTGAGTGTGGATAAAGAAAAAAGAAAAAGATAGCATTATTTTTCTGTGGCAGCACCTGCCCTCTGCAATGATCTCCCCATCACCACCAGATTAGATCGTCACCAACCTTGCTATAATTTTGTAAGGCATGTATCAGATATTGGAAAGATGATATCTATCATGTCTCTGTCAGTCATCTTTTCTCAAGGGCAAAAGAGCCTGGTGGTTCCACTTGTTCCTCAGTGGGTGGTTCCAATCCATTCTGAGAGGTCATCCTGGTGGACCCTGACTTACAGGGTGCTTTCTCACCTGCTCCTTAACATCTATATAGTACCACTGGTACCATTGGAAGGGATACCATAGACCAGTGATTCTCAACCTTTTTGAAGCTGCCGCCCCCCTAAGGAGCGGAAAATTTTTCAACGCCACCCTTTGTGAAAATCCTGTAATTTAGGGTATGGGGAGAGGGGGGGAGTTACTGAATTATAAAAGGCAAAAATTTTAAGTAATTTTTTTCAGTAGACTTACACACCAAATTTGTTCGATTTAACTCGATACTTTTGCCCTGGAAGGTAATTGCAGTCCTTTTATTAAAATTAAAATGACTAATGCAAAAAAAATGAAGCGAACGAAAAGCAACTCAAGAAACATGGGTCAAATCAAACATTCATATTGAAAGGATGCTCAACGGACACGCTGCGATTAACCGCGTGGGAAGACAGCTGACACATGCGCTGTGCTGGTTGGGATCGGAGAAGAATCGTAGTGTCGAGTTCTTCAAGGTCAGCCTACCTAGAATACAAATTCGTCTCACCATTCTTAGAAGTGTGTGAGGGCAGCCGTCGCGTAAGTTCGTTTTATTGCTGGTTCAAATGGTGTAAACCGGATAGTCGATTTAATAAATGTTTTGGGGAGTTTTAAAATTAAGTTCGAATGCCAAAACATGCTCATCGCCCCTCTACCGCCCAAAACATGCCCACCGCCCCCCTACCACCCAAAACAAGTTCACCGCCCCTCAGCATCCTCCCACCGCCCCCCGGGGGGTGGTACCGCCCCCATTGAGAACCAATGCCATAGACAAATGTTGCAAAAATAATGATTGAATGACTTTATTGATTGCTTAATGGGTTTTATGGGAGGTATAACAGAGTTTCAACTTGATCAAAGAGCAAACAGCCCAGGACAATGAACCAACTGCCAGAACTAGACAAATATTTGGTTGAGGAGAAGGGGAGGAAAAGCCTTTTAAATGGGTACAATAAATAAAATAAAATTAATGAAGAAAATTAATGGCATATCAATTATTATTTAAAGCTCTAAAATGCATGTTAGTATGTCAGGAGCTAACACATTTTCTACTTTTTCCTCTTGTTAATCCTCTCTTCCAGTTTAAATTTCTGGGTTTTTATATACTTTTAAAGTTGAGAAGGCTGGTTACATTTCTCAGGAACAGGCTTCAGAGCTACCCATGTTTGTCATGTGCAAGGATCAGCAGAAAATTCCTGGTTTTTTAATGCATTTTTTGGTTACCTTTATTTACAAACCTGTGGAAGATTCTCCCCATCCTGTTATGTTCTGAACAACCTTACAAAGGAAATTAAGTTGTGAAGAAGGATTAAAAATAATTTTGCCACAGATCTTGCAGTAAACATGGATACATTTCTTGCAGCAGTTTCAAGGTGAGATTAAGAGCTAGTCTGAACAAAACTGGCTAAGATTTGCTTCCCATTGCAAAAATAAAATAAAATAATAAAATACAATAAAATGGTGGTGCATAAGATGTTTGCATTACCTCCTACCTTTTACAAGGCCCCTTCTACCTTTCCTTAACTTTTAAAAGTAAATGTTACTTCCTGGTTATGTGATCCTGGACTGATCGTGTGGCCACAGAAGGTAGACTGGGTGTATCTATTTACATTTTTTAAAAAATCTGTGTTCACAGTTGGCAGTCTGGAAATCTCTGGTGTTCCTTCCCCTAAACCAGACAGTTTGCTCCTACAGAAGCTTAATTATTGGTCTAGAAACACCTAGTGAGTCTTCATGGCTAGTTAGGGACTTGAATGTTCAATTCCTGCACGGAACACAGAACTGGACTCAGTGACCTAGATCAGTGTTTCTCAATTTCAGCAACTTTAACAAGCTGTTTGGGGAATTCTGGGAGTTGAAGTCCACACATCTGAAAATTGCTGAGGTTGAGAAACACTTGCCTAGATGGTCCCTTCCACCTCTAGCTTTCTTCTACGCTCAAATCATGCCACTAGTTTTATTGAATTTATTATTGTCTCAGGGAGCTTTCGACCACTGAACCCTTAAATGGAAAATAAGATCATTCTACATATCAGACTACTTTCTATTTTCCTCCTCCTCCCCCAAATCCAATAAAACAGCCTGAAGTTCTTCAAAAACTCAGAATAATTAGCTGCTGCTTAATTAATGCCAACTGGAAGAAATCAAAATGGTGGTTGCAGTGTAGATTGTTCTGCTGTTTGGAAGGCACCTGGAAGATCATAAAGAGATGTCAATATTATTCATAACTTTTAATTGCTTTCATTAGCATATTATCATCCTTTTTTTCCTTCTATCTTATGGGCTAAATAGAAACATTCCACTGATTTTGTAATGGATGAAGGCACCCATGAGCCTGTAGACAACCCCTCCCCTTACCTACCTGTTACCATCTTACAGCTATAAGGAACACTATAACTGGGCAGTAAAACCTATTTACTGTTAAAATTAAGATTGCTTTTATCAGCTTTATGGCACACAAAACAATTAAAAATAATTACATCAGCCTGAGCAGCTGCCAGGAAGACAGTACCAGGGAAGTGATCATCTTGCCGAGAAGAATAAGACCATCGATTTCATTTCCATCAAGGATCAAATGGAGGAGTAGAATAAATAGGTAAAATCCCACCCATACTAGAAGGAAGTAGGGATGGGAGTGTTAAATCTTCCCCCCAGTACTTTTTGGAACAGCTGATCAATAGCATTTAGTTTTTAAAGGCATTTCCAGATGTTCAGCTGCTGGAGAGAATGGACAACATCCAGCTGTTCATGTGATACCTCATCTAGCTAAGAATAAACAGATGTTTATATGCCCATGTTTGGCTAAATTTCTATGAATTGTGACATATACACCACAAAATGAATTTGTATTTAAATTCATGCCGAACTTTCCCTAAATGGAAGTGCAACTTATGCATGCAATTTTGCACTCATAAATTGCACTGCCAAATTCAACTAAGTGCCTTATTGGAAGGATATATTTGTTCCAGTCTGCATTTTAATCCAGAAAGTACAAAATTAGTCTGCTTAAAAATAACCACCAAAGGAAATACTCTGCATTTAAAGTAGACATCAAAGTGCAGAGGATGAGTTCTTGGAACGAGGAACAAGGCTCTTTTGGCCTTGAGAAAAGAGGACTGAACAGAGACATGATATTATCTTTCCAATATCTGATACAGTTCTCTGTTATCCCAGAATATAAGATGGAAGAACATTCTGGTTGAATATTATGGAAAAAAGGTAACAGTAAGGGTAGTCTGACAGCTGAATCAGTGGCCAGCAAGCCAAACTGCTAGGTTTGTTTTCCATGCATGCACAGGGAGACTGCTGGGGATTTTCAGTCTGGATTCTTATACTGAGCAGAGAGAGTTAGACTCCCTGGCCTTAAGAGCTCCTTCCAGCTCTACGGTTATGGAACATGGGCACAATTATTTATGTGACCATAAGCTACCCAATCTGTCAGCCTTGCAAGGTAGTCCAGACAAGAAGAATGCCCAGAACTACTAGCTCTAACTTTATCATAAGGTTACATTAACAGAATCTTCCAAGTCTGAAAATAACTCTCTCTTCCTTCTCCTTTACAGTCCAAGAAACTAGGGAGGGTCCCTTCTGAGATGTTTGCCATGTCCTCATTCCTTTTATGGACTCAGCTGCCTCTTCTCTGACCATTGTCCAGTATGCAGCTCTTCTCCTGTCTCCCAAGACCATTCCCACATGGGGATATTCAGCCATCATGCTTAATTATAAAAATCTTTATTTTAGCAAACTATCTTGCTAGCTCTTGCTAGACTCTAAGCAGGTCACCTGCAAATCCTGCTTATGCTGCTGCCTACGCATTGCTAAACAGTCAAGCAAGTCATCCAAATGCAGTAGAATATGGGTAGTTCTCATTACCGACCAGCAACTTGGTCATTAAGCGAAGTGGTTGCTAAGTGAAACCATGACTGTGCTTATGATCTTACTTCAGCTTTCCTTTGCTTTACAGACCTGCAAAGGTCATAAATGTAAGGATTGGTCAGAAAGTTACTTTTTCATCACTGTTGTAATTGCGAATGGTTGCTGAACGAAGCAGTCACTAAATGAGGACTACCTCTACTATTCCTGGTCCATCACAAAGCCACAGCATACTATATATCCAGGGTGGAATTATCCTACAGGGAGATATCAGTGATCATGGGGAGGGCTTTAGGATAGAGTGCTAATTTGCTATTTAATTATTTTTCTTAGTTGAGGCATACAAAGATAGCTAAAGTGAAGTTTGAAGGGCAAAAAAACCCTCAGTTTATGTAAGTGTGCAGCTATATGCCTGATAGAGACTAAGGGTGAGCAGAAGGGACACAGAATTAGTTGCACAATTCCTCAAGGGGTAAAAATTATTTATTCATGAGACTTTTATACTGCCTTAGTCATGTTTGACTCTAAGCAGTGCACAAGTTCTACATTGTACCTAATAAAATAAATAATACAATAAATAACAATGAAATAGGATGTGCTCATATAGCATTGATTTGCAGGGTTGTATTTCAATGGTGTGATCTCAGAAGGTCCTCTGAAAGAGCCAGTTTCTTCAAGTCTGCAATATTGTGAGGGAAGGGACCTCTTTTACCTCTGGGGGCATGATACTGTGAGACTAGACTGAAGCTGCCATAGCCTAAAGATGAAGCAGGCATGTAAGCAGAGAGGACAAAAGCCAGGAAACTTATCTATGAGATCCCTTCAGGGAGGTAGATAAGAAGGAAGCAAGTCGTTAAGGAAACAAAGGAAAAATGTGATCTGAACCAGGCAAAAGAAGTTGGGCCTGAGCACATGGAAACCCCAATCCCATCAACAACTGCCAGACTTGTGAATCAACCAAGCGAGGACTTTTGGAGATAAAAGGGGTCCCAAAGCCCACCCACTCTGAGTCCTTTGAGTAATCTGAGCTGAGTCATCTAAGTCACCTTTGGATCTAGACTTGGAGGCTTCCTTCCCTCTAGCTAGTGCCTGGCAGCCTAGTTGGGAAGGAGGTGGGTAAGTGTGGATGAGCACGTGTGTGTGTGTGTGTGTGTGTGTATGAGAAAGAGCAAATGTACCTTGCAAACCAGTAAAGTTTTGCTGTTACTTTAAATTCACTGGGTCTCCGTGTATTACAAAGAACCTCTTGTGCCTCGGTTCAGTTCGGTTGGAAGTGATCCCTAATTATTTCCCAGCTGTTGACCAAGGCTGTGTGTCTGTCTGCTCCAGCCGCACCTATCTGGAAAATCCAGATAGAAAGCAAAGGAGGCTGACAAGATCCGTGTGCCTCAACAGGCTGTGAGTGTGTGAGTGAGTGACCATAAGCGGAACCTGGGAGCAGCATGTGTAACAATACCCTATAGCAGGGAAGCCCCCACAGAGAATGGCTGCTTCTGTGCTCCCTCCAGTCAGACATTGTGATGGGTAGGGATCCCCGCAAGGGTGTCTATGGAGGCAGGGGTCAAAGGAGTTAAGATGATGGGCACGACTATATGATTGAAGCCCTTCTCCTTTTTGACAAATTGTCATGGCCAAAGAACTCCTGGAGACCATGCAGGTTCAATCAGCAAGGTTTATTTGCCAGCTCCTGTTTACAGAAATCTTCTCAGACTGACCAGCAGTTCCCAGGCACAAGTCTCTACTATCTTCTGGAATGTTTAGGGATGTGCCAGCTTTCTCTGCTTATCTCCAGAGCGTTGCTCTGGAGACGAGAGCACCGTTTTCACCCCCCTTCCTCCATTCCAGTCCATCACACAGATATTGTACACGTCACATGACTATAAAAAAGTGGGCAGGGCTTCTATTGCATGGTTGTGCCCACCATCTTGACTTTTGTTGATGTCCTCTCCTCCCCAGAAAGAATGGCCCTGGACCCTGAGCAGGAACTATTTATTTATTTATGTCACAAATATAAAAGGCTGCCCAACTCCATAAGAACTCTGATTGATGTTCAACCTTAAAAACAGCAGGAAATAACCCCACAAAGAAAAGAACAAAGCAGGCCCAGAAGACAAAACACTCAGACTAGCATGCATAATCCTATGTCAGCCCTTCAAGGTAGTCCAGACAGGAGACCAAAACCATGAGTACTAATACTACCTATATTGTAAGGTTACAGTAACAGAATCTTGCAAGTCTGAAAGTGCTTCCCCCCCCTCCCTGCCTTTACTTTCCCGAGAACTAATAAGGGTCCCTTATGACATGCTTTCTCCACCCCATCCCTCCTCTGGACTCAGATTTCTCTTATCCGACCATGGTCTAGGCTGCAGCTCTTCCTCCTGTCTCCCACGGTTATTATCTCAACCCATCGCTTCATATAAGAGGCTCAACCTCCCATCTTAACCCTGTTTGTACTCATTGATTGGGCAGTTTCAAACAGAACAAGTAGTTTTAAAGATTCCCAGGTCCTAGGCTGTAGAATATTATAGGTAGCAGCCCGCATCTTAAATCATTGCAAGATTTCAAATTTCAGTAAAAAAATAATTCAACAGGGAAGATAGGAGAAAAGGGGTGGGTGGGGAGCAGAGTGAGTGAATAGCTTTGGAGAGAGATCTGCACCAACTTACATTGTTTGAGGAAATGTTGGGGATGGAGAGGAAGGGCAGAAAACGATGTGAAAATACCCCATACAGATTTTCTTTGGTCCGAATGGTAGATTTTCCCTTTCAAACCAGCTTTGTCTTAATTTGTCTTATTTTGCTTTTAAACTGTTTTTATTTTTACTTCTATTAAGCCCTATTTGATTGGCTGTGGAATTTTTAATAATTTTGGACTGTTTTATTGGTCATACGAGGGGGAAACCTCCTTCATTGACCACTGTGAAAGCAATCAAGAGGGGGCAAGAAAATGGGGGAAAGGAGGAAGTGACACAGAACAAGCTCAGGAGCTGTTTGAAAGCCACTGAAGCAGCCTCAAATCATCAAATGTTTAGCAACCAAGAGGAAGAAGTCGGTGAGTACAATCAATAATAAAATAAAGTTCTGATGACATGATGAGTTGTTACAATGGTCTGGAATGGGACTTAGAAGCTGAGATTGTGTTGGAGAGCCTCCAAGACTTGCCTAGTAGGTCTCACCAGAAACAGTGAGATGTTAGGATGTGATTGTGTTACTCAAAACTTTCTGGGAAGACAATATGGGCAAATGTTGATAAATTCCTCATTTTTGGGGAAACAGAAAATCCAGCTGATAAAGTCCAAAATGGTTTTATATCTTTCTGAGAATCAGACTCTGAACCTAAATATATACTTTTTCTCAACAATGTTTATAGTCAGGAACAACAGCAGAAGCAACAACAACAGCTGCTTTAAGATCAATTATTTATACAATTTAACTATGTGCATTTTAAGTCAATGACATGTGTATTGCTTTGTTGGTTTGTCACTTAAATATACCCCTGCCTTAAAATTATACCTAAAACAATGCATTATTTTCTTAGATTCAATGGGCTGAAACGATTTGAATTGTGTAAAATAAATGTATGGCCATAAAACATAATAAGTTCATTACAAAATCTTTTCATCCCTTCATTTTATAGTCTTGTGCAAATAATTTGCCCACTTATTATAACCTGAACAAATAGACATTCATTTACTTAGTTTTATTTCCTGTTTTAGTATGATAAAAGAACATTAAAGAGAAATCTAAATAATTTTCTTCCTATTGTGTTTAATACAAACAGTATATTCAGCATGATAAATTATGTCCAAATAAGATTTTTATGTATCGCTCTGGCTCAGAACTCAAGAGACAGCAAGAGAACAAAAGACAACTGCAACGAAGAAGAAGAAGAAGAAGAAGAAGAAGAAGAAGAAGAAGAAGAAGAAGAAGAAGAAGAAGAAGAAGAGGAGAGGAGGAGGAGGAGGAGGAGGAGGAGGAGGAGGAGGAGGAGGAGGAGGAGGAGGAGGAGGAACTGGCAAATGAAGAGAATGCAATGAAGTGACTATTTTATGCATTGGTTATTTATTTATATCCAGAGACCTGGTATGGTGCAGCGGTGAAGGTCCTGGACTGGGTGCTGGACTTGGAGACCCCAGGTTCTAGTCCACCTCCTCCATTAGCTACAGAAGGTTCCTGGGGGAACAGGACCAACCCCTTTCTGTCAGCCCAAAAGCCTTTTTGATGCAGTGATGAGGGTACTGGACTAGGAGCAGGGACACCCAGCTTCTACTTCTTCCTTAGATATGGAAAGCAACTGGGTGACCTTGGGCCAGCTCTTTTCTGTCAGACCTAATCAGAGTCAGGCTCCATGACATGCCAGTTGAAAGACAAAACTTCCTTGTCCCACCATGCATTAACAACTTCATTCTAAGAACTGTGGCAAGCACAACCCAAAACAAGTGAACCCTGCAACCAAGCAGGATCAGACACTAAGAACATTATATTATATTATTATTATTATTATTATTATTATTATTATTATTATTATTATTATTATTATTATCTTGTATGCCACCCAGCTCGCAATGACTCTGGGCAGCTCACAGCACTCAAAAAAAGAAATTATCATAAAACCAATAAGAGATAAAAGATGCAAGCGTGATGAAGCGAGGGGTCTCCCTTTCTCTTGCCAAAGGCTGGATGAAGAGCCAGGTCTTCACGACTCTTCTAAACATCAGCAGAGTGGGGGCCATCCAGATCTTGGAGGGAACCTCATTCAAGAGGGCAGGCACTGCTACCCACCGGGCATGCTTCTGAGGTCCTGAGAGATGACTCAGGATGGTGTCCCCAGGGGCCTCCCCTCACTTTATCTCCCAAACAACATTTGTGAGATAGGTTGTTTTGAGAGAGATGGAGACAGAATCAGCTAATGAGCCATGGGACCGAATGGGGGTTTGAGTCTCTCTTTCCACCTTCTTAACTGCTGCACTACATTGGCATTCTCTGAGAAAGGGAGGAAAACATCTGATTCATTGTAAGCAATTCACATTTACAAGTGCAGCAAGGCAGACGTACATGGTCATGTTTAACCAGGCTTGAAATTCAGCCACTATGTGTTCTTTTCCTGTGCGCAGAACCACCTCTTTTGTTTTAACAGTCTATCTTCCAATAAAGTGGAAGAACAGGATTCACAGTTCTATCAATAGCAGAAGCTGATCCATCAGGCTATTAGAGAAGAACTCTAATGTCAACAAGATGAGTTTAAGGGATAAAGTACCAGGAACATCCTAGCAACAAGTGAAGGTTGGCTTGATTTAGTGGATTCATAAATCATGTACCAGATGCAATATAAATGCAATTAAAATATCCCATAAAACTAAGAAACATGGAGAAAAAAGATCCAAACAATAAAATAAACTTAGTATTAACTGTCACATTTGGCATTAACATTCAAATTGAAGAGTGAGAAAACATTAAAAATCTAACAACTTTGATGCGAGTAACCCTGAATCTAGGAGACCTTCAAGCTGTAGGACAGAGGGTTTCAAACTTTTTCAGGCTGCAGAAACTGTTAGTTAAAGCGCGCGCACACACATACACACACACACACACACACAAATATCCTGGAAACCCTGATGGCAAAACTCTAGTGATTAAAAATTGACAATAAAATGAAATGTGTGCTCATTGCAATTCATTTATGCAAATGTATATATTCACAAAAATGGATACCCCAATTACTTCCCATAAAGTTTCTCCAATTATTGTAAATATAAAAAGTATATTGCTTATTGCAAATGCAAAATTAACATTTCCAGTGTACAAAAATTGAAACTTGAAATTCACAATTCCTTTCTTAACCAAACAAATCCATGTCCAATGATGAGAATGGGAGATGGCTTTTCCTTAGAAAAATTGCTATTGATATTCCTAGCGGTGTCCTTAGTCTCTCACAGAACTGCATTAAGTTCTTCTGGAATTCTAGGTTTTCTTTTAAAAGTTTCAAAAATCCTATTGTAAAACGCTGGACCTATGCTTAACTAGCACACTATTTAAGGGTTTACGTATCTGAGGGGTTATTTGTGCAGATTTTGCTTGGCTTTGTGGAAAGGTTAATTGAAGCTCTCCTCTCTGCTGAAGGCTTCTCCAGAAAGCAACATGCCTCCTTCCTTTTTTGAGTACAGTGAAATGGAAATTTTGCTTTGTTTTGCTTTGTCTGACCAAGTGCCTGCTCCAACCTTCTCAGTCACTAGGATGGGTTTCTGAACATGTGAGGTGAGCCGCCCTAAGCCTCCTTAAGGTATTGCCAATGCCCATTGAAGCTGAGAAGTTTGCAATGTTCCTCGTTCAGAAAAACTCC
This sequence comes from Python bivittatus, assembly GCF_059951505.1. Lineage (NCBI taxonomy): Eukaryota > Metazoa > Chordata > Lepidosauria > Squamata > Pythonidae > Python > Python bivittatus. The sequence goes on from NW_028277097.1 coordinate 18,662,274, forward strand.
ATCACTTCTTCTCAGTGAGGACAATGGGATCACCCTCTTGGCATGAAACACCTCTTTAAGTCGGGTAGTCATATCTGAGGTGCAAAACCATCACCAGCCACAAGCTGGTGGTGGGCAGCAAAGTTGGCCAAACGTTTGCTGCCCTTTAGTGGCCATCTGACATTTTTCCAAGTCAGATATGGCCACCTCTTACTGAGACAATCAAAGCCCCCTTACATAGGCCTGCATGTTATACACCAAGATTAGGCTGGTGGGATGCAAAAATATGCATAACCTTTAGATGAAACCCAAAATTTAGAGTTTTTCTTTGCTGTAGTGTTTCTTTGGAATTTTGTAGCCCAGGCAATGGTAATTCTACCCAGGGTAGGGTACAAATCTCTTTCCTACCCCCCCACCCTCCCTTCCTAATCATAAGAATTTCATGATATTTAAAACTTCGTTATTTACAAAGCCAGACAGAACGTATTGCTTGTGAATTATGCTTAACATTTATGATCAACTATCAAATATATTCATACCTGATTAGCTCACTTGGCAAATTGCATTCTATTGGGAGTGTCCCTGGGGGGGTTAAAAAAGTCAGGATGGCAATGATCACATCACTGAAGCCTTCTTATCTGTACCTCGGGCATTGCCCACACCTAAAACAGGGGCCAAGTTTTGATTGTGCAGTTGTGAGAGCCATTTTGCTGTTTTTGACCCTCTGTCTGATGGATGCCTCTCCATCCTACCATCTGAATGCAGATCCCACCAGACCTGATTTGTTACTCCTCACAATCCAAAGATGCAGCACCAAAGTTTGGAAGCCAAAATAGCCAAATTTTGGTCATATTTTTTGGTGGTCTTCTTCCTCTTCCTCTTCCTCTTCCTCTTCCTCTTCCTCTTCCTCTTCCTCTTCCTCTTCTTCAAAAATAAAGGTGGAATAGGAGGACTCTGGGAAATGAATTGCTTCAATTCTTATCTGTTGGATTGTTCAAACAGCTCCCCCCAAAATGAACCCCACCCAAATAATCAGCCTCAGATTACCTTCTACAGTTTTCTGCATAATGGGAGGCAGAAAAGCAAACTGAAATGTTGCATGGCAGATAAATTTTTAGATATCTGGCATTAACAGATTGTTTTTCTAGGCAATCTTTCTCTGTCTATCACTCACACATTTTCAGTCACATTCACTTATCATGGGTTTTATCAGCGTGTGAAAGATCAGTGAAGGAAAATGTTTTAATATGTTATATACTTGAGAAACAGCTATATGGTCCATGAGCAATGTTAAATGTTTTAATCTACTGTTTCCTTTGAAAACAAAAAGTTAAAAAAGATTTTTTTTTAAAAAAAAACTTGGATGGCAATGTCAGAAGGCAAAGGCCTTGAGCGTTAATTGCTTTAAATCCCTTTTTCAGAACACATTGGGGTCTTGTGGAAGAGAGAAGGAGCGAGGGAAAGAAAAGAGGGTTCGGACATGTATAATAATTAGTAACCTGATCGTATTTTCCATAGTATCAGCAGTTGCTTCTTTTACAAGTCCGATTAAATCTGTCAGCTCTTTCTTGTTCTATATGAAATACCTCATAAGAAGTGATAGCTATCACATATTTATAGGAAGTTGTAGGACAGATGTGTATCATTAAATTAAAATGTGGCACGTCCCTTGTTTGTAAATCATTTCTCTTTTAATGTAAATGCAAATCACTCTACATGTGAAGAATCTGTTGGTGTTCAGAGAGCCATCTCTTTTAGGGCTCATCCATCATTACATTGAGTTGGTTTCAAGAGATGTAGCAATGCAGCAAGTCCACCAAATATGAGATCAGAATCCACCAGAAATTAGTTTGGTTATGATTTCCCTTGAAATCCAGCAAAGTTTGGGCTTGGTCTGATTGATCTGTGCTTTGAATGTGAAAAAACAAAACCAACCAACCAACCCTGAAGATGTGTTTTTATCTTCAGCCCATTTTGCAAAATTGTTAAAATTCTAAGCAAGATTAAATCCTTTCAATGTATCCTTTCAAGGAGAAAATATGATGCCTTGTAAATGTTTGGGAGTTTTAACTCTGGAAACCCCTAGTCACTGGCTACCTGAGTCCATAGCAATTAGAGTGGGCCATATTGCCCATTGAGTATAAATCAGTAGGCCTGAGTGAAATTCTGAACTCTTTGAATGAATTATCGAATGAATTTAATGCATGAATAAACTTACTGCTTCTAAAGCACTTGATGGACTTTTGCACCTGTATGACCATGTTTCTTTTTGAAAAAAGAAAACACTGATAAATTCAACAATCAGACTGAACTCACTTGATTTGATATTTGAACTGATGATGTAAATCAAACTGAAACAACTTTTTGAATCAAAACAACAGTTTGAATCATATCTCAGATGATTTGCACACCCTTATAAAGTCAGGTTGGATAAATTCTGCCACCTGGAAAAAGTTGTCTCATAAGTTTATGCATTTCAAAAGAGGACTTTGCAATCCTATTATTGTCCAGAGAACTATGTTCTGTTAAGGTAAACATCAGTCCTTTTCATGGAATCTATAATTAAATTAAGAATGATTATAATATTTATTAACTTAAACATCCCTCCTATGTTTTATCTCCATCATGAACAGATATTCTGTGAAGGGAATGGGACTTTACTGTGCATTACAATCAACAATTGCTCAGAATAGCAATTCTTCCAGCTTAGACTGGAGGAAAGAGGAACATGGGTGTGCAAATCACCCAATATTCAATTTCGATTTGTGACTCCATTTAGGTAACCAATTCAATTCAATCTGACTTGGGGATTCAATCCAATAAGTCGAGCCAAGGTGATTAAAATGTGTCAGCAAAGAAAAAAAAATAGTCAAATCTTTGAATCAGTTCAGGACTTCCAATATGATTTGATAAATCAAATTGATTTAGGGGCTCAATGATCTGATTTGAGGGGCTAATTTGAACACTGGAATGTTGATGGTAGTAGATGGTGTCTCTACATTTGCTAATAACATGATCCCAGAACTTCTTTTCCATAATGAAGATGAGTTTGCAAACTGGTTGGGAACCAATTTTCAGGGGCCTTTGGATTTTAACAAAGGAATCTCTCTGCTTCAAATTTCAATCCAGGATGATATTTTGATTTGGGGCTTTGCTTCCAAATGGCATCTTGGAAATCTGCCCTCCTGTCTGAGGGCCATCATGTGTATCAGCTGCACTTTTGGTAAGAAAAGGATCCATGTTATTTGTATACTCATATCCTTATCCCAACATATAACAGGAAGAGACTAATTTATTTTATATCCTACATTTCTGCTTATATATCACTCAAGTCAGCTTATGGCCCTTAAATGATAAAACCAATGCAATTAAATGAAGGCAAAATTAAAATGGGTATAATTAAAATCAGAATCCATCTAACAACAGCTTGGTGAAAGTGATGGGATTTTGCGTTTTTCTAAATACTGGGACCGGAGTGGCCAAACTCATGACTTGAGGAATGCATTCTATAGCCTGTAGATCACAAATGATAAGATTCTCTCCTGCTTACTGGATCAATGAGCTTCTGGCAGCAAGGGGGTCTTCAAAGGGGTGTCTCCTGCTTATCTAAGAAACAGGGCAGGTTCACACCAGGACAGATGATCTCTCAGACAGACAAGCCCTAACCTATTTAACATTTCCATACTGTTTAGGCATGGAGCCATGTATAACCTAGATAGTTCCCCCATGCATCCTTTCACCCTGCTAACATAATATACTTATAAAAATTAGTTCCCTTAGAACAATCCCAGATGCTTTTTGGGAACAACCTTCTGGAGAGAAACCATTCTCTCTCCTCTTTTACTTTTGGCACATTCTGTTATAAACCCAAGGAAATCCATTCTTCAGTCCAGGTTCTAATCAATTAGTGTTTGCAGAACGTTGAAATCTAACTTATGATGCATGTCAAGCTGAAAGTTGAATTAACCAATTCAAGACAACAATACCTCTCCAGGTCATGAAGAATGGACTAATTGGCTATTAAAAAATTATATGTCACACCCTTGCATGACATGGTGATTCTACCAAGCAATTTATTGAAAGCCTGTATTTATGGCTACATGTGGATTTAATTAGAAAATTAGCTAATTTTTTAAAAAAATAGCTAGCTGCTTAATTAAAAGAAACTTTCAATGCATGAATGCTTTATGTATAATGAAATGTCTAACCATATCATAGTTTAGTTTTGAAATAAGCAGAGATCTTCCAAGAGCATTAGGGCAATTGTTTATTTGGCAAATGCTTGGAAACGTCCAGTTCTGTCATGAAATTTAGATGGTTTGGAGCTATTAACTTCTCAGCATCCTAGTATGAAGGAAAAGAAGGATTTTTCATTCTTCTTCCAACTGTTTGGTAGTTATCATCATCAAATGTGATTGATTGCATGCAAGTAAAGCCAAAAACCCCCTACCAAAAAACAAATAGAAAAACAAAATCATCTTCTTTCTGTTGGTTAGTCGAAGGCAGCCTTCCCTTATCTCAAGCATGGGATAAGAAAAGACCTTAAAGGGTCTGAGACCACAACATGGCCTCCTGACCTTCCGAAAGGTCACCAGAAGCCATCTGATGATCTGCTAATGTCATCGCAGGGATATGGCTGAACTTTTGGCCCATTCTGGTGGGGGTTGAAAAGTGGAAATGGGACCAGAAGACTGATGGGAGGCCAAAACAGTCCTATAATCTCCATATTCTTGCCTCCTTTGCTGTGTTGGGATACATTTTTGGGCTGCTTTTCAGGGTTTGAGGGCAAATTCAAAGGTGGGGAAGTTTTTACATTTATTTCTATATTAAAGTTAAAACATTTCTTTCTGTTTTTATAAAGCAGAAGACAGGAGGGTCACAACTGCCTCCCAGAGACACCGGTTGCTATCTCTATCTTTAACTTCAAAAAAGATATGCCCCAGTTAAGTTCATTTTGGCTTGAAAACAGTGATTGTAGGCCATTTTGAGAGGAGTTAGGAAGAGAACTAGAGTAGGAATAGAAGTAGGAGGTTTTCAGAGTGTTATCCCAGGAAACCCTGTGTCCTTGCTTCACAGCTGATAGGGCTTATCTGGTTTAAAGTTGCAACAAAACCTTCAGATTGATGTCAAAATCCTACATGCCATAATGGTTTCATACATGCATAGATAGACTCATCAGGCTGGTAGCACCCAAAGGAACAGCAAGAGTGAGAGAAACTGAGTCAAATTCCAAGAAAAGGGCTGCCGAGACTTCCAAGATGGAAATGATGGAGGCCTTTATAGTTCAACAGTGTCCAGCCATCATATCACACCTGATTGCACTCTAGCAAATGACAATGACAGTTGTCATGACTTTCTGCGTCATACCACTTATTTTGGGCATACCACCTATTCTGAGACAGAAGATTCTATACTGGAATTTTAAGCATTTTTAAAAAGTATCCTAAACAACAGGGTTGCTGTCTTTATTTAAGACCTGAGGTAGTTAATGCTCATATAAGTTGATTCAGGGATGCCAATGTGCCCAAAGATATCTTAGTCCCCTGTCAGGCTCTTTGTTCCATCTCTCCTGTACAACCACACTTAAGGACACATACACTCATATGGAAACTAGCAAGCTTTCCCAAACTTTCTTGGAAAATAGAAACAATGGTCAAATTCAACCTAGTGGTTTGCTTGGGAAGGATGTCTACCTACTCAGAAGAAGCCAACAAGAGTGTTAGGGATAAAAGTAGGGACAGGAGGTGACCTTATGGTACTTCCTAACTTGTGGAAGTACCATAAAGTTAGGTTCTTATGGTACTTCCTACCCTAACAGGGTAACCTTTCCGTAGATGGCAGACATGCTGTGAAAGCATCCATAACATGTTCTCAAGTTCCTGGACTTCCAACCCCATGCATTTGGAGATCCCTGGAGTAGTTAGTATAAGATTGGATGGACTGATCCATTTGGATATAGTAGAAGCTTGTTCTTTCAAATAATAAATTCAGCTGTTGAAGTTGTGAGTACAGAAGTGTGACCACTGAGAAAAATAGTGATGTATCAGTGTGCTGGGGGAAATACAAAACCCATCCTTGGCAGGGTGGATCAGAAGAGGCCATGTCAAGCTCAAGGTCTCCATGAAGACTAGGAAAGACAGTGACTGTGGTCACAGAATGAAGTCCATCTGTTGGATGGCAGCAAGATGGAATGGAGTATTTGGAAACTGATAATTGCTGACTGGCTAGAATTCCATGTACCAGCTTTCTATATTGCAGTGTTTTGTTATATGCTTTTATTTTATGTAAATCATTGCATTATCCCTCACTTCTTAATTCCCAAGCCACCCTTAGAAACAGTGGCACCCATCTTCAAACTCAATGCAAAAAATCTCAATAGCTCTCAAGAACATCTTGTTCCATAGCTTAACTGGGAAACTTAAAAAGAATAATAAAAAAAAAAAACAAAGAAAAGTTTAAGATAAATTATGGAGAGGTGGCCCTATTAGATGCTTCCCTTGCTATAGGAGGAATTAGTCAAGTCAATCCATTTTCTATGTGACTCCCAATGCATACCATATACTATGAACATTACGTGCTTGTCAGAATAAATCCCCAATCATCCAATTATTTTCTCTATTTAGGAGTGTGATTGGGTTATAGCCATTCCTATTAGGTCCAAACTAAATGAAATGAAAGATTAGTGATAAATCATGGCTGTTAACATTGCAGAGATGATAAAGTAAATGACTTCTGCAAACTAATTGAATATTTTTAATAGAAGAAACATAACCAAGATTTATATGTACAATTTTAATGCTCTGTTTAGTAATCCTTTTATTGATGAGTTAATGGTTGGTTAGATAAATTAAATTCTGTCCATTTCACCAAATTGCTATATCCCAGCTGACATTGGCCGTTAGTTCCTTGATTAGTGAAGTATTTGATTGTTATTATTGTTTTGGTGAGAATTGCAGTGATGAATTGGTGCTTTCATTATTTTAGTTGGATGACTTTGCCATTCTAATTCAGGGAAAAAAATATATGACAAAGTGATATGTGTCAGGGAATTGGAAGCTGTCCAGATTGATTAGATTCATTGGGAGTTGGGCAGCATATAAATTTAATAAATAAATAAATAAAGTACAGACCTCACAGCAGAAATGTTTTAAAACATATTTTTGGCAAGGAATGGCAAAACTCTCTCTCTCTCTCTCTCTCTCTATATATATATATATATATGTATGTATGTATGTATGTATGTATGTATGTATCTTCCCATTAACTGCTTTGTTTAGCTCTGTAAGAAAGGAGCCACATTCAAGAACAGCTCGGGGAAGATATGGTGAACTGATGACAGCTTTGCAAAAAGTGAAGCCAGCAACTGCAACAGAATGAAGAGCCAGTGAGTAGACCGGCTCTTTATAATTACTCCCTGGACAAAGAGAGGACTTGAGATCACCCACAAGTGCTCCAGACAGTTATTTCTCACAAGGAAACTATAAGACAGCAGTCTCCAGTGGGTTTAGAGCTCTGGGAGCCGAGGGAATAGCCAAATTGCTCAAACCATGGTCAGTGCCCTTGAAAGGACACTAAGTTCACATACTTCCTTTTCTAATCACTTTTCGAAATTGCTTATTAACTGTTTTTCAGTTGTTAGAGACCTTTGGATTGACAAGTTTAACAGCACTGGGTGAGTTTCCTTCAATCCTTAGCAAAATAAATTTTAAATACAAGTTTAAGGACTTAATTTTTTTTTTTTTGAATAGACAACAAAAGAGTGATGAGAACTTTGTTTCTGAAAGTTACAAATGGACTAAGGGTCCAGATGGATGTGAAATAAAATTTTGGAATTAATTATAAGAATCCTTCCCAAGGGAAAAAGCTTTTGTTTTGAATTCTTTTAAAAAAATATGATAAGACTTTAAAAACTGGACACTAGAGGGAACTAGAAGGAATTAAAGATTACAATTAAAGGACAAGAATGCTCAAACTTGACTTACAAATACAGAAGCAAAATATTTTAACATTGGACATACTGAAGGATATTTTTGAACAGTGGACCCAGAAGTTAATCTTAATACTATCTGCCTCTATAGATAGGCTGTGTTTAAAAGATGTTATGAAAGAGGAATAAGTTTTACTGGACAAGACTGAGACTGATCTGAAAGTGGATTTAAAAATGACAGACTACAAGAATGATATGGAAAGAGATGCTACACTGGACATAAGAAAAAAAAACAGCTGATGTCTCAGTAATTAAAAGGGATATACAAATAACAAACCAAGAGAGTGACCTGGATAATTCTTCTATATTGAATTTACAAAAGAGGCTTGTTAAAGCTTTGAAGAATTTTGAAAAAATGAAGTTTTAGGACACTATTTGGAGGGATTAAAGTTCAAGATTATTAAAAGTAAAAGGAAGGAATATAAGGTTGGGTTATTTGATCAATGTTAAAATAGGTATATTGTTAACTCTAGTAACCCTTAATAGACTTTTGCTAACATCAGGACTGACATGATGAGGCTTTAAGTATTTGTTTACAGATAAGAGATGGAATATGGGAAGAAGAGATCATTTTTTATATTTTAAGAGAAGGGGATAAATTACTAAAATTGTTTATACTTGTGATGAAGAGGAAGTCACTTCTTTATATATTTTTTTTCTTTTTCTTTATTATATTCTTATTTTTTCTTTCTTTTCTATTTTTCTTTCCATTTTTTCTCTTTTTCATTTCTGTACCTTCTATTTTTTTTTTCTTTTTCTTTTCTTTTTTGGTTTGTAAGTTTGCATTAGTTCATACTATTTTATTATGTACACGCACACGCAGACACACATACATACATACAGCTTGGAGAAAACCAATGTACTTTTGAAGGGAATGTATACAATAATTATGGACTCTTCATCCTGAACAAGAGAACAGAATTAAGAAATACATACAGCTAAATTGTAATGAGCCAAGAAATTAATATGAGTATTCCTGGTGTTACTTTTACTTGTATTGTTTTACGAGCCCCTGGCCCCAAGCTGCATTCAAAAGCACCAAGTGAATATTTGAATTGACTGAAGATCAACTTGAAAAAGAAAACTTTGGATAAAGAAGCCATATTAAGCAGAAGTGGTAGGTACACAAGTTAAATCTCAGATTCTACCAACTTTGACAAGGTGGCTCAGTCAGATGGCATCTTCAGCTGTTGAGGTACAAGAAAGGATGAGGAACAATGTTGGAAAAGAGAATCTTGAGCTAGGCATGGGCAGTTTGGCACAGTTTACAGTCCATCTGCTTTTCACACTTCCTTTAATAATTAGGCATAGCTTTTTCTCTCACCCCTTCTTGTATATTAACTAACAACCATTGCAGCAATGCTTAAGGAAACACACCCAACGTGATACTGGATCAGGAGAATGGAGGAGATCTGAGACTTTGACCCACTCTGATTTTTTTGCAGTTATTATCGCCTTAACTCCTTGAAGACAAGGAAAAGGGAAGAATTAACAGGATACTGTACATTGATGAGAAAAACTTGGGAGGAAGGTGAGAAATTAAGGGATCTGCTCCAGACCAAATAAGGGCCTACCTAAATGTCAGCCCTTTGAGGTAGTCCAGACAAGAAGCACAAACCATGAGTACTAACACTACCTTTATGGTAAGGTTATAGTAACAGAATCTTGCAAATCTGAAAGCATTTTCCCCCTCCTTTAGTTTCACTTTTCATAAAACTAGGGAAGGTCCCTTCTGAAATGCTTCCCCCACCCCTTTTCATTCTGTGGGCTGAGAAACCTTTTGCATGCTGGTTATCTAGGCTACAGCTCTTCCTCCTGTTTCCCAAGGTCATTCCTACACACTATTTCATTAAAGAGTTCACTAACGAATTAGGAGTCTTGTTTCTATTTTTATTTGTTTCTATAATGCGTATTTTATGTTTTTATTTGTTTTATTATAAGCCACCTAGAGTCAAGTAAAAGTGAGACGGGTGGCTATCTAAATAGAATGAATGAATAATAAATAAATAAATGAAGTACAGAACACCCAGCATTGTTTTATTAGTTACTTCACTGAGATTCTTAACCATTTTAAATCTGTTTTTCTTGCACTTTCTTCAATCTAATGGAAAACAGGAAGCAGGCATTTTTAATTGCTATCCCCATGTTTTGGAATTCTCTCCCTATGGAGATATCTACCTGTTGCATCCTGGGTTTCAGAAGAGCAGGTAAGATCTTCCTTTTCCATCTGGTCCAGGAGAAAGACATGCAATGAATATTGGAATGTATTGCTAGAAACATTACTTTGTACATTTTCTTTGTCCTTTATGAAATTTAGGGTTTTTTTTTTTTTGAGTGGGGTTATTTATTTCTTTGGAAAAGTTCTTTTTATGAAATATTTGGACTGTTAGCCATTCAGAACCATCAGGAATGAGGAACATCCAGAGTAAGTAAGTAATAAAGGAAATCAGGGACTGGGGAAAATTCTACAGCTGCCATTTGTTAGATAAGCCACTACTGTTTGTAGAGATCCTCCCATTTCTTACTCACTCTCCATACAATCTCCCACAGAAGGATTTGTAAAATACTAAAAACTGGACATCTAGTTAGCAGCAGCAAACTAGCGAGAAGGTAAAAGCAAGGTGCAACAGAATTAATTGATGAAGCTGCTGGGTTTTTTCTCAAGACAAATTATCTATCTATCTATCTATCTATCTATCTATCTATCTATCTATCTATCGATCGATCTATCTATCTATCTATCTATCTATCTATCTATCTATCTATCTACCTACCTACCTACCTACCTACCTACCTACCTACCTACCATCTCTCTCTCTCTCTCTTTCTCTCTCTCTCTTTCTCAAAGCAGCAAACTTACCTAATACTCCTGACTCCTTTTTTCCCTGCAACAACAACCCTGTGAGGTGGGTTGGGCTGAGAGAGAGTGACCCAGCCAGCTTTCATCCCTAAGGGAGGCCGAGAACTCACAATCTCCTGGTTTCTAGGACAGCACCTTCATCACCACACCAGTCTGGCTATTTTGAGAAACTGCTATGAGAAACAGTTCTCAAAACATGAAATGGTTGTCAAAACAATGGATAGTTCCCATGGGAATGGGATGAGGTGATAGCACTTCATAAAGTACCAGGAGGTGTGAGTAAAGTGCCAAGGTGGATTGGCAAGTCTTGACAGATTTTATAAAGTAGATGGCAATGTTAATTCTTTGAAGCTGCCACACAGAACATGGTCCCAGGCATGATAGCTGTCATTTCTAATGTCTTTTGGAACTCACCTAGCCTGGCCATCAGGACTTTGAGATGAGTAGCATAAATACATATGTTGAAGAGCAAATAGTAGAGCTCTTAGTCCACAAAGTGAAGAATTAAAGCTATACACCTTCATGTGTTCCTATGTATCCTGAGTGTCTGGATAAAAGAACCACCTGTAGCACCCAGAATATCATAAACACCTTTTTGGAGAACATCACTGTCGAAGCTAAAAATATCCATTCTTAAGGTTAGTTCAAGTGATGGTTATGATCAGCTAGCAATGAACACATGGCATTGAAAGCTGATTGGGGGCACAGAACTTCTCATACATTCTTGGAAAAATCAGAATTGTACTGCTGAATAGGTGCATCTATCACAGTCATTACATAGGAGCTTTTCAGCCTGATGTTCTAAATTGGCAGGGCAGTTTTCTACCTGAAACTCTGGAGAAATGTTGCCATTCATCAGTATTAGATTAGATCAACCAAGCCAATGGAAGACAGTATCCTATGTTCCTATATTCCTAATGGCGTGTGTGGTATCTCCCTGTAGATGATCAGTCCCTTTGAAAAATAATGTTTATGGATCCTGAATATATGAATAAGGCTGATGAAGACCATTTGTAAGGGTTGATCTTTAGTATGTGCATGTGACTTCATGCTCATAGTGGCATCTAACCCTCTGGGTACAAAGATGCAGAGAAATATTGGCCAGTTTCTGCTCTTCAGTATGAGATGGAAGGACTGTGAAAATCAGCCAGTGTGGATCACAAGTATGTGGGTCAAGGATTGGGTTTTTCAGCATTCCTCCCTGCTTATAGTCTTAGCCAGCCAAAGACTTTTCATTGTGTGAGCAATGCAGTAAATCAGTCCATGCCATTTTGGCATCAGAGGCAAAACCTGCACACAAACACACACATACACACAGAGTGAGTGTGTGAGAAAGAGAAACTTCTCCCTTTACCTTGTAAGAAAAATACAAGTATAATAAATCAGCTTCCCTCTGTCTAGCTGTAGAAGAGATGGCCATGTTACAGTTGATAATTCAGAGCAGAAAAATAGCTTTCTATTTATCTTCCCATTGCTATTCCATCTCAATTAGCTCTTCCTAATTCTTGGAGAAAGAAGGAGAACTCTTTTTGTCATAGTTCAGAGTCTGTAATGGACGTAAATTTCCCACTGATTGTTGCAAAGATTTTTGCATTGCCAAATGTGCTATATATTGAAAGTCGTTTAGCCAAAAAGTAGACTAAACAGCTATCCTAACTTCATAATTCAGTAATCGGGAGACTTTGTCATTATTGCATTTATGCTTCAGTTTAATTGTGCATTGCTATCACTCCAAAAGCACACATTTTATGACTGAATTGCACATTGTTCCTCAATATAACACATAGATGTTTGTTAAGTGTGCATTGTTGTTCTTTCAAAGGTATAGATTTCAGTAACATAATTGGCCTTTTCTCTCTTGCATAATTAGTTTAATTGTTCAACAGCTTGTACAATCCATCACTTGTGAGTATGTATGTCTTTGCTATTATAACATTCATTTCTTTTTTAGAAGATATATCCACAAGAACACATGATGTTCACAGAAGTGTGGCTAATCATAGATCACCGATATTTATGGCGCTCATTGCAATTTATATGGAGCAACTTATTTTGAGACGCTGATTCATTTCTGGACCCTTTTAGTTTTGCAAACTAAAGCTCCCTTCTTAAAGCAGAGACTCATTGACTGAATTTATTTCACCAGAAAATAGTTATCAGTTTCTTATAATTTATGTTCTCATTCATTGAGAAATGAATTAATATGAGAAAGTTGATCATAAGATAGTAGTTAGTTGATTTAGAGAAAGCATATGATAAAGTGAATAGCTTGAATTATGGAATGTTTGCTGTGAATATGAAGTTGGAAATTGGCTGATGGAAGTAAAGCGGAAAGGAGAATAAATTGAATGCTTAATGAATGGTTCAACACTGAATTTAATCACAAAAAGGATGTGTTAGTTGCTTACTGTATTTATGGACAGATATATAAGGAATGCTTGTAGTTAAGTCTGAGGCATATTGGTAAATATAAATGTGATGTACTTTGACATACAGATGATGCCATATTGTTGGCTGAGAACCCTAATATATGATGCAATGAAGAAGATGGATCTGAAAATTAATGAATCTGTAAAAAGTAAGGGAGATGACCTTGACGGTAATGTGCATGAACCATTAGCTAGGCAAAGAGAGCTGAAACCTTTTTCAAGCCATAGGAAGCAAGATAATATTTGGAAATGGCTCAGGAAGACACCTCTCTGATTCACTGGGGTATAAGAAGGAAGGGAGGGATAGCACAATCTGACTTGCAATATCCTATTATTGTAACCTATCTCAATAAAGTATAGTTCTAATCTTCCTGCAGAGTTGATTTTCTGGTCTGGTCTACCTAGTGGGGCTGATAGTATCAGAGATTAAAATAACTGTGTTTAGGAAAATGGAGTGAATAATTGCAAGTAATGGATATATGTTAAAAGTCTAGAACAAGTAGATACATATTTTTGGTAGCATGTTTCCTAAAGATGGGAGATAGATGGAGAAATGTTAAGATCTGCAAAGACTATTAGAAAGGTAGTCCAATGGGAAGAATGAATGTTTATTGAAATGAGTGAACATGGCTGTTTATATGTTCTGCTCACACTTATATGGAAGTTTGGGTATATCACAATAAATATAAAATAAGTTGAATGCTATGGTGATGGGTTAGTTAAAATTGGCATTGTAAATCAAGAAGAGATAGGGTTAAGGAAGAATTGGGGATGAATGAATGTGGGCTGAAATGAGAAGTGATCAGCTGGCATGCTAGAAGGACACTGAAGTAGTTTTGTTATGCTGAAAGAATGAAGGTTTGGATCACAAAACCAAGAAGATGAAAGGAAGAGTAAATGGGTTGAAAGGAAGACCAAGAAGATCCAACCTGATCATGGTTGGAACAAGTTGGTGAGTTCTCAAAAAGAGAGACATGGGAAGAACAAAAGGGAATTTATAAAGCAGGGTACAGACACATGGAAGCAAGGATGGTTTACAAGGAGAGGCAAGGATAGAGATGTGTAGGGTATTGTGTTGGGGTAAGCTACATTTAGTTTACATTAAATTCATTAATTTATATAATTACATTAATACATAATTATTACATAAAATAAATTACATAAAATACATTTAGGTATGCTTCTTTTTATTATTTTTTTTCTGAGTGCATGCCTTTAATTTCTTCCGTTTCTTATTTCTTAAAGTGTTGCTCTGTATTGTGCAAAATGTTGCTTACCTCTAAAATAAACAGCATGCTCTGTGTGTGTGTGTGTGTGTGCGCGCGCGTGTGTTTCTCCATGTTTTGGCCCAGTCCTCTGAAAAATGCTGATTCCTAAGGTAAGACAAATGCTGATTCCCACTGGTCTTAAGATTATTTTGTATTGCTTGTCCATCTCACTATTTTCTCCAAAAGTTGGTTTTCACTTTTGTGAGCTTCCATTTGTTATTAGAAAAAGTGATCCCTAAAAGGCACTCCATTTATTTCCAAGGTCAAAATTGCTTAAGGAGCCCAAATAGTATTACCCATGTCCATGGCAGAAGTTTTTCAAGCTGAGGTTTCAGAAGTACAGTAAATCTAACAGGCAAAAACAAAACAAAACATAAACTAAACCAAACCAAACAAAAACAAAAACAAAACCCTAATCAATGAAATAAAGTCCCATCTCCCAAAAAGAATTAGAAGTGCTCAGTGATAAATGAAGAAGATTAGTAAAAACATTGATGCTGGACCAGGCTATCACTCCTATATTCTGTTTCACTCAGAGGGCAACTGAAAGATCCTTTTCACTGTGGCTTTCTGGAGGCCAGCATTGAAGACCTACTGCCAAGGATTCAGGAGATAGTCAACAGCCATCAATATTAGTAGCCATTGATAGCCTGATCCTTCATGAACCTGTCACTCCCCTTGAGAGCCTTCCAACCTGGCTGTCATTCCCACAAGCTTTGGCAGTGAATTCCAGAGTTTAACTATGTGCTGTGTGCTAAAGTAATCCTTTCTGATAATGCTGAATCTCCTTGCATTGTGTTTCAATGCATGACCATGAGTTATGACATTGTGAGACAAGGAGAAGAACTTTCTCTTTTTCTCTCTCCACTTTCTCTATGCTGTCCATGATTTTATAGGCCTCTGTTGGGGGTTTGGTGGTCCTTCATTCCAAGATGAATGGCTGTGACTGATGCTGCCTTTCCATGCGAGGGAATCACTTTGGTTATTCTTCTTTGCATCTTTTTAAGATCTATAATATCCCTTTTAAGGAGTGGTTGGGAGGACCTCTGCATAATATTTCAAGCATAAATTCCTATAAGAGCATAATTATACTGCGAGTTCAGCCTAATTAGCAGTATTCATAGTTATAACCATTACAGAAGCACTTCTAATAAAAACCTTCAGAATTCCAATCAATCCATTCTTTCTACCTTTATTATCATTTCAATATTTGGGGAAGTTTCTTTTTTCTTTTTGCTGGGGGGTACGGAATAATGAATGAACTGGGATTCAATTCCCGTCCTTCAAAAGCAACAAGAACAACAGCAGCAAAAGAACGTCGAAAGAACAGTTTGTGCATATATCCTTGCACAGGGTAAAAGACACTTGCTAGATGTCAGCCTTCAATGTTTTCAACGCGGTCCAAGGGATCTATTGCACAAATTGGGTTCAACTCTTGTTTCCCATAACAGAAGTAATCTTTCAGTCCAGGGGTTCTTAACCTTTGATGGCAAATTCTAAGGACTCCATGGAGTCCTTGGGGTTCTCTGAGCTTGGCTGTTTTCTTGCAAATGTTTCGCTACCCAGCTAGGTAACATCTTCAGTGCTAGAAGGGCGTGCGGTTTGCTCTCTGTTTATATACAGTGGCTTGCCTTGCCAGTGTTGGTGGGGGTTTTGTTTTGTTTTGTTTTATTTTTCCTCCCCTCTGGTAGTTCCTTGATTAGGGTATTGTTTACTGCTTGATTGTATGTCTGGTGATAATCTTGGTGTTAATCTCAGCTTATCTGGGTGATGATTGCTGGTGAGGAGATGTTCTGGTCTTTTGCTTTCCTTTCTATTGTCTCTTTTGAATAGTGTGCAGGTGTTCTTTATCTCTGTGTGCCTGTTGATGGCTGACCCCCCCCCCCAACACTGGCAGGGCACGCTGCTGTATATAAATAGAGTATTTATACTCTATTTATATACCCCACTCCCTTCTAGCACTGAAGATGTTACCTAGCCGGGTAACAAAACATCTGGAAGAAAAGAACCAAGCTCAGAGAACCCCAAGGACTTCACAGATCAACCCTGAGCTGTACATATTCTCTTCTAAGGACTCCTTCACAGAAAAATGTATTTAAACGCATAAAATAACATGCATAAAATAAAATGCATAGATATAGATTGTATTAGAAAGGAACCCTATGATGCTCAAATAGTTACCACAATATTTCAAAATAGCAAATATGCAATATGTGCTTCTTTATTAATCCGTATAATCGTTTTAGATAGTAAATTTTATTGAAGCGAACAAACATTTTGGGAGTCTAGGGCCCATCAGTTACCTGGCTGCCTCCTTATGCTGTTGAATGAAAAGCTAAATCACCATGAGTAGTTAGTGAAAATAAAGTTGCAAATTTTCTCCCATCCAACTTCACAGTCCCCTGACACCTATTCAGGGGGGTGGATCCCAGGTTAGGATCCCCTGTTTTACCCCATTAAACTGCGTCATTACAGCTTGCCTTATTTTTTGAAAGCCAGTCCTTGTCCTCTTAACATGTTGATTATTATGTTTCTGGCCTGTGCAAGAATCAAATGTTTTGAAGGGATTGCCTAATCACCTACAAAATGTGTGTGTGTGTGTGGTGTGTAATACTGCAGTGCTTACACTTCTCTCCTTGAGTGTTCCCCCCCCCCTTTTCTGTGTTCATCAGTTTGGCAAAATGCCCCAGAGGCATTAAAGAAACACTCAGCGCTGAGCTCTCAAAAATTTCCCCTGATGATTTGACTCTCTACACATTTAGTTGTTGTTTGTTGTTGTTGTTTTAAAAAAAATCCCAAATATCGCCCAAGGGATTTCACCTCGTGCCATGTTCCTCATTAGAGCTCATCTGCTACATTGCTTTGATAGAATACCAGATGGAATCATGAACTCTTGGGTGCGAGTTGCTATTTCTTATCAAATTTATAAGTGTGCCAGTTAGTCTTAATTAAAGCAACTGTCCTCAGGGCTGGGATTTGTCTATGTTAATATACTTGATCCCAGCCAGGTTATTTCTCCAATATGCAAATATGCTTTGGGTCTTTCCAGAATATCATTGGGTTAGAAAAATGCATCAGAGCATGTAGAAGAAAGGCTTCTGAATGCACTGAGTCGTTTTATGAAAAGACAGGAGTCAACCTCACCCCGTTAATTGGCAGCATGTCTTGAAATACTGGGAAGAAACTCTTCCCAATCTTGGCTAAAATCCTGTAACTAAATGAATCCAGGCATTTCTGAATGTAAAATATAAGCTTTAATGCAGAGCCCACCTTTGGTAGACCAAACCAAGCTCCTGTGCCGAGGAATAACCTTTCTGGCCTTGGATACTTAGACTTCTTGAATTAGGTATGTATGAAAGATAATTTACTGCTCTGCCTTAAGCAAACTGACTCTCCATCCTCACTGGCAACAAGTCAAATGTGGCAAACAGATATTTAATGTTATTTCAGCTGTAAATAAGTGATTCACTTGACAGAATGGCACAGAGACCAGAGGCAGAAGAAATGAAGGAATGCCCACATAAGATTCTTAGTTTAATTACTAAACTAATCCCATTCTTTGTTATACACAATCTTTACAGATCATAAACTGATCAAGTGGATTGGGGGACGTGATATATCCTGAAACACAGATGCACACTAACTTACCAATCAAACTAAAACCTGGCCAAGCTTGTTGGGTGAATGAAGCTGCTACTGTCTTGAAAGACCCGGTGTAGCCGAACAATAAATGATTGGATTTAAATCTTATTTGTTCCTTTGTTTATGGCCTTGACCGCCCATTATTTCTCTGATCCCTCAAATTTAGCCCTGTAACAAACCTCGGAAATGGGTTGGAGCATGAGAGAATGACTGCCCTCAATAAAGTCCAAGGTTGACTAGGGATTCCAAGTCCATAACCTTAACTAATACACAGCATAGGATCTCATATATTCTTGTATCTGTTAAGGTTGTAAGGAGACCTTATGCATAAACCTTGACACAAATTATATCTGTACAGTGCATAAAAGCCTTCTTGCATCACATGTCTAGCAAATAACAGTAGTCATGTGCATACAAGATCCTTTTGCCTCGAGCTGATTTAGTTAGAGATCCTCTCTGCTTGGCTGATAGAAGCCTTCTTCACTTCTTCCTTGGACTTGCCTTCCAAGGAACAGAGAAACTATTAAAAAAAAAAAAGATTAAGAAGCAAAAAAGGGAAAGAAAGGAAAGGAAAACTGAAGGACTTTAGGATAAGCTATGACCCCTGGGGTTCAGGTAATCCCAATTCCATTTCTACCATCCCTGGAGCCCCTCAAGAACATGGCAATTAAATTAGCACAAAAGTTAGAAACCAAATAGCCTTTTTTTCTTCTTCCTTTCCTTTTTCCTTTTTCCTTGTAGTTGCTTATTTTGCTTTGTCTATTTTCTTTTTTCTCAACATGCACCAACAATAGTAAGTAAAAACATAGTGGAGACCTTAGTATTAAGTAATCAACTTAAGACAGAAACTTTTATTGTACAACAAATATTTTGATGTAATTTGCATCTGCTTCTTAACGTTACATTCAGCTTTGGATGTAAAAGCTAAATAATCTTAGGCTTGTTAATATCAACATTTTCATTCATAGTTAATACTGATACCTTTTCTTTTCTTTTTCTATATTTAATGGTCTAAGTTATTTAAACATTAGAGTGTTGATCATCTCTTTCAACACTGTATAAATACCATTGTATCAAAATAATATAATGTACTACATTTATCTTGTAACAATATAATAAAACAAATGGGGAAAAAAAGAACATGGCAATGAAGCTTGGTAAGAAATGGATGAACAGCCATGCTGATTTCCTGATTTTTGGGGGGATGGGATGGTATTTTAGGAAACAAAATGTAAGGGGGTGCAATTCCCTTAATTTGGGTTTGGTGGCTGGGTCTGCAGGGGGCTTCCCAGATGGGAGATGATGTAGGAGGCATCTGGCAAATGCATCTTTGGGGATAGAGAGGATCCATTCATTCATTTATTATTTTTATTTTTTATTGTTAGCACCAAGAATACAAGGACAGAGTAGTGAAGGAGCATATCTAGATAAAAAAGGGAGAAAGATCTATCTGCCTGAAGCAAGGACTACTGAAGTGAGAAGTGGAATGAATGCAAATTCCTCTATATTGTAGTTCTCATAGAAGTAGAAAGAAAAAGGCTTCTTAAAGAACGAAAGTACTCAGTGACTTTTACTGCAAATAAAATATGTCCTTAAAAGAGGGGAGGGCAAAGCAAGTGCACTCCTGCCTTGCATTTACAGCTACTATCCCTGAAC
Source organism: Python bivittatus (assembly GCF_059951505.1). Lineage (NCBI taxonomy): Eukaryota > Metazoa > Chordata > Lepidosauria > Squamata > Pythonidae > Python > Python bivittatus. The sequence goes on from NW_028277097.1 coordinate 18,682,095, forward strand.
AGGATAAATAGACTTGAGTAACCTTGTGATGCTACAAGGATGCAAGCCCACCCATTTTACATTGATTCTACAGTCATCTAACTGGCTTAATTCTATTTTTTACACTTCATCCACTTTTTATCAAGAGTCTCATCCAAAAAGTTCCTTAGAACTTTGGGAGGCATATGCTAATTTATCTAATTCCCTATTCGTTAAGAAACGGTCACATAAATCGCCCAAAAATAAATAATGTAATTGTAGATGATGGCGTTTGTTGAGTAAGGCTTGTTTTGACTGGTGTATGAGAAAAGTATGTTCTTTCTCTCTTTCTTCTTTCTTCCCCTTTCTGTTTTTTTCCCACAACTAACTCTTTGCCCATTGCTCCTGCTGACTGCCACAGTGATGAAAATGATGGTGGAAAGGTTATGCAAAGGAGAACAACCAAGATGTTTCCAGACCTGGAAAGAAAAACAAAAAAGTATGAAGAACAGTTGGAGATGTTGGAGATGAGGAAGAGAAGACTGCAGGGAGACATGATAAAGGTCTTTGAGTATCTGAAGGGCTGTCAAGTGGAAGAAAAGGCAGAATTGTTCACATCATCCCAGAAGACAGGACAAGAAACAGGGGGTTTAAATTACGATGAAGCAAATATTAGTTGGACATCAGCAAAACAAATAAATAAATAATCCTAATAGTAAGAGCTGGAAGGGGGGTGACTCTCCTTTCCTGAAGGTGTTTAAAGAGAGGCTAGATAGCGTTCTCTCAGGAAGGCTGGAATGATCATGGATTCCTTCCCTGGGATGGACAAATGATCTAAGGGATCATTCCAAACCTTTCCTTTATATTCATTTTCTCTAAGAGAAGACTGCAGGAAGACACAATACCTGTCTTCAAATATCTGAAGGGCTGTTATTTCGAAGATGGGGCAGAGTTGTTCAAAGTCATTCCAGAAGGCAGGATAAGAAACAAGAGGTTTAAATTACTAGGACATGAATTTTGGTTGGATATCAGAAACATTAAGAACGTTTCATTGGGGAGGCAGACTGACTTGGAAAGTGTTGGTCTTTTCTTCAGTGGAGATGTTGAAACAGAGGCTGGAGGGACATCTTGTGGATGCTATAGCAGAGGAGCCCTGCAATGGACAGGGGATTAGATTAGATTATCTCCAAGACCCTTACAACCCTTTCAGTAATTTGTTGCTTAAATTTAAAGGAAACAAAACTGAATTTTAAAACCTCTCCCAGCTCCCTTTATGGAGGACTACACAGCAAGTCTATTCAACAAGGACAGTTTTTTCTTCATAAAATAATTCTCTTTGATTGTTCCTTTATGCGTCAACTGCTCTTATTTCCTCTGCTTGCCTTTGATCTCACAAAAAAAGTGAAGGGAGAATCAAGGGAAAGAGGAGAACCTGACTTTGCTGACTATACCTGCTGTGACCTCCCTTGAATTCATCAAATGCAACTGTGACATAGGTGTTCAACTTCCACTTGAATAGTGTTTGATACTCTGCTCAAAGAGAAACTTCACATGATCCTAAAGCTATGAAGAAATTACTAAATGTAATAGTGGAGGTTCTGGACTAGACTTGGAAGACCCAGGTTGAAGTCATTACAGCTGTTGAAGCTCACTGGGTGAGTCATTCATTCTCTCTCAGCCACGGTACTTCACACGCTTCCAGATGTGGGGAAAAAATGAAAGGAGATCTACATGTAAGTCATATGGAGCTCTTGGAGAAAACTTGGAACATAAAACCAGCAAACAAATAGCACTAGAAATTAAATTCCATGTGCCAGACCTGCACTCCTCATAATCACCCCAAATTGGTTAACTTTTTGTATAGACAGTGATAATTGTACTATGTCTAGTTCTAGAGGAAAAGGGGAAAAAAAACAATCCACAGTTCTGACTATCTGTGGCACAATGCTCTCTGCAGGCATTCCTGATTCTATAATGTGAAGACCATTATACTTGCATAATCACAAAGCTATGGTATGTCCATATTTGGAATACTGTGTACTTTTCTGGTTATCACCTTTTAAAAAGGATATTTAAAGTAAGTGCAGGACAGAGCAGCAACAGGATCCAAGACCTCAAACAACCGCCTTGCTAGAACTCTTGGGTATTTTTAGCTTAGGAAGAAAGAGAACTGTATAAGGGACTACAACGGAGAGGTATAAAATCAAGTATGGCACAGGGAAAGTAGACAGGAATAAATTTCCCTCCCTTTTCCAAAACCCCAGGACTGGTGGGGTGTCTAATGAAAAAGAGTGGAAAGAAATTTAGAACAGATAAAGAACAGATAAAAGGAAGTGCTTCTTCACACAGTGAAATTAGAATTCCTGTGCAATTGATTTCCACAAGACATGGAGGTCTATGGAAATGATTTCTTGAAGACGTGGGGGTGCCCACTGATTTGAGAGACTTTAGATGGCTTTAGGTAAACTTATGGAGGACAATTCACTTGAGGGTCGTTAGTTCTGAAGACTCAAATTTACCTCCAGGGTGGGAGAAGCATACTTTCAAATACCAGGTATAGGAGAACAATGGGGGTGGGGAGACAGAGAGGTGTGGGTCCATCTCTTGCTTGTGCCTACCTCAGAGACATCTGACTGACCAAATGTTGGACCAAGATGGACTTGAACCAGACAGTCTATTCCTGTATTATTATCTTATCAACCTGTATACCTGTGCTCAATTTCTTGAGCACAACTCCCAATGAGTAAACAAACCAAAGATTTCACAGCAGGACTAATTCTTTGTGATGGAATTTCCACAGTGTATGTGTGTGCAAGACTTCCTAAGGAAGGTAATTAGTAAGGAGGGGGGGAAGTGCACTGGAAATTGCAGCAAATGGATGCTACACTAAAATTAATTTTAGTAATTTTTCAAATTTAATTGAAAAATGGGAGGAGTGAGTGGGCATTGCATGACCCAAATAATGGGATAATAACAGAAGATCATGGATTCTCCCTTTTCTTTTTTTAATTTACAACATGTGTTGAATCTTGATGTCTCCATCGAGAGGATTTCTGACTATTGTATTCATCAGTCTTTCAAAACTTTAGAACAACTGATTTTTTTTCCAGATCCTGAATAGACAGGCCTAAAGAAAATGCTCATACTAAAAGAAAATTCAGAGAGAAAGAGAGAACACTACTGCTTGTCACTGTAGGATTCTTTCAATTACATCGGCCTTAGATTTTTTTTTAATGCCTTGCTTTCTCAATATGGTAAATAGAAACTGCATAAACTATTTATGTTTGATTTAAATTCCAACCCTTTAATTTACTTTTCTCATTACGCTCCAAAGTAATGATCGTCCTGTTTATTGGTGTTAAATATTTCATGGCCTTCACAACATTGTATAACGTATTAAAAACAAATGCAGGTCATTACGCTACCCAGAGCATCCAAGTGGATGAGTAGGGGAAGAAGAAACCTACAGAGATTTGATTGCTAACAGGACTCATATTGTCAGGTGGAGATCTCATTGTGCCTTGAACGTGTATGAAATACAGAGAGAAGTTTCGTCACAATGATGGATAAAGCAGCCGTGATAACATTATGGCTACGTCCACTCGATAATCTTAGCAGTAACACCAGGTTCAGCAACTGAACATAACGAGGGATATTCAGGGAAATAATTCATTCAATGTTTAATGTGATTGATCATACAAATATACTAAACAATAACTCATTCTTGCAACTCATTAAATGTGTAGACTATTCAGTCCTATTTAACATGATTTAGCAAGCTACATGACCCAGCCTATAATTGAGATGGAGTCCTATGAAACCCCATAGACCAGCCTTCCCCAACCTGATGCTAGGAATCTATCCCAGAATTTCTCCCCATCAATACAAACACACACCCACACCCACAATTTGCGTTCTTCAAGCCTAGATATTTTTTTGGGGGGGGATGTTTGTATTACCGTTCATTTCATCCATATAGGTGTATGTGAATATTCAAATGTTCAACTTGATCAATCATTCAAAATTTGTTCAGTTTGAATGTTTGCATCTGTTTTGCAAGTCGAATCAATGGAACAATTTAATCTGTAAAATCAAAATGAATGATTCATAAAATTTCAGCAGCTTGTAGAACACGTGCACCTGCAGTTTTAAAGTACTTGAATCAGTTTAAATTGAATTGGGTCTGATTCAGTGTTTGGGTCTGAATCATGTCGAATGTCTGAAAAAAAGATGAATGTTCGAATCAAAAGGACTGGATTTCTGAATTGATTGAAATATTAAAATCAGATCTTATTTATACATTCTTACCCCTTTCTTCCAAGTAGCTATCTTCCCACTTACAACATCTGATGAAGTAGATTAGACTGATTAATTACAAATAACACACTGAACTTCAAAGCAGAGGAGTGTGTTAAACCTGGGTGTACAAATCTACCAATATGGTCAACCCAAAAGTCTGATACAGCTCCCCAAACTTTTGATTGTGGCTCCTGGAGCCACATTGTCAACGTTTCAATCATTTTGAAGGTAGGGACTGTGTACTTTTAAAAAGGTAGCATAAGCCCTAATGTAGGTTTAATGTCAGATAAAACATTTTTTTAAAAAAATGGAGACTCCAAAATCTAGGAAGCAAAACAGATCGTTCTTGCCCCATCCATGATCATGCTATGTCTCCACCCATTTTGCGTCATGCCCATATTCATAATGATCTTCACACTTCTCCAAAATGGCAAAGGATTGCTCATCCTGCATCCTGCTATTTCTTTAATCATACTGGTACATAACCTCAGCCCAAGGACCTCCAACAACTGTTACTAATTTATTATATTTCATGGGTCCACAGAGGAACATTAAATCTATGATGTGAAAAGTAGCCATGTTAACTGTAACTGAATTTTAATTTCATTTAGAGGTAAATAAAATGAAATCAAGTGTTTTTTGTTTATTTGCTTGTTTTCATACTTCTGCAACTCATTAAGTTTCTGAACTGCAGGCCCAGGGCCACTGTCTCGAAGTGCTGTCTCTGGTACTTCTGGAAAAAGCTGTCCGTCTCTTATTTTGTGGATGCAGAAGTGAAGTCTCCACAGATAATCTGAAGGAATGTTTTCTCCTACCCTTGCTGGCTGCTCTTATCTTCTGAAGTTGCTCTGGTAAGCAGAGGTTCCTTCTGAAACATTTTTCTATTTAGCAATGTGTGATTATCCTCCTTACATGTTCCTTCTCTGTTTTGGCTCCTGCCCTGTGAAATGATCCCTCTCAACTGGATCTGACCTTGTTTACCTCTAGGAAGGCCTTGAAGATACGGATGTTCATCAACTCATCCTGCATGGGAGTGCCATTTGGTGGGGCTCCCCAACTGTGTGTTTAATTGTCATGATTTGGGGTTATTTTATGGGGCTTATTATATCCTGTATTTATTTCTACATGCCACATGGTGTCACTGTTTTTGCAAGCAGGGTGGTGATATACATCATTTAGGAATGAGATTTACACAATTCCAGCCATATCCCTGGGAGTGCCAGTTGTTGGTGGACACTTTTTTTAAAAAAAGCTAGAGTCTATCCAGGTAGTTCTCACTTGATGACAGTAACTGAGACTGGAATTTCCATTGCTAAGTGATGCGATCATAAAGTGTGACATCATGTGACCATGCCACTTAGCAATGGCAGTTCCAGCAGTCCCTGGTTACCGTCCTTAAGCGATCACCATGGGTCATTAAGCAAAGACATCACATGACCATGACTTCCAACTGGCTTCCCCGTTGGCTTTGCCTGTGGGAAGCTGGCAGGAAAGTTTGCAAATCACAATCTTGTGACTGTGGGACACTGCAGCAGTCAGAAATCCAGGCTGGTTGCCAAGTGCATGGACCACAATCATGTGACCATAGAGATGCTGCAACAGTCAGAACTTTGAGGACCATTCATAAGTACCATTTCTTCAGCACCATCACAAGTTTGGTCACTGAATGAGTGGTCGTTAACCGAGGACCACCTGTAGACAGAGAGTCTTTCATTGGAGTTTGCTACTCAAATTTAACAGTGCAGCCATGTGTTGTGAGATTACAATGACCACCGTTGCTGTAGCTACCTTCTAACCTGCAGCAGGAAGAAAAGAAAGGATGATTTCAAGATGCTTTCACAGACACACAAATCCATGTTTTTTTCTTGAAAAGAATTTGGAGAAATCAGACTACTGAGTAATGAGGAAAGATCTGAAGGAGCTGGCATTTTTGCAAATGCTGGAAATGCCTCCCTGCCTTGGGGGGCGGGGGCAGCTGCTGATTTCTTTGAATGTATTCTGGAAAGAATAGCAGCACACTTTTGACCCAGTCACAACTGTGATAGATACAGCTGAGTGAGCTCTAAGCTTTTGTACACACTTCCATACCTCCCTCCCTCTCTCTCTCTTCCCATCATGGGCCTTTTTATTCTGGTGCACATTTATTTATTAAGGTGCACATCAGTGCAGATAGAGCATTCCCACACTGCTAATTGAAAAGAAAAGGAAGAAGACAGCCCTTGCTTCAAAGCTGGGGAAAAGCCTAGAGCGTGGGCTCAGGGATCAAGATATGCCCAATTCTTAGCCCCCCTTTACAAGCTCACATGGCAATTCCATGCTGAACACAGATAACCTTGCAGGGATATGGTTAGGAAAATGTGAGTCACTCCAGATGTCCCTGCAGGGTACATGGGTCAAGATCTGCAAGATTGTGGGCACAGCATTGCAAGCAAAGGCCCACCCCTTTTCCACCCCTGTGAAATATAAGTAGAGATTCCTATTTGGATGCCACACCTGTCATCTTGCAGATTTTGATTTCTCCTGTAGATGCTCTTGGATCAGTCTAAAGCTAGTCTGTTTCAGAAGGCCAGCTTTTCATTCTTTGCCACCCACCCCCATTATAATGCACAACTTTCCCTAACAGACTTTTCAGAGCAACATTCCAAATACATTTTGCAATGCAACCATCCCTAATGTATGGCTACTCCTTCGTTACAACCAATGTGCCCTAAGATAACTCCCAAAAGCGTATTGCTGTTTTCTGATAATTTGCAACATCCCCAAATATATGCATTTTTAACATTGGAGCCAACAGGTATTTTAAGAAAGGTATATTATGATTTATCTGTGTACCTCAGATGGTCACCAGTACTCCTAGCCACCTCAATAATATTCTTCCATTTAAAGAAACGTTACCTTTAAACCAGTGAAAAATTGGTTTAATGCCAAGTAACTTGCGTAATTCCCCTTAATCTTATCAACCTAATATATTGTGGACTGCACGGGCAAATTAATCTTGCTTGGTTACAGTTCTTTCTCTTTCTTTCTTTCTCTTTCTCACTCATGCTGTACGAGTGCATGTGCCGTATTATTTCTAGCAAATTCACACACTGTTTGCCTGCAGTGTTTTATGTGCCTGGGAAAATAAAACACAGCTGAAAAACTGCTGTTATTTCTCCCTGTTTCTAAATCAACAGCCTTCCTTTTATAAAGATAGTGCAGTTCTTTTAACCTCCCTAGGGCACACCTCAAGTTAGCAGGACTAACTTTTTCCCTATTGTTTTGGAGGTAAGGGTGGGGGGAAGAATAAGGATCAGTTAAGCCTTGTACTTTATACCTTATAAATTCTGGAAAACTCTCCCTCCCTCCTTCCTTCTCTCCCTCCCTCCCTCCCTCCCTTGTCCAAAGCAAAAAGACACACACGCGCAAACACACACACAATGGACGCTGGATATTACCATAGTCTCATAACCTCATTGCCTACACCCTCTGCAGGGCTAAGAAGCCAGCCAAGTTAGAATTCCAGCTCTTGACTGAAAGGAGGTTGACTATCCCTGATTTATAGCTTTATTTAGAGGTAAAGCTAAATATATTGCAGTCATTATTACCAGAATGATTTCCCAGAATCAAGAATGACAATTAGCACACCTGGATAAATGTAAATGCTGGTCATTTTATTTCCAGTTGACTCAAGAATCTTTTAAGTGGTGGACAAGATGGAATTCTTTTACATTCTCATTTCTTTCTGTTAATGGAAGCCTGCTGATCCTACACTTCCCATAAACTGTTATACCTTTTGTAACCTTATGACATGGGCATCCTTCATTTTTAGAAGATCTTTAGAACAAGATGCTCTCCCATCTCATTCCTTCTTTAAGACTTCAGGTGCATTACTGTCTAAAATAAAATGCTGACTGCAAATGGTTGCCCACCCTTGTGCATTCTGAATGAGCTAGAAACAGAGAATTCCCCATAGATTGTGCCCACAAATTACCCCAATATGGGGGCGGGGGAGAGAGAGACAGAGAGAGAGAAGACTAAGAATGAGAGTCCTCACTGAAATAAAGTCTTCACTTTGGCTGTCAAAAGGTTTTAGCAAGTCATCTAAATAATTCCATAATTGTAGAAGAGTCATGAATGCCACATGGTATGATGTAAGGATGGTGTCTCAAAAGAAAATTGGAAGTTCATGACAGGGCATGACAAGCAGTTCCAGTTCCCATTGGTTGGAATTGCTTGTCAATCAATGACAAGCAATTCCAACCTACATATGGATTAACCAGGATTCATGCTTAGAGCACGCATCTTGTCCTGTATATTGTACAAATAATGCTTCAGTGTAGTTGGTCCTTCATGCCACAATGCATTCCTGTCCATGGGCCAACAGACTCAGAGAAAACATGTAATAAGAAGCAAACCCTTCCCTCCTTCACCTAAGTCATTGAGGTAGGATAACCAACCTGACAAATGCAAGCATTTTCCACTGGAGCTCTTGACATTCCCTCCACCCATCTCCATCATTCTGAAAAGTCATGATTGCACTCTAGCATTTGGACTGGAAGCAGATGGGCAGTTTATGAGCAACTGTGGCTGGACCACAAATCTGTCTTCAGACGCACGATTTGACCTCAGTTTTTTAATAGTAGGCAGGTGCTTCTTTATCAGCAGCTGAAATATTTTTTTCTGACATTTATTTGTGCTTCCTTTGGACTTTGGTCCTTTGTTTGAGGATATTTCCAAGCTTCTTGATGGGTTCCAAGCTAGAGGGTGTGATGGAAGACAGGCTCTCTCATTCTGTTTGGGCACAAAGATCTGGAGCTCTGTAGATCCACACTCGAAGAATAACGATTCTTTCCTACGGATGTTTGGGCATTCTCCCAATGTCAGGAACCCATAGGGGGTAGTGATTTTGGTGAGATGAGGCAGAGACAAAGCAGCTTGTGTCACAGGATCTGAATGCACTCCTAATTCTTGAGAAGAAAGACTGGCATCTCTTTCACACCAAGTACCTTGATTATGGACACCTTTTCTCATGCTGATCTCAGATGAGCTTCTAACCCATCTTGGTCTTCTGATAATTTTTTCAGATGATCTACTTCTTGGAGATGTCTCTTGAATGCCTTCTGCTGTCTCAGCAGGCTGAATTGCATAGTGATCTACCTCTAAAGAAGGTATGCAGAATTTGGGAATACGATCAGGAGTTAAAATGATGCTGAAAATATCTCTGTTTTTTGACCAAGCCACATCAGTAGAAGCCGTCTGTCTGCTTTTGGAAGTTTTCCAGGTGAGCATACTTTGGAAGGTATCTTTTAGTGAGAGCTGAGATGCTGCAGAAAACATTGCTGGGAATTTTGCCACTTGCTTTCCTCCTCTTTTTTAAAAAGGTACACAACTCCTTGCTGATTGAAAGGACAATGAATGGAAAATACCTGCTTTTATAAGACAAAGTGAACCACGTCATCTGCCATTGGCATGGCAACCAAAGATAAGAAAACTTTATGATTCTACTTATAGTTTTAGCATCTGATTCATGCTACACTGCCTGCATTAAGACATCTGGAAGCATTTCCTATTGTTACGAAGCCAATATTAGTTCCTGCTCTTTGGTTACCTATGAAAAGGTTTAAGAACTCTTTCACAAATCATCTTAAATTTCAGAGCACAGTTTTCCCTTAATACGATTAATTCAAATGCTTTGTCCCTGCTGTATATAGAATTAATGAACTCCAGAATTAACTGGAATATGAAACCAGAAGCAAACTCTAGGCTAATGCAATGTTGGAACTCAGGATGCTACTTTATAACTGGTATGTCTCTTGACTTGCCCTTCCAATTCTGTCTGGAGATGATGGACAATGTAGCCCAACATATCTACCTCCATTCTGCGACTACTGATTGTGTATTTAGAATCTTAATACATTAGGTTGGGTGTGTTTTAAGAATCTACCTGGAATATCCTTAGAAGGACTCTGATTTATGATTAAAGCTACATTAAGATGGGGAACATTTGTTCATGCAAACACCAGTAGTTGAGCTTGACTCACTGTGCCAACTAGTCTAACTGTGTGTTTGTCAGACACAGTCCTTAAATATGGATGTACTAAAGATGTATATTAACATAACTAAGGATGTTAATAAGGAAGATTCTGTGCTGTTTTGAAAGCAGCTCTGATTTCTGGGTTTCTATAACATCTGCAGTGTTGGAGAGAGCTAAGAAGCTTGGCTTCCAGTTTAGCTGCAATATATTTGAAACCTCTGTGAAGTTAGGATTTTGTTTTATTCCTGAGATGCTCTGGCTCCATTTCCTCATTGAAGAGAACTCATGCCCACCCTTCTTCTCAATTCCTGACCTTCAGGTCCTATAAGAGGAACACTATTTGCAGCTCCCCCTCAGGAACCAGATCAGAGATAAGATTGGCAAGAATGTCTCTTCTGTTCAGTACAGTGCCATCCACATATGGTGGACTGTTTTCTTCCCATGGGAAAAAAAGGTGTTTGTTACCATAGGACTTGGTATAACTCAGGATGTGGCAATGATTTTCACTCCTTCTTAGCATTTTAAGTCAGCAAAAATGAAGGCAATCCCAGGCTGCATTCAAACTGCTTCTGACATTTGAGGTAGAAGTTAAGATTTGGAAGTAATGTAATAGAAGGTCTGTACAAAGGGAGTAGTTCAGAGGGACAGAGCCTAGGTCTTGCATGCCAAAAATGTTGCTGAGTTACAAACATTTACACATCATGGCAGAAAAAGCATCCCATCTGCAAACCAGAAGGGTGCCTTCCAGAGGTGCTAGATTACGACTCCCATTGTCCCCAGATTCAACTGTAGATCTGCTTGCCATTTGGAGCATTATATCATTACACTTCACTCCAATTTTTAAGTTGAGAAATGCTCTAAAGCTTCCAAAATTTGAAGACGTTCTGACATGTATTTGTTCATTTGTTGGGAGCTTTTCTACCAAAGGAAATTGATTAAGATTGTCTTTGGCCATTGATGTATAATGATACACTTTTCACTCCAGGACATCTGCAGGGACTGGTCCTACAAGTCCAGATGGCAACTGCAATGATGTGAGCCACCTTTTGTATGTGTGTTGATGAGGTGAGTACAGTGGCGCCTCGGGTCACAAACACTTCTGTTCACGACCAATTCGGGTCACAAACAGCTCTGGTCACAAAATTTTGCCTCCGTTCGCGAATGCCGGATCGGGTGACAAACAGGATCCGCGGCCATTTTCCCTCCCGTGACACGGTCTGCGGCCATTTTCCTGCCCGTGACATGTGGTCCGCGGCCATTTTTACGCCCCTGACACGTGGTCCATGGCCATTTTCCTGACAGGTGGTCCGCGGCCATTTTTCCACCCCTGATACGTGGTCCGCGGCCATTGTCCGCCCCTGACATGTGGTCCGCGGCCATTTTTCCACCCCTGATACGTGGTCCGCGGCCATTTTTCCGCCCCTGACATGTGGTCCGCGGCCATTTTTCCGCCCCTGACATGTGGTCCGCGGCCATTTTTCCGCCCCTGCCATGTGGTCCGTGGCCATTTTCCGCCCCTGACACGTGGTCGTAGGGAGGGGGACTCTCCCTCCAAGCAATAATCGCCTCCCTGTCCTCCACGCCAGAACAGATTAACGGTAATTACATTGAACCTTATGGGAAAATTTGCTTCGGGTTGTGACCAATTCGGGTCGCGACCAGAGTCGCGGAACAAATTAAATTCGTGAACCGTAAATTTACACTGTAAATGCAAAGTGGAGGTTTCCATCATGTGGTTGTGAATTCTTTCTTGACTTCTTTGACCCTCCCAGCCCTGTGGTTGCCACTGTTTTCACTCTATTTTCTTCATAATGTACAATACAGTCTAACATTTGCTGCCAATGATTCAGGTTTTCAGACAACAACACGGTATTATCTGGATGCAAATGTATTCATATTCAGATCCCTAACCATCATATCTCTAATACCACTGCAAGTGTTCTTATGTATTTACTATAAATGCATTTCATATCCAAGGGGACATCACACACTATTCAGATGGAACCATTCCCTAAGTTTTCCATTTATTTTCATACAAGCTTTACTTCCATTATGTACCTCTCTTATCACATTTGGGAACCAACCTTCAGCTCCATATTTGCTCAAAGATTCCATAAATCAAATCTATTCATTTTATCATATGCTTTCTCTAAATCAACAAATACGCAATGAACTCTTACATACATTCATCTCCTATTCAGTCAGCGCTGGAGTCATAATTGGCTAGAAAAAGACTTTGTGCAAGCTTATTTAATTCAGTTTCAAAATGTAAACATTTCCTTGGTATTTTAATGTCCAATTAATCAATTGAATGACAGATTTTAAATGCTAAAAATTATTATATATTCCAGGAGGTCACAGCCTGCAAATATTGCTAAGATAATCAATCTCTTGGAAATTGAACAAACATAGAAACTTGCCTAACTTCTGTGAAATATAAGTGGAAGCATCTGCCTTTAGAAATAATTTTGCATTTTGTCTACAGCTTTGTTGGTTTTACAGCGGGCTTGGGCTGTGGAGTCACATTTTCAAGGAGCTATAAAAATGTCTTTCAATGCAACTGAAATTTGAGCAGAGGGTTGGAGGAAGCCTGAGACAGCACTTTGTAAGCAAAGCTCTGACTGGGTTCATTTAAATCCATGAAGTTCTCACCCACTTCATTCTGATCACTTAAAACATGCACTTGGTAGGCCAGAAGCTCCTGCTAATTTTTACAGCCTTACAAATATGCGCTGCGCTAGGAAGACCATCTCACAGTTCGTTTTGTGTCCCTCCCCTCTTCTTCTTGGTAGCAGATAAGAAGCCTTCCCCAATTCCATGGGTAGTTGTGGCTATCCTACTTTGAGTCCCTTTGATTTTATTTCAGAAAGAGGAAGGAAGGACACACACACACACCTATTCTAGAGCTATTTATCTAGGACAGTGGCCTTTCGGCCCCTTAAACATCTTCACGTTCAGTGATAAGTGTTCTTAGATAGGCATAGTACAGTTCCAAATCTTCTGGTTGGCTGTTTAGAGCTTGAATGCTCCATATTGCCAAGCATTTTGCACATCCTGGTTTTTACTATCAAGTATTTGAACAGCTGTCTCAAGGATGACGTGTGGTATTGTTGCAAAATTGGGTTGATCCATCTTGGACCATCTGGAGAAGGTAGGGAAATAGAAAAAGAGGCAGAGAGAGAAGCAAGCAAAGAAAGACATCATGGACATTTTCTGGGTTGAGCAAGATAGGAACATCATTACAGTGATGATTGGCCCCTTTAGGTGACAACATCAGCTTATGCTTTAGAGTAGCATAGTATCCTATGACTGATCATGTTGAACTATCAGGAGAAATGAATAGCAGAATGATAATGATTCCACCAGCATCTGCCCAGAGAGGTCAAAAACGTCAAGATGGTGGCCATGACCTGACCATCTTGACTGTTTTGACCCCCTCTGGGAATGCCCTATGATAAATTCTGTTTAAAAAGAGGGGAAAAAAAATAAAAGTTCACTATATTTTTATGGAAGTAAGAAAAATGTAATATCCCTTTTCTCTAGGTGGAGCTCCTACTCAATTATCATACTTTATTTCATTTGGGGAAATTTAACATTTTTGACACCATGTTGAATTCACTGTGGTAGTTCAAAGACTTTGGGTGGGCCAGTGACCACTCAAAAATATCCGAAATATTCAGGGAAATTCTACAAAGTGGCCTTCTTTTCTGTTGGGTGGGATCAGATAACAAAGGGGGAAAAAAAAACTTCTCAGAAATGTTCTCAAAATAAAAAATATGAGAAATTTTGGTCCAGTTTCTTAAAATGTCTATGTCAGATATAAATAAAAAAGAAAATGTAGAAAGGGGGGGGGGAACAATTCTGGCTATGTTTATTTAACATACCCAGGGTTAACTGAACCATGGTTCACTCAACCCAGTGTTCAGAGTTTGCACTACACAATGAACCATAAAATAAGTACATGGTCTGGCTTCACATTGTAGAGAAGGGGGAAATGTGTTGGGCTGTTGGTGATTCAGTGTGTTATTAGTACGAAAGTCCCAGTATTCTTTTTGGATCCTTTAGATATCCTGGCAGGGGAGAACAGTTTTTACAGCACATTCTGAATCCCCCCTCCCTTTTTTTTTTTCACTTATAATGCTTCAAGTCAGGAATCTACACGGCAGAGAATTGTTTGGATGTCCAACTCACAACCCATCTTTCCAAACTGGAACAACCCAGAAGTCTTGAAATGCAGAAATATTACCTGGAACCTAAGGTTAATTCTATGCAGCCCCAAAGTGTTTTCATCCTTCCCTAAACACACAACTTTCAAATGAATGGAAAGAAGAGTCAGCTTTTTGGTATGAAAATGCAAAACAATAAAGAATTCTCACTTATTCAATAAGCAATATCTGGCTTTTCTCTATTAGTTCTTCCAACATGTGAGCTAAGAAAAGCCAGTTATATAAAAGAGAATGAAGAATTCACAAGAAAAATGAAATAAACACAGTATAGTATTGTCCTCTCCCCACTCCCCACTCTCAACTCATAGAAAAGGATCCAGAATATCTCCCATAACTAAAGTCACTTCTTTACCAAGGACAATACTGTAAATAGTTAAAATGAATTGTCATCCGTGTCTCATAAGTGAACATGATAGCAAGCTCTAGAAACTTCTGCAAAAAGTGTTTTAAGGATATTTTTTTCTTCTTCTTCTTAACTGGCAAGAACTCTTATGAGGGACAAGTAGCTCCAGGCCCATAAAGATGTTCTCATAAAACCAGATTTAATAAAGCTAAGCTATCTGTGTAAGCCTTCCAGTAAATAGAAAGGGAGAGAAGGAGAAGGAGAAGGAGAAGGAGAAGGAGAAGGAGAAGGAGAAGGAGAAGGAGAAGGAGAAGGAGAAGGAGAAGGAGAAGGAGAAGGAGAAGGAGAAGGAGAAGGATGGGACGGAGTGGAGAAGGAAAAGAAGGAGGAGAAAGAGAAGGAGAAGGAATAGCAAATCCTAAAACACCTTGGAGAATCCCTTTTGTTCTCATGTTTCAATGGGTTTCGTAAATTAAAGTTTAATTGCAATTTTTATGTGAAGTTGCGGTGACAATTTCCTTAAAATTGCTCAGATTCCTTCTCTCTCAAACAGGGATTTCTTGCCTAAAGTACTTCACTGTATCACTTTTATGTACACCAAGTACATTGTGTCTCACTCCGGTGGCATACAGGCCCATGTTCATACATTTTTTAAAAGGAGCTTAGAGGAGAAGTTGGCACAACTCCCATAATATTTGTATTGGGGTGGTAAATCAAAACAAGGTTTGTAAAATTAACAAGAATCCACAAATGTCTTTAAATCCCTTGAGATGGTGCCGGTACCACAGCAACAAGACATATAAATATGAGAATTGTGTATGGCTACTGAGAGCAAATGGTTCCCTTCATTAACTTGGTTCTTGTTGGGAGAAAAGTTTAGAAGAGGAGGACATTTTTAGAGAACAGTTCTTTTTACAACCTAATATTCCTTTATCTAGGCATTTTTTTTTCCTATTTGTAAGTTATGAACGATGGGATTCTGATGTAGGAAAGACATCTAACACCTTTCAGCAGGCTACTCAATCCTAATGCTATTGTGCAGGAATGTTTATCTGGTCTTGGGAGGGGGAAAGAGAACAGTCGGCCATTAGGGAGAAGAAAGCACTGTTCAGAATTGGGAAAGTGGAAGGCATGAGAAAGAAACCCAAAATAACCCCACCTTGATGGTATTTAGTCTAAGATAGGGCAGAGAAAAATGCTGATTGAAGGTTCTGTTATCTTACTCTACAACCGTAAAGAACATCACTGGAATCCCTGGTCCTTCTGTTCCTTCATCTTGCCTATCTTGAAGGTCTGACAGCTATTCAGAGAAACTTCCTGTCTTTTCCCCCCTTTACCAGTTCTCAGTTCCACTTGGTGGAAGAGATTTTGCTTTCAGAAGTCTTTCAAGGAGAAGAAGCTTGTGGAAATAATCTCCTGAGTAGAAGATTCTTGGGCTAATTGAACTATTCTATGAGGTGGCCAAGGGGTACAGGGACGCGGTGGCGCAGCGGCTTAATGACGCTGAAAGTTGCTGGCCAGAAATGGTCGACACTT
The DNA here is from genome assembly GCF_059951505.1 of Python bivittatus. Taxonomy (NCBI): domain Eukaryota; kingdom Metazoa; phylum Chordata; class Lepidosauria; order Squamata; family Pythonidae; genus Python; species Python bivittatus. The sequence continues at coordinate 18,698,473 of NW_028277097.1, forward strand.
CAGCGGTTCGAGTCCAGCCTTCACGTTAAACAGGGTGAGCTCCTGTTTCCTCCCCAGTTCCTGTCAACCCAACAGTTCGAAAACTTACGTGAGTAGATAAATGGGGACTCTCACTCCGGTGGGAGGAAAAATGCTGGCGGCGCCTTGCAAAAAAAAAGGAGTTGGGAGCAGTTGCTGGTAAGCGCGAAAAACCGTGCGCGCCCGAAAAGGGCGTGAAGCAACGGAAACCCCGCCTCCTGCGCTCGCCAGCTGGGCTCTGCCCTAGGAAGGAGGCTCTGGCAAACCACTTCCGAAAAACAGTTGCCTTGAAAACTGCAAGGACTCGTCCAAGCAGTCACTGCAGGGTCAGCAATGACTGAGTGCAGATTTAAAAAAAAAAAAAATGAGGTGGCCAAGGGGTACAGAACTATTTTGTCTTTCTATGGAAGAATATCCAGTCTTTCATTGTACAGTTCTTTTTCTAGGCATCTCAGCTTCCCACGCTTCCATTAAATCCAACATACGGAAAGGGAATACCTCCTATGGGGCTACTTCTGTATTACCTGAAAGATTCCCCTGAAGAAATGTGAAGAATTCTTCCATTCAGTTTCTCTGTCCACAGATTTGGTAGATAATTTCAAAAGAGTTGAAGAAGGTGGCTGGCTGGCTCTTTGCTAATAACTAAATGGTGAAAAGTTTATTTTGCTAGGTTTCCAGATATTCTATTTGTCAGTAACATAGATGAATTCAGATTTCAAAACAAGTGCTAGAAAATAAGGGAGAGTGATTGAGAACCCAAGGTTTTCTCTTTTGGTTTTATGGCAGTGTTTCTACCTTCTCTCTTTTTCTCTCTCTATCAGAAATATTTTGAAGGCTGAAAAGTGTGGCTAACCAGGCCTATCTATCTACAGATTGTTCAAGTACGTATGTAGATACAAACATAAGGCATACAGATATCATTCAGCTGGATGGTCTTGTTTAAATCCAAGCACAAGAGTTTGAATTTAGACAGAAGGAGGTTAGGAGAATGGGTAGAATCAAAGATCTGTTTGATGGTTCTGGCAAAGTGGTCCAGTGCCTTTTCTGTTTATGAAGATTGGTCTTCCTGGTTAGAATCTTATGGAAGAAGAGAAGTAAATTCCCCTCTTTCTTTCCCAAGCTGTGCAATGTGCTATTTTAGTCTGCCTGGACAAAGAAATTGTGTTGGTAGTTGTAGCTAACTCAGTCCTGAAACAACATAAAATAATTTGACTTGGCAGGTCTGATTTTTCTGTGTTATTTCTTTAGGAATCAAAATATGGACAAGTATTATAGTGAAAACCTACCTATGCTCAACCTGCATGTTTGTAAAATTGGTCCACATATTAGAAAATACATTGCTGACATTGTCATTCCTGAAAAAGAAACCAAATCCTAGAAGAAACTCTGGCTGTTTTGAAATCTCTCACCACACAAGAAAGTAGGATGTATAGGGAGGTGCAGAAAACAGGTGAACTCATTCTTGACTCCTGGTAACTTCATGGACACCTCCATGAAGTTTTCGTGGCCACAGTACATATGTGGTTAGCCATTGCTTTCTTCCCAGGTATTTTTGATTCCAAGTCTAGTCTCCAGTCCAGGGATCTCCTAGAAATCTCCCATCCAACTACTAAACAGATTAAATCCTCCTTAGCTTCCAATCCCAAAGGAAGTGGGTACTTTCAAGAGGTTTTGAAAAGATCCAGGTTAACGCAGGGTCTATGCAAAGCAGACTCAACCAAATCTTGAATTCTTCCAAAGCGCCAGTAGCAATTGAAAGAGACATAGGTGTAAAAAACAAAATAAAATAGAAAACCAGGACTAGGAGCAAGGGAGGAAGAGTAAGATTTTACTCTTTTGTAAGGCAGCTGTTACATTCAATCTGGAAATGATGTTACCAGGGTTCTCCTCTTTTTTTTCTTTTTTTTTTTTAATTTTTGAGTTTGGAAGACTCTAGCTATGGATAGGATCATGATGTTATTATTCTCACATCGTGATAAAAATGGGTCCAAAGTCAAGTTGAGAGAAAATGGGCCAGCTCTCAATGGTTTATAAAATCACTCAGTTTCTCCATCCATTGTTTCTTCCGTCTACGATTCATCAAAGGCACAGCAATTCCCCCTAGTGGTGAAATGGAACTGAAGCTGTGTAAGACAACTACGGATACATAAAAGCCCCATTAGCATTAGAGATTTATGCCAGTGTGAAACCAATTAGCCCTAGCTTCTTCCAAATGATGGATCATAAGTGTGCTGAGATCCTTAAGTGTATTGCAAAATGACAATTCTGTGGCTACACAAAATGATAGATAAACAGGCCCAGAAGTGCGAATGGGGATCCTTTTCAGTTTAGCTTAGCTTGGAATCAGCTTTGCCAAAATATGGGGAAGTGACTTGGCTTACTTCTCATCCAATCTAATTCCATTTCTATGCAAGCTGTACTCAAGTCAGGTTAATGGCAACACCCCCAATTTAAATCTTGATTAATGACATTCATTGGTAAGGCACATTACGTTAAGGGACTTTCAAGCTCAGCTGATGGCATCTCCAGTAAGATGGCTCTCAAGTTATAGATTCTGAGAAAGATCTCCAAAGGGCCCCTGTGGATAGAATAGAAACCCTGAAGGATTCAGGTTTGAGCCTACACTCTAGCGGTAGGAATAGCAAAATGCTCATACTACTCCATGCTTCCTGCTTACTCCATCAAGTTGTCATCAGCTGCTCAGTTTAACATGGACTGCTTCAAGAGGCAGGAATGGCTGCTACCAGGCTGTTGTGACTTGTTATCACAACATTTTGCTGATGAATTTCTCCCATTCACCATAGTTTTGACTCTTCGTGGACAGAGTTTGAAATGCTTCCTGGATGTCTCCTCTGTCTTTTGGTCTGTGGACTCCTATGAAATGGACACAATGCTCTCTAGCATGATCTCTGCCAGCTGTGGATGGGAACCTTAGCCCACCTGACTCCTTCAGGTGGCCAGGGCATGTGATTAATCTTTCTTTGTGGAAGGGGCTGATACTAGCTGACTCAAAGCCATGGGTGTGTGTTCCCTTCTCAATAAGCCTTCCCTGGACCCATCTGTTTTAGACAACAACCACTCTGGTCTCTAACTCCAAAAAGAGAAGATAGTTGAGAAAAAATGGGGAATCAGTTACAGAGTGCTCTAGAGGAGGAGGATTATCTAGACACTTTTTAATCTGGATTCAGACCAGTCGATAGAAATGGCCTTTGTGATTATCTGGCTGGAGAAAGTATACCCCCTTCTGGTCTTATTAGACTTGTCAGTGGTTTCAATTCTGGACCATCTGCAAGAGTTTGGAGTTGGACACACTGTATTTAAGTTGTTTGACTCTTTTCTGAGTGTGTGGTTCCAGTCAATAGGCGTAGAGAAGTAAGCATGATGGGCGCTCATTTGTGGGGTACCCCAAGGCTCCATTCTCTCCTTCCTGTTCTTCAACATCAACATGAGCCCATTGAAGATGCCATCTGCTGTTTTAGGGTAAGGTGCCAACAATATGAAGATGATACACAACTTTACCTCTCCAACCCATAGCAGGCCAAAGATGCTGCAGAAATCTTGACCCCGTGACTAATGCCTGCTAGATTCTGGATGGGACAAAATAGTCAAATCTGAACCGAACAAGGTGGAGTTGCTATTTATTCAGAAGGGTTTGGCCAGCTCTGATTATAACTCTAGAAGGGGTGATACTCCCTTGCCCCCAAAAAGCAGATCTGCGACTTAGGTGTTCTTCTAAACTGGCTATTGCTATATAGGTAGGTGGGACCCATAGCCAGAAGGGCCCTTATCTGTTGTCCCAGTTGTGGCCCTATTGGAGTGGCTGTGACAACACTGACTCATTCTGTTATCATGCCTGATGCACTCTGCATGGGGCTACCTTTAATGATCATTCAAAAACTGCAGTTGTTCCAAAATGCAGCCACCCACCTTGATGTTTTATCCATGTTTCACCAATTTTGCAGTCCCTATGCTGGTTGCTAATAGATTTCCAGATGTTGGTTTTAACCTAGCCAACCTTACATGGTTTGACTCCTAAATACTTCCAAATTTCCCTTCTCTGTATGGGATCAACTCTTCCAGCATGTGTTCCCTGGCAAAATCTGTTAACAGACTCCCCTTATTGAGAATTTAAAGGTTTGTGGACAATGTTTTTCTGTTGTGATCTCTCTATTACAGAATAAAGCAGTGTCCAGCCTAATGTTTTTCTACAAATTAGTAGAAACTGACTACCGTCCAAATACTCTGGAGAGTTTGATGAATACGTGTTGTCTATATTATGGTAATATATAATTATGATATTGTTGTCTTGGTTTTACTATCGCTTTATTATGGAAATAGTGCCAGGAGTTCATGCAGATTACAGTGGCATAGGATTGATCAAAATAAATAAATATGGATTGAAAACAGTTCATCAGGATGGTCAAGGGTGCAGTGTTGACATGTTGCAATACTGAACTTCTGATTTAGTCTGCACTGATGTTCTTATGAAGAAAATGTAGGAAGCAGCATTGTGCAGAAGCAGACAATTTCTCCACCTCTTTCACCATTTTCTATCATAATGGGCAGAAACTCTTCTTTTGACCTTTCTCCTCATCTGCTGCCTGATCCTTTTAGCTGGAGACTCTTGATTCTGAACCTGAACGTTTAATGGAAAGCATCTACTCTATTACTGAGTTATGAGATCTCCCTGGTCTGACAGATAAAGTTGATCTTTGACTTGATGCAAGAAGACCATGAAATAAATCCCATGTTCATTTGTTGATTCTGTTTTGTTCCAAAGCAACAGGGAAAGAGCCACATTAGGCTGGCATCAAATCTTCCAACTATGGTTCCCCCTACTCCAGATCACACCTTCAAACTGAATCCGTTCTTTGCTTTGTAGATGAGAGAAAAACATACCGGTATCCTATGGTTACCTCTTTGTTTAAATGTTGACCATTAGTTGCAAGTTAAAAGGCACTTTGGAAATGTATATCAAAAGGTTCATTCAGCTGAAAGTAATGAGGTGTCCTCAGATACCCAGATGTGTCTGATTAATATTTTGCACCAATCGGATTCTCAGAAAAGGCTAGTTTCAAAAAGACTTTGCTCCTGTGTCTTTAGGAGAAAACTACTAATTCCTTCAACTATGATGGTGAACAACATAACACAGCAGACCTAGAGGGGTTAAGGATGGCCCAGTACTGGGCTGTGCAAGTAAAGAAAGCAATTTCTTTTATATATCCCAGATTCACTAACTGGCTGAGACCTTCCTTCCTTCCTTCCTTCCTTCCTTCCTTCCTTCCTTCCTTCCTTCCTTCCTTCCTTCCTTCCTTCCTTCCTTCCTTCCTTCCTTCCTTCCTTCCTTCTCAATTTGTGATGTCTTGATGGGCCCAGGACCTTGCTTAGCTCAGGTTCTGGGCCAGCTCACTTAGCTTGCCTCTGTGTCTCCTCAGATGCCCTTTCTTTAGCTAACTGCTGTGGGGCAGGCTGAAGTTCAGACAGGCCAAGGTCTTCAGCTCCCAAATCTGAAGTCTCAGACTGATCCCTAACACTTCCTAACCCTCTCTTTGACTGCTCAAAAGTGGTTGAGCTCATGCTTCAAAATCTTTCTCAAAGACTGCAAGAATCCTGACAAAATGTTACCCCAGCTTTCTCATTCGGTTCTGCCAATGTTGTGTCTAGCTATCAGCAAAGATAAGTCACTTTGCCTACAGCATGTCTAACAAAACTGGAAAATCCTGACCTGCTCTCCCCCAGTACGATGTGGGCAACTTTAAACTGTGGTGCTAGATAACATTCTGCCAATGCAACAATGCAACAAGCAATTCAGAGAATTACTGATGTTTGCCACCCTGGGTTGGCGTAGTATGGCCTCATCTCTGGGCTAGATTGTATTCGCTCTTTGATCTCCACCCCAGAAGGCCACTAGGGGGCACCAGACTGCAGCAGCCATTCTCCTCCTTAAAAGCTGTAAATTTACATTAAATCTGATGCTGGGAAAATGTCACCCTTTCCATTTGATCTAATTTAGAAAACACATGACTAAATAATTAACCTATGATGCAGAGTTGAATGATGTCGCAGGACATGAAATGCATTCTCGGATATTGTACCATGGAGTTTCTTGTTGAAGTAAACACTTAATTCCTATGTGTCACTCCCAGATCCTGCACAGGTCAACTCCTAGGAGCAACTTTCTCTTCTTGCGGTAAATTGTGCTCCTCTTCCCCACCCTGCCCTGCTAGGCTTCCTAGTGCAATCTCACTGTGCATTTTCATATTGTATAAATCACTTTTTTACAAGAAGCTTTCTGCCTCTGTGTGACTTTGGCTTCCAAATTCCTCTCTCTCCCCCATTGAAATGACTACAGCCTACAGGAACAAAATGGAAATTGGTATTCATGAAATTCTGCCGTGTTTTCTAATGTCTATTGACTGCAAGAAATGTACAGAGCCCAAGACTATGAGTCAAGACAAATTATACGGATAATTATTATTCTGCCTATAGTTTTATAGGCCGCTGCACTGCCCATATTAATGAAGGACGTATTTGGTGAAATCTAAAAGACTAGCTGGAATGGGCAATAGAACTCTTATTAACATAGAATAAAATGCATTAACATATGTTGGAGACACACTGCACAGTGTTTAACCAAAATGTTTATGGGAGCATTTATATCTGTCAAATGTTGCTAATTTGAATGGAGGACTTCTTTATAGCACCAGGACACTTCTGATACATAACATTCAAGTGCCTGGGGAGGGAAACAACAATAGTAAAAATAGACGGGCTTGCTCCTAGCCTCCAAAAAATTTGGGATGACTGCAAGTAAAGACTTTGTGGCAAGGAAATAAATAACATTATAACTTACTCATATCTGCAAATCAACTTTCTGTTGAAGGCACTGAAGTGAGGAATTTTCCAAAAATTTTGCAACGTTACCTGAGAACAATTTTGTTTACAACCAGGAACATGGCTTGTCTGCAAAGGGAATAGTTTAATCTAGGTCCACATCTTTATAAGGCCTAACAGAGCAAACATTTGTAGTGACTGATGGAAGGAGACTGAAAGTAAAGTCTTAATACTGTAATTAATATACAGTATTAAGAAGGACTCGTTGTGTATGTTGCATTTGCACTGCTTCCTAAGTCAACTGTCTAATTTCATTAGGACAAACGATCATTGTCTTTTTTTCTCAATGGATTCTGACTTAAATTGATCCAAATTGTTAATACTGCTGCCAGGGATCATGGGGTCAGCAACTCAACCAGGCTATGAAGCTCATCCTTGTTTTGCAAGTTGGAAAGAGCAAACCAACCTTCAGATGTGCTCTCTTTGGCCCTGGGGGTTGATAGACCTGCCTTGTGGCAGAGACTTGTATAGTGTCACTGTTGGCCACCTTCCAAAAGTGCAACAGATAAAAATGTAAGCAGAGCCCTGCAGGATCAGACCGAAGGTCATCTAAGGCAACATACGAGAGCCGAAATAATTCATGTGACAAAATCACAGGCATCCCCAGGAGGGCAATTATTTTCTTCCGCTGTTTCTTCCTAGACACTGGAATATAAGGTGTGCTGCTTGTTTGTAGGAGGAGTCAGTAAATAGCCATCAGGATTAGCTGTTGCAGAGAGTGTGATACTCCAAGTTTCTGTCCCTTGTCCCTTTTTGGAAACATGAAGGCCCATCGCTTCATACAGTAGCAGTGAATTTTATAATTTAATTATGTGTTATATAAAATTGTATGCGTTTCTATTAGTCCCCAGCTTCCATACATTCAATTTCAAAGAATGACTCTGAGTTATAATTATGGGATGCAGACTGGGAGCTACACTTTGCCAGGGTAGGAATTCAGAGAGTATCGACAAATGACTGCCTCTTCATGGATAAGCGTAAAAGAGGTTTCTATGAGGCTGTGGAAAACACTGAGGAAAAGGCTGTTCTAAAACAAAACCCAAAGGTTATAAGGCAGGGCAACAGCTGTAAATGCCTTTAGCCCAAACCGCTTAATACATGGTAATAATTATTACTAATTCAAGCTTCATTTTTGGATATTTTGAACTCGTAAAATCATTTCATAACTTATAGTGCTTGGCTTCAACTCAAGTTGCTCTCTAGGAGGTTCCAGTTTATTATTCTGCCAAGGGAGCAACATTGCTAAGGAAGGAGACAAGCTTCTTTGTGTCCACATTAGGTAGTAGGTCCATGAGTTTATATACTTTTATCCTATACAGGAAATAGCTAAAGTATCCACAGCAAATTGAATTAAATACCTCTGAAATCCATAGAACCACAAACTTATCCAATGTGGTGGACCAAAATTATACACTGACAAGTTGAATCACGTATGTGCGTTGATGGCTGATTCTAGTTATCAACACTCTACTGAAAAGCTTAATTTTTAACATTGTCCTAAAGGCAATCAGGGAGGAGACCTATCTGATTTCACCAGAAGGCTGGCCCAAAATGCTGGTGTTGCTACTGGAAAGCAGCACTTTCTGGTTTCAGCCTTCTTGATTTGTCAGAAGTTATTTGTTAGCTGTTTTGCCCAAATAACTTTATTACTTGTGCCAACTCCAGTTGGATTATGCAGTCCTGGAGACAACTAGGTACCAAGACATAGCATAGCTTCATAACAAATCAAAACCAAAAATATCAATGATTATACAAGATTTAAAACAAAACCCCATAAAATGTCAATGGCAAGCAAATATACCCCAAAGACCTTCACTAAGTTCTGGAAGGCCATCATGAGGGCTCCAGTCTTACTTCTAGGAGTCTATTCCAGAGAACTGGCACCATGATGGAAAAAGAGTGTCCTAGGACTGGTCCTAGGACTCTTAGCCTCATGAAACTGGAGGTATACCAACATATTCTCCTGGGACCATCCCCTTGGACAGGCCAACTCTGGTTGGAGAGGGTGGTCTTGCTTGTACTTTGGTTCAAATCCATATAGAGCTTTACATGTGAAAACTAGAATCTAGTTATTCTTCTTCCTGCCTTATGTGGTCAATCAGTTTGGCCTTCCCTGGCTATTTTTCTGAAATGGGATAACAGATAAAAGAAAACAAATATTATCATCAGGTCCTATTTACCCAATGAGTGTGAGACTCATAATTGTGAGCTAAGAGCAAAACAAAGCACAATGAGTGATATTATATTTAGATCAGATAGAAATAGAGGAGTAAGATGGCTGTACTACAGAGCTGGACATATCCATCTTTTTTTTTTTTCTTGTAGGGTAGCAGATTGCCTTAAAAACTAACAATCACACAGTAAAATATCTTAATTTTTCACTAGCCATATCCATATTATTGACAGTGTTTTATCAAGGTTAAATCAAAGCTACCAAGATTCCAGTAGACCTTTAAATTAAATAATTGAGGGATTAGTTATAATGGGACTGGAAAGCTCATAAAATGGAAATACTCTCATTAAGGTTTGATCCTCTGGCAACACCACAATGGCTCCAAGACCTTCCTTTTAAACTGACAAAGAGTTTCTTTACTAAAAAGAAAAGAAAAGATGGTACAGATAAAATAATGGCAATTAGATGTAAATTGTATTAATGCTAGGAAGCTTTATAGCTCCTTTGCTTTAATTTTCATTATATGGTACAATGCAAAACCATCACTTACAAGCTGTGCCAGCTTTATTTTTGTAAAATTAGGAAATGATAAAATGTTATAGATGCTATTTTAATTTTAAGAGGGTCTTTAATTTCACGAAGTACAAATGGCAAGTTATGCCCCTTGAAAATAATTCCGAATGGGCCATATAAATGGGAGGCATAAAATAGGGCGTGTTGTGTTCTAACATTATTCTAAATACATCCCAACATACTTCAAATGTTTCAAAGCAGGGCTGTGCAGCTTTTGATCTACCAGAGAAAGTACTGTATAGTCCATTGTCCACCAAGTTTGGTTTATAAGGGGTTCAGTGAACCCCAAAGTAATTTTCAGGGATATAGTTAGAAGCATTTATTGCTTAAGGAACATGTTGAGATAACACCTGTTGGATACCTCCAGTTCATTCACTGGGATTTGTATTTTCCTTAAGGTTAAAAAGACATATATGGTTTATTAAAGGCATTACATGCATGACAGCAAGTTTGCATCTCTGAAGTTTCTATCTCATGGTGTGGGGAAGAAGAAGAAAGTGGAAATACTCTGTTCTTTCTAAGAAACTCCCAATCAAGAGAAAGCAGAGGGGACAAAGAGGAAGTCCCTTGTTTTCTATCTCTATTACTAATGCTCCTGTTGGTCAATAGAAGATATGGATAAAAACTCCACCCTCAACACTGGCTAGCTTGCTTCTGAAGACAATCATCAGAAATGAAATCAGAAGAGAGGGACTTTGAGTGTAACCTAGCAGAATTCTTTTTATCTTCTAAGTTTCATGCTTTTGCTCTGTGTCTGAGACTGGGATTCAGATGTCGCCAGATTCTTAAAAAGCACATTTTTTTTCTTAGCAGTTGTATTAAGGGTTCATATTAGCATTGAAGAAATGCTCTTGAATGTAAGAAGAACTCTGCTGGATCAGGCTAAATGATATGGAGGTGCGAAAGGAGGTCCACCTGACACTTCTTGGATGTTCACAATGAATCAGACACTGCCAATCCTCTCCAGTGGCTTGTCTGTGAATAATGGCTATATAAAAATATCCTTGGAAGTCCACATTTGTTATGGCTAATTCCAGTAATAGGCCTTCCTTCCTCCATGTCTTGTCTAATTTCCCTTTGCAGTCATCTTAGCAAAAACACTTAACTGAATGAATATATTTTTGCAGACATTCACAACTGCCTTTAAATAAGACAGACCATGTTTCTTAAGGGGGTTTACCACATTCCTGATAAGTGCTGAATGCTTGTTTGCAAAAAAGGGTAAATCACTCGTATTGTATAGATATCAAATCCAATTTATAGTCAACGCTAGAGTCAAAAGGCAAATGTTACATCTGAGATGATCTAATTAGTACTTTAAAATCATGCAGAGATAATCAAATAAAACCTGTTTATACCAGTATGACATATTAATGGCCAGCCTTAAAGACCCCAACCTTTGCCCCTTAAGTGGCTATAAAAGAATGATATAATTTAGCGTGGATTTCCCTAACACATTGAACCAATCATGGATGTTTTTACTGTTGCAGTTTATGAGGTGGGCCTAAACTAACAATTAAATGGCTGAGGAAACATTATGCCTCACATTCAATTAAGAAGCACTCTTTGAATGATATTGCTGAATTTGGGGGCGGGGGGAGGAAGAGGTGGTAATCACAGTTCATTCTTTCAATGTGGCATCTCAGCACTGAAAATATAGATGGAATGTCTTCCAGTAGAGTGGAACGGCACCTTGGGGTTTAATTATAAAATGGGGAACTTGGCTATGATCCTTGTCAACAGAAGGAGAAGAAGAACCAATTTGCAAGATTATACAGAGATAATAAATACTAGCATGATGTTGAATTATATGTGTTTCCATGGAACAAAGGTCTTTTTTCTCTTTTGGTCAGGAAGGGCATCTTAAGTGACTCCTTGAACCAATTTTTTTTTTTATTTTTTTGGTATCAAGTATTAAGGAAATGCAAATCAACCAAAGTGGGATTTGAAGGCAACGTGTTTCAGTTCAAACCAATTTGAGTTTCGGTATTTGATCTGATAGGCTGTCATGGGCAATGATTGAAAAAATGGCAAGGAGTTTGGACTTTTTGGAGGTCATGGATCCTGCAAAGGTTCATTTGGAGGGCTGCAAGAGTTTCCCCATTTTGCAATAGTCTCTCTGTACCTCTTTTAAGCCAGGGGTAGCAAAAATTAGGAAAGGACTATATCACAGCCTCCATATTGTCTAGCCAGGAGGCATTAAAATGGTTCTGCTAGGAAGGGTCAATTTTAAAGTAATTGGTTTCAAAGCCCATTAAAACGTAAGCTCTTACTACAGATCAAAGAATACAACATTCTCTGACTTCTTGCTTTAATAGGCTGGCAGAATGATGATGATCATCATGTACGAAATCTGTGTCTGCATGATCATTCTGTCATGCATAATACATTATGAAATTGTGGTGAGTTGGAATGATTCAGGATGAACCCATTTTTACAACTATGCTAGTTACTTAGGTAGGGTTTTTTTTTTTTAGGTGCCTTTGAAGTCAGTTTTGACTCCTGGTGACTGCCTGGATAAGTCTCCACAGTTTTCTTGGCAAGATTTCAGAAGTGGTTTGCCATTGTCTGCTTCCTAGGGCTGAGAGAGACTGACTGGCTCAAGGTCACCCAGCTGGCTTTGTGCCTAACATAGGACTAGAACTTCCAGTCTCCCAGTTTCTAGCCTGGTGCCTTAACCACTGCACCAATCTGGCTCTCTTTAGGTTGGTCTAACATTACACATATGTGTCTTTAGGTTCATGGATGTCTTTTGCTTATCTCTCATGCAACACCCTTTTTTTAAAATAATTTTTATTGAAAATTTTAATAACAATAGTAAAAGGCAAACTAAACTCAGAAAGAAAAAGAAAAATAAGGAGAGAGAGAATAGAAAGTGTAAGAAAAAAATAAGAAGAAAGAGGAAAAAAATAAGAAAACGAGAAAAGAAATATTTAAAAAAGTGATTTCTGATGTTCCTCACAAGTACAAACTTAGTGATTCTTCACCCCCTATAAGGTTACATACAAGTATCTCTTCTTCCCATAACCTACCCCTTATCCATACACAAATCCATAAATCAGTAACAATTCACTCCTTGTGTCAGCAAAAAGTCCATAAAGTGTTCTCAGAACTTTATAGAAACATGTTTTGTTTTAACCTTGGTCAAACAAACCAACTTTGTACTCCTTCCTTTTGCTTCTAAAGATCTTGATCTTTAATTCATTCAGACATTGTCGTAGGATTTGATCTCTCTTCAGTTTTTCTTTTTCCCGTCTCAAAGGCTTCTTTGAGGTTTTTGCAAACCTCTTTTGTAAATCCAGTAAGAAGTCATTGTCCAGGTCATTTTCGTGGCTTATCATTTGTATTTCCACTTTAACTGTCATCTCTGTCTTATAATTCACTTTTTCTTTAAAAAATTCCAGTATTTAACAATTTCTTTATATTCTAATGTTTCTGTATCGGCTGAGGTTTGTTTCAGCTCTTTATCCTGCAGATCTTCCAAGTTATTCTCTTACACATCTGTCATTTCTTCTTTAACATCTTTTGAAATAATCTATCCATAAAAGCAGACATCATTGGTGACACTGTAGCTGTTATTTCCTGACCCCATCCTTTGAAGATCTCTTAGAATATTTCAAATGTCATGCCATTTTCCATCATTTTGTCCCAGTGCTGACCATAAACAAAAAGCAAGTCTGTCTCATTTGTTTTCCTTTTTCCCTTTGTGCCTAGAATCTTTAGTCGCTTCTAGTGTCCAATTTCTGAAATCATAGTCTTAAATTTTTGTTATGGCTTAAGATGGAGTAAGCAATTTAATTTCCATAAAGGTACTATTTATTTATAGAATTATTTTCAAACTTATAGCAAAAGTCCTAATATTCCAAATTTGTCTTAATTTGTTTATAAGTTTCTTGAATTAAAGTCTTATTTAGCTTTTTGCCTTTTATTTCAAATTCTTTACATTCTTAAAGCTATCGTTAATTTTTCTTTTATTCTGGAATGAAGGTAAACTCACCAGGTGGCTTTGCAGACTTGTCATTTTGAAGATCTCTAATAGCCTTAAGATAGTTAAATAGTTAAATTCCAAAAGTGATTCAAAAACAAACTCAGTGTCCTTAAAAAGGCTCCACTGTGGTTGAAAGCTTGATGGCTTCCCTTCTTGTCCTGGCCCTCAAACCCAAGGGAAACGACTCTCCTGTAGTCTCCTCATGAGAAGCAGCCATCTAGAGCACAAATGGGTGATCTCCTGTCTTCTCCTTGTCTGGAGAGGTTCCATGGGACGTGTCTACTCACCGGTCCTTCAGTCATGGCCATGATGTTGTCTCTGCATGCTTGGAGATGTGTTAGCTTGCCATTCCTCACCCAGAAGTCTCTCATTCAACACCCTTAAGGATAGTGCTAACCTGCAACTGGTAGGGACTAATCACCACTTTAATGCCTCCTTGATGGACAATTTGGAATCTGCCATGTTACCCTTTCCTCATTTGTGTTATCTTGCATAAAAAAGAGAGAATGTTTCAAAAACCAGAAACTTTTGCTGCTTTCCAGCTGACACTCAGTAAAGTCAATGCCCTCCAAAACTTTACCATCATTGCCATTTCAAAAAAGTCTTGAGAGGAGATGGGACTTAAGGATATATAGGCTGCCATAAATCCTTATTTCTTCCAGGGTGAGCCTCTTTGAATAACAGTTGGCTTCTGGGTATTCTCCGGGCTTGGTTGTTTTCCTACAGATGTTGCATTACCAGGCTAGGTAACATCATCAGTGCAAGGGAGAGTGGAGTTTGCTGGCTGTTTTCATCGAGTAGCTTGCCCTGCCAGGTTTGGCTGTGATGTGGTTTCTTCCTTGTGGTTCATGTTACAATAGCAATCAGATCTTGGTTTGATGTATATATCAATGCTACTCTATTTCCTTTCCTACAGTATCTGGGAGGTTTTCATACCATGAATGATACCCATGTCTCCTTTTGTGGTTATCATGCTTCCTAATCATGTATACAGCAATTCTTCTGTAACTGGGATCCTCTTCTAGTGCATACACACACTCAAATGGTCTATAATCAAGATCTATCTAATCTAGTAGTTGTTGTTCTGCTCTGGGTGGAAGAGGTCAGTGACTCACTATAATCTACTGTAATTAGTTTTGGACAAACAAATGATTGCTTGGACCTTCTCTAGTTGTTGGTGCTTTGGGGTGAGTTTTCCAGCTTAGCTATAAATAGATAGTACATTGATTGATTATGTTCCATCACGTCATTGTTGACTTGTAGTGACCATATACTGTATATAATCATGTATCAGCCCATCCATGGATAAGCAGACCCTTGAATTTTTATGTATGTACAAAAATGTACAACCTACAGGTAAGCTGACCGGCATTTTCCATGGTATTTTGGTTAGAAATTTGAGGGTCTGCTTATCCGTGGATAGGTTTAAACACAAGTATATGTGGAAAATATGTGTACTTTGAAAAAGTATTACCATGTATACTTGCAGATAAGGCCATCCACAAATAAGCTGAACCCAATTTTTGGGGTGCATTTTGGCACCTAAAATTCTTGGCTTATCCACGAATATATACGGTACATAGAGTTTCTCCATGACATCTGTCCCTAACCTGGCCCTTCAGGTCTTCCAACAGTGCACCCATCACCACTGTAACGGAGTGTATCCACCTGGCTGCTGGTTGTCCTCTTCTTCTCTTTCCTTCCAAAATATTATATAGCACAATGTAATACTCTAAAAAGCAAATATAGTATAATACAATCCTCTAATAGCAAGAACACTATCTTATACACTCACACACTGAGGAAGAATCACTCAGCTAAAAAAGAAAAGAAAAAGACAAGTAGCAAAGCAGGATTTTGGGATAGTTTCAAATGGGGGGGGGCCGAGTTGGGAGAATGGAAGGGGTCGTAAAAGGCAACTGGAAGACTTGAAGGATTATAGGTAGACTGAAGACCAGGATTAATAAACTATACTGTAGATAAGAGAAGTAGAGTGAAGTTAAGGAAGGATAACAACAATAAAAGGATATGGACTGGGGTAGAAATAGAAGGTAACACAAGAAAAAGCAAGCCTTATCAGAAATGAGTCACAAACGAAATCTGAGTCCCTTGGAATTTTCTTCTCTCTCTGTTCCCCCTCCCCACCCCCACATCTAAGGGGACCTGCCAAAGCAAAAATTAGCACAGAGTGAGACACAAATGGCAGAACAGCATTCTCCCAAGCCCTCTAACAGGCAGGATTTGCCCAAGTGATAAGTTTCGGTGGTTGGTTACTCATGTCAATATCCAAGAGCCCAGCACACCACTCTGTTCCCTCAACTTTGTCCTATCTATCTATCTATCTATCTATCTATCTATCTATCTATCTATCTATCTATCTATCTATCTATCTATCTTTCTTTCTTTCTTTCTTTCTTTCTTTCTTTCTTTCTTTCTTTCTTTCTTTCTTTATTTCTTTCTTTCTTTCTTTCTTTCTATCTTTCTATCTTTCTATCTTTCTATCTTTCTATCTTTCTATCTTTCTATCTAATCTGGAACAGTATTTGAGACTAGAAAGTTAGAAAAACTATTGACTCTCCCAATCACTTTTGAATCTCTCCAAAGTTCTTGGATGGCACCTGGTTCAATCTGACATTTTATTTACTCTTGACAAAGCTGACTTTGAGTGAATTTCCATTCAACTGAATCACCACATCAAAGTTTGATGGAACCCTATGAAATATGTTTTTCAATAGTTAATGTCCTGCAGAAGAGTTTCTACCAGTTCTTATTTAATTCGTTGAAAGGGAATTTGGTTTTGGGCAGTTTTTCAAGAGAACTGGGTGAAATTCTCATCAATTGTTTAATAATAATAATAATAATAATAATAATAATAATAATAATAATAATAATAATAATAATAGACAAAAATGCCAGATCCAGTCTAAACATCTGACTGACTGTGCAACCAACCAAAATGATAATAGAACATTTCTCATGGGCAGGGTAGGGTGTTCTCTCATATAAAGTGGCTATAGTGAGATGATCATGAAAGAGATAAAGAGGGACTTCCTTCTTTGGGGAGTTTTCACACAGTGTGGCAGCTATGGAGTCTTCTGAGTAATGGAGTGATGAATAATAGAAAATAGCCACCATCACTACTTTGAATGATTAATGGTCCCTTCTGAATAGGTGCCATCCAAGAACTTTGGAGAGATTCAAAAGTGATTGGGAGAGTCAATAGTTTTTCTAACTTTCTAGTCTTCTGAACAGAAAGGCAGACCATCAGATCAACCTACCCACCCAAGAAATAAAGTTTAAAAATACCACCAAGAGACATTTGAAAGAAATTCTCAAGCACCCTGAAAATGAGGAGGTAAAACAGACCCCACTCTTTTTTTTTGTAGAGGAAGAAAGCTTTTGAGAAATAACCGGGCAGATTTCACTATAGAATCCTTAAAATCACAATAATTTTAATGTTCAGTTGATTCCCCAACTGTCAGCTCTAGTTCTATTCAGCCCTCAGATAGCTGTATTCCATAAGAGTAGGGTTTGTTTTCATATTGTTTCAGCTTTTCTAAAATGTTTTCATTCATTCATTCATTCATTCATTCATTCATTCATTCATTCATTCATTCATTTTATCCTCACCCATCTCCCCCAAATGGGTGGCTCTGGGTGGCTCACAACTCATTAAAACAATACGTTTTACGTGTCCCCTCAGTTGAATGGTTATCTTACCAGCTCTCCATCTAGACCAATGTTTCTCAACCTTAGCAACTTTGATATGTGTGGACTTCAACTCCCAGAATTCCCCAGCCGGCATAGCTTAAAGTTAAAGTCTTAAAGTTGCTGAGGTTGAGAAACACTGATCTAGACTACAGTCCTGGAATTTCCTTGTAGTTTCCCATACAAGGACTAACCCTTCTTAGCTTTCCAAGATTAGCCAAGGTTGACTAGATGCTACCACCAGCATCAGCTGGCAGGAAAACAAACAAACACACCTCCACATGAATAATTGTGCACATATTTGTATGTACTTTTCAGCTCTTTAGCTATTTTTCCCCAGAACCAGAATAGCTCTCTCTGTCTTCTTGTATCCCCTGTATATGTATTGTTTTAGTGGTGACATATGTTACAAAGTTCTTAATAGTTTAGCTTTTTTGCCTGTGCAGATTTTAGTCTGTTTGTTGGAGAGGTATGAAACGGATGCATATACTTGCTGTTGGATATAAACCTGAGATAGATAGATAGATAGATAGATAGATAGATAGATAGATAGATAGATAGATAGATAGATGATAGACAGATGATAGATAGATAGATAGATAGATAGATAGATAGATAGATAGATAGATAGATAGATGGATGGATGGATGGATGGATGGATGGATGGATGGATAGATAGATAGATAGATAGATAGATAGATGATAGACAGATGATAGATAGATAGATAGATAGATGATAGACAGATGATAGATAGATAGATAGATAGATAGATAGATAGATAGATAGATAGATAGATAGATAGATATGGATAGGAGAGTAGTACTATCCCAGAAATAATGCCTGTGAACGGAAAATACATAAAGTGTAATGCATTCTCATCCCAAAAACTGCCACAAAGAGTTGGTAAATAAATAGAAGCCACTCTCTGTTCAGAAAATGATGCAACAGATAATTTCTGGGGCTAAGCATAAGTCCAGGGGTCAATTAACAACAACAACAAATGAAAATGGTGATCTGCTTCAGACATATTCTCCTATCACAGTATACCTTCAAGATTTCTTCTCAATGTCTCTGCCAGAATTCTATCCTTCTTCCGGGGACACTGAGAACTGTACACAATAATCACAATTATTTTCTAAATATAGAATATAATATTGTGGTCTCTTGATTTCTCTGCCTTGTCCTTGTTCCAGATATACCCTGAAGTATTGGTTCAGATGAAATGTGTTGGCTACCTTTTAAGAGCCAAACACGAGTACTTGGTAGTGAACTCACTGTGGTGCCTAAAGTTGGCACAGGCGTGCGTTTTTAATACTTAGTCAAGCAACCACTTCATTGTAAGTCAAATGCTCTTGTTATTAACTTCCTACAAGAAGGATTTGGGAAGTGAAGGAGAACTTCATTCTGTTTTACATTTCTACAGCTTTGCCACTGCCAGAGATCATCAATTTGCTCGGAAATGTATGCGCCATTTGACAGAAGCCACCATAAAAGTCTATCCAGTGGCTTTTCGGAGATTAGATTTTGTGATTGCGTTGACACAGGAGACTTTTCCTGTGTTAAGAGAATAAGCGAGAGCTGTTGTCCTGACTTCAAGGCCTGATAATTATTTTGCTATTAAAGTTCTCCATCAGGGTGATCCCAAAAGCAATGCCAAGGAAGCTCAAATACAGAGGAGTTTGCATGCCCAGTTAAGATTTTTATCGCCTTGTGTAAACTGAGCAGTTTTGCTGGGTCATGCCTTGTTATTTTTAATGGCTCTGTATCAGCAAATGCAGCAATTGCTCGAGCAATTTATACATTGGAAGAGGCATAAATGGCTGAAGAGTTTGTTGTCCAATACTGAAAAATACACATATATATTGGCATTTTGGACCCAAAGGTATACAATCTGCACATAGAGAGTACTTCTCAATTGCGCAAGCTAAGCAACGATGAGAACTAGCACTAGTGTATGCAATTGTGTCTTCCTTTTGGGAGCCGCAGAAGTGTGGTAAGGTGAGCCACTGAAGTGCAGGTAGATAAGGATGAGCAGATGTTTTCATCAGAATTTTGATTCAACTGATGGAAGGACAAGGAAATTCCCACAGTGAAGGAATGGATCGTGAAAATGTCAGAATTTTCTGAGAGGGCAAAGCTGAACTGTCCGGTCAGAGAAAAGACAACAAAACTTTTTTGAACGACTGGAAGCCTTATATTGGACTTTTTGCTGAAAGAAGAAAAAAAATGATATGTTGATTTATGGGTTCAAAGGTTAAGAAAGATGTGGATTCAGTGAGGGGCTGAAGGGACTTGTATAATATCTAAGAGAGAGGAGGAATAATAAGATTGTAATTAAATGTTGACAAGAAGATCAGAAGTCATTCTATTTCATAACTTCTTTTCCTTCCTTCCTTCCTTCCTTCCTTCCTTCCTTCCTTCCTTCCTTCCTTCCTTCCTTCCTTCCTTCCTTCCTTCCTTCCTTCCTTCCTTCCTTCCTTCTTCTTTAGTTTTGTCTTTTACTTTATGTAAAAAAATTTATATATGTGTGTGCATATATATTCAAAGTGAAGCTGTAAAGCAGAACAATGCTTTGCTTCTACTGAAGCATTTCACTTTGCTTGGTAATGAGACTTCTGTTGCTGAGGGTGGACCATTGGAGTCTCTGAGAAATAAGTTTAAAGGGGTTTCTTAATCCTGTTGAACCTTGTCTGGACCTGAGTTCTAGTATCTCCAAGTCCTTTTGATTCTAGATTTCAGAGTTAAAAAATTGGACAGAATGTGAAGTTTTAAACTAGCCTGCAAAGCAATTTTCTGAGATGAGAAAAAAATCCATTGCGGATTTGGGTATAGCAGTAATTAGGTCACTCACCAAAGAGGCTATAATGTTCTGTGTGTGTGTGTACATGCACACATGTGTGTGCAGGTGTATGTTTTATGAGAGAGCACAGTGGGTTCAACCAAGGAAGGGGGAGGAAATGTACAGTTTTGGTAGTGGCTGGTGCTAAACCGTGTGAACTCTGGTCCTCTTATCGCATGAAGGTTCTGTGGACTAATTACTTCTCATTAACTTGCATTTAGCTGAGGCAATATAAGATGGCTACATTTCACAGTACGGGAGTTACATAGTTATTCTTATGCGATCCTCTTCAATAGTTTTGACAAGGACCTTCTTGTTCTGGCTAAGCTCCTCTAGCAGTTCGTGGCCAGAGGAGGACCCTGTGCATGCATCACATTGAATATGCGCAGAAGTATCCTCTGGCATTCCCAGGATGGACTGGAAAAGTTGTAAGAGACTTGTGAATATGCAATAATGCATGCACAAACTGGTCTATTACAGTTTAGGGGTTTGGGATGACACAATGTCAAGTGAAGCTTTTAGAAGCAGGGGTAAACATTGCTCATAGAAGAGTTTTGAAGAGATGATCTTCATGAAACTAATCACGGTCAGCAAAACTGCCTTTTGCATAAATAAAAAGCTCCTTGGTATTTATTTCCATCAGAATTGGCTTCAGTTTCTGAACTGCCAATGAGCCACAAGCTCAGGGTATTTTCCACCACCGCAGAACGAATATGATTTCTACAACTCCCCTAAGACTCCCTTTGTGTATGTTCACTCAGCTCTGTGCAGTCCAACCCATGCAAACCTTCTGAAAACAGTAAGGCAATACCATCACAGCACGCACAATTCCTACAACTTGGTTAGTGGGCTTTCGATTTCATTAGGCATTAAGAAAAGCAGATAACATGACATCACAGAACGATAATGCATGTAGAAATCTTTTACCCCTATGGAATGCTTTTTAAGGGTAATTGCTGGTAATTTGATATCATTACCATCGATTGTGTTAATATTTCCTGCACCATATAATCGTAAAGTTATTGACTGCTATAGTCTTGATTTCTTTTATTAAGGGACAAAAAACAGTCTATTAAACCCCTGTCTATTATTTTTCTCATAAATATAATTACCTAAAAAGTGGAATTCACAGAACAAAGGTAGAGTGCCTATGTGCTAGGCTGTATTAAATATAATATATGATGGAATCAATTAAGTGCTGTAAATACCATGCCATAACCCCATGTTGACTTACAGGTGCAGTCGTATGACAAGAAGGGAGAAAAGCTGTTTTAAAAAAAGGTAAATGCTTTCTGTGTCAAGCCTTGATTCCTGGTAACTTTAGAGGCATTTATTTATTTATTCATTCATTCATTCAATTTATATGGTTGCCCATCTCACATACAGTATATGACCCTGGGTGGTGCACAACTTTAAAATAAATAAAAATGTACAAAATTACTAAAATGAACTTTAAAAATAACACGCACACACACACACACACACACACAGAGCAACTGAAGAGTTATAAAAAGCCTTCAACAAAGCCAGGACACAAGCTCCATCACACACCTGGAATCCTGGGCTCAGGTGCAGAACTAGGTCTTCAAAACCTCCCAAGAGGCTAGCAGGGTGGGGGCCAACTGATCTCAGGAGGGATAATGTTTCAGAGGGTGGGGGACATGGCAAAAAAGGCTCTTCTTTGGGGACCTGCCAGCTGACACTCCTTAGTACCTGTAGACAGTACCTGTAATATGCCTCTCCTGCCAGATTGGATAGGATGGGTAGGAACAACCAGGAAGAGATGGTCCCATAAGTATCTCAGCCTCAAGCCACATAAAGCTTTAAAGGTGACTACCAGCAACTTGAATGGTACCCAGAAGCAGACTGGTAGCCAAAGCAGATTGTGGAGCAGTACTGTCATATGTGCCGAATAACCAGCACCGTTAACTGCCCACACCACCACATTCTGCACCTTCTAAAGCTTCCAAATGCTCTTCAAGGGCAGCCTCATGTACAGCACATTGCAGAAGACCAAGTGGGAGTCATGAGAGCTTGAGTGACCATGAGCAGGGTGCCCTGGCCCAGGAATGGGCACAACTGACACGCAACATGAAGCTGTGCAAAGGCCATCCTAACCACACCTGCCACCTGGTGCTTGAGCAGAAGCCATGCGTCCATGAGGCATACCATGTTGTTCTTGGCAACAATACAGAACACTTATCTTGCTCAATATTTTGAAGTGGCCCAAAATGTAGAGGTTAGTTAAGTGGATTTAAATTGGGGGTCTCCCAAAACTCCATCTTCTCCTCAAGTATTTTTGGTGCAACTGTCAGAATTCTCCTAAAGTTGCTGCTCAAGTGTAATATTAACTATCATCGCTGGACTGGAAAGCTGAAAAAAAACAATATTCTGGAAGAAGGCAACAGCAAACAATTCCCATACTGCTGTCAGGAAAACCACATGGTTACTTTTCAACTAACAACTCAGGAATGGGTGTGACTGTAGAGAGAATAAGGAACAGCCTTGAAGGACAGGAGGAAGAGACACTACTAAAGCAACCGTCAGGCCCAGCCCATGAACAACGGTGAAACAGTCCAGTAGAGTTCAATTCCTTTATTTGCTTACATCTTATAGACAGACTAAATCTATACTACTGCAACTAGTGGATCTACCCTGGGAGATTCTAGGGAGTGGCTATCCTGAACCTCTTTCGCTTCCCACACTCCTCCTGTGGATTGTGTTGTCTCTTGTCTCCTTTCCCCTCCTGGAATGCACCCCCTCCTTCCTGATAGCCTTGATCTCTGCTGCAACCCCTCACATCGCCCTCCTCTTCGTAGATACATTCCATCACAGCAACAATCAGGTAAGAGGGGCTTGAGCCCCGGGCCAAAAACGTAATTTGAGAAAACATCTCACACAAGTCCTTCCCTAGTTCAGACACAGATAAAGGGAGGAAGAGGGAAGCCCGTTCAGACTGGCAAGTGTCTGCTACAATAAAAGTAGTCCTCACCTCTATGGCACTGATTTCTTAGTCTGGTCTACCTTGTAAGGCTGACAGTGACCCTGAATATTAAAGGAGACACTTATAAACCACTTCTGTTGCCAGCAAAACTACATGGCTGTCTCTACATAGTTACAAGGAATCAAGGCATCGTCACCCTTACCTTATTTGTGTTTACTTGGCTCCGTTTTTTAGTGCAACTCTCAGGCTGCCTCTCAAAAGCCAAGTGAATCCTTCCTCTACACAAACATTTGCATGAACACTGCCTGAATCCTCCAATGGCATGAGCTGCATGTCCGGAACAAAATAAATAGTCTTTGGATCCTTTGGCAGAACAGAGAGAGTTACAACTAAAGCGATGGCATAATCTTGCCCAGCAGCTGCTATAGAATAATTCAATGCATAAAACATAAAAAGACACCCATAAATGACAACTGCTTTTAAATTATTTCTCCCTCTCTGAGCCCAAATGCAATAACGTTCTTAGAGTCGTTGAGCCTGGGTTTGTGGTTAGCAGGATGCTCTTTAATGGTTGTGTGCTATTTATATGTGAAGCATAAATGGAAAATGGGGCAAAAGAAGATTGTTCCCAAGCACTGTTGAAATGGGAATGCACGCTGCAAAAACAAAACAAAATGAAGACGAAGGAGGGGGAAGGGGCTTAAAAAGGATGATAATGGGCTGCAAGCGGTGGTTGGTTTCTCTGCCTGCCTGAACTTTGCATTTGTGTGTCATGGCCAATGTCTGAGGATGATGGCAAAGAGATGAAGGCCAGGGACGTCCATGGGACCTAAGAGGCGGTCAGGTAAAGAAGCAGCTGAGAAGATTGTGTAGGATGGGTGGATGTTGGCTTGAACGCTTGAATTTAACCATGGTGATGGGAAGGTAGGTAAGGGGGATGGGAAAGGAAAGCACTGTGAAGTTCGGTAGAAGACCTGGCTCGGCCATCTGGCCGGGGGTGGGGAGGGAGGTCATCAGATATGGGGTTGGCTAGCCCCCTAGAGGCCTGGTGTTGCCTCCTGGGTTTTTCCTTTTCCTTTTCTTCTTTGTAAATGTGTCCTTTTATAAATTTTAACTGTATATTTATTTATTGTTTGAATATGTTGTAAGCCGCCCAGAGTCCCCCATTGGGGGGCGATGGGTGGGGATAAGTTAAATAAATAAATAAATAAATAAATAAATAAGTGCCAGCTTAACTGGATTCACTGTCTAGGTGTACTCACTCCTTAAGGTTCCTCTGGATTCTGTCAGCCAATATTTGCAAGAAAAAAATCTTGGTTTGGCTGGGCTGCAACCCCTTCTAGAATGATTCAGGTGAACGTCTGGGCTACAGTGTTGAAGGAGAACAATGTGTGTGTGTGTGTGTGTGTGTGTACACAACCCATTACACAATCAAGGCAAATGACATCTGCTCTTTGTTTATGCAATTACATTTCCATACAGATGATGTTAAATCCCCATGAGATCCTACTGTCCAATTCAGTGGATAGTCCTGAAGAACAGACACTCTCCCTCACCCTAATTAGTACATCAAAATGAACTGAACCATAGATTAACACAAAAACCTGGCTTTGCCCAACTTGGTCAACTAGAAAAGAAATGACCTAACCAAGGTTAAACCTAACCATGCTTCATATGTTGAGTGAATGCAAGTGCGAGATCTCTAACTGACTTGCTTAAGCAGGTTGCATGAATGTAAGCTCTGTAACATAATCTCATCCACAGGCTCATAATGAAAACTATAGTCTAATGAGAGCTGTAGAAATGAGAAAGCATTCAAATGCACTCAAGGAATAATTATCTCACAGGTGGTAGAGCACAGTTGGAATAACAATCTGCAAAGATAGCTTTTCGTAGGCCCATAAAAATGAATTGACTCTTAGTGATTGAATCTCACAGACCTCAAAGACCAATATCTTTGGAGTCCTTGGTGATCTCTAAGCTTGGTTGCTTGCTTGCAGACATTTCATTACCTGACTAGGTAACATCATCAGTGCTAGTGAGTGTGGGGTTTGCTCCCTGTTTATATACAGAAGCTTGCCCTGACAGTGTTGATGGGAGTGTGGTTTTCTCCTTGGTAGTTCCTTGGTTAGGGTATTGTTTTCTGCTTGCTTGACTGTTTGTCTGGTGTTCCTCCCTGATTATCTGGGTGTAGGCTGTTGGAGAGGATGTGTTCTGGTCTTCTTTGTTTCCTTCTTAGCTTTTTTATTTTCTCTTTTGAATGGTGTGTAAATGTGGTTTATCTCCAGCCCTGATGACCTTACCTAGTCGGAAGCTTGGCATTCAGACAAATCAGTCAATAGACATATAGAAATAAACCATATTCAGAACTAGTATCTTTCTTTAAGAGTGCATTCCCGGCTCCAGCAGTTGTGTGTTTTTTTGTATGTGAACACAATAACATAAGAACAGTCTTTCTGGTTCAAGCCAAAGCCCATCTCAGCCCAATGTTGTGTTTTCTGTCATGATGGTCAACCAGATGCATCTGGGTATTTGCCAACAGGAGAAGACGTAGCTTCTCCTACCATTGTTCCTGTGCCTCACCAACCTGGAGGTAATATGTAGTCTTCAAGACCAGTAGCTCTAGGTAGGCCTATCCTTCATGAATTTATCCAATCCACTCTTAAAGCCATCCAAGGTAGTGACCATCACCCCATCTTATGATTGCATTTCACAAGTTGATGATGCACTGGGTGAAGGATCGCTTTTTTTCCATCTGCTATTTGTTCTGATTGATCTTAACCCCTCCATTGTTCTTATCTATGTTTAAAACTAAGGTGGTGCTCCATGAAGACACCCCCCCTCCATATTATGGAACAACCCTCCCTTGGAAGTTAGATGAGGCCTGATGTTGCTGGCCTTCCAGAAGTAATTTAAAATAGCTCTTCTGGAGGTCTTTGTAAACATATTGTTTTGAGGGAATGCTGTATATGACGTTCTAACTTCCAGAGGTCTGATGCTGAGATGTGAACACCTAAGTCCGGTTTTCATTCTTTTGATTTGCCAGTCAGAGGGCATGTGAAATATGTAAAAAGGTATGGTGAGATGCTCTCCAGAGAAAGCTGAATTTACATAGCACAGCAGACCAACTGGTTGCCAACATTGGTTGAGCTTTGAGGGAGAAGCCAAGTATTGGAAGGTAGGAAGGAAAAAAGCTTCTGCAGAAGGAGCATTAGACCTTAATGAAGGAATTCCTTCCCCAATCAAGACATTTCTGAGGACAGGACAAGCCATGCATTTGCTTATGCTTCAGTCTCTGTTTGCCTGCATCCCTGTGTTAATTGCCATCAATAATGAAATACAGAGCTGTGATTCATATGAGGCAGTGCTTCTTAAATTAAACATCTTTGAATCATTACAGCAAATTTTATGTTTGGCTAAATGCCGAGTCCAGGCTGATTATGATGAAATACACTCAGAATAAATGACATATTGATTCCCTAAATATCAGGAGATACACAGAAATAATGGAAGCTCCCTTGGTAACTGGGAAGAAGGTTTCCATTTTCATTGAACAGCAGGAATTTCTTTTCTTCTCCCCAGCCTTGCTTTCTCTTTCCCTTGTCCTTTCCTTCACTGTCACATTTCGCACAGCGCTGCCATGTCTGAGCTGATGAACAAGACAGGAGATCTCTTCCGAGCCATCTGGATGATGTCAGACACCAGCCATACAATGAACGTGAGCGTGTAAAATATCTCTTTCAAAGTGAATCCAGATGGCAGCTCCTTGAGATCCCATATTAGATATTAAGCTTCATATATAACTATGTGTCCTTTTATTTTGTTCACGTGGGGAGGGGAGGGGAGGGGAGGGGAGGGAAGATCCCCATTTTGCCTGTTTGCCCCTCCTTCAAGATGGCTTACTGTCCAGGAAGAGAAAAAGTGTATAGTAAAATTGAGCAATCCCATTGAGATTACTAGCATCTATTATAGGTTGGCCTGGTTTTGAACATGTGGATCAAATTATGTTACTACAAAATATGTTGACCAGGATGCTAATTAAAAATAGGTGCTCAATAAGAAATAGTAGGCTATGAATTGACTTCAGTCCTGTGTCCAGATTCTGTTCAAAGCACTGGCTTAAAATGAAAACATTCTGCATGTCTTAGGATCTGCAGGATCCCTTCTTTCAATGTTTTTTTCACCCATGCTCTAAGATCATAATCAGAAGTTACGTACCTAATGAAGTTCAACAGCAGCTACTTACAATTCAGTAAAGGCAACTGAGACTCAGTAGTGGCTGGCACAGATCCACGGAAACACCCCTCTCTGAAGAGCTGAGTTGGTAGCAAGGCCTTTCAAATTTTCAGGGTTAAAGACGTCTTAATTCTGAAAGCTGTTGCCCCAACAAATCTGACGGCTGGAAGGCTGTTCAAAGGAATCTGGTCTTGAACTCATCAACTGTTTTGGTCCACCCATGGACTCTTAGTGGGATTGAATCCTCTATTCTGATATCCAGAGGCTGAATTGTAACTCAAATTCTCCAAATATTTCAATGTAACATTTGTATACCAATTTGGGGAGAGTCTAAACACAGAGTTTGGACACAGAAGGTTCCAAACTATGCTGCTGGCTTCTCCAGGTTTTAGCAGATGGTGGGACAATCTCTGCCTGTCAGAGTAGACAAAGCCATCGCCAATTAAAGGAGGCAATATTGGGTTAGATGGACAAATAGTCTGATCTGGCATGAAAATGATTGTTTTCACTGCAGTTAATCAATGAACTCATAAGGTTTACAGATCATTACTTGCTGTAAGGTAGCCAACAGGTTTCATCACTTAGTCCAAATTTGAACCAGGTTTTCTCAGCCTAAATGTGCTTGTTTGAAACAAACATGTAGCTGTTGACTATATCTCAGTGGCTGGTAGTGTTAAGATCTGACAGTAAAAATCATTAAAATAGGTCTCTGTCTCTGGCAAAAAAAAAAAAGAAGGGAGGGAGGGAGGGAGGGAGGGAGAAAACTAAGTAACAGCATAGCAAAACCGCCATGAAATATTGAATACTTTTATTAAAATACTTATATCCTACTTACCTTCCTTTGGGTTC
Organism: Python bivittatus; assembly: GCF_059951505.1. NCBI lineage: Eukaryota > Metazoa > Chordata > Lepidosauria > Squamata > Pythonidae > Python > Python bivittatus. The sequence goes on from NW_028277097.1 coordinate 18,726,696, forward strand.
TCAATCATGTAAAAAATTACCATTTAAACTGTAAGTTCAAAACATACAAAATTTATAAAGTAAAAAAAAAAATGAACAGAAGGCCTGCAAAATCAGCAACAGTATTTAAAATGCTGAAACAGGATAAAAACAAGAGAGAAAATTCGGTACCAAAAGCCTCCTTGAAAAAGGAGGTTTTTACCAGCCATGAGAAAGGTGTGGTCCTTTCAATGTTGTTGAGATTTGAGATATAATTCAAGAACATCAGGCAGATCTTGTTTCCTAAAGGTCTGTGAGGAAGGCAGTCTCCTGCCCACCAAAGTAGGTTTCAAAGTTTCCAAAGTTGATCTAGGCTAGAGGATCAGAAGCTCTATGGGGAAAGGTTGTTTTTCAATATCCTGATCCTAAACTATTCAGAATTCTTACTTGAGATGACTAAGCTCAAATTATCATATTTTGGACAAATGATGCAAAGACCTAATTTTTCTGAGAAGTCTATATCCATATCGATATCTGCATTGGTTCTTCCTATGACATCTATGGAAGAGTAATGATGCTTTTGAACATTGCTGTTGGAGAAGACCCCTGAGAATATGATGGATAACCAAGAAAACAAACCAATTATCATAGATAATCACTCAAGGCACAAATGATCGGATTCAAATGGTCATATTTTAGACACATTATTCTTAGGCCCAGGTCCCTTGAGAAGTCTATAATGCTGGGAAAGGTGGAAGGAAAGAGAATCAGAAGATGGACAGTAGCAGGGTTGATGGACTCAGTTACAGCAGAGATCAGTGCACCAGTAGAAGACCTGAAGGACTAGGATGGGGACAGATCGTCTTGGAGAAAATCCATTAATGTGGTTTCTAAGAGCCTGCACTATGGCAGATAATCAGTCAATCAAATTATTCAGATCATTAAGGGTTAGCATTTGCATTTTTACTTGTAAACATAAAACATGTGATACAGCAGTCAGTTTCAGTTTTCAGTGGCCAACTGACATTATGAGGTTTCTATCTGTGCACAGAAAGCATCAGGGATGAGACAGGAAAGACACCTCCAAGGGTAAAGGGCACTGGGGATGTTCCTGCATCTGTTGGAAGCTCATGTGGCTTCTGCACAAGACTGAATCGACCCCAGAGGCTCATCTTCAAGTCTGTGCCTGCCATGGATATTTCCCAAAAATCAGGGCACAACCATGTCGGTTCCTTATGAGTAGTATCCGGATGTTTTGACCCAGACCTGGAAATGAACTAGAAACCAATGCAGGTTCTTCTAGGCAGCTAATATGTGAGTATGCACATATATTTATAACTAAAAGTCTACAGCGTGTTATATGTCACAGTGTGTGTGTATGTGTGTGTTTGAGTCACTGTTGACTCCTGGCAACTGCCTGAACAAGTCCCTGCAGTTTTCTTGGGAAGGCTTTTGGAAGTGGTTTGCCCTTGCCTCTTTCCTAGGGCTGAGAGAGAGGGACTGGCCCAAGGTCACCCAGCTGGCTTCATGCCTAAGGTGGGACTAGAACTCACGGTCTCCCAGTTTCTAGCCTGGTGCCTTAACCACTACACCAAACTGTCACAGTACAGAACTGCATTTTGCACCGCCTGAATCTTCTGCAGTGTCTTCAGAGACAGAAGAACACATAAGTGTGTATTGCTGAAGCCTAATTTGTAAGTAACCCAAACATAAATGGTAGTCTCCAGGACTCTCTCTTCTAGTAACGAACATTGTGGTTACCCGGGCTAAAATTTCTCTCTGGGAATCCAGGAGCAGGGCCTGTTCCAGTTTGATTCATAGGCTCAGGTGCAAACCCAATCCAACCAATGTATTCTTAATTCAGGGGTGTTGTGTAACCACTTTGTTCTGGTTCTTGCATGGAAAAGGCCATGGCCACTCATCCCAGCCTCACAAGAAGCATCTAGTAATGTTAGTCTAGAAGTCCTGGGAATTAGCATGAGAGAGGACAGCAACTCCACCACCTGGAGAGATGAATGGGAGGAAGGATAGTCAACTCTGCAGCAAGTCAGCTCTGAGCACATGAATCCCATCTGCCCCACTGTTCAACTCGTCCCTCCATTCACTGTTCAGGAACTAGTTGTTTTCTAATTTAGGTAGCACTCCATTCTTATCTAATACCTATCTAATACCTATCTTCAATGATCTGGAAAGGCGTGCGATACTCCAAAGATAATTAGCTATGGACAGATTGATCAGTTCCAGTTTCAGTCAGTGTTGTTTTTTCCAATCCTAACCTTATTCAGGTCACTTTTGACACAAGTTTCCATTAAAGAAAAAAGTCTGCAAAGAAAAGTTCCAATTTCTCTAAATATACAATATTGGATGCCACTTCAACTACACACACACACTTTATATTGACATCTTTTAATAATATGTGCTAATCAAAGAAGGTGCTACCAGAAGCCTTATAAGAGAGAGAGAGAGAGAGAGAGAGAGAGAGAGAGAGAGAGAGAGAGAGAAATGAATGAATGAATGAATGAATGAATGAATGAATGAATGAATGAATGAATGTATGTATGTGCTGGATTCCCTAGGAATTATCTTCTCATTTTAATGAAAAACTGCAGTTTTAGAAGTCCAAATATTAAGGGCAATTGTGTAATAGTTTACTTTATGGTTTCACAAATGCAAATTAGGTACATTCAATAAAATGTGAACCCAACCCAACCTATTGATTGCATCATGTGGCCTTCATGATGTAATCCTTAACTCCTTTAGTATCTAAGCCACATGTCAGTGAAGAGTTTGCACCATCGTAGCTAACTTTAGTCCTACCTCAGAAACTTCAGGGGTCCTTCTATTGCTTTGGAAAATGTCAGAAGCTGCAACCATTTTCCTTCTCCAAGAGATGAAAACACTCTATTTTTAGCCATTTACTGGAAGGTCATGGTGATCATAAGAGTTATAATAATGAGACACAGCCCATTAGATGATTCACTGACTCCCAAATGCATCTAAAAGCATAGATCAAGCATAGCTGTATTGCTAGCATACTGAGATCCTGGGCCTCTTTTTTTTAATCTACCTATGATATAGCATAGATAAATGATCTGAGAGGAGGGAATAGGAAACCCCTTAGTCTTGGGTTGATTTTGTAAGTTAAACACCAGTTTTGGTTGAGATCAGCTGATGGAAAAGTTTTCACAAACAATCTCTACCATGAAATGTGTGTTTTGAAAACATTGATGGGAGGAGACCTTGTTCAAATTTAGCTTGATTCTTGGGGGCTTCATGAGATGGTGGCCATTGCTTTCTTCCAGAATGCTTTTTCTGATTTTTGCTTTTCCAACCCAACTTACATGCTTGGCATTCCCTGGAGGTTTCTCATCTAAAAACTAGCCAGAGCCAAAGAAAGACTAGCTCAGAGCTGAGCTTCTGAGCCCAGACAACTTTGACCAGGTGCTGCATTAGAGTTATAGCCCAGGTTCTAAATCACTGTTCTTCACGTATTATTCTGATTAGTCAGATTTTTTCTTTCCCTTGCAAATTCTGACAAAAGTAAAATACCTTTGGAATATCCCTTTTCTTATGCAAACCGTGGACCCCTACATATGTAGCCTTTCTATTGATGAGTTGACTCTCTATTGATATAATGGTAGGGCTGACCAATATCATTTCATGCAGCCAAGGATTAACAATGTGTTAAAAAGATTAGGTTACATGATTATTATTTTTTTTATATGCAGCATAACATGTTTCTGTTATTTCTTTGCCCTATTTGATTTTGTGGTATATGTTTTTCTTTTTTTCTTTTTGCATATTCAAGCAATTATTGAAAAATAACTTTATGTGTACCATTCTCAAATACGCAGAGTTTGATCACAACTTTCCTTAAGTATGATTTTAAAAGAATAGGTTTAATACTAAGTTATTAAAAATGACACTATTCCAATCAAACTTTTTCACACAGCATTTTTTTTTTAAAAACCCACGATTTTTGGATTCATCTTCCCTAAACATATACTACTTCATGCAATTTTTGGAGGAGACAGTGACAAACTAAGAGGACGACATTGTTATTCATCCTTATATCAGATGAACTGAATTTAATAAATTGCACTATTTCACTCCTGTCAAAATCCATGACAAATTTGTTTTACATCCGTAGTGTGTGTATGTGTTGGGCGGGGGAGGATCCACTGTTTGTTTCCTCCCTTCCAAGGTGTTCATAGGATGTGGTGAAAAAAAGTCAAGACAACAGACATAAAAAATTACCAGATCACACCATTGTGCCTGCCAAGTCGACTTTTATGACCCAGCCTACAGACACCCCAGCTCTCTACCCTAAGGAAAGGTGTAATAAGAATCAGAAACTCCCCTAATCAGAAACTCAGTGTGGGAGTTAACTCCCATACGGTCTGATCTGCCTTACTAGTACTCTATTTTGATCTGATATTGATAGGACTTCAACCTGATTTTGCTGTGATCACTGCTTGTCAAAGGTGCACATATTCATTTTGGCAATTTTTTATTTTATTTTATTTCATTTTTCCTTTGAGTCAGTGTTGATTCCTGGTGACTGCCTAGACAAGTCTCTGCAGTTTTCTTGGCAAGTTTTTAGAAGTGGTTTCCATTGCCTGCTTCCTAGGGCTGAGAGAGATGGACTGGCCCAAGGTCACCCAGCTGACCTTGCGCCTAGGCTGGACTAGACCTCACAATCTCCCTCTTTCTAGCCTGGTGCCTTAGCTACTACACCAAACTGGCTCTCATGTGTTGGCAATATCAACAATATTTGGATCTTTCCACACACCAAGAACTAAGCATAATTCTTGCTTGAGACAAAAGACAAAAAGGACAGAATTATGGTTCCTCACTGATGAAACTGCCTGTTTGACAGAGCTGCCAACACATCTGACTCCTCTACAACCTCTTCATCCCCAAGCTGTCCTCTCCCTCTGTCAGCAGGAGGGAATGAATCTCAGCTGGGCAAAGTGCTGCAATGAGGAAAGCTTTAAACATTTTCCCTTTGTCTCTTGCTTGCACACAAGTAGTCTTTCTGTCACCCTGCTGGCTCTGAATATCCTTCCTTCCTTCCTTCCTTCCTTCCTTCCTTCCTTCCTTCCTTCCTTCCTTCCTTCCTTCCTTCCTTCCTTCCTTCCTTCCTTCCTTCCTTCCTCCCTCCCTCCCTCCCTCCCTCCCTCCCTCCCTCCCATGCTACATCTATGCCTAGGGCTTTTATACAATTTATACCATGCCCCTTCCCAAAGTAGCATTTTCATTCCATTCTATTCCCCCACCCCACTACTTGACCTTTAAGGCTGGTTAAACAAGACCTGGATGGCAGAAAATCTGGGATGATAATCCAGTTCTAGTTCTTATTTCCTGCACACTGTGATTTAGCTTAACCTGCTAACCTTTTCCTGGTGTGCATCAGCTTATTCATTCCTTTTCTTATTCTTCATCTCTCTTGCAACCGACTGGGTTGACCTTGCCAAACATTAGGCTGGTCATTTTTCTCCCTGAGGCAAAAGCCAAGATTAAGCCCATCTTTCATTCTATGTACAAGAAGCCAATGGATGGACAACTGGATTGCACTTCAACATTGTCAGTGGGTTAGGGTTCACTGCCAATGCAGGATAGATAATGTGACACAGCTTTATCCTAAAGAGAAGATAAACCTTGGTGGGCTCAAAGGAGACATCTGGGGGCCTGGCAGTGCCACATCCTCCAGCCCCCACCTCCAAGCATATTATTTATCATTATTTATTTATTTTACAGGTGTCTCCACAATGGTTCTGAGTGAGCTTCAAAATGTGATCAAATAATATTGTGATAAAATTAAAGACATGAAACCCTAAAAGGCCCGGTTAAAACAATTTGCATCCCTGTCTTGAAGAGTAATACAGAGAAGGCCTACTTCAGCTCCAGTGTCGGTTTGCTCACTTCATTTCATCTTGATTATAGGCTTTATAATGATGCCTCCAACCATGACTTACCGGATTTGACTCTAGACCTGCATCACAGTTAATCAAGTGTCTGCCCTCACAATCATTGCTTGCAACATTTACTATGAAGTGTCATAGGTTCTGACAGGGGACATGAGATGGTTGGCCTCTTTATTAAGTGCACGGGGGATTTTATTATTCCATGTCTGTTTTGTGTCAGTCAGTTTTGAGAAAACATCTCCCATAACTGCTTGGAATACAACCCAATTCTTCAGCCTCCAGTGTGGACCAGACTAATAGGTTATTTCTCTTCTGATTGGGCCTTGATTTACAGTGTAATCCAATCTCTCCAATTTCCTGCTGGCGAGAGGACAGCAAGATGGAAGTTAGGCTGGGAAGATGTTTGTGTCTCTCCCTCTCTGCTGATACTGCTTTTTTAAAAAAGAAAAGAAAAGAGAGGAAAAAAATGGTACTTGCAAGAAACCCATTAGCCCTGATCCAAGTCTGGTCAATTTTTTCTCCTTAGTTGGGGAAAAAGTTGCCTATGCTGTGTCATATATTCTTCTCTAATGTTGATCCTCAGACACCAGGGAAGGAAAGGACTATGGATTTCAACAAAGGGCATGAGAGGGGAATGATGATAGACAGCTCAGGCTCCATAGACTACAGGTAGTCCTTGCTTAATGACCACAGTTGGGACCGGAATTTAGGTCATTAAGCAATGTGGTCACTAAGCAAATCATCACATGACCAGACCCAATTTTACAACCTTTTTTGTGGTGGCCATTAAATAAATCACATGGTTCCTCACTGATTTTGCTTGCAAGACCCTGGCTGGGAAGGTCACAAATGGTGACCACAAGACCCCGGGATGTTGCAACCATTGTAAGTGTGAGCCGGTTTCCAAGCACCCAGATCATGATCACGTGACTACAGGGGCACTGTGACAGTTGTAACTTTGGGCACTGGTCATAAGTGACTTTTTTTAGTGCCTTCACTTTAGTAACTTCAAACAGTCACTAAATGAATGGTTGTTAAATGAGGACTACCTGTATTTCCAAAATCTATGAAGCAACTTCATATATATGCCTTCTTAGAAAACTTAAAGAACACACTAGTAGAGAAAGAGACAAAGATGATTATGATGATTAATTTTAAAACAAAGAAAACTAGGGCCAGACCTAGTTGTGAAACATGTTTTAGGTGGCAGATGCTATGAGAAAGCAGTGATAATCTCCTAGTCGATTCCTGGGCCTTCTCTCTGTAAGACAACCGGAGAACAATAAGGTCTAATTGGCAGTCCATCTAGCTACTGTTTATGCAGCATGGAAGGAAATGTGTTCTTATATTTCATATAGCAAAATGTTTTTGTTTATTAACTAGGTTTATCAGGCCATCTAATTCAAACAATATGACTCTGGGCAGCATATAATAACAAAAAAACAAAGCATATAATAACAAAATAAAAAAACCAAAAAAAAGTCAGTCCAGAAGTAAACAACGACAAAAAACTCCTCACCTATAAAGGAATGTAGATCTGACCTTGGGGAAAGTATGAGAGATCTGTTAAGGAGGGAAGGAAGCAGCGAGCTGTTAAGCAGAGATTTGGAGAAAAGATTACAAAATGCAGAGGTGGAAGTGTGAGAAAACAACTCAAAATAACCCTCCCTTGATTTTGTTTAGTATAAGAGGGAATAGAATGGAAGTTGGGCAGGTTTTCAGGACTTTGTTGTTATACCCTACAACAAAAAATAGCATTCCTGGAATCCCTGACCTGTTTCTTGACCTGGCCTACCTTGAAGGATTGACATCAATCTTAAAAGCCTCTCCAAATTCAAGGTACAGTTGTTCTGAGTTTCTTTCTCACACCTTTCTCTCTGTTTTAGGACCGTGTAATCTCTTCTGCAAGTCCCCCCTTAATGGCTCTCTCTCATACTTCTTCTAAAGTCAACTCTACATTCTTTTACCCATCTCCACTGAGTTTTAAGCAAGTCTAGTTCTACCTACTGCTAGGTATTCCAGCATGACTTTATGCAAACCATCTGTCTTCTCTTCTTCTAAGTCTTGGCACATCATGCATTCACCCTACTTTCTCACTGCCCTGTTGGCAACTTTCACAAATCTCCTCTTGAATAACACTGTGGAACGTTACACATCATGCTTTGGACTTTTAGCTCTCTTTATAATAAATCCTACAACTCAAGAGTAATTCAGCCCAAAAGGACGAAAGACTCCATCAGGATAAAATTAGAACATGTAGACATGAACTTCCATGTCTGTCTGTCAGCAACCCCCTGCTGTATTAATCCTTCTCTTAACTTACACTAGACCTTGAGCAATATAACTGATTTTCAAACCCTCCCCCATGCCTTTATCCAAGCTGTTTGTACATGGAACTTTGCCCACACTCAGACACTGAACTGCATTCCAATTGCAATTGGAAATTTCCACACTTAGGATGAAAAATACATCAACACCCCCTGTGCTCTCTGATGGGTGATATTCACATTTATTCAGAGAAAGAAGAAGGAAGATTATTTGTGTTGTACAAGGGGCAGAAAAGAAAACCATTGTAACTTCTTAAGGAAGCATTGGTTAAGCAAGGTAGGGTCGTTATAGAAGATCAACATTTGTCATTGGGAATACAATGCTTCCTGTCTCTGCTGTATTCAGCTTTCTTGTATGGCATTTAACATTTTTCAAGAATATTTGCTTCTGGGGATGAATTCATTCCTTCATATTTTTTTTTCCTGATGCAGCAGAAAGACTGTCAGTAAGTTACAATCTTAACAAGGAAGCATCTGCAGTACAAGTAATTTTACATAATAATAAACAGTGATTAAACTGCAGATAATTTCATAAAAAAGAAATAAAAGTAGATGGTAACATCTATAACTCAAAGACCCTCTTAAAATGTTCTGTTTTTAATAATTTCCTGAAGCTTAACAAGGTGGGAGCTGGCTGGTTTTCAGGGAATAGGGAGTTCCATAACATCGATGTCGCCACAGAAAAATATATGTTGGCCTCCATCCCCTTCATCTTCCAAAACTGGGGAACTCTTAGTAAATTCTCCAGCAGTTCCACAATGAGTGATTCAAAACTGAGTGAAGAAGATGCTCCTGGTGATCCATTAAAGGTGAAAACTTTGAAGCAGAATTTGAAATTGAAGTGGACAAGTAAATAATATTAAGAATGTTTTATCAATCAATGGCTTACAGGATGACATTTGTATGGCTTATGGGTGGCTTCAGAAATAATTTGCAGTGGGTGTAAAACAGCATCTTTCCCACATTTTCAAATGTCTCATTGATGGCTAAATGGCTGCCCGATCTCTAGCTCCATGGGAGATAGAATGTATTTAATTTATTTTAAAATGCCCTAGCACCTTCTTTGTTCTCTGCCCTACCCACTTCACTTCTTTTCCCCTCTCAGTATTCCCAGGCTGCATCCACTCTGTCTAATGAGATACACTGTCTGTTACAGAAAACCTGACTGTCTATCTTCTACATTTATTGTGCGTAGGCTTGGAACAATGAGAGACGTTTCAATTGGTCTTCAGGAAGGGATCAGAAGATACTATAAAGTCTCTGGAAATATTAGAAATGATGCCTAAATTCAGGGTCAGTCAGTTTACTATGAATATATAGGATGATTCCAGACTCAGCACAACAAAAATTATGAAGCTGGCTTCTACTGAAGTGGTTTGTCCAGAGGTGTCTCCTTCAGCTGCTAGCATCCTTCCAAAAAGGTGTTTCTCTTGCATTTATGCTTTCAATTCAGATGCTAAAGGCTGAACTGAAAATCTATTGCATGAAAAGAAGAGACTGACTCTGAGTCATCAGTTCAACTACTGTATGGTATGGATTGTAGGTATACATCTAAAGAGAATGAGGATCAAGTCCAGTTCGGGCCCCTAAATCCTGCTCAGGACATATTACCCATACCTGCAATCACACAGAAGCAGTGGTGTGTTAAGCATGCCCAAAATACCCTCCATTAAACATTGCCATCTTATGGGACCTAGGAAGCATGCCTTCTCTGTCATGGCCCCCACGATCTGGAACAGCATCTCCCTGAGATAAGGATGGTGCCATCTCTCCTGGGGTTCTGGAAAGCTTCAAAAAGCTGGCTTTGGTCCCAGGCCTGGGGTTGATGTTTATTATTTGTTTAATGGGCCCTCCTTCTTTTGTTCATTTTGCTATTTATGAGATCATTTAGTCTGTCCGATTTAATGTTTTTAGTGTTTTTTATGTTTTTTCTAGTTTTATATGCTGTCCATTGTCTACTGGAATTGGTCAGCCAATAAATTTAAATAATAAAATACTAAAATAAAATAAAGGGGTATCAGAAGGAAGTGAACACCAAACTGTCTGGAAAGGTGATGTGGGGGAGAGGCCAAATCCATGAACATTGTTACAACAGCTTTCTTGCAAATGCAATTTGTCTAAAGCACTGGAGGCCCGAGAATGCAGGATCCCTGCCAGCAGTTACTACAGCGTCCATGGTGGGGAATACCTGTCTACACAGGTCATTGTTGCTGTATTTGTTTTCTTCCTCTTGCTTCTCAGCCAAGATATAAACAGTTGGAATCCCAAACTGAAAAACACACTTCAGTGAAAGGCAAATTCCAGCTTGATGATTGACCATTGCATACCAGAGCCTGAATAAGCACAGCAAGATTGGCTTCATTAAATTGATTTCTAGAGCCGGTTTAATGCTGGGGTTAAGGCACCAGGGTAGAAACTGGGAGACTGTGAGTTCTAGTCTTGCCTTAGGCACAAAGCCAGCTGGGTCACCTTGGGCCAATCCCTCTCTCTCAGCCCTAGAAATGAGGCAATGGCAAATCACTTCCAAAATTTTGCCCAGAAAACTGCAGGGACTTGCCCAGGCAGTCACCAGGAGTCAAGACTGATGCCCCTCCCCCCAAATCTCTGCTTGAGTTTTCATTGCTGTCTCCTTCCTCTTGGGTCCCTGATGGTCTCTGTAGATTAAGATGGTTTGGTTTTGTAGATGTGAGTTTAATCAGGTTTTGCAAATCCCATAGAGGTACTGCTACCTGACTTACAAAATACTGATCTGCCCTGTAGCTCCCATTTTTTGGTTAGAATATCCATTTCTCTCTCATTGACTTGAGAAGCTGGATATAGTGTTTTGCTTCATAAACATCTTGTGGAAGAGCTTAAGTGACAGTGAAGAATCTGAAGATGTGACTGTTTGTGAAAATGTTGGATGACAGGGACACAACTGATAGATTTATGCCTGGAAAGAGAGGGAAAAAATGTAAGAGAAAGGTTGACAACTTTTTTAGGCCCTAAATGTCATTGCAATAGGATAACCTAGGTGAGCCCTCATTGTCCCCAAATGAAAGAAAGAAAGAAAGAAAGAAAGAAAGAAAGAAAGAAAGAAAGAAAGAAAGAACTCACTAAGTTTTACAAAATCAGTAAAGTCTTACAGTGTGGTATTCTTAAGATCTCATGAGAAACTGTAGACATAAGACATAGGTTGTGCTTTCTGGAGATATAGGAGGTCCTTGGTATATAACCCAAGTGTATTTACATGCAGTACATGCACACACATGTATTCACATACAGTGCATGCACACACATCTGGGAATTGAGCCCACATGGGCAGGGTCTTGTGACATTCAAACCTTGGGTATGTAAGGGAAACTGATACCCTCAAAGATCTAAGACAAAGCTGTGAGAAGAATTGTTTATTAAAGAACAAAAGCAAGTTAAAACCACAAATCAGGGAAATGAGAATCAAGCATTTAAGTGAAGATGCTAACCTATTAGGGGCATTAAAATCAGGCATAAAATACAACAAACATGAAAAAGGCAATGTTTCTGCAAGAACCAGTGAAAATAATGTTTGCATTTGAGAAATAATTTGACTAGAAAACCTACTTCTGTAACATTTCAAGCAAAATTTTGGAAATAGAAAAGAGAATAGTAAGGCCAGGTTTTGAGACAAGTTGGGAGAAGCAAGACTGGGAGTGGCCTAAAAGCAGAACTGGGAATAATTCCTAAAGACGGGTTGAAGAGGAAGCTTCAGGCAGGATTGCAGAAATTGGGTTCATGCTCATGGTCCGTGGAATGAGAAAAAGATAGAGAGAGAACAAAGCAATTGTCTTCTGGAGCAATTAGAAGAGCCTCTGTGCCATAAATGAAGGTGTTGGACTAGGCCTGGGAAGGCCGAAGTTCACATCTAGCCTCAGCCATGGAACTTCTTTTGTGATTTCATTATTTATTTATTAAATTTGTACGCCATCCATCTCCCCCAGTGGGTGACTCTGGGCCAGCCCCAGTCATTCAGCCCACAGGGTTGCTGTTGCTGTTGCCAGATACAAAGAAGAGAGATGGTTTTATGGTCCCTTGAGCTCCTGCAGTAAATGTGGGACATAACTTTAGTATAAGCAAGTTAGAAAAGAAAGCGAAGTTACAACAAAAGTATACCTGTCTTTGCCTGAATCTTGGATATGGGAGCAATTCAGAGTAATGTAGGTTTTCCTGAGGAAGGAAGGAAGGAAGGAAGGAAGGAAGGAAGGAAGGAAGGAAGGAAGGAAGGAAGGAAGGAAGGAAGGAAGGAAGGAAGGAAGGTTGGTTTGTTGCTCAGTCGAAAATGAAGCTGCATCTTGGATGGCAGGAATCCTTTTGTGGGGAGGATGTTAGTAACTAAATTAAACAACTAGACTAGACTAGACTAGACTAGACTAGACTAGACTAGACTAGACTAGACAAAAATAATATAAAATAAACTGAAAGAGCACAAAATCTTTGCAGAATGACCCATCCAGATCTGGGAATCATACTAAGGTGTCCATCAGGAAGAAAAAAGGAATTTTTATTTTCATTCTCCTTTATGCATGAGGTGAAGGAATAAAATGAGGGGCTTCTTTAGTTTAAATCCATTGAGACAAGAAGTAATTGTCTCATTCCCCCAAACCCACATGGGTCCCATAGCATTATGTGGACACAGCAGTTCAGTCCCAATCTTGCATTGGTGCAGTACGTGCATATGGAAAGGACCTCAGTGGACTTATTACCAGATCATTCTCTTGGCACTGGTGTCAAATGGATCTCTTTGGTTGTACAAGTCCATGGACATCTCCAAGGAGATGAGAGAGGTGGGGATTCAAGTAGAAGCAATGGGCCCCTAATTCTGGAAATGAGGCTAAGAACCAGACTAGAACAGACATCGTGCTGGGAGGAGAACACAAGAACATCAGGAGACTACAGGAATGCTGCAACATCTTGAGTTAAAAGCATAAGACATCTTGGAGATCTAGACAAAAGCTTAGTGCCCCAACTCAGGACAACTCTAGGATTCAGAGCTCTAGGATTCAGAAACTTTTAGGGATATCTGTGTGGTGCTCAGGGTGGGACAGAACAAGAGGACTGTAATGCACTTAGATCTACATGATATCAACAATGCTTCAAGAGATGGGGAAAAGAAAAAAAGTGCCAGAAGACAGCTTGGAAAGTAACAATCCTGAGAATATATCAGTATTCTGATGTGTTTTTCCTGCCAAGGCTGTAGACTGGCTAGTTTACAATGCCCTGATAATTAGACATATGAGAGCCAGGGTGATGTAGTGATTAAGGTGACAGAGTGGGGAGGCTGAGGTTCTGTACTCCCTTAGGCACAGAAGCCAGCTGGGGTGACCTTGGGCCAGACACTCCCTCTCAGCCCTACCCCAGGGTTTGCTACAAACCAGCTAAAAAGCAAAACCTCCTATTGCATCATGCACTGACAGCTTTGCTGCATCAGTTGAACACAATGCAAAATGAGTGGGCCCTGCAACCAAGCAGGACAAATGCTGACAACAGCAAAAATGACATCAATTTGCAGCTTTGGATGTCCAGATACTAAGCTGCACAAAGGCATTTCCAACACTTCTTTGGGATTTGTGCCAACTGAGTTTTGGCAACATGATAAACTGGGTTAAAATGAGTCTGAGATAGTTCAATGGGTTGTGGGAACCAACCATTATCTTAGCAAGTTTGGTGAACGAATTCATCTCATTAGGCTACAATAGCATTTATTTGTCCATAATGTGCAATTTGGACAGGCTAGTTATGCTTTATTAACCAAAGTTGGGCCTTCTGTGAACTCATCCCATAAATATGTGTCTAAACCCACCTCAAAGACATGATTCATGTTCCTGGCTGTCCCCCAAATTCCTGACATAGCTGACTTTGCTGCTATTTCTGGAACAAAATTGATGTTCCGAGACTAAACGTCAGAGTAATGTTTAAAAAAAAAAGATACAAGACACAACCAGACATCGATAGTAAGCCAGCAGATCTGAGCTCCTTCTTAAGAGCCTGGAACCCTGCACTGATATTGAGTCACGGGCCATGTACACTTGTAGCAGAAGGAGGAGAAACAATTGTGAGAGGGGAGCAGCAGTAGGATGGCTGTGGGGGAATTCTGTTTTTCAGTGTTCCTCTGCGCTCAATACCCACTGCAAGTAAAACAGGGAAATTTCTGATGTACTGCTTTTCTGTGGGAAAAGTTGGTTTCTGCAGATGAGCGTTCAGAAATAGAATCTCTCCATTTGTGTTCTAAAGTGGACTAGTCGATTTTTCTGGTCTTTCTCCCACCTCATCTTCTTCACTCCTCTGCCATCATGGAACTGATGCTAGCAGCAATGCACAAAGAATCTTGGGGAGAAACCAAAGCACAGCTGTACTGCATCTGCCTTGCAAGGGGAAAATGCTAGGTTTCATCTCTGATATCTTCAGTTTTAAAAAAGAGGATCAGAAAGTAGGTAGAATGAAGAACCCTTTGTGTCTGGAGCCTTAAAGATCAACCACCAGAGTAGTCAATACCATGCTAAATGGACAATAGATTAACTAGTGCAAGCAAGTTTCCTAGATTAAATGACCTTGAGATGTTTTTTGATTGTCAGCTTTCAATTTCTTTTAAATCAAATTTTAAGTGCTATTTACTTATTTATTATTAGATTTGGAGGCTGCCCAACTCCTACAGTAGATGACTCTAGGATGTTAAGATTTATGTTTAGAGTTTACTTAATAGTAATATTTCTGTACAATGAAAAGGAAATCTTACATGCAGGTAAGAGGGAACCTACTAATTTCTACCAATATCAGGCAACTGTCAACAATAATATCTGATGGACAGAAATAATAGAGGAAAAAAAGGTTATTATGGAATTCTGAACATCTCAATAATCTTTACGTCCCATTCTTGCACAATATAGTATGACTAATATGCTATTGCTTATTTCTGACAGTATTAGTAAGATTTTTCTCCAATAAAACCCAACAAGGTAACCATACTGTTAAGACAATGATGATCAAAGGGGAACCATGGCATTCCTGAAAACACCACAAATAGCCATTCCAAAAAGAGTTGTTCTGTTCCTGGAGCAAGCAGAAGAATTAGCTACCAAGAAGGTCCATCATATGTTCTGGGATGTTACCTCTCTTGGTTTCTCATACAAGTGAATACTAATACTAATATTAATACTAGTACTACTACTAATAATAGTAATACAGCTTATATCCTGCGGTGATACCTTTAACACCATCAAACAACATCTGTCTGTCCCAGATCCTTGATAAGGACTTGAAAGGTGGATAAAAATGCCAAATCCAGTTTAAACATCTGGCTGGCTGTGCGACCAACCATCATCATCATCATCATCATCATCATCATCATCATCATCATCATAAAAAAAAAACTCTGTAGTGGTCCTTCAGTTGTGGAGATTGGAAAAAGCAAGTCATTTTTGCCAGAAGTCTCAGTTACACTGAGAGCCTGTCTACTGCCAACATTAAATTGCATTCCCATCTATCAGGCTGAGCTTCTTTCTCTGAGAAACTGATACTCATGCAAGTCGCTGATGAGGAGTGCTGAGTCACACTGCAAATCATATTCAGCAGAAAGTTTTTCTCTCTCCCTTTAGTTTATACCCCTTTCCCCTTCTTCTCCTGCCTAAAAAAAGCAAAGCAAGGAAATTCCAGCTATAGGTGAAGAAAGAGAGGGAGGCTTTTACACACATTACCCAGCATGAGATCCATCTTGGGGTGTACTCATGTGCCTTTAAAGAAGAAGAAGAAGAAGAAGAAGAAGAAGAAGAAGAAGAAGAAGAAGAAGAAGAAGAAGAAGAAGAAGAAGAAGAAGAAGAAGAAGAAGAAGAAGAAGAAGAAGAAGAAGGTCTCCTCCATTACAACATTCCTATGCATAATAAACCATTTTGCTTCTTTGTTCTGAAGGTTACCTATCCAGCTCCCCTTTTCAGACCTTAATAGTCCATTCTTGTTACTGAGGCACCATTTCATATTTCAAAACTGTGGGGGACCTTCAACCATTCATAGTATAAGGTAGGCATCAGGCCTATACATTCACTCTGATGAGACCCTTTGCAGTGTGAAGGCATCCCAATTCCCATCAAGGAGATGTGACTTGCTTCAACGAGCAACTTGGATTGCCTTGCAACTTCAACCACTCTTTGCAATCTGCCAGATGAGGCTTCAGTGCTGGACCTACACATGTGCAGAAGCCTGTTCTGACTGTTACAAAGATTGCTCAAGGTTATTGGAGTAGGCAGAGTGAATCAACACAAATGTCTCATTTTGGACTTGGAAGCAATGGCCCAGTTTACCTGGCAAAGCAGCTTCAAAGGGGTGCTCCACTGAAGATCTTCCTAAACCTGGTGGACCTTCTTGAAGGCTAATCACAAGAAATTTGTAATGGTATGTGGGAATGACCTTGAGAGGCAGGAAGAAGAGCCATAGCCAGGGCAATGGTCAAATAAAAGGCAACTTAGCCAACAGCAGGAATGTGGTTGTGGCAAATGTCTCAGAAGGGACCTTCCCTAGTTTCTTGGGCTGTAAAGGTGATGAGTGAGAAATGGACTTCCAGACTTGCAAGACTCTGTCAATGTAACCTTACAATAAAATGGAGCTAATTCTTCTGGGTGTGCTTCTTCTCTGAACTACCTCACAAGGCTGAAATAAATCTTGCAAGTCTGAAAGTACATCTCTCCCCTCTTGATTTTGCAGTCTAAGAAACTAGGGAGGGTCCCTTCTGAGACATTTCTCATTCCCACATTCCTGATGTGGGCTCAGCTGCCTCTTATCCGACCATTGCCCTGGCTGCAGCTCTTTCCCATCTGCCAAGGTCATTCCCACATACCATTACACAATCTGTACTGTAGGGAGGACCACTACTCCCTTCTGCATGTGTAAATTGGCACACCAAGTTAAACATTCTTAGTTCTACTTGGTGTGCAAATCCCAGGACAGGAATGCACAGATATATATATGGTTGGATGGTTGGATGAAGGAATGGTTGGATGAAGGCCACACTCGGGGAGATAAGCATTCCCTTAGCCCCCAACAGGAGCGTGGGAAGTTTAAGAAGATGAGACTGGTACCACCCTAAGGAATTCACTATGTTTTGGCTTGCTGGCTTGGGAAGTTAGATTCAGTCTGGAGAGATTTCTGTCTTGAGGTGGAAGCTAATAAACGCAACAGAACTGTATCTGCACTGTCTTGTGGAGTTCTTTGGCCTGCACCTGACATCCATCCATACACACACACACACACACACACACACATATTCTCCAGCTTCAACTGAGCATGAGAAGTTGGAGAAGTACCAGGGCCTGAAGGAGGAAGTAGAGAGGATGTGGAAAGTAAAGGTGGTAGGAGCCCTCAGGACCATGACTCCTAAGCTGGGAGAATGGCTCCAACAGATCCCAGGAACAACATCACAGCTCTCTGTCCAGAAGAGTGCAGGGCTAGGAACAGCTAAGATACTGCAGAGAAGCCTCAAACTCCCAGGCCTCTGGTAGAGGACCCAAGATTGAGGAAGACCTGTACCACCCATAGGGGTGAGAGGGGGATTTTTTTTTTTTTTTTCCTGAGGTAGTCTTTCCAAAGTTGTGTCCTGAAAATGGGGAAGAGATGAGCAAACCATGAAAAAAGGAGAAGGTTCAGAAAAGATTACTCATTTCTGGGAAAGAGGAAAGCATGAGAAAGAAACCAAAGTAACTCTGCCTGATTTTGCTTGGTATAAGATGGAGTAGAGAGAAACTGTGGCAGGCTGCCAAGATTATTATTATACCCTGCAACAACAAAGAACATTCCTAAAATCCCTGCTGCTTCTATTTCTTGACCTTGTCTACCTTGAAGGGCTGACAGGAGGGATTGAAGCCAATAGTGGGAGGAGCACAACCTTCTCTCTTCTGGACAACCAGCACTCTGTCTCTTTCTTTAAAATAAAACATGAGAAGCTGTGTCTTACAGGAGAACCTTGGATTACTGTAATATTTTCTATCTGGTGCTAACTTTGAAGACCCCTTACAAGCTTCACTTAGTCCCATATAAAGGAATTGGCTGGATATGTCAACACAAGCACATGTACAGACAGTAATGAAGATGACCTTGATGGAGATATGCAGGAACTGTTACCAAAAAGGGCTGAAGCATTTTGAAAGTCTAGATCAGTGTTTCTCAACCTTGGCAACTTGAAGATAGATGGACTTCAACTCTGACTGGGGAATTCTGGGAGTTAAAGTCCACCCTTCTTCAAGTTGCCAAGGTTGAGAAACACTGGTCTATAACTATGAGATCACATTCCGCAGCAGCTCAGGCAGATGCTTCCGTAATTCACTGGAGGAGGAGGAGGAGGAGGAGGAGGAGGAGGAGGAGGAGGAGGAGGAGGAGGAGGAGGAGGTCCAGCACAGACTTCCCAGATTCAGTTATTATAGCCGATCTGAATAAGTAGTTCTAGGCTTCCAGTGGAGTTGATTTCATGGTCTGGTCTACCTAGTGGCGCTGACCACATTACACAGCTTCAGGACCTGCACTGGCTTCTTACTGGCTTCTGAGTGCAATTCAAAGTGCTGTTTTTAATCTATAAACCCTAGATCTGTGTAGTCCAAGAGAAACTACTGGTGATCCTTATATCTGTGAAGTGTGTGGGGCTAAGGTTCACATTCACTGTTTCTCATAGCCTGGGTTATAGAATAACCTTCTTCTGGAAATTACTCTGAACCCCACATTATTAGCATTCTGGACATTATTAAAAACTGAACTGTTTAAGGGGATCTATGAACACTGAGATGTTGCCATTGTGCGATCTAATATTATTGTTGTGGTGGTGGTTATTGTTACTGTGATTTTGTTTTTCCATTTTATTGACATTTTCATTTTTATTCTTATCATTCTATTACTTTTTTTAAAAAATATTATTATTTCTTGTTAACTGTCGAGAATCTGGTTTAACTGACTAGGCATAAATCAAATCAATCAGTCAAAGAAACTTCATCAGAACATTGGAAAATCAAACTCTTTATTGCCCATGCTGATTGGCAGAAGATCTCTAGAGCTGAAAAAACAGGAGTGTTTGCTTTCAATAACCATTTTTTTCCCCTGCTTTGTTTTGAAAAGTCATGGATCCTGTCTGAAATAATCTGCACGTCAAACATATGTTCCACTATTGAGTCAGTGGAAGATCCTTCCTCTTATTTCTAGATTCCAAAAGAA
Organism: Python bivittatus; assembly: GCF_059951505.1. Taxonomy (NCBI): domain Eukaryota; kingdom Metazoa; phylum Chordata; class Lepidosauria; order Squamata; family Pythonidae; genus Python; species Python bivittatus. Next base: position 18,746,104 of record NW_028277097.1, read on the forward strand.
GGCACAGTTGAGGTTGGGGCACATTCAACATTTTGAAAGGACATGGTAGGGCTGCTCAAAACTAGCTGTCAATGGAGTCTTGCTTATTCAGAAAATAGTTACCATGTTGCTGTGAACAGTAAGAAAATACATATTATCAGAAGATGAACCAATCTTTGAGAATCCTCTCTAGCATTCCACTGGGAACTCTAGACATCCTTGAAAATAAATATATTGATAGAGGCTGAAACTCTGTTTTGCATTATGACAGCTTCTCTTACTTCTCCTCCTTTTTTCACACTAAGGGAGATAAGTGTGCTAAGGGCACACTGCTTGGGGACATATGGGTGGTGCCCATGGACATAATCACACCTTCCCTTGTGACATTTTTTGAAAAGTTTTAATTGAACAAAGCAGCTAAGAAGCCTATGCAAATTAGATAAATTTCCAATTCAAATCCTTAGCCTGATTCAGAAAATGGATCTGATTCCATTAAGTTGAATCAATTCAGGAAAACAGTTTCTTTCAATCCAGCCATTTGAACCAAATCATCAAGTTCATGTGACTCGATTTGGATATTTAAACAGGCTTGGGAAAAGCCATTTCCTTGCGTGCACAAAAGCACCTAAAGCATCTGAGTTGATTTCAGAAGACCCAATTTAACACAAGATTGCATGCTTACTTTCCAATTCATTTTGGAAAAGTAACTCAGAGGCTTGTCTCTGAGTAGAATGTTTCTCTGCCTCTAGTCGAAAATTTGCAAGCATCTTGTTTTGAATCATGCACATGTCTGGCTTGGAACCAACTATTCTCTTGGACTCAGTGTTCTTCCTTCACACACACACACACACACACAAACAAGCAAGTACATTATTCTTATCTATCTGATGACAGCTTTCTGTAACTCTGTCCATAGCAAAATTTGTAATAGCACCCCTGATCTGCAGGTAACCTAGATGTTCATTTGTACTTGTATTTGTAGGTCACCTCAACCCAGACCTTATAGGAAGAAACAGTTTGTTGCCTCCATTCTTCTCTATACAAAAGGATTTTTTTTAGTGGCAAATTAATGGGGTGGCTTTGCCCTTGCTATAGAAAAAACTGGACTAAAGCAAAATCACCAGGCTATGCCATTCTTTATTACTGGTAGACATACGTTGTTCAGTTCTGTTACTTGGCAACACTGTTTGTATGCTTCAGTGCTATTTAGGGTAGCTAAAATACCATTCCTTCTGGCTGCATGTGAGGAAGAGGTGAGTGAGAGAAGATCTCTTTGCTGGCCTAGCAAAGTTCAAATGACATTAAACTCTTATACCTGTTTACGTCTCTGGAAAAGGTGACACACAGTGGATTCTACAACAGCCTACATGTGTTCTTTTTAATTGTATTATGTTAACCTAATCCACAAAAGACACGTGCAAATACGTAAAAAAAAAAAAAAAAAAGCCTTAAAGGATCATGCTGTCTCAGTCTTGATAAACATATTAATTAAAAAAGGGAAAAGGGAAGGGAATTGTGTTATAAACAAAAGAGCTCCATAAATGTCAATCGTATTGCTCCAAAGTCTTGTTCCTTTCCCTTTAACTATTTCAAATGTTGAAAATCAGTAAATATCATATCAACCAGCTATTTGGGGAAATCAGACACAGGGTTCTAGGGCTTTATGATAAATCTTTTAGGCAACCCCCATGCCTGGAAATTCTGCAATTCTTTATATAATTAATAGCAATATATTACATGTATATACTGCCCAATTCCCAGCTCCTCTGGGTAGGTCACAAATGGTTAAAAAGATTTAAAACATTTATATTTTCATAGATTCCAAATATTCCAAGATGAACATTTGCATCCTTGACATAGAAAAATTGATTCAGAGTCACACAAACAATTATTTTGCCAATAGCCCAAAGCAACACTATTAGGACAAGACCAAACCATATTAAATTAAAATTTCAGCTTCTGGCTTATACAACTTTATCCAATTGTTTTTGTTCTTTCCCTCCTATATCCAACACTATATGTGGAATTTGGGTGAACAGTAGAGGGATTGGATTTCTTCCTTTGGTCCATGGGACTGTCAGCTCTTTGAGGTAGGCCAGACTTGAACACCAAACTAAAAGTACTTTTATTATAGGGCTATAGTAATAGAATCTTGCACCTTTGAATGTGCCTTCAATGTGCAATCATCTCACCTGGCCATTATTTATTGTCATTAGGTAGCTGAGTTTGTTCCCATCCTCCAATGATAATTTCATTTTCCTTTCTATATCTTTCTCATTTCTGCACCTTTTGTACTTTTATATCCATATTGGAGGCAGGGGTGAAATTATATATCAGAATTAGATATATGGTCTGGATGAATAAAGGTCATAACCTGCATTGGATCCAGTCTCACAATGGCAAAGGGTGTCTATCTTCTGGCAATTGAGGAATGATCAGAAATATCTTGCTTGCACCTTCCAGATGAGTCCTTACTCAAAAGATGAGTGACATTCACCAACACTTTATACCATTCTGCTGATGGATCCCTGGGCACATGGAGGTGGGGCAAAAGAACCATCTCTTGTGATTGGTTGGTCCATAGTTGCTCTCTGAATGGCTACTGGCCCTATTTCCCTGTCAGATCAAGGATGGATAGAATGTCTTGCAAATAGCTAAACGATAGGCAGTGGCTTGTTTAAAATGAGTTAGTTTTAGCCTGAAATGTACCCAGAATTGTTTGGGGCTCAATTAAATGTCTGAGTCAGCCATGTTATTCTGTCACAAGAGACTTAACAGAAAGGTAATGTTGTCCAGTTTTAAAGCAGCCATTCAAGTGCTTAGCTATTGTCTTCCTCTTCTTTTCACCACCTGTAATCCTACATGGGTAGAGAATGGGTATGTCTCTCTTGGCTTCCCCCATGGTGGTACTAAACCCAATTGGTCCATCATGGAATAAAACTTTTCCCCATTGCACTAAAACTACCAACAACCCATTGGGCTGGAAGGCCAATACCAATGGCTGCTCCTGATTTTACTGGAGGTTCCATGCTTCTGCTCTGACAAGGCATGGGGGAGAAATATGTTCCCCAGGTGAGCAGCCTTGTCATGCAGACACAATCTTTGGTTCTGTTCCCATGACATGAATGAGACAGCCATCCCCTTTCCCAGTGAACTGATTCATCATGGTATGACTGTAGCACATAGTTTGGGATGAGACCTCCCTTGGGTGGAATATCTACTCTTTAACTTTTAAAAGACTGCCCCCCTCCTCCTTTTCTGACAAAGAAGGGGAAAAATCCAGTCTCATGCAATTGCAATCAGCACCATTGTGAAGAGGTTGGGTGGGGGCACATACACCCAACCCATTCCTGCCCAGTAAATCAACTTAAGCAATTTAGCAGAGAGAGACAATTTAAATACACTATAAACATCAAAACAAACTATAAACTTGGTGATTTCTGAAGACCAATAAAGACAAACTCTTTGATTGGTCAGAATTTTGACTGTCTTGAAAACATGAAAACCATAAAAGCAGGGGGGAGGGTTAACCCCTTTTGGGGAAGGATTTTAGAACTGGCCTACATTTAGATTATAATTTGTACATGGAGAAAAGAGATAGATTTAAGCAAAATGAAGGAAAAGGGAAAGAATTCTTTTTGAACAGAAATACTCATTTAGGTGTTGGCTACTTTAGGAAATGTATGAATTGTCACCTAGCAACCCCCCCCCCCAACACACACACACACCGCCTCATCCTTTTCATCTGCAGGAAAGTCTAGTGCTTCTGCCTAGAAGCTTGATAAGCTGCTTCTAAGAGACACCCAACACTTAAAACAAAGCAGTTACTCGCTGGTTTGCTTTCTCATTTACTCTGAAAAATGTTGCTTTACTGCACCCCAAAAGGGGCAGACTTTAAGCAAACGCCGCTCAGCAAAGAGACATTAATAAGGACCTCACTGGATAGAGGCTGAGCCTTTCCTCTCTCTCCTTTATTGTATATAAAGAAGAGAAACTGTATGGGCAATTTACAGTTTAGATGATAAAAGAGATCCAAGTAAATCTCCCTCTATTGAAGGTCAACTCCCTAGGGGACACATGTCCGTGTCCATGGAGATTCCGTGGTAGAAATATGGAAGTGGTTAGCAAGTGGTTTGTATTGGGAAGGAGGGAGGAAGGGAGAGAGACAGAAAGACAGAAAGAGTCAGTCTAGTGTAAGGGCAAAGGCGCAAGGCTAGAAACCAGGAGTCCATGTGATGAAGTCCCCTAGGAAGAAGGCAATGTCAAACCAGCTTCAACATTCTTGCCAAGAAGACTGCAAGGACATTCCAGGCAGTGACCAGGAGTCAACAATGACTTGAAGGTATACTGTAACATGTATTTGGGCATCCGGCTTGCTTAAGCGTTTTCCTTATTCCTTTATTTGGGGGAGAGGGGGACAACTAATTCAAATGTTGACAGCCAAGATGTATCAATAAGTCTTTGCTGCAAGTCAGGTGTAGATCTGCCCTTCTAATGATGTCTAAGATTTCTTTTGGCCAACCCTCTGTGCACTAAAAATCCACAGTACGTGTTAAGAAGACAGCTGATGGGGGACATAATCGAGACATCTAAAATCATTGATGGCATGGAGAAAGTGGAAGGGGAGAAGTTTATCTCTGTCTCTCAAAACTTCAGGAATGGAAAGGATCCAGTGAAGTTAGTGGGAAGGAATTTTAGAACAAACAAGCAAACAGAAAGTACTGCTTCACATGGCACATCATTGACCTGTGAAATTCATTACTGCATCATGTGTTGCAAGTCACTAACCTAGAGGTCTTTCAAAGGGAATTGGTTAAAGTTATGAGGGAATAGGTCTATCAAGGGCCAGTGCTCTTGAACGTTCAATGTTATCTCCAAGCTGACTGTCCTTTGCCTCCAAATACCAGCTACAGGTGAATGATGGTGAGAGAATGATATGTCTTCAACACCTGCTTGTGAGAACCTTAGAGACTTCTGGTTGGCCTCTGTAAGAAACAAAATGCTGACCTAAGATGTGCTTCAGCTGGCCCAGCATGATTATTCTGATAACATCTGGATACATTGAAAGTGCTAGAGATGTAGCTAACAGAATATATATGTGTGTGTGTGTGTATGTCTTTAGCCAGGAATGGTCAACCTAAATCCCGCAGATTTCCTTTTTAACCCTTGTAGAGAACATTGAGTAGTCCAAATGGGAAATTATCAGGCATAATGATAATTTGCTAAGGAATGAATACACTGTTTTTCTGAAGTTTATATTTTTACATTTGACATAGATTTTCTCCTCTGTAGATAAATTTCTGTTTAAATGTGTGAGTGGCCATACCTGTTTTGGTTGATAGGTTCCAAAGGTGACCTTCAATCTTTCTTTTTAAGTTCACACATCTCCACAGGATTCATTCATGAACAATTAGTTAAGATATTGTGCACACTAGATGGAGCTTGCACAATGCATCTGTCTCAGGCATTTTACCGGTTCCCTAGCCCCATGCTGGCACTTAATTGTATTTCATGACACATTTAAGAATTAACAAACTGCAAGGGAGAGTTAGAAAACAGAATATTCTACTGCTAAATGGTAGAGACTACCTTCTGATTTGACATATATTGATTAGCTATTTATATCATGGCTGAAAGATTGTCGTGTTTAATGAGCATTTAAAATATTTTTATAAATAAATCAATACAAACATGTTCCTAATTACTGAGCAGTAGATAATAAAGTGAATTGTGTTTAATATTGGTGTTTAAGTACCATCACCAGGCAACTGCTGCTGAGCACAGAGTTCTGAAATGTCTTTGAAGCTGATGGATTTTTAAGTTTATCTCTATCTCTATCTATCTATCTATCTATCTATCTATCTATCTATCTATCTATCTATCTATCTATCTATCTATCTAATCATCTATCATCTACCTATCTATCATATTTGTATAGCTGCCCATCTTATATAGTGACTCTGGGCTGCATACAAATAAAACAAAATACATAAAAGTAAAATGCATAAGAGCCAATAAAACCACAATTTAAATTAAAAGTAAAAACAAAGTAAAAAGCAAAATGACAGCCAGCATACAGAGAGTATATCAGTTAACAATCATATAACCATCCAGCAGGCTCCATTCTGCTATGGGATTCCCCAAGCTCATTGACAAAACCATATTTTGAGGGCCTTCTGTAAGTCCAACAGGGTTGGGGTGGGCCTCACCTTGGTGGGGGGGGGGAATGATGTTCCACAGGGTGGGCGCTATGGCAGAAAAGGCTTTCCTCCTAGAACCCACCAGATGCAACTCCCTAGCTGATAGGACCCACAACATGCCTCTCCTTCTGGCTCTGATGGGACAGGTAGATGTCGCTGGGGAGAGGTGGTCCTCAAATAACCTGGTCCTATGCTATATAGGGCTTTAAAGGTTAAAACCAGCACCTTCAATTGGACCCAAAAGCAAACTGGTAACCAACACAGCTCACGAAGCAGAGGTGTAATGTGTGCAGTTCTTGAAGCACACCTAACTGCCCGCACCACTGCATTTTGAACCAGCTGAAGCACCTGAAGTTATCCCAGGCACCATGAAAAGCATTTTCCTGTAGAAGTTATTGTTTGATTCCTACTCATGTTACATGCCTTTGCTATGTGGTACCGTCAAATTAAGTTGTTTGAATGAGTATAACAGTTAGATATTGCTGATTCCACATGGACTTGTGGTAGTTTTACCCACAAATCAATGACAGAATATAACATTCAACAACATCTCTCTCTATATAGATATATGGTGTATGCCGAATATATTATGCTACATATTCTATTGTTATAACGTGATATGTACTAATTCTCCATTGTTTATAACTCAGTTACATTAACTACCACACGGTCTCCAGAATGATTTTGTATTTATTGCCCTTCTGGAAATCATCAGGTAGGGTTCCATTGGAATTTCTGGGAATCAGGTATTCCACAGAGATGCAATGTATACCGAAAAACAGTCTTTGTTCCCTTTCCTTGAATTTCCTTAATGGAAAGTGAGTATGACTCTACTTGAAGTGGGTGGTCCTGTTAGGATGGCAGTTCCCAAAATTTCTAGCCCACATGGCCATTAATGAACCAGCCCACTTCAACTTAGAGGAATAAAAATGTTTTGTTAATCAGCCACAGTAACTGGATACCTTGATTAAATATGCAGGGATACCATATCGGGGCTGCAAAATCTAGATGACTGCTAGCTGGCAGCAAAACATTTGAGTCTTGTGTTGTCCCTCTGCTGCCATCTAATGGTCATCCATTTTGGAAGCCAGGAGCAGTAGTATGGTCTCTGGTGAATCAACTAAGATTGTATAAGTGACATATAGTAAGGGGATATACCAATCAGAGTCAACTGACAGAAGGCCCCAGGTACAAGGCAAAGTTTCATATGGGATGCTGGCAGTCAGAGTCACAGAGAATCCTGGGGTTGGAAGGGACCTTGGAGATCATCTAATTCAATCCCCTGCCCAGGGTAGAATCCTTAGATCATCCAAGACAAATGGTTGTCCAACCTTTGTTTGAAAACCTCCACTGATGGAATCCCCATGACTCAAGGAGGCAGCTGTTCCACTGCTTAAGAGCTCTCATGATCAAGAAATTCCTTCTTATTTCTGTTTTGTAACTCTCCCTGTAAAGCTTCCATGTATTGGTTCTTGCCCTACCCTTGGGCATCACAGAGCGTACAGTATACCCACACCCTCTTCCCTGTGACAGTGCTCCAAACATTGGAAGACTGCCATCATGGCTCCCCTTTGCCTTTTCTTCTTTAGCCTAAATATACTCAGTTCCTTTAACCATTCTTCATATGATTTAGACTCCAAGCCCCTCACCATTTTGTTTCTCTCCTCTGCACTCTTTCCAGTTCCTCAGGGTCCTTCTTATATTATGATAACCAAAACAGGATACAGTATTCCTCCACCTACAGGTAGAGTCTGACCAGTCCATAGAGTGGAAGATACTAGCACAGGGATCTGGGAAATGATCCAGTGATGGCCTAAGAAAATACAATAGTAGGGCTTCTTTCCTCCAAAACTCTACCCATGAGCTAGGTGGCAGATGAACATGACCAACTTGCATTCTTGCAGTGCTATAGATCTCACCGAACCTGGACATTTTTCACCTGTAGGGACATGAATTTCCAGACTACCTCATTCAGAAATTGTGGAATATGAGTAATGTTAGGATTCAGGGCTGGCTTTGTTAAGAATCTGTAGGGTCCATGGACCTCAAGGCACATCTGAATTAGCATTGTCACATTTGCCCATTAAATCAGAACTTTCAGTAAGTTATTATCTCTCCATTTATTAAACATTTTAAAAATAAGGGGGGAAAAAGACAGTGAGGACTATTTGCTGCCGATGTTACCAGATAGACAGAAGCTCTGTCTTCTCACAGACCATTAGAACCAACTTCCTTGGTTCTAAAATACAAGCAGTCAGAAATTGCCATCTCCTTCTCCATTGCTGATACCAATTGTCTTCAAATGGTGGTTTGTTCTTCCTAGAAAGCCAACGGGACCAAATATTTTTATGGAGGAGATCAACAGGATCATAGGCATTTTGGAAGTGAGAACTATACTACCATCACTGCTGGCAATTGTACAAATCATTAAATATTAAGAACTGATACTCAGGCTTTTTCGTTTTCCATTTCTGTCCCTATCCTCTTTTCCTTGTGTGTTATATTGGTTTAGATTCTTGGAGCCATTCTGACTACTGAGCAAGGATAAACTCTTAAAGCAGATAAATAATAATGACAAGGAAAAACTGAGATGTATACTATGGACTCTCACAGGTGAGACAATGTATGTGTCACACTGTGCATATTAACAGTGTAATAAAAATGAATGATACAATATATTATATGTGTATTGCGAGTATGAAGTGCAAGGGGAGAACAAGTGAAGGGGAATGTGCTTGTGTTTTTGGAAAAAAAAAAAAAGAACAGGAGTACATGAAGCCTAAACTTTGGAATCAAGCCTGTCCAGAATGGACATAACCAAAACAAAAGCCAAAACCAGAATGAAAACTAGAACCAAATCCAGAACCAAATCCAAATCCAAATTCAAACCCAACCCAACCCAACCCCACCCCACCCCACCCCACCCCACCCCAACCCCAACCCCAACCCCAACCCCAACCCAACCCCACTCAACCCAACCCAACCCAACCCAATGCAACTCAACACAACCCAACCCAACCCAATGCAATTCAACCCAACCCAACCCAATCCAACCCGCAATGCAATGCAATGCAATTTAATGCAGAGTTAAATTCTGCTAGGTATTTATTTATAGAGGGTCTGTAGGAATAGCTAGATCAATAAGTAGATGGATGAAGGGATACGAGGAAGGAAGATGGTTTATGAGATAAATCAAAGCAGATAGTGTACCTCTGAATCCTCCCCCCTTTTTTTGGCCCTAAGATTACTGAAAATCAAAGGAACATTTTCTTGACATTTTGAGGTGGAAACAGATAAAAATGGTAGTATAATCCCTAAAATCATTTGCAATGGAAGTGGCATGTAAGCCTAAGTAATGAATAAATTAAAATAATAAATAAACCTGTGAATCATGGTTAAACCAAGAGCAAGATAAGGCCCAAGTTCATCACCTAAATCCAACCCAGCTGAGATGTGTGAGGAGATGCTACACACTTGGTAACTTTCAGGTCTCCCCAAAATGTCGCTCAGCCCTGAGATATCAGCAGAGTATGGACTTGCAACCTACTCTACTTAGGGACAAAATATTTTTCAGCACCACATTTTAAGAATAAGCCAAAGCCATGGGGTTACTGTTCCCCCCCCCTCCCCTATTGCCTCATTCTTTGGGGCAACAGGGAAGATTGGAGTTTGTTATCTTGTGAGAATATTTGGCTGACCATTGCTGGAAACCAACCATGGCTGACATACAGAATGTCAGTATATTCCGGCAAGGCAATTTTTCCCTTCCTCTGGTTTTCACCCAATTCATTTGTCTTCTCACATTTTAAATTACCCCTTCTGATGCTCACTCAAGTGACTCCCCCCAACTTGCTTTGACAGTGAGGCATTTTTGCAACCTTGCCTGTCTCATTCCAACCCCACCCTCCAACCCAGCAATTGTTTTCCCTGCCTTCGAAGAAGCCCATAAGGAAGAACAATCTTTGGCAGCCACTAATTGACAGCTCCCTCTTGCTCCTTAACACTAATGGGCATTCCTGCTAGACTTTCTGTTCTGTGTTGCACACTATAGAGAAATGCATCAATGGGCCAGAGACAGCATCTATATTATTCTTCTGACTGTATGCCACTAACATAAAGCTGATGCTCTTTGGATGGGCAAATCAATAAGCTCAATGCAATAGGAGTACATATTACATATTGATGTTCTGGTTTTGTTGTGTTAACATTTAGCTACAGGTGTAACTAAATATGCATTCACTATCCTGGCATTGTTTAACCCAACTCTTCATTCTCTCTCCCTCCCCCTTTCTCCTTAACTATCATTTTGATCATAGCTGGCTAATTGTGTTTTGTCTGGTTGTGTAATGGTAGGTGGGAATGACCTTAGGAGACACAGCCAAGGGAACAGTAGGAGAAAAGGCAACTTAGACACAGCAGGAATATGGGAGGGGGAAGAGACTCAGAAGAAACCCTTCCTAGTTTCTTGGGCTGTGAAGGGGATGGAGGCGGGGGAGATGTACTGTCAGACTTGCAAGATTCTGTTAATGTAACCTGACAATAAAGTAGAATTAACTCATCTGGCCATATTTCCTGTCTGGTCTACCTCACCAGGCTGACAGGTTGAGAGCCCAAAGCTAAATGCAATTATACCCCATGAGCTCACCAGCATGGAGAACCATGATTTTCAGATGTTGGTAGGAACAGGGAGGAACTGCCAGATGGAATGGGAGGGGAAATGCATCGACAAGAAGTGAGGAAGGGTTGAATGAAAGAGGGAGAAAGCAGTAAAGTGGGATCCATCCAGGTAATGCCTTTTCTTCTCATACATTATTTTCAGGCTCAAATTGAAAAGGTGAATGGTTTTCAGATCTTCCTTCCTATGTTCATGTAATCATGGGGGTGTCTACTTTTAACCACAGATCCATAGGGAACACCGGTTGTCCACATGGTTCCCCTCCCTCCAAAACATGGGTAATTTTGGTCATGGATGAAATGAAGCTATTCAGACCATCATTCTCTCTCTTCAAAGTTGAAAAAAAAAGTCTTATCCCTATTACCACCAGAACTACATATTGAATTATCAAAATAATATTCTTCCATGTTTTGTGAATGTAGTCAACCTGGCAGGAGGACAGGACAATACAAATCAGAAATGAAACTATGGAGGAAAGTCAATAAGGTTAGTGGAATTTGTGCTTTGCCCACCCTCAAATTGTTCAGAAAAGCAAGCAATATGAGACTGGACAGTATCTTTAGGAGTAGGCAATTTGTGGCACTTGTCCATAAAAGGTATGACCATCAGAGTCATAGTGGAGTGTGCCTATATTTCCCACTGTGCAGTTTTACTGCCAACAGTGGGAAACATATGGCTGTTTCCAGCTGCCAGCGCTGTCTTTCAGGATCCAAAAGAAATGATTTGACATACACCCTACTTATTGCCATTAAAAGTTTCCATCTCCATCTCAATAATGAACCTGCAGTTTTCTCCATTGGTTAACGGTGGTTTCTTCCTATATTTGCTACATCCTGCACTTATCTAGTCCTATGGGAGAGATGAAAAGGCAAATGGTATGCCAGCAAGTGGTTGCAAATTCAAAGTTTGGTGTCTCTCAAAAGACTGTTGAAATCTCCTCCTCCTCCTCCTCCTCCTCCTCCTCCTCCTCCTCCTCCTCCTCCTCCTCCTCCTTCGTCTTCTTTGCTTGTTGGAATGGAGTGATATAGAAGTAGTAGAAATAAATGAATGTATAAATAAATTGCATCAGATTACAGAGATATTCGATAAAATTTTCTGTATACCCTCCTGGAACACAGAGAGAAAACTCAAATACAGATAAATAGGGAACATAATTTGTTTAAACAATTTGCCTAATCAATTTCCATCTGCTGTGGGACAAAAAAAGAAAAAATGTGGGGGTGACAAGAAGGATTATTTCAAAATCTTGCTGTAAAAAAGTCAATCACTTCCCCTGTTGCAAGCTCTATGTCTACAGCTTTCAGTGAGATAGCCCCCAGTTGGGTAAAGAAGACTGTCTGGACTTGCCCCATCTCCCAAGGCTTTTCCAAGCTCTGTGAGTTACAATGTGGTGGAAGCAGGTTTTGGATATTTTCTTTTCTTCATCTCCACAGCTAAAAGAAAAAAATCTATGGAATTTTTTTTCACCTAAAAGTCCCTTGGGTTATTTATTTATTTATTTAATAAATTTGTATGGCTGTCCATCTCATATATATGACTCTGGGTGGCTAACAATTAAAACAACATAAAAACTGAGTAAGAATAAAACCAATAATTAAAAACATAAATAGCATAGTAGTATAAAAGCAGCCAAGAACAATAGCAATATCTCACAATCAATATAACCTAGAAGCGCACTTAGCCACACTATTAGGGCCCCTGTCTTGATGGCAGAAGAAAGATTTTAATGCCTTGAGAAAGGCCAGCAGGGTCGGGGCAAATCTGATCTCGGGGGTGTGAGAAGAAAATTTTAGTAGCCTTTTGTATGTTTTAATGTTAGTTTTGACTGCATTTGATAAAGCCAAGTTAGCTGAAATATGGCCTTTAGGGCAATGTAGGCAATGAGAGGAAATAAGTAAACTTGCAAGACTAAGCAAACTTGCTGATGGGAAAAGACGTGACAGGGATGAATAGAACAGGAAAGTATGGTAAAATTAGCACCAAAGACGTTACAAATCAATTGCTAAACCTAGGAGTCTTGTCTGTGGTTTGTAGTTTTTGAGGATAAAAGAGATTGCATCTGAGGGGGTTGGGGCCACACAGCTAAGCTGTCTTACCTGACCCCTTGCTCGTGATAGTAGGCATTGCAATGTGAATCTAAGTAGGTACCTTGTATGCTATTGGTTGAATTTTACTTGCTTGTTGAACTAACATTTAATAAAGCTTTTAGAACTTTGAAGTGACTTGTTTTATGGTGTGTCTGCCTCCCATGTTTAACGTGTTTTTTTCCCTGATGGGGGAAAATGTTCCAAAGGTTAGGCGTCATGATAGCAAAGGTCCTCTTCCTGGGTCCCAGAGCATGCATCTCTTCCCAGACCTAACAGGACAGGTAGACACCACCAGAGAAAGATGGTCCTGTAAGCAATCCAGCTCCAAGCCATGAAGGGCTTTAAAGGTGACCACCAACACTTTGAATTGTACCTGGAAGCATACCTATAGCCAATGCAGCTCATGAAGCAGAGGAGTCACATGTACTGAGTGACCAGCACCCATAACTACCTACGTACTGCATTTTGCTCCAGTTGAAGCTTCCAAATACTCTTCAAGTGCAGCCCCATGTACAGTTCATTGCAGTAATCCAATTGGGAAGTAACTAAGGTGTGAATAATCATGAGCAGGGCCTCCCAGTCCAGGAAAGGGAGCAACTGGCATCCAACACAAAGCTATGCAAAGGCCCTCCTGGCCACAGCTGTCACATGCTTTTTGAGCAGGATCTGCAAGTCCAGCAGGATTCCCCACATTGTGCATGGGATCCATTTGGGATAGTGCAAACCCATCGGAAACAAAAAATGGAAGGTCTCCAGAACCAGGAGGTGCTAAAACCCAAAGCCACTTGGTCTTACTAGGGTTGGGTTGAAGCCTGGTGTTCCTCATCCAGTCCCCTACAGCCTCCAGATACTGAGACAGGACCTCCAGGGCATCACTCAGACAGCCCAGGGTGGAGATATATATGTTATTTACTGGAAGCATCTGTTTATCTACCCCAAAGTATCTGCAATGGTTGCCATCCTATTTAATTATATTTTAAATGAGTTAGTATAACAGGGATGAATTTAGGTGGCAAGTAATAAATTCTACTTGGTCCCAATGGGACTGGTCCAACCTATTCTGACCCACAGGATAGGTGGGCAGATGCCAAACAAAAGAAAAAAAATTGGTCAGCTAGGCTGACCTTTTATATCTGCTAATCTGCCCAGTGTTGGATGAGCTGTGATGCAACATTTGTTTGGTTCCCAGGAAACTGCAACCCACCCTTTTGGGGGGTCTACACCAATGTTTCCCAACCTGGACAACTTTGATACACATAGACTTCAACTCCAAGAATTCCCCAAGTATGACCATTGCCAAGATTTCCTGGGTAAAAGTCCACATGTATGAGATGGTCCCAGGTTGGAAAACACTTGTCAACACAAAAATTCCTACCATACTTTAGTGGATATGAGCTTACCCTAGAAGAACTCCAAATTTATCTGATAAACCATAAGACTGTCCAGATAGAAAATTACTCAAAGACTATAAGAAAGGATGGAATTATCAGCTGAGTCCCAGACTGATACAGTTAGGACAGGGAAAAAACCTTCAGTTCAGCTTTGAGAGTGCAAATAGGCTAATACAGATGCTGGATATTTTCTATCTTTCTGGCTTACTTTCCTCAGTCTTAATGTAAATGTATAAATAAATTTAAATTAATCCATTTTAACCTTACTAATGCAGTTTTCTTCTCTCCCCAGTGTTGCATTGTAGCTCAGCTTTCCAAATCTCCATGGATCTAGCACGCAAACCAATGACCCTCCACATCCTTTTCAAAATCAGCCAATCATCCACAGGGTGGCTCAAGTGGCTGCCTGAATGAATGAATGAATCTGGTCAGTCTCCTGAGTTTAACATTCATTGGGGATCCCTATAAATGCCTTCTCCCATTGGTTCTAATACCATCTTGATTAAATTCTAGAAGCTGAAGCCCAACTCATCAGAAGGACACTACCTTGGGGAAAAAGGTTCTAAAGGCAGCGTCTCTTCTAAAGGATCCTGTTACCAAGGTGCAAAACCAGTACATAGACATTCCCATGTAGTCACTAGGATTAAAACTCATTTTAAAAGAGATTCTACATTACAAAAACACATCAAAGAGAGAAGCAACACAACAAAAACGGAAAGCAACAAAAATACTATCTAACCACATTGGTGATGGGCAAACAAGTAGAAAGGGGAGAAGGAGGAGTATTACAAAGACTGGCTCCTTTTGATTTCAGGTTAGTTGGAATGGAATGGAATGGAATGGAATGGAATGGAATGGAAGGCCATTGTCCATTTTGTGGTATGTTTAACTATGTTCATGAATGTTTTTATTCTAGATGGGAATTCAGAATTGCGGGTGATATTAGAATGTTTGCAAGCATTCAAGACTGCACTTTGAACTGATACCAGCAGCCCTCTAAAATACGGGGCAATGGGAATGAATTTAGCTTTTACATTGATTCCTATAAGAATACAAATGGTGCCAGCTTTGGGGCAGGTTCAAAGACAGGGTGATTTTGGGAACATGAGTGTGCCTTTCCCTGGTCCCTGAGCAAACTCGGCCAGCCCAAAACTACAGGGAGTCATTTTTAGGACAGAAGGTAGGACTTAGTGGAAGTTACAATTCAGAAATGGAGTATCTGCTGTGAGCATAGAAAGTCATAAATGCAGTCCTTGTGTTACTAGGTAGAAGAGGGAAATGAACCCACTGACTTTAACTGACTGAAAAACTTCCTTTTTGGGAAGTTAGTTACTTTGCAAAAAAAAAAAAAAAGCCCAGGTCTGACCCAGTCTATGAGGGATTCCCAAGCTTCTAGAGAAATATATTTTCAGCCCTAACCCTAGACATATCTACATGGAAAGTAGTCCCACTGAGCTCAACTGAGTAACTTTCACAAAAGTGTAGTTTGTTCTAGAAGTAGCCACTGAGCCAATCTTATCTGAATACAAAACTTATAGGGGAAATTAACCTGAAAACTATAATTAAGGAAAACTAACCTGAAATCAAAAGGAGCCAGTCTTTGTAATACTCCTCCTTCTTCCCTTTCTATTTGTTTGCCCATCACCAATGTGGTTAGATAGTATTTTTGTTGCTTTCTGTTTTTGTTGTGTTGCTTCTCTCTTTGATGTGTTTTTGTAATGTAGAATCTCTTTTAAGGTGAGTTGTAATTCTAGTGACTACATGGGAATGTCTATGTGCTATGTATGTAGGAAAGAATACAAAAGTGGTTGGCCATTCTCTTCTTCTGTTATTTTCTTAAGCTTCTCACTGTACCCTGAAGATCTCTTGGTGGTTTCCCATCCCACCCAAATGCTAACCTGGCCAGCGCTAACCTGGCCCAGCTCCGCATAGCTTTTCAAGATCAGCCAGGGCATGTCCCCCAGTGGTGTCCATTTGTGATGCAGAACTTTTTAATAACACACAGCATTATAATGTCAAATTTCAAAAGTAAAAATGTTATAAAAGGTGGGTGTGGATGTGTGAGAGAGAAAAAGAGGAAGGAGGAGGAAGTATCAGGTAGGTCTAACAAGATCAAGCTACAACCTGTTTAGAAGCTAGATTTAACAAGCTATAATCTGTTTACACATATTCCCCTAAGTCTGGAAATCAGTGCATCCCTTCCTTCCATCCCTAGTGAGCACTCCATATATCTGGCAAGTCACTCTAAACAAGCATTTCCTCTAAAGAGATCGGGAAAAAGAAATCCTGCACGTCTGGGACATTCCCTCCCCCGCAATTCCTCTTCACTTCCTGCATCTGTGAATATAGGATTCTCTCTCTCTCTCTCTCTCCCTCTCTTCCTCCCTCCCTCTTTCTCTTCAACTCGGCCCGTCTCCAGCGTTTAAGAATGCCAGACTGTAGGTTGCAAAACGCTGGGAGGGTTGGCCCTAGAAATTAGCATTGCTATCTACGCCCGGCTGAGAATGTGAGCTAATCTCCTGCAGCAGAGCCGTTAAAATAATTGATGAATGTGGGCTGGATTCTCAGGAGTGGGGAGAAAGGGGCGGGGGAGGAGGTACTGATTTCACTCCGGTGGCGTCAGAATTGCGTCAATTTGGGTTTCAACCACGTCTTCGGGCTCCGAGCTGGGTGAGTCAGAAGACTCGAACCAGCGGACAAGGGCTCACGAATCACTGTGAAGGAGGGGAGGACCGAGCGAGGCCTTCCCTCCCCTTCGTCTCTCCCCCACCCGCGATTCCTCTCTACCTCCTCCTCTGTCTCAAACCTTCCCGGTCTTTCGGGCTGGAGTTGGCATCACGTTGGAAAACACGTCTCCCCCTGTTTGTGTGTGGGGCGCGCGTGTGCGGCGCGTTTTCGCCGCGAACCGCCGGAGAGAGCGAGGCAGAGGGGCAGAAAAGGGCTTTCAGCACCTTGGACAGCGCGCGCAGCAAACAACATGGCTCCGATCACAGCCAGCAGGGAAGAATTCGGTAAGTGGATTTTTTAAAAGAAAAATGCAAATCAAGATTCGGTTCATTTTTCACCGGTCCTTCTGAGGCAAAGTATATGACTCTGCCATTTTGGACACCTTGGGGACTTTGGACACTGGAAACGTAAGGCATGTTTCTACTTTGATCTGGGTAGCCTCTGCGCCTCTCCTTTCAAGCACCCGTGGGCTGATGGGTGGATTTGACAAAAGTTTTTGCTTTTCTTCTTCTCCTCTACTGCTTTTAGATTTTCAGATGATTCCTTCTCCACCCTTCTGTCTTCCCTCCCCAGTTGCTGTAGACAGAATATAAGGACTGTGGTAGGGAGTGAGGAGAGAGAAATGATGGATTTGCCTCAATCTTTGTTTTAAGGAAGCTGTGATCAAGAATAGAATGAGTCATTTCAAACCTGTATTCTACATGCTCTCAGAATAATTGTCATAATTGCTTCCGTTGGTACCAAGATAGCTACTAGACACTCAAACAGATTAGTCACCCATCTCAACATTCATGTATCTCTTTCTTTCTATCTCCCCTCTCTGCATATGCCTGTTTGCCCCCGGTCATAAGTGTTGTTCCTTGGATAACGCACGTAAAGTGGTACCTCATGCTTTTAACTCAGTGCAAGATTTCAGAGAGAAACTTAAAGCGGTCTGCCTGTTTTGGCTGTTACTTAACATCAAAACCTGGCAATTAAAACCAAACCAAACCTTGCATTAATATTTCTCATCTGCTTAAAGGCTGAAGAAATGACCAGGAGAGAAATGCATATATAGAAAAGGTTCTTTTTCAGCTATCGAGTGTGGGGGAGGGGAGCGAGTGACCATTAACATTGTCCTATTTATTGTCTTTGCCATGTAATGGTCTCAGGATACCACTAGTACTTTATAGACAAAGTATTGTGTTTTAAACTCCTGATGGTCCCTTCTAGGACAATGGGATCATTCCTAAGGAACATATGCCATTCCTTCCACCCCCGGCTCAAGTTGTTCTTTTAGCTTTCAGTTGAAAATAAATCAGTTCAATGTTGACTTAAGTTTACATGCGGAGAATGTTGAAGGGGTCTTTTCAGACAGATACCCTTACAATCTGCCCTGTTCTTTTCTTCACAGCTAGTGGAGTCTCAAGTCAGCATCTTATTCTCACACAGATGTTAGAATACCTAGGTGATCATAGGAGAACAGCATCAAAGCAGATGGTGATCCCACTGGTAGTTACCATACAGCACATTTAGTTAGGATTTCTTCTTGTGCCACCCCCTCATAGGTGTCCCTAATTTCATTTGTGACAGCTTGCTCACCTCATAATTGACTTTGTGAAGATAATTAATATTTGTAACTTGCTCTCAGAAACAATCTGCGGGGTGGAAACATCTAAGCAATACTTGCAAACACATCGGTTGACAATTAAAATCTTTTCACTGGAGTTAATGCCCAACCCGGCCTCCCACGTAAAGTGTCTTATGGAACTGCTATTATCTCACTGCTGATAAGATTTGTCTCAACTAAAAGACACATATTCTGTGAACCAGAAAAGAAGGTGTCAGTGACATAGGAAGAGGATACATGGAATTGACCCAGTAACTAATGGCTTATCCCAAGGCAAGATTTCCTGCAGACTAACATACAACCATATTCAGCACGGTTGTCTTCTCATAAATCAATCCTAATCAAAATGGCAAAGCCCTCCCCTCAAAAGAAAAGACACCCCCCCCCATCAGAGTGTGATGCCTCCAAAAGTGGCAATTGCTCACACTCAATCCTTTCAAGGCTTGCTTACATGTAAGTCCATTCATGTTCCCATAATTTCAATTTAGGATTGAGTGCGTCACCCCTCTATCGTTCAAAAGCAGAGTCTTTCTCTCTGAAAATAATAATAAAGAACATATCCACTTATCCTTTCTGGAAAATCTCCCTGGCCCCCTCCCCCAGGAAGAAAGAAGATAGTGCACAGTTCCTTGAATACCTGTTCTCTTGCATGAAAGACACATTTATTTTCTGCATTAATGTTTCATGAGTTCCCATTTTGCTAGGGGAATGTGGACTTTCCTTTTGATTGTTGTTACCAGTGTCTGGTGCTTAAACTTGCTCAGAAATGTTACTTATGGGCAGAATTGGATTTCCAATTAGTGGTGTTCATTTGGCCCTGTGCTGCTTACTCATGAAATGCTAATGATCTCCTCTGTGTCCCACTTTTATCCATACTCCAGATGTCATTGCAGCTTGCATGCTGTTTTCCCTATTGCTGTTTGGAATGTGGGCTGGTTTCTGTGAGTGATGGAGAAAAAATCACAGGGAATGGATTCAGTTGCTGTGCTTGGGAAAGTAGACTTCACTGAATCATTGTTCTTTAGACACCTACCTTTGTATTGCTTCTGAAAATCCTAATGGATTTGTCCTGCAATTAGAAATAAAGAAACATAAAAAAGATTTTTTTTTAAAAAAAAAAAGCATGTACATAATGGGTAATGAAATAGTGGAAAATAATTGTACATGTTCATATCTGTATCAGTACTGATATCAATATGCCAGATTGGTGGAAAGATGCATAAAAGTTTACATTTTCTTGTTGTACTCTGATCTCTTCTATAAAGGGTTCATATAAATATGAAGTTTACTGAACATAAGGAAAAATGCAAAGACTAATATGAAAATGGACATTATGCATGTGAATAATATCTTTCAAATTCTTTTTTATCTGACAAATGAAAAGGCAAATGTGAAGGATGTAAGAGGGAGCTAAATGTGTTTGCATACCTACTGAATTCATAACTTTTTCTAGGGAAGCAACAAAATTAAACTTCACCATGCTGTTTATTACAACCATGATTGCCAAACTCCATTTATCTCAATCATGCATGCATCTGGAGAAATATCTCCAGTCAGAGTTTTCTCATACAGATTCATACCTGCAGGGGGCAGAAAACGAATATGCTTTCTGTTGGACAATATATTGTACAGTTGAATTGCTCTGCTCTACTATTTTGGCAGTTCTTGCTAAGTTAACTATCACTTGTGATCTCTGAAGTCCACTGTTCATACATTTGTTGCCATTTGCTTTGACTTGCAGATGAAATTCCAACAGTGGTTGGGATCTTCAGTGCCTTTGGGCTGGTCTTCACTGTCTCCCTCTTTGCTTGGATCTGCTGCCAACGCAAATCTTCTAAATCAAACAAGACTCCTCCTTATAAATTTGTTCATGTGCTGAAGGGTGTTGACATTTATCCTGAGAACCTCAACAGCAAGAAGAAGTTTGGTGCAGAGGACAAAGGGGAAGCCAAAAACAAGCCAATTATGCCAAAGAGCTCTCTGCATCTTGACCTGGAGAAGCAAGATCTGAATGGCAACTTCCCCAAAACAACCCCTAAAATACCAAGTTCCTCAGATGTTGAGGGCTTTACTCCAAAGTTCTTTCCTGAGAGGGAAAAAGATTCAGTGTCCCCTGACAGCTTGAAGTCTGCCACATCAATATCTTCTGAAGAAAAGCAAGATAAATTAGGAACTCTCTTCTTCTCCATTGAGTACAACTTTGAAAAGAAGGCTTTCATGGTGAACATCAAAGAAGCACGTGGCTTACCAGCCATGGATGAACAATCAATGACTTCTGATCCATACATCAAAATGACAATACTACCAGAGAAGAAACACAAGGTGAAAACTCGAGTGCTAAGGAAAACCTTAGATCCAGCTTTTGATGAAACCTTCACCTTTTATGGGATCCCTTATACTCAAATTCAAGATCTGAGTCTCCACTTTATGATCCTGAGTTTTGACCGGTTCTCCCGAGATGATGTCATTGGAGAAGTCCTCTTTCCCTTATCAGGAATTGAGTTGTCTGAAGGAAGGATGCTGATGAACAAGGAAATCATCAAAAAAAATGTTAGGGTAATTGATCTTATTTATTCTTTCTTCTTTCCCTACCTTCTCAGAGTATTTTGAAGAGATGAGCTGTAAAAATAGCAGTATAATGTAGACATCTTGAATAAATAAATGAACTAGACATTCTGAACAGGAAAAAGGATCTGTAAACCAATATTCTCTTTCCATTTGTATCAGGCCAGGCAAGAAAGGGAATGATTTGTAATGAAATAACTCCTGACACTAAATCTAAGTCTCAGTTTTCCAATTCCTACTTAGCACTAGAGCGCATGTTTTGGCATTTAAGATAACAACCCAATCTATGCAACACAACATTGTAAAACGTAATGGAGTAAGCCATGTTCCAGAGTACTAGAAGATGCTTTAAAATGAGCCAGACCACAGGTTAGTTCTGGAAGAAGCTCTACAAGGGATTTCAGGAATTCAACTGGTCCTTTTGAACTATCCATCTTTGCTGTAGCTAAAACGTGGTCCTGTGACCCTCTGTACTAACTAACAGAAATAGATCTTGCAACAAGCAGGATTGGGTATGGGAACTGCATCAGCCCAATAGCCCAGAGGTCATATTTTGTGTTATCAGCATCAAGGCATTGAACTCAAGTGGGACATCACAAGCAGAGCAGCTCTCTTACGCTCTGATCGATTAGAGCACAGTGCCATGATGCTGAATTGTTTAACAGCTATAGAAGTGGGCAGTTGTGAGCTTACAAATTTGACAGGAACAGCAATAGTTAAAATTTGTGACAGGATAAAAGAAATAGTCTAAATGTACCAACAGAGTTTTATGAGCCTTCTTAGTAAGACAAATTCGTTTCGCAGGAGGCAAACCAGAAGAAGCTTTGGTTCCTTGTCAAGCATAGTGTAGCAATCATAGCGCAAAGATACAAGCCAACAGCCTATGAGCCTTCACAGGAACAAGAAATTAGACAACAATCCACAGGGCTGCTGTAAACTGTCGATTCAATTATAATAAGAGATATTCAAATCAACTGCTGAAGGGCCGATTCCTCTCCTTTCTTCCACTGAAACAGTAATATCAATATTTTATTTGTGATTAAAAATATTGGAAGAAGAACTAATTATAGACACAGTCCAGGGCATGGGCTAGGTGTATACCTATCAAACAATATAGCATTAGAAATTACAGAAATAAGTCTATGAGCTAAATTGTACTAGTATCATCACCCATACAAATGCCACATGAATCCGAAACACATTCAGGATAGGATGATTCGGAATCCAAGGACAGCCTAGATATGTTTAATAACACCTTTTTCTACTTCAGATCATCTTGTCTATCTTTCCTTTCCTTTGTTGAGTTTCAAAGGAATATTTGCCAAGCAAAGTCACTCACTCCATCTCAGACCTATAATGAGAAAATCTGTAAGTGTTCAAAATGAAAACACTGTACAGGTATAGGGAGTAATGAAGATTACTAACCCTAACCCTGATGGAAATATACAAGAACTGTCACCTAGGGAAAAGGGGCTGAAACTTTTTTTTTTTTTTTTTATAAGTTCAGAGCAATGAGATAACCTTTGGAAGTGGTTCAGGCAGATGCCTCCCTTACTAATTGGACTATAAAAAGAGGGAGGAGGGACAGCAGACTTGCAAGATTCTGTTATTATAGCCTATCTCAATAAATTGCAGTTTTAGCCTTCCTGTGGAGTGGATTTCCTCATCTGGTCTACCTACTGGGGCTCGCAACAGGTCACTCTGCAGTAGAGACATGAGTACTAGTGGTTTGGAAAGCAAATCCATTTTTTTAAAAATAGATTTTAACTAATCTCCACAGGTGAGAGTATACGGCTTACCTTGTTTGAGTTCAAAAGGTAAGCAGAGTTGAGCTTGATAAAGGGCCCCTATTAAATACCAAGGTTATAGGTTTGACTGTGATGTTGAAAAAAAAAAAAATTGGAAGAAGGCAAAGAGAAACCACTTCCGTAATGCTTCTGAGAAATCATATCCATCCGTCCATCCATCCATCCATCCATCCATCCATCCATCATCTGTCTGTCTGTCTGTCTGTCTGTCTGTCTGTCTGTCTGTCTCTCTCTATCTATCTATCTAATTCAGCAATGTGTATTGAAAAAGAGAGAGGATTTCCATATATTACAAGAGTAAACTCAGTTTCTGAGTTGCTCCTCATAGAGCCAAATGGCACCATCCACACACAAGAAGTAGTATAAGAAGTTTTAGGGAAACTCAAAATTCAGGCTGCATTCTAATAAAATAGCCCAGTATCCAAGAGTTGCAGAGGGCTGGCTGGCTGTTGGAATGGGCATGGTAGGAGAAAAGACCAAGTAGAAGGGGTGGGGAATAGAGTATCCCAGAAAAAATAGAGAAGGAGAATTTGCTGGACACCTGAATACCTCATTTAATAGCACATTGCTTTATAATATGCTAAAATTGTTTAAATTTTAAATTTTAATTAAATTTTTAATTTAATTAAAATGATAATAATAAAAAATAAATTTAATTTAATTTAATTTAATTTAATTTAAAATTGATAATGAAGCTCAAGCTCAGATACTTTGGTCACCTAATGCGAAGAGAGGACTCTTTGGAAAAGACCCTGATGCTGGGAAGGATTGAAGGCAAAAGGAGAAGGGGATGGCAGAGGATGAGATGGTTAGATAGCATCACTGAAGCAATGAGCATGAAACTGAGCAAACTCAGGGAGGCAGTGAAGGACGGGAAGGCCTGGCGCGATATGGTTCATGGGGTCACAAAGAGTTGGACACGACTTAATGACTGAACAAAAAATTGTACTATGTACTTCTGCCCAATACTAACTGTGGGAGTGGACTAGGAGTGTCAGAATGACAAAAGCTTCATGACAGTGTTGCAACATAAGCCCCGCCCCTTTTCTATCTGCATCGTCACATTGCATGCATGCTCCAAAGTTGCAATGCCCCAACAGTGAGATTCCATGGACATTTCTGACATCGTAATTATAAAAATGTATTAAAATCTGCAAGCTGTAGATGTATCTGGTACACCTACAGCTTGCAGTAGTCCATCCCTTAGGATTTTATCTTGACTCACTTTTCTTTTCCCTAAATAGGTCCATGGCAAAGTAAGAATAATAAGCTTGTAAATTGCAGTTGTGGTCAGTAATCTAGGCAGATCAATACACATATGGTGTAGCCGTAGGATGCCTGTTTATGCAGCCATATTTTCATCCTTTAATCATTCAATCCTAAATTTAAGATATGAATTTCACCCTCTGAGAAGCATGGTATTTAAGATGATACTGATCAAAATGAAAGTAGCATCTCTAATGATTAATGAATGGAGGGTGATTATCAGTTGATCCTGCTGTGACTGATTAATGGATATTCCTGTGTCTGAACATGCATATGAGGACACAGAACAGTATTTTAAATGTGTTGGTCTAAATGATTAATGGGTTGCACTGCTTCTAAATCATTAACTACCCAATGTTGCATCCTTGAGAATTCCCAACCAATGTGGGGAAAGCTTCTTTATATCTGGGCAGAACTATTTCAAAATCTGCTATCGGGGTTCCTGAAGCTCGGTTTCTGCTATGTACACTAGTCTAAATGGGATGATTTCAGTTATTTGGCACTCCCATAAAGTTCTCTGACAAAAATTAGTATTGATACACTGTCTTCATCAGTAGTAATGCAGTGGCATAAATCCAGCTAGTTCATCCTTAACCAAATATTGGTCTGTAAAGGTATATTCTGCTGCCTAGTAAATCCAGTGACAAAACCTCTTTGATCTGAATGGCTTTGAACATTGCCTGTTATCACCATGGATGCAATCCATAGTATCAGCCAACCTTCAAGCTATTTATCTCAAGTTCCCAATAGTCCATTAAACATCAATTGGACAATCAGAATAAGTGGCTTTTAGGATGCAGGTATCCGTCTTATTACCATCAGGAGTTCTGGCTCCAATCCTAAACACTTTCCTTGCCCCCCTGTATTTAGCAGGGTTTACGACCAAATCAATATCTTTGGTATCTGGTTGCAAATCAGCTTGGAAGTAACTTCAGCTTAAGTGGCAGCCCATTTCCTATTGAAATCCCAAATCTAATGCATGTTTCAGGCAACGAATATCACTACTTGAGGACCTGCCAGTATATTGACTTTGGGATAATTGCTTTCAAAAGATCAAGCATCAAATCAAATTGCTTCAATGTGCAGCAAACAATATTCCCATCTGTAGTGTTTTATGGCTTTTAATCCATTTCTGACCTGAAGAGCTGAAGCTTGTTTGGCGTACATTTCCCTGCTTATATATTTTGTTCCCACAAGGTGACTATATTGTTTTCTGCAAAATCCAATTTGTATCTGATATTTTCTCCGGTCCATTGAAATGCTAATTCATCAGATATTATTTGTAACAACATTTCAAGAGATTGGCCCAAGGTTTTGTTCTGTATCTGAGGGTTTAAAAGGGAGACATTTCCCCCTCCTCCCCCAAGGCACAGTCTGATATTGTCAATGTTTTGAAAGAAGAGTTTCAGGTAATATTTCCCTGTCTGATTTAGGGAGTTTCAGAATTATATCACAGTTAGGACAGTGAAAGGAGGTAAAGTTGGCTCAAATATGAAAAATATGAATGAGTATTCAAACTTAATATACCACTGAGTATAAGTATTCTCTTTTGTACGATGAATCATAGCCATCTGGGGGTCCATATCTGGATTTTCTACCTGCCCAACATACAGATTTTTTATATTTGTCCCTTTCCTTTCCTTTCCCAAAAAAGTGACTCTTTAAAGGCAAGGTTCTTTAACGAGCAGCATAATTTGAAGAGTGCAAGAAGTACCAACTAGAAGAGAAGACTAAACAACCTTTGGTGTGCATGACATCTTAAGATTCCAGCCCTGGTACCATCTTTTAACTGGTCATGTCTATTGACTGCTTTGCCACCAACAATCAAAGGCATACAGTAATAATTAGTAAAATCCAAGGACAAATAATGATGACAATAAAAACCATTAGAGGTTTAAAACCCTCAAATGCATTTAGTACAGCTGCCATCGAATGCTGGGAATCTGCTGTCCTGCTGATCAGAGCAGATGAGTAACTTAAAAGTCTAGTCAGCTTTGCATCTGGAATGGGAAAGGGTATTCTTGTTCTTCATCTCAAGTAACAAAAGTGCTTGGCTTTCATTAAAGAACTTCCACTGGCAATTTCTGGGACCTCTGTCATATTTCTCCAAGCTTCACAATCATAGAAAGCTTTTTTTTTTTCCTGAGAGCCAGCTCAGCTGTCATCTGCCCGAGGAGCTTCGGGTTTGCTTCAAACATCTCTCTGAAATGAAATATGGCTTAAGTGTAACTTGGCAAGTTGTGTAACTCCAGCCATGATCATTCCAAAACTTTGGGTTGTAAAAGTATGACACTGCATGATGTGTGAACCCAATCACTGTAGCTCATTTAACAAATTGTGATAAAAAAAACAGATGAAATTGAATCAGATCATCAGGAAGAAAGTACTAATCGGCCCAAACCATATTTCAAAGTAATTTCCAGATTTGTCATAGATTCTCAGGTTTTCATGTGTTTTATCTAGTAACGTAAAGAGAGAGATGACAGAAATACATGGCACTGAGTGGGCCAGATTTACTACAACTAACTTGTTCCTTTGGTTTTAGTAATAGATAAGCACGTCTAGGTTTCTAGAAGTTTGGGCCTATAGCAGGAAGACAGACAGACATAGATTCATCCATTCATTCATTCTCCAAAAATGTGAAATACTTTGTTGCTAATGGCAAAGTTAGTTTACAAAATAGAATATTGGAAATCCGTCTGTATCACTGGATTTGAAACAGCTCTAAATGTTACAACTGAACCAACTTATCTCTCTAATTCTGCAGAAATCTTCTGGGCGTGGTGAGTTGCTGATCTCACTTTGTTATCAGTCTACAACAAACACTCTCACTGTGGTTGTTTTAAAGGCCAGGCATCTACCTAAAGCTGATGTTTCAGGATTATCAGGTAATTTGAAAAGGAGAATGCATGCAATGACATTTATGGATTTATAATTGGAAAGGTTGAGGACTTAATAGGTTGAAGCTAGAAATTTACAAATTACAGGAAAACAAGTGATTTTCTATAGGGACATGCTGTCCTTTTTAAAAATTGTTTCTTTCAGGGCTGCTTTTGAAAAGGGCAGATCTATGAATTTCTTTTTGATGGTTTTAAGCTTACTCTAACCTCCAGAAAGATAAATTCACAGTAATAAAACAAGTGTCTTCCATAGTCATAGGAGGCTTCAGAAATTACAAAATATCATATTTTGAATTCTAATATTAAGGGTGTGATCAATGGAGCCACAGAGGAGCAATGACTAAAACACCCCCCCCCCAATTTTAGTCCACATTTGTTTGTTGTGGCCATTTGCCATAATAATAGAGAATCATGATCACTTGTAGTAGAAATTAGATATGGCCATGGTGCAAGACAAAAAGATGATGTAAGACAACACAGCCTGCTATCTAGCTTGTGATCACAGGAGAAACTTAGATTTTACAACTGCCCAGAGTTGTGTGTACCCTAACCCAAAGATAGATAGATAGATAGATAGATAGATAGATAGATAGATAGATAGATAGATAGATAGATAGATAGATAGACAGACAGACAGACAGACAGACAGACAGACAGACAGACAGACAGACATGAAATTATGTCCTTTCAACACAGACTTATGTTAAGGAGCAGAGAGTTTTGTATTAATGTCATTTATGATCAGGGACGAGGAAGAATTCTGTTAACACACACCTTAATCTGGGCTGAAAACCCAGAGGTTCACTGGAAGAGGTTCACTGCTTTTTAGAAGGGTGAGGCATTTTTATCTCTCTCTCCCTGATTTGGAAACATGTGACAAATGTGAGTTTGAGTTGGTTTGCTCTTTTTTTTTAGCTTTTACTACTGGGTTTAGGGGTTATCTTGGCCCAAAGCCCTTAATGGGATCAGTTCAAGGCCTAGCAGCTACATTTTTAACTTTGGTCATCTTCTTGGTGATTTACAAGTTGTCCCAGTCCAGAAAATGAGGTAACTCAAAAACCAGGTTAAGTGTGAATGCAACAATAATTGGGAGGTGGGAGGAAAGAAGATGATTGTGGGTGGGTTATGAAAGCCATTCTAGGTTATCTACTCCAGAGATGTTTGAGGAATAGTATGAACACATGCCAACTTTCATCAAAATTTATTGGACTGGAACTGGGTGGTCTACCTACCCATAGACTAAACTTTAATTTGAATAATCCTTCATAAAGATGCTATAATATGCACCAGTCCATGCCCCTTTGAATTGGCTCATTATTTTTCTATTTTAGCTTTGCCTGTAACCTCCCATTTCCAGAATTATTAGCAATAACCGTTCAGACCCAGGAAATATAGGAGCTGCTAAACACCCTTGGAGATAACCCTACTAATGAAGGGTATGCTCTATCTTCCAAAATGCACTCTAGACCGGCCTTCCTCATTTGTGGTTTTGTGGAACCTTAGAGGTCCATGAGAGGTTGCCAGGGGTTCTGCAAGAGTTTATGATTGCAAAATCATCACCACCACCACCATCACCACCACCGATTTTTAATTTTCATACCATACAATGCTGCTTCTTGTAATGGTGGGAATTTTTAGGTGCCATGCCTCAGTCCTAGATACAATCATTTTTATGCAGGGGTTCCCTGAGACCTGAACATTATTTCAAGGGCTCCTCCAGGATAAAAAGGTTGAGAAAATCTGCTCTATAGAATAACAGAACATGTTTTTTTTTTTGGCTGAGTAATTGTTACATGATGATAAAAAGTTGAGGCTGAGGAAGAGAAGACACTTGGAGTGAGCAGTCCAGTCACTGAATTGACCTTGTTTTTTGCAGTCTAAGACAACTGTTGCATGTTACTTGTTTTTGCAGACCCCTATGTCAAAGTGAACCTTTACCATGCCAAGAAAAGGATCTCCAAAAAGAAAACACATGTCAAGAAGTGTACCCCCAATGCGGTGTTCAATGAACTTTTTGTCTTTGATATTCCCTGTGAGGGTCTTGAAGAGATCAGCATTGAATTCTTAGTACTGGATTCAGACAGGGGATCTCGGAATGAAATCATTGGCCGGTTAACCTTGGGGGCTTCTGCAGAAGGAACAGCTGGAGAACATTGGAAGGAAATCTGTGAATACCCTAGGAGACAAATAGCTAAATGGCACATGCTGTGTGATGGCTAACGAAGGAACAGGAGGTTGGAACTTTTCAAAGAGAAATCCCATAGGCAAGGATTAGTTTTCTTTCTTTGCAATGTATAATCACAGGCTTGTGCCCTTGGGGGTGGGGTGGGGGGAATCTTTATTGTTGTTAATGTTAAATGAATTGAATTATCAGAACAGAAGGTAACTACATTTTGGTTGAGGCTCTCTTCTTTTTGCAAAACCAAACCTTCCACATTTATCAAAGGTTCATATTCTGCAGGAGTATACGCCACTATAGGGACACAAAGTGCTGTAACCATAATTTGAAACGGTTTCTTTTTTAAAACTAATTTATGAGGAATCTTAGATCACTGTTGTCACCTAGAGGACAACCACCTCATTGATACATGTTGCTTGGTCTAGAAACACCTGTGTTTTTGTAAAGTCAAAAATCATGAAACAAATGAACAAAAAGGATTAAAATGGGATGTGTGAGTGGGAAGGAAATGTGTCCTTCAATTTGATTTTTTTTTTTTTTACAAAACCATTTTGCGTAAGGGTTAATTTATACTTTGAGTAATCCAAAGACTTGGGATTTTTTTTTAACAACTTGCATTTCATATTATCAGTCTCACTTGCTACCTTTCAAACTAGGAGGTGACATATTTTAGATTTTACACAAAGGACTGAGTCCATTACTTGAGATAAGTGCATTCAGCAATTATGTTAGCATCCTTGACAGGATTCACTTTGTTTAATCAAGGGCTGAGATGATAATGTAGGTGGGTGTAAATTTTACTATGAGGTTAGGGTTTGTGCTTTTACATATAGCCTATGGTGATTAAGAAAAAAAAAGCATTTATTTTGTCCTCTCCATCCCCCCTCCCCACATGAAACACTGAACTTTTCTCCCCCAAATTTAACCAGGTGAACTACTGTAGAATGTTCTTTTTACCTGGTATATTTTCAAACAGCTGAGGATCAAACTGAAACTTGTTTCTATTTGTTTCTATTTGTTTTATTATGCTAAACATAAAAACAAAACACACACAAAAAAAATTAAAAAAAACTCTAAAAAAGAGAAAAATGAACAAAAAAAAGTTAGGATATACATACCAAGCACTGATTCTTTTTAAAAAATGCCATTATAACTGGGTAAATATGGGGTTTTAGCAGAATCAGACTCTCGGCGAGCTTTACACCTCACGCTAACTCACATGTAGATAAGCTGTTTTCCTGTAGCAATTGAAGTAGCTCCATATCATTTGTGCCATTGGGTGACTGTTGAAAATCAGAGGGGTAGATGGGTGGGCAATGCCAGGAGAACCACCCTACCGAGATGCATGCATCATATGACCTTTTTTTTTTCCAGGTATGGGTGGGTGGAATGCAACTTAAGGTTAGGAACATACCTTCTGTCCCACCAAATCAGCCCAGAGATATGTAGTTTCCTGCCACCTGCCTAGGAATCTTCTTGACTAAACATTCCTAGGCAGATAGGACAGAAACTGAGTTGACTGAGCCCCTGGTGGGCTATTTTACATGTCTGATGGGTTGAACTCCGCTCGCACTGGCCAATGGAAAGCAAACCCATGCACAAAATGTACCCCTGTTGGTGACCTGTGAAACCTACTTATATGTTTACATAGAAACTATTTTAAACTGACAGATTAGCACAACTGCAGTAGACAGGTTTCCAATCCTATTCCTTGCAGATGTGAACTTGAGGTAGAAATAATTCTTCATTCCAGTGAAATTTAGGATATTCTCCAGAATCACATTTGCCTCTGCATGGATGCAGATGTGGCCTAATGCCTGTCAGAACATGTGGAATAATGCATGGGAGAACACAATGACCCATAGATTCAGGCATATGAATTTTATGGAGTTAGTCATATAGGTAGAAATCATCAGGGATATAATGTCCTGATTATGGGATCCTTCTTACAAGTATCCTGTGGATAATCATACTTGATATAACATTGTATGGCATATGCCTCTATGGGAGTCATTCTCAAAAAACTCTGGTAAAGATAACAAATCTGGAAGTTTAAGTACCAGAGTTCCATGTTGTAAAACAGTCACTGGATCATCCTTTCACAAGAAATATGTCTAATGAATTATTTGGAGAACAAGGCTGTGAAAGCAGTATGAAGAAGGTGATGTTGGGAGCCCTAGTGATATGTATGAGAAATTAATATCTTGACCTAGTTCCCATTAACAAGTATTTGGAGTTTAAGCCAACCTAAGTCCCAAGCCTAAACCTTGTTCCATAGATAAACAGCTGCTAAGATTAGAGCACATTCGTTCAGGGATGGGCAATGTTTTGGTGGCAAGGACCACCAAACATTTTTGGGGAGCCCAAGGCCCACAATACATGGGTGAGCCATGTGGATAGGGATGGAATGGGGGCGGGTCTTTGCTTTTTAATTGTGAGATATCTATTTTCGGTCTTATAATACAATTTTTAATCTGTTTCCAAGCTCCAAATGGCAGGAAGTGTTGCTGTCATTTTTCAGCAGTCATGGTTATAAGGCCACAAAAAGAAGACTTGGGGACCATTCGTGGTCTTGAAGGTGCAGGTTGATCACCCCTGATCTGTGTCTTCTTGGTATCACAACCTTTATGTGAAATCTTGGTTGCTGATATATTACTTTACCCTTACAAGCAAAAAAGTGATACAGTTTGGGGGATAAGGGTCCCATACCATGGATTTCAAGGAGACCCAACTGGCTGAAACCCATATTCTTTAATCTTATTGATCAGAGCCAACATACTCCAAAACTTAAGAAATAGGGAAGGGGTTAGCGTCATCAAACATGAGCAACGAAATGGGGCTTCTGGTGATCACTGCTGAAGGATTGGAAATGGTTTTTACTAGAGCCACTGTTTGGCCAGAACAGAATAAGAAAAGACTAGAATATGAAATATGCAACAAATATTACTGAAAGAATTCCACTTGGAGCCTTTCAGGTTTTTTTTGTTGGTAATTTATCCAGGTTTTTGAACGATGTGTTTGATATAATGGTGTTTATATACGCTCTAAGGCATTTTCAGGACATGCTTTTTATTAAAATGCTCTATGTAAAGGTAATAATTGTAATGCAACTTGTGTGTATGAAGGGTTCAAATCTATTTTGTTCTGTTTAGATAAGTTGTAGGCCAACATCTGTCCAGGCTTGAAATCCTCAGACTGCTTACTCCAGGGTAGTCCCACTATGAAGATGAATTTGTGTCTAAGTCATAAAAATAGCCACATGAATTCTACTAAGAAAATTCAGAAAGCTTCAGAAAGGCTTTCAGAGGAAAAACAAAAGTGCTAATTCATGAGTAGCTGACAGGGTGGTCCTTGGAGGGGGGGGGACATTAAATGTCAAGATGGTAGCCATGACCATGTGATCCAAGCCCTGCCCATTTTAAAATGTATATTGGAGCACACATAAAAAGGGCAGGATTTTCTGTGGCCTGGCCATCCCTGTGACTTTTTTTTCAGTATCTGAGCTGAATCGTTAAAGTAACTGAGCTAAGTCGTTTAAAAAAAAATATTGGCATGGCGGATAGAACTCCTAAGTCATCTTTAAGGAAACCATGTCCAATCCATTCTTCATGAAAGAATGGATCTTAAGAAGCAGTACCCTTTCTCCTAAAAAGAACGGAATGTTGCTATCAAGGTCACATGCCAAGAACTCCATGTAAGCTTGGATTTTTCATTGGATTTAAAACACATTGAAATAAGAAGAATTTTAGTCTGACCTAGTGAGTTTTGAATGGCATTCTGAGTTTCTTATTCCTCAAGATATGACAAATTACGGAGAATAAGTCTCTTTGAATGCTAGCTACTAACAGCAATTTTTTCTTACAATGTTTAAGAGGGCATTCAAAGTCCTTGGCTAATAATGATCGGATCCATGTAAATAGAGTGAAAAGCTTTCTTCAGAATCCTCTAAAACAGTGTTTCTCAACCTTGGCAACTTTAAGACCTGTGGAGTTGAACTCCCAGAATTCCCCAGCGTTGCTGGCTGGGGAATTCTGGGAGTTGAAGTCCACAGGTCTTAAAGTTGCCAAGGTTGAGAAATACTGCTCTAGAACATTCAGATGTCCAGCAGAAGGTGTCTACAACTAGACAGTTTGGAAATCTCTACCCTAACTCCTAGCTAGTATAAATCTCCTTGTACTGTCTGTTGATAGCTTTAGCCATGAGTTCCTTGTGGACTCAGAACTTTCACTTCAAAATGGTTTGTTATTTTTGGGGGATTTTTTTGCTTTTGTTTTTAATATAATGTAGGGTTGTGACAATCTGTCATTTTGCCACCCAGTGGGTAAAAACTGGACAACTCCTTTTAGTAGTTTGAAGGTGATTTTTTTTTTCCTGCTAGGGTGTTGACAGCTGTCAGGGTGGGAAGGAAATGTTCTTTTCAACATTAGGCAATTTGTAAATAGATTTCTTTTCTTTTCCTTTTTATCCTTAAAAAAAAATAATAATCATCATTTGTCTTGCAAAGTCCAGTTGTTTACCCACCAAGAACTAGATGGGACTGAAATGAACATGCTCATGCCTTTAAGAAATAAAGGAAAAAATAATATTGCTGTTTTATAAAGTACTTGGTTCTTAATGTGAATATCTTGAAATTTGTTAAGGATACTGTCCTGTATTAAACATGTAAAATAATATTTGTCTAAGTAGAGATAACAAAACTAAGGAAAGATTGCCCCACATGGGAACTTATTCATGTCTGGAGATCTGTTGTAACTCAATAACCAATTTGTTAATGATGTTGTACATTCAATAGAAGTTTTTGGGGAGGAAGCATGGTGTCAGAGGATTTGTATGTCTTTTGTGGTTGGCTCTGTATGTTGTCCCATGTGTGTAAGACAAGAATAAAATGCTACTTTCATTCATTCCATCCCAGCTGAAATGTTTTTACCAATGTTAATCTGTGTACCTTTTATTCTTTTCGTGTGGAATCCCACTGTCATGTCCACAATGTCCAAAACCCAATTCAGAAGCATTCTCACGCAACCAGGCTTGGTTCAGAAAAATACTTCTTTATTAAGTGGTACGTGTAGCTTGCAAACAGAATATTGCTAAAACTAAAGCCTTGGGTAAACTTCCCTCTATTTATCCCCCCTCCCCTTATTGCCTGGCATCTTGATTCCTCATCACCTGGTGTTGACCTCTCTCCTTCCTCCCCGAGCTCCTACCTGGCTCTTTGGGCCCAACCTGCCTTGCCGGTATTCAGGCTAGTCTAAATTGCCCATATATGGTTAAGCACTGTCCCACTGCCTGTTACTACTCCTGTTACAACCTTTAACTGCACCCCCCCCCTTAGTTACAACTGGCAGAAACAAATCAATCCAACTTGCAATACAATGTAAAACAACAACAGTAGGGTGATGCAGGTTCTGACACCCACTGTCCACAACCTTTCAAAGAGAACATTTCCTATCGCCCGCATTACAATAATCTATAATATCTGCATAGAGCTTTTACAGGTTTAGAGGGACTCAATATGCATTATCTAGCTGAAATCCTTAAAACAGCAAAAGAAGCTTTCTCCAGCCTGATACTCTACAGAGGTGTTGCTATATGATTCCCAGAATTCTCAGTCATCATTCTGATTGAGACTGGAGGAGGAATGTAGAGCCCCCAGATTCATGGAAGGTATGACAGCCCAGAAGGCTGCCAGGAGGTAAGTGAGAATTATTGCAGATTGAATGGTAGGTTTGGCTGAGATTGTCCATAGGCCAGCTGATGACTTCATGGCAGAAGTAATATTTAAACCAGGAACTTCAGTCTTCTAACAATGGACTACATCAGTGTTTTTCAAACTTGGCCACTTTAAGATGTATGTGCTGGCTGGGGACTTCTGGGAAAGTCCACTGGGAAGTCCACACATCTTAAAGTGGCCAAGTTTGAAAAACACTGGCTACATTAACTTTTTCATGTAGACAGCACTACCTCATCTGTTATGGTTAGAAGTACAGTTGAGAACTCAGGAGCCATTGTGATTGTGACCACTTTTCCCAGAGCTACAGAAGCATAATCAAATCAAATCTTTATTACAATCATTTTTTTAATCAATTCAATTGTGTCTGATTCTCAGAGACTGCCTGGATAAGTCCCTGCAGTTTTCTTGACAAGGTTTTTCAGAAGTGGTTTGCCCTTGCCTCCTTCCTGGGCTGAAGGAAAGGAACTGGCCAAGGTCAACCAGCTGAGTTTGTGCCCAAGGCAGAACTAGAACTCACTGTCTACCGGTTTCTAGCTTAGTGCCTTAACCACTACACCAAACTAGCTCTCAATTACAATCATAGACCAGCATAAAGAAATTCACTGTCCATCACCTGAGGAAGGGACTTGTCGTAGTGATTAAGTACAGGGAGAGATCTCAGAGCTGGGCTTGGAGCATATGATGAAAGCTCTTGGTTAAAGCTAAGCATTTCTGGTTCTGGTCAGTGTTCCAGTGGGCAACCACATGAGAACTGCATATAAACTACCTTGATTTTCAAGTCTGAAGAACAATATAAGAATTCCATCTTGAGTTATTGGAAATACCTATAATAAACAAGCAGATTCTAATACTGTCTTACTTACCTTTTCAAGGGTAAAATAGGTCTTATCTTAAATGTAATGTAACATCAACAACTATTTGCTTGAAACGAGGAAGATGGACTTGATTCTAGTTCCCTACAGTGCCTTACAAGTAAATCAGGATCCAGGACCTGAAGAGTTAACACCTGCTTTTTAAAGATGTCAAGCTGTTACTCAAATATTGCTTAAAAACATCCTCAAACCAAACATGATGTTCCTTCTCATGCAAAATGTCTGAGGAAGTTGAGGGAGACCTTTCAGTTCAGCCTTAATATTTCTCTGCAGTTACTCATGCCTTCACTCATACATTACTCTAATGAATTCATGGTCTTTGCAAGAGACATGCAGGTGATGGTGAAGGAATTCTGTGTCATGTTATATTCATCTCTATTAGAAGCACTTTCATAATTGACCTTGAATTTAACCCTATTTGTTACCATCCCTTTATTGTCAGTTGAGAAAACCGACATAAATGCAAGCAATAAAAATGTCCAATATATAAATATTGCAACAGTTGAGTCAAAAGGAAAAACAAATCATTATTTTCAAAAGCTTAAAACATTACATCCAAATATCTTGCTTATTATTTTGAAATGCTATGAGTTTCAGCCTCATATTTTCAGGGACTTAATCTTTAAGACTGCTATGTTTCCCCCTGACTTTTTTTCTCTTTCTTCTTCCTTGTTGGCTTCTAGCTTGGGCTTAATTTCTTGACTGGTTATGGAGGGAATTGGTGGTTTTCTAGTTGTTACTAAAAGACAACCCCCAACCTCCAGGATTATAGCTGTAACTGGGAGTTTTCCAGCAATATCTGAGGACCACTTTTCACCTCCCTTGTTTATAACCCAGATTCCAGTCTAAATTATAATATACATTTAAACCTTTTTCTAGGTCCTGTTTCTTTCATATCCTTCTCTTTCACTATGTCATGTACAGAGACCATCGGAATGCCATTTTCTGAGCCAAAGCATAGCATCCTCCACTTTAACAATTGCTTATATTGTCTTCCTCACTGTGAGTATTTGAGATCTTTTAACAGGGCTGGCCAAAGATATTTTGCAGCAGAACATAAATTATAAGAGGTTTTCCCCCCTCCCCATTCACAGGGTTTCAAATTCTCTATCACACACTTTTTTTTGAGAGAGAGAATGTGATGATATCCTCTCTCCCTATTTCTCCTCTCCTAGAGGTCCTGTGGAATATGCAAAGTATACTCTATAGAAAATCAAGAGTCTTTAGTTAAAGATGTAAGTGCTGCTGTGTAGTAAGGCTGGGTGGGTGGTGGAAAGAGAAAGGTTAAAAAGAGGACTATGTTCCAGATTCACTCAACCTTACCAGCACCATTCAAGAGGTCTCAGGAGTAAAAACTAGTGGTTGTCACTGCTCCTATACTTCCTTAACTTCTACTGATTCCTAATAAGGACACCCCTGTTCCTTAAGTGGAAAGAAATTGAGATGTTCTGTATGCTTCACAGACTTTCCAACTCTATACTACGTCCTGAAGAAACAAGCAAAAGTAGAGAAGCCAGACACAAATATTTGTAGCAACCATGTGAGCAAAGGTGGCCATATTCACTGTTTTTATATCTCGTCACTGCTTGGTTGCCATCAGGGTGTTCATGGGTGATTGATTGATTAATGGATTGATTATCCATCAAGTCATTTTTGACCCTCAATGACTCCATTGATAGGTTTTCTCTGTAAGGATCTATCTCCAGCCTGTTCTTTCAAGTCTCCCAATGGTGCATCTATCGCCACTGTAACTGAGTCCATCCCCCTTGCTGCTGGTCATCCTCTTCTTTTCTTTCCTTCCATCTTTCCCAGCATTAGACCCTTTTCCAGAGAGCTGGGTCTTCACATAATGCATCTGAAATAGAATAATTTGAGTCTGGTCATTTATGGCTTGAGTGAGAACTCTGGGTTGATTTGTTCAATGATCCATCGGTTTGTTTTCTTGGCTGACCATGGTATTCTCCGGAGTCTTTTCCAACATCAAAGTTTAAAGGCATCAATACTCTTCCTATCCTGCTTCTTCAAGGTCCAACTTTCCCTTCCATGGAGTGTCACAGGGAAGACCATGGCTTGCATGATTCTGATATTCATAGATATAGATACATCATGGCATTTGAATATCTTTCCCAAGGCCGCCATGGCTGGTCTATCGAGTGCTAGTCTGTGGCATTTTTCTTGACTGTTTGTTCCTTTACTGTTGATGGTTGATCCTAAAAGGCATGGGGTATGGGATCAAAAAAGGCAAGATGGTGGCCAGGACCACACAATCAAAGCCCTGCCCCTTTGTACACATGTCAGTGTCACAAGCACGTAAAAGAGGGCAGGTCTTTAATCTTATGGTGGCACCTGCCATTTGGACTCTCTTTGCCTCCCCTGAAGATACCCCTGATTGTCATCACTGTTTCATGAGAGTCAACTGTGTGATTTAGGAACATAGGAAGTGGATATTGCCAATCTCATTCTCAGTGAACCTAGCTTCATTTATGCTAATTAAAATCTCTGCTATGTAATATTTCCTTCCTAAGTAAAACTTCTTCCTGTTAAGTGAGGTTGGTCATTTGATGCGATGACTAGAACTTTATTGCCCTGAACTTTATTAAAGATACCTCCTTTTACCCCTGAAGTATAAAATGAAATAAACACTTTTATCCCTAAGGATTTCTTGGGAAAACAGTAGTTCAGGTTCATTGTCTATTTTTTAGCAAGGGATTCTCTGGGTGTAGAAGATCAATACTTTCCCACAATAGAGTTCACGATTTTTGCTGACATTTTGCCTTGCCTTCCTCAGCACAATGGTTTAGAAGTGGAGTTATAATCTATGGGCAATATTTATCATTTGAATTCTATGGGGTTGGTTCTAGGGAAGTCGTGGTTGATTGGTGATTGGGATGGTGCTCGCTCAATTCTTATTGGTCTAGCTCATCAGTCTGTTGTGTATGGCTTGAATCAGGCATTTTTTATTTGTTGATGACTCCTTTATTTGAGCACCAGGCCTGGAAGCTAGTGATTGTTACTACTCCTATATTTCCTTAATTTTTATGATTCCTACTGAAGCCTGGAAACCAGAAAAAATGATGTGTTTCTACCACTCTTTAAAACTTTTTTTTCCCCAAGGACTGAAGGCCACATAGAAGGCAAATAGGGTTATCACAAGAAGAGTGGAGCCGATGTTTTTCAGTGTAAGTTTACATTTGGGGTTTCTATCCTACTAAATAGCTACAAGTTGCATTGCTGAAATTCAGCACCCAAATCAAGGAAGCCACAAAGTGTTCATGTGGCACATGCTCTCCTGGCCTTCTGTCAGGTGGTGAAAATATATTTTTTTCTGCTCAGTTTTTGATCTGAATAATTCTTTTGCGGCACCTATCTTGAGGGATCCAACAACACAAGAGACGACTCTACACATGGACATCACCAGATGGTCAATACCGAAACCAGATTGATTATATACTTTGCAGCCAAAGATGGAGAAGCTCTATACAGACAGCAAAAACAAGACCAGGAGCTGACTGTGGCTCAGATCATGAGCTTCTTACTGCAAAATTTAGGCTTAAATTGAAGAATGTAGGGAAAACCACTAGACCACTCAGGTATGACTTAGATCATATTCCTTGTGAGTACACAGTGAAGGTGATGAATAGATTTAGAGGATTAGATTTGGTAGACAGAGTGCCTGAAGAACTATGGACAGAGGTCCATAACATTGTACAGGAGGCAGCAACTAAAACCATTCCAAAGAAAAAGAAATGCAAGAAAGCAAAATGGCTGTCTGATGAGGCTTTACAAATAGCTGTGGAAAGAAGGAATGCGAAAAGCAAGGGTGAAAGGGAAAGATATAAGCAACTGAATGCAGATTTCCAGAGAATAGCAAGGAGAGATAAGAAGGCCTTCTTAAATGAACAATGCAAAGAAATTGAGGAAAACAATAGAATGGGGAAGACTAGAGATCTCTACAAGAAAATTGGAGATATGAAAGGAACGTTTAGTGCAAAGATGGGCATGATAAAGGACAAAAAAGGCAGGGACCTAACAGAAGCAGAAGAGATTAAGAAGAGGTGGCAAGAATACACAGAAGAACTATACAAGAAAGATCTTAATGTCCCTGATGTCCACGCTGGTGTGATCACTGACCTTGAGCCAGACATCCTAGAGAGTGAAGTCAAGTGGGCCTTAGGAAGCATTGCTAACAACAAAGCTAGTGGAGATGACAGTATTCCAGCTGAGTTATTTAAAATACTAAAAGATGATGGTGTTAAAGTGCTGCACTCAATATGCCAGCAAGTTTGGAAAACGCAACAGTGGCCACGGGATTGGAAAAGGTCAGTTTATGTTCCAATTCCAAAGAAGGGCAACGCCAAAGAATGCTCAAACTATCGCACAATTGCACTCATTTCACATGCTAGCAAGGTTATGCTCAAAATCCTACAAGCTAGGCTTCAGCAGTACGTGAACCGAGAACTACCGGATGTACAAGCTGGGTTTCGAAGAGGCAGAGGAACTAGAGATCAAATCGCCAACATTCGCTGGATCATGGAGAAAGCACGAGAGTTCCAGAAAAATATCTACTTCTGCTTCATTGACTATGCAAAAGCCTTTGATTGTGTGGATCACAACAAACTGTGGCAAATTCTTAAAGAGATGGGAGTACCAGACCACCTTACCTGTCTCCTGAGAAATCTGTATGCGGGCCAAGAAGCAACAGTCAGAACCGGTCATGGAACAACCGATTGGTTCAAAATAGGGAAAGGTGTACGACAAGGCTGTATACTGTCACCCTGCTTATTTAACCTATATGCAGAGTACATCATGAGAAATGCCAGGCTGGAAGAATCACAAGCCGGAATTAAGATTGCAGGGAGAATCATCAACAACCTCAGATATGCGGACGATACCACCCTAATGGCAGAAAGTGAAGAAGAACTAAA
Organism: Python bivittatus; assembly: GCF_059951505.1. Classification (NCBI taxonomy): domain Eukaryota; kingdom Metazoa; phylum Chordata; class Lepidosauria; order Squamata; family Pythonidae; genus Python; species Python bivittatus. Next base: position 18,787,018 of record NW_028277097.1, read on the forward strand.
GAGCCTCTTGATGAGGGTGAAAGAGGAGAGTGCAAAAGCTGGCTTGAAACTCAACATTAAAAAAACTAAGATCATGGCATCTGGACCCATCAATTCCTGGCAAATAGAAGGGGTAGAAATGGAAGCAGTAACAGACTTCATTTATTTGGGCTCCAAGATCACCGCAGACGGAGACTGCAGCCATGAAATTAAAAGACGCTTGCTCCTTGGGAGGAAAGCTATGGCAAGCCTAGATAGCATATTAAAAAGCAGAGACGTCACCTTGCCGACAAAGATCCGCATAGTCAAAGCCATGGTTTTTCCAGTAGTAATGTATGGCTGTGAGAGCTGGACCATAAAGAAGGCCGAGCGCCGAAGAATTGATGCCTTTGAACTGTGGTGCTGGAGAAGACTCTTGAGAGTCCCCTGGACTGCTAGGAGGTCAAACCAGTCAATCTTAAAGGAAATCAACCCTGATTGCTCATTGGAAGGATCGATAATGAAGCTCAAGCTCAGATATTTTGGTCACCTAATGCGAAGAGAGATCTCTTTGGAGAAGACCCTGATGCTGGGAAAGATTGAAGGCAAAAGGAGAAGAGGACGGCAGAGGATGAGATGGTTAGATAGCATCACTGAAGCAATGAGCATGAAACTGAGCAAACTCAGGGAGGCAGTGAAGGACAGGAAGGCCTGGCGTGATATGGTTCATGGGGTCACGAAGAGTCGGACACGACTTAACGACTAAACAACAACAAATCTTGAGGGAAGGCAGAATGTTCCTTGTAATATTGTTTTTAATAGTTTTTCCTTGAACCATTCATTTTCATTTCAGTTTACACAGATCAAGAATGCAAAATAGATACTTACATGCATATGTAGCCCAGAAAAGAGAATCAAAACAACTATTTATAGGAACTCTTTCCAAACCACTTTATTTTCCTTTCTTTTCTTCCCTTTCCTTTCTGAGCTGGTAGGTCAGCAAAAGGCCCAAGCATTTTTAAAAGGTGAAGAATTCCATGATTCAGTATAATATTCTTCTCTCTCCTTTTACCCCTCACAGTTAATATAAATGAAAGATGCATTATCTAACTTTGCAATCTTATAAGATCTGAAACCGAACATCTTCACCTTGCTATATTACTTGCTTAGTTCATGTGTATCTTTCCTATGTTTCCCTGGCAATTGAGACACCTGAAAAATGATGCCTTTCATTCCATTTACCAACATTCCATTTACAAACAATTGTTTGATTGATTAACTTATATGATGGCCTGTCTTATACTATGCAATAATCCTAGGTGGCTGACAACAAAATCAATAAAACAGCCATAAAACAATGGTATTACCATTACAAAGGAGTATCACACTTCCCACCACCATAACATCCCATCCTCTTTATACACCATGTTAAACAACATGAGTTTCCTCATCAGGGAAATTGGAGCAGTTCATAAAACATCCATCAGATGATCAAATTTAGGAAAAAGGGAATCACCCAGTGGTCAACCCAAGGCATTTTGTTTCTTGAAGCTAAGTGCTATTTCCCACCCTGCAAAGATATAAGATACAATATAGACAAAGCAAAACAAAAAAGCTAGAAGATCACAGTGATTCCCCAAGGAGAGAGCACCACCTCAATAATTCCACAAACACTCTCCAGGAAAGCTACACTTTGACCAGTATCCAAAATGCTAACAGAGTGGGCACCAGCCAAACATCTGGAGAGAGGCTATTTTACAAAATGGAGGCATCGCCAAAAAGCATTGTTGCTAGATTTCTACTTCTGTTGGCTGGACCAGCACATAAACGTATCTTTTACCAGCACAAGAGGAAGCAGAATTAATGCTTGTAGCTGGACTTCTGAAAAATGCTGAGAAAGTGAATTGGGTCCAAAGCCACATTAGCCTTGCTGCTCTGAAAAGGGTCTGTAGGGAGAGAGTTTAAGAAGCTGATACAGTTCATGGATTGGCTGTTCGTCTCACCACTTAAAACTCCCTAAGGATTCCCCATATATGGAAGGGAAGCAGCAACACTGTATGCTGTCCAAAACCCAAAGCAGTAGAAAAGCCATCAAATCTTCAAAAAGCTTCCCAGTGCTTGGAAAAGCTTTGCTGATTTGATACAGTAAACTGGATTCCAACTTTGGTGAGTCAAAGCACCATGATATTCAGCCCTACATTGCAGGAAACTGAATGAGAGGTAATCACAGCATAAACATGATGACCCAGAACTTTCTTCATAGAAATGGACACAGCTAGGGTACCAGGCAGAAGGTATTTTGCCATTGATGTTGCTGTTTTGTTAACTTAGTCAGGATTCCTAAGCTTTCAGGGAGTGCTACCCTACAGAGAACAGGTATCTAATAATTGCATTCAAGGAGTGAGTGTAACATGTAGCCAGGCTCTAAATCTTTACCAAACAGAACGCTAGTTGGTCTGTTGTTTCTCTGTGCTTTATCAGTATGTCAAATAGTGTTGCCCAAGACAGTGTTTATTTGCTGAGTCTAGTTCATGTAAGCCCTATTATATTATAGGCCATCAATGAACTACCAAGAGAAGAAATGCTTTGTTTTATTGTTCTTTTGATAAGGCTGTAAAATCCAGAACTTCTGCATCGACATTTCCTCAATTGATGAGACAATATATAAAGGTGTGTCACTAGCTCCCTCTGATAAAGGAAACAAAATTTAGACAGGCTTGATTGCCGTGTTCAGGAGTTTGATAAAAGGACCTGAATGAAGCACAGAAATGTGTTGCAGGCAGAAAGAAAGGACATAAACAAGAAAGGTATGCACTGGTCTCCTTGCCTTGCCATAACTTAGAACTTTAATAGCATCCATTTATCTAATACTGGCAGTTTCCTTAAAGTTTACCACAGATATACAGCCACTGGTTGGCTTTAAAATCACCATGACAGATTCTTTAAAAAGAACAGTAGATGCCATAAACAGCTGAGCATCTCAGAAGAAAGGATTTTTTTTAAAAAAAATATCTTTTTAGGGCTGTTTTTAAGAAGATTTCTGAAAGTTGTGTTGATGTCTGTGTCCATGTGTACATCTGTGCAAAACAGGCTTGGCTTTCACTCAACAAAGCACTTTATACCACAAACGGATGTACTTTTTCACACTGTGGTGAAGAGATACATGATGCTCCTTGATTATATATTTTACCTTGAAGCCTCCTCAAGTGATTCCATTAATAAGAGGAGACTTCTGCACATATGCAGAAACTTTTTCTAGCTATTGTCAGACCCAAGCATCCTTTTGAAGTTTTGCAAAGCCATAATAGTTAACTGATTGACTGCAGCTTGCGATTGAAAGTTGAGGATAAGAATAGGACCATGTAATAATCAAATTCAGTTCCAAAAAGGTGCTTTGGAGTGAGCAGGGGTATAAATGTACAGTATTAGTCTCCAACCCTTTAAAGCATCTGTCTCCAAGCCTTTAAAGCAGCTGCCTCTTGGGATGATTTGCGGAAAGCTGCAGAGAGCATCTACATATCCTGGAAAAGACATAGTTATTTTAAAGGATTGAAGACAGGTGGGAAGACTGGCAGTATCCATGAGCATCAGCTGGCAGTCAGAAGACATGATGAAACCTCTTTAAATGCAAAATACACTGATAAATGCAAACACAATTCCAACTGAGAAAGTGTAGGTACTTTCAACCAAGTAGATCCAAATAATCAGGAGAGTTCCTAAATCCTTGGTACTCTGACAAATCAGCCATTAACAGACAAACGGAGAAGCTCATGGGTTGAACCTGGGCCAGACACTGTCTCTTAATTCCACTATCGCACAAGGTTATTCTTGTGGGAAAAATGGGAGGATGGAGGCCAATGTTTATCGGCTTGAGTTCCTGAAAGAATCAAGATATATATATGGATCTAACAATCAAGCAATCAAACAAAATGGCCCAGTTCACCCAACCTAGGTTAGGCTAAAATACATTAGGGCCGTTTGTGGGGTAGGATGGTTTGGAAACCAACTTATGTAGAAACCAAGTTATCATGGTAAACCACAATACATCTTATTGTTTGAGCATAGCTTTGTTCACCAGATGTATTGTTTAGTGTGTTGTATGAAACCAGATGGACCAGTAAGTATCTAGTAAAAACAGGGGAGTTGCAGAGCTTGCAAATGCATAAATCTCCCTCCCATGATTTTTATTTGCTTGTTTAGCATTTGCAGAAATGCAAAATGCAAAATTGACTCTCCAGATTGTTGCCAAAATCCCTGGTCCCTTTTCTGGTGCAGCCACCCATAGTCCTGCTTCTGTGTTACAAAGCATGCCTGCAAGATGTGCATTCTTTCCTTTATAAGCCAATTTTCTACAAACTACTGGAATCAAAGCAGCAAAGTTACACACCCTTAAAGCCAAAGCAAAGCTTAAATCAAAATGTAGGCAACAGCACACGGTCACCACCTCAATCTTGTGCACCAGGTGAGGACAAGTTTCTCCAACAAACAATCATGGGAGCCTGAGTGGTCTCAGGGGGGTCAGGATATTATTGCAGAAGCGAAATCAATACATAATTTGGATCAGTCACATCATTTGTGTGATGATACCATGGTGCACAGGACATAGGACACCTGCAGGGGAGAGTAAAAAAAAATCAAGATGCCTCCCAGAGTTGTGGGTACTCTATTGCTGGAGGTTTCCAAGAAAAGATTGGACAACCATTTGTCTGAGATGGTATGAGGACTTCTGCCTTAGACAGGGGTTTGGGCTAGAAGACCTCCAAGGCAACCCTACGATTCTATGATTCTATCCACAACTGTGTAATCAAAGCGTTGTCCCTTTTTTATGTGTGTTACACATGCAACACATACAAGAAAGGCTTAGGGCTTTGGTGACATGGTTGTAGCTGCTGTCCGGACTTCTTTGACTCCTCTGTGCATGCCTCTGCCTCCCATATCATGTGAGTACTGTGGCTTGTACGAGACATCCATCTGTTCAGCTTATTCAAAAGCTTCTTGATTTTAAGCCAAATCTGCTCCCATTTTGAGATGAGTGACCTGAATGTAGGCTCCTTTAATCCCAAATTGTCAAGGTGAGCCTAACCAGATGAGAAGTTTCTGCATTGTGGGGTTGGCTTCCATTTCGATAGATTTGCTGAGATGAAAGAGGGCCTCTCTACTTTTAAGAGACCACTATGCAAATGCAGTGGAATCAATCAAGCTGACTAGAGGTTCCATGCTCATGAACACACCTGATCCCCCATATAATGAGTTTGTGGACCACTGCACACAACTAACTGTCCACAGAGCAGTTGCGCCAGTGTGCTCTGTCAGCCTGGTCACAACATCCCCGTCTGCATATCTGTTAAATTAACTCAGCATGGATCACAGAGTTCCAAATGTCAGCCTCTAAAACTCAGACAGGCATTTATAATGGGGCTGTACTGACAAAGCGGAGAATGTGGGGCTGCATATTGACCGTGGCAATTGGCATATAATCACCCTCAGATCAAAAAGGACTTTACTGAAGGTTCTTCTCATCTGGCCAAAACTATTTTGAATAAGAATGCATTGTCACAGGAAGAATGTGTATGGAGACAATGAATAAGTGAGGAATAGCATGCCACAAAAACTACGGTGGGCTTGTTTATTATGAATTCAGTCATTTGAGATGGGGGACTGTCACTGGGAAAAACTTCACACAAGACCTGCCCCATTGATTGATTTTCTTCGTTTGCCAGCACTAAGTAATATTGGATGAATTATGGATGACAAATATTGCCTGAAACATTGACCTATGGCAGCTTCATTATGTCTTGTGCTACCCAGTCCCCCCTGTGACAGAATGATCTGTCGGATCCTCCTTCATCTGTAAGGAAGGCGTTAGTTTGGATCAGTGGGGTAGATCCAAGGCTCGGCATGATGGGGCTGGCAGAATGACCAAATGCTATTGGAGCTTCACAAAATGATTATCCAGAATCAGAGAATTGAAAAGGATCATGTCAGAGGTTACCCTGCTAGGGTCAGCCCCAAGCTGACTTTGGCTGATCTCAAAAAGTATAAGCAGGTTGGACTGGGGTATTATCTGGGTGGAAACCACCAATAAAGTGGTTCCCAGAAAAGTTAAAACAAAATCTCAGAAGAAGGAAATGCCAAATTATTTCCATACAGTTGACAGGAAAACTACATGGGTGTGTCCATGAAGGCACCAGGAGCTGCGCTTCAGTTCAAGGAAACTTTACTTATCCTGTTTAAGTTTTTTGGAGAACAGTCAAGTTCAGTTGGGTGTTGTGACCTCTTGTGGCCTTCCTGCACCTTATTAGATAGATGTTAATTTCCTTTTGTTTTCCTTTATTTGCCTTAGGAAATACTGCTAGCAATTTGGTATCCTCAGTTGTTGTTTTTCTTTGTCCTCTTAATCATTTGTGGAAAACCAACCTTTTGATCCTAACATCACATGAGTTCTATTCTTGTTCTCTAGCCAATCCTTTCCCCCTTGAAAGTTTTCCCCCATTCAGATTGTTGAAGCACCAAATATCATGGGTTGTGTCCATACCATAGAACTTGAAAAGGATTCTTCTAACTTCATATTCACTGTGAAAAATGATTGGGCAGAACATTGCAAGGCTGATATGTTTCTAAGAAAGTTCATAGAAAACATCCTTTTGAACTTGGCCCAAGAGGACAAAAACAGCATTGCACCATTGTACCATAAATTTGGCCACTTTGGGGCATGTACGCAATGTCATAGCACACATACAAAAGGGGAGGGCTTATCTTGATGTTACAGTGCTGTTTTCATTAGACCAGTTTTTCTCAACCTCAGCAACTTTAAGATGAGTGGACTTCAACTCCCAGAATTCCCTAGCCAGCCATGCTTAAATCCACCTGACCTTCCTTGAGATCGCCAAGCCTGTTGAAAGAACAGGCTTAGGGATTTTGAGAGATTTCCTAAATAGGGTCAGTGCTAATCTTACCTCAGGGGAATGATGTTCCAGTGGGCCGATGTCATGGTAGAAGAGGCTCACCTCCTGAGTCCCATTAGATGGAACTCTTTAGCAGATGGGACCCATAACATGTCCCTCCTGCTGGACCTGATGGGACAGGTAGATGTACTCAGGGAGAAGAGACCCCTCAAATAAAAGAACAAGTAGCAAAACCAACTTGGCAACCCTCCATGACATGGCACAGAGCACCTTATTGAGGCAAAGCACGGAGGCAACACACATGTATTATGAAAAGTTTATGGAGGGGAAAGGAGCAGAACTTTCATGCAATTTGGTCTAACTCCCTTGACCATTCAGAGGGAAGTCATCACTTTTCTAGAAGTTTTATTTCTGGGTTTGTTTTCCTTCTCCTTCCCAGCAGGTGGCAATACAGTGCCAACCTTGGCTGGGCTCATAAACTTGTAAACTAAGGATGGTTGAGTTGGGGTAGTAACTGGAGAGGAGGCCACTAGGAATCCCAAGGGGGAGGGGAATCCCAGAAGAAGGCAACAGGAACCTATTTCAGCAATAACAAATGTCACATTACCAAGAAAGCTGAATGGATACCTCCGTGAAATCATCAGGACTTGATTTTCAGTTGATAACCTCTTTTCCTTTCCCTTCCCCCCATCTGTCTTCCCTCCCAATCTTTTTCATGTCTCCATGATTTTTAGGAGTTACCTTGTCACTTTAGATCGTATTGCTTTATACTCTGTGAAATGAATTAAACCTGGTAGTTGTATTTACTCCCCTGACTCCCCTCCCTGAAGTTTAATTAAGGGGTGGGGTGGGATTGAAAGCTACATCACAGATCTTTCCACAATGCATGCAGTTTGATGCAGTTAAGTTACAGGGTAGAGATGTCAAGTCTCTATTCCCTTATTTTTATTCTTTCCAACCCAACAGAACATGGGGAAGAAAAGACATAAAAGAGGTTGGGACTTTGTCCTTCAGCAGGTTAACTCTCCCAAAATAGAACAGAATGGGACCAAAACTAAGGTGGGGACAAAAACCAGCAAAAGAAAGATCAGTTTTTGAAAATGGATTGGATCTGGCCAGGGGCTGCAGAGAAAAATAAAAGAAGGGGAAAAAAATTCCCATGCATCCCTGTGGAAGAGGCTTATGGGCAGTGGCTCACATTCTAAGCCCCTCCCTCTTCCTTCCTGATCACATGACCCAGAGCAAAGTCTACACAGCTTTTCTTATGCTTCTTAGCGCACCCCTACAAATACAGAGGTAACACAAGAATGCAGAAACACACACACACACACACTTTACTTCCTTACACAGAAGAAAATCAGGTGCCTCCTGCAGCCATGGCTGGTTAAAAGGATGGGAAAGCATTCCAGAAGCCCCATTTTGAAGGTGGGTCTACCTTTTCCCAGGTACCTGGAGGATCATATACAGAGCACCTCACACTGTGAGCCCTCTTTAGCACTAAGAAACAAGGATGTAGCACCCAGATCGAGGAGAATTGAACTATGCTGATTTGGCAGCGATTCTTGCCCTCTTTCTCCATCTGTTCAGTTGTGTGACTGCCCCCTTTTTGATCCTTTCCCTGCTCCTTTGGGTAGATCGGATGCTGCAGCATCACACGTTAGCTGGGTTAGTCCCATCACTATTCCTAAGTTAGCTGGTTCTTTTTGGCACACCATAATAGGATATGTCTGAAATAACAGGTTGGAATAGGAAAATAAGGGAAAATGCAACTTCTTGACTTTGGCACTGCAAAATACCTCAAATAAAATATATCCTCAAAATACTTCTTCTAGAGGAAATTTCTGCCACTGTTCCTTCTCCCCAGCCTTCCATCTAATATATATATATTTTTGATTATATAAAAGTTAATTCCTCCATCAGGCTCCGAGATTAAATTAAGCTCGGAAGGCTTCTTAGAAAGCATTGCCCGTGGCAAAGGGGGGGGGGGGGGGAGTCCATTTCAATTCTGGTGTAATGAAAAAACAATCATGATAAAATGCCACCCAGTGATTATTTACCTCCCAGTGTTCTGAAGAGATTTTGATGTTATTGTTTTTAAAAAGCTACATCCATCTCAAATCAGCAGCTATGAGAGAGCAACATCGTACAAATTGGACAATAATGCAGAAATGTGGTAGTACAGGGTGGAAGATCGTAAAGCCAAACAGGAGGAGACTGTTGCGGGTCCCATCTGCTAAGGAATTCATCTGGCGGGACCCAGAAGATGTGCCTTTTCTGCTGCACCCCGCCCCCCCTCTCTGGGACATCATTCCCCCAGGGTGAGATTGGCCCTTTCCCTGTTAGCCTTCTGGAAAGCCCTAAAAACGTGGTTTTTCCAGCAGCCTTGTGGTTCTTGCAGGAAGCCAGCAAGATGGTGGTATGATGCCAGGTGATTGATATTGTCCTGCAACCCTGGCTTTTTAATGTTTTTATTTTAATTCATGTTTTAGTGCTTTAAGATTGTTTTAATTGTTAACTGTGTTTGTACACCACCCAGAGTCACGCTTGGTGAGATGGGCGGCTATATAAATTGGCTAAATAAATAAATAAATAAAAAATATCCTCATTGAGAGTCAGGCAGCATACAAGTTTAAATAGCAACAATGACAACCAGCTAGTGGTTTCCTTTCTCCATAATGATTGGACTGTGGAACACTGAATTATGGGGGCTCTCCTCTTTCCTCTGTGGTTGGTTCCAGTTGGTGTTGATAGAGGAGAAGAGGTCATGCCCATGGCCCCTCATCTGTGGGGTTCCTCAAGATTCTTACTCCTTCTGTCTAGCATCTATCTGAATCTGCTGGGTGAGATCATCTGTCTGTTCAAGGTCCGGTATCATCAACATGCCGATCATACCTAATTATATCCCAACTCTTGCTGTCCAAATGAAGCTGTCAATGTCTTGTCCCTGCGTTTGGAGGCTGTGTGGGTCTGGCTGGAGAGGAACAGACTCAGTCTCCATCCTAATAAGGCCAAGTGGCTGTGGATACTTGGGTTCTTTGCTTCTGGGGACGTCACACCTTCAGTCTTGAATGGGGTTGCATTTTACCAATCCAGACTGGAATGCCATCTGTGGACTCACAGCTCCTGCTTGAAGAGCAGATGGCAGCTGTTGCCAGGAGGGTCTTGCATAGATTCATCTAGTGTGCCAGTTGTGCCTGTTCCTAGATGAGGAGGTCCTTCAGACAGTCACTCGTGCCCTAGTCACCTCCCAAATGGACTACTGCAACGTGTTCCACATGGAGCTGCCCTTGAAGACCACTTGGAAGCTACAGGTAGTCCAAAATGCAATGGTGTGGGCAGTAATGGGCATACCATGGTATGGTCATGTGACATTGCTGCTCAATGAGCTGCATTGGTTACCAGTTGGCTTCTGAGTGCAATTCAAGATGTTAGTTATTACTTATAAAGCCCTTCATTGCATAGGGCTTGGTGATCTGAGAGACCACCTATCTCAAATAGCTGCCCATCCACTAAGATCAGGCAAGGTGTGTCTCCAGGTCCCCTCAGTTAAACAATGTGATCTATTGGGACAGCACTTGCCTTCTGGAATAGCATCCCCACGAAGATCCTTATGGCTCCCACCATGAAGATGTTCTGAAAGTCTCTGAAAACCTAGCTGTTCTCTCACCCCTTGGGATAGGGTAGTTTCCAGCCCCTATAGGTGTCTTTTTTGCTTTATATGCATTTTCCCCCTTCTTCTGGATGCACAAGATCTGTTTTTCTATTTTACTGTGTCTGCCTTTTTTAAGCATGAAGCCACACAGAGTCCTTTGGAGTCGGGTGGCCTCTAAATTGTATGAATAAATAAAAACCCGTTTGGAATGAGCGGTAAGGAATGGTTGGACCCTTCCCAAAAGGAATACTACATTTTTGAGAGATCTCTAAAGTTATGTACTTGCTTCTTTTTCAGCAGAAGAGAAGGGAAAAGCTTTGAAGGGGTGGTTTGCTCTCCAAAAGGTTTGTGCGAAGCAGCTTTACATAGCAACTCTACCCTCCCCAAATCACTTACTTTGCTTCTCCATGGCTCCAAGTAGAATTTCCAAGCACAAAACACACCGGTAAAGCAAACTGCATCTCCTCTGCCTCTCCCAAGGTGAACTAGGGCTGTCTCACATACCCCTAAGAACTCTTAGGTTCAGCTATTTCTTGAAGAACTAAGACTCAAAATGCCATATGGGTTCCTATGCTCCTGTCTTATATTAGAGAGGTTCCCTCTTGGAGAGAAGCTCTTTTTCACAGGTTAATGTTGTTTCAAAGATTCATTATTTTTTCCTAGACGCTCTTTTTTTACAGAGACTATAGAGTATAGAATTATATATTACTGGGTTGGAAATTAATGGCTGGACAATGCAAATGGATATTGAATGCTTTTTGATTTGCTACAAGGTTGATATTACAAGGCTGGAAGGGTTCTCATTTCCCATCAGTTACGACATGGTTTGAAGATCTCATCTTTCTTTGTGCATGTGAATAAACATTCCACCCTCAGGAGTCTAATTTGGACAACTTCTAAAAACTGAGATTGCATATACTAGTTCCTAACTTTACTTTTCCTTTTGAACTGCCAAATGAACTAACTTTGCTCTAAATAGAATAATTTCAGAACATGGCATATCATCACCATCATCCCAAATCAATGTCCTGTAGGATAAAGGCCTCTTCACTGAAGGTTATGGGATCTAATCTACCTACAGTATGGTTAGTTAGGTAGATGTTTTTCAATTTCCCAATCTAGGGCTGAGAGAGAGGGGCTAGCCCCAAATCCCCCAGGGAGCTTCTTTCCTAAGGGAGGACCAGAACTGGGTCTCCCATCTCCTAGTCCAGCACCTTCTCTTCTACACCCCACCGACTCTTGGGCTGAGAGACATGGACTGGCCCAAGTCTCCCAGGGAGCTTCCATGTCTAAGGGAAGAAAAGAAATTGGGTCTCCCTGGTTCTATTCTAGTATCTTCACCACTACTGTACACCATCCTGGCTCTATACACCATGTATATGTGTTTATGTGTATTTTTTCAGGCTATAAAATACACAAGTCTACTATGTCTCTTACCTTGTTTTTTTCTATCCTTTTGCAGAGACTAAACAGTTGCTGAAAGGAAGGAGGAAGAGGATGGGAATGGAAATGATACAGAATGTTTCTTTGCTTGTTTTGCAACTGGGGAAAATGTAGGGATGTCAGAGCCATCACATAGAGCAATTATGGGCTTTTGCTGGCTGGGGCCCACGCTGAACATTTGGGGGGAAGGCTGGGAGCTGCTATAAAATAACTAAGGCATGTCTCATGCTTGGTCGTAGCATTTTTTATGGGATTGGGAGAATCTTTTTTTTAAGTTGAGGGCTTCTACAGTCTCGATGAACTTCTTATCTCTAAATTGTAGAACACAATGGCTGATTTTCATCACCCTGATTTTCAGCAGTAGAAGTTGAGAGGGTGAGGAAAATAAACTGTGGGACCAAGTAGGACCTTGTTGTCTTCTTTAGCTCATCCTTCCCTTGGAATAAATTGGTCTCTGGTCAAGCACACATTATAGTTACGGATTCAAAACCACCGCTTCTAAGACTCTCTGGGTCCTGCATTTTGAGTGCTATTCCAAGTGTATACAACTACAGAGGAGTTGTTTTTCCCCAAAAGGCAATGCTTCAGATGTCTTGCAAATCCTAATTTAGACTGTATTTGAAGTTCCTTGTTTAATACTAGCTAAATATCTCTGACTGTCCACCCCCACGCCCTGCCACCATGACCCAAGAGCCTGATTTTCCAAATAATTAAATATAATGTTGGGAGGGGAAGGGGGGAAAAAAAAACAGGCTGCAAATTTCTGATTGATTCATTTCTGATTGTTTTCACTGGACAAACAATTCCCCAATAGCCTGCCATTTCCCTGATTTCCCACAATTTAGTTAAAGCCCCATAAGGGAACATCATTTCATAATTCCTGAAATGGGATTCATACATATTCAGCAATTGGAAGGCTACAGACTGGTAGGGAGAGATGTAGGCAACTGTGGTAGGTGGGTGCATGTCAACGTTGGCAAGGTGATGGAGAGAGCATTGCAACCCAAGTCACACCCCTTTCAAACATGAGTGTGACATTGATGTACATACAAAAGGGTGGGGCTTGCATCATGATGTTGTATCCGCCATCTTGCTGATTTCAGTATCTCCTCCCCCAGACGCCTATGGAGAGAACGATTAAAGAAAGAAACTAGAAAGAAACATACATAGAAAATATACATAGAAATAAGTAACAAGTTAGACAAAGAATGTCTAACAAGTAACCAAGACATTCAAAACACGTTCTAAAAGACCTTGAGAATGAGGAAGAAAAATGGAATCCTTTTTTGGGAGGGAGAGGGAATTTAGATTTAGACATGGCACTTGCTGGCTTTACTTTGCTTCACCAGATTTTTATCAGGTATCCCCTGGTTGCTAGGGAGTGATAGAATAAAATGAAGCAAACACGTCAAATTTAATAACAAGCCTTAACAGACCCACTGTCTGAAATAAAGCTGGTATCCTCATCTTCAATCAAGGAACACAACATCTTCCTCGTCCATGTAATCATATTGATTTTTCCCTCCTCATCTTTTATATGAGGAACTGTCTTTCCCATACTGGATAATAGCAATTTGGAGTATTACTCATCACGAGTAGCTACAGAGCTTAATCAGTTGGAATGGACCCAAATCATATAAAGCAAATCCAGTTTATTCACTTATACCATCAAAGAGCACAGTAGGCCCTTGACTCATAAATCCCTTTTTTAAAAAACAAAACCCTCTAAAATCAAACCTTATATGTACGACTACAGGAAGAAGACAGAGAATGAACCACATTTTTGTCTTCTAATTCATCTTTTCTCCTCACTCTCTATTTATTTCAGAAAGGGAAAAAAATAGTTTTGCATTCTAACCAGAGATATTTGTGCAATTTTATTTTTGCAAATGTATGATTAGATTTTGGGGCTCCAGGTTCTCTGGTCTCATATAGGAATTTAGGGAACTGATAATTCTCTAGACATCCTCCATTAATCCATATTAATCAGATTTTCTACAACCAGCTGTTCATGCACACACTGTCAGTTCCCCTGGTCTCTTTAAGTTTTTTTCTCCTCCATTACTGATGCTCGTGTGCTCACAGACAGAACAAAGCATAAAAGCAATGCTATTGTCCTTTGTATCAAGATTCTCCACCAAAATTCTGCATTTGAGGAAGCACCCTACTGAAAGGAGACTGATGCATTTCTACATATAGTGTCATTGATGGCTTTTTGGAGATGGTTTATCACCACAAGGAAGAACAAATACATGCCAATAAAACACCAAGGAATACACCGATTGTTCCAATTTCTCAGATTTTATCGACATCCAGATGCACATTATGCTTTGGAGATAGAACTAGAAATGAACTTCAAGTATGAAAACTATAGTAAAAGACACTGCTGTAGTTCTTCCCACAAATTATCTCAGACTATGTTTGTTTCCCCACTGAAATTTAACTCTTCTCCAGAGGAATAACAGTGCAACATTTAAAGTGTTAGTAGCCCATGCAAACTCCACACCGGAACTCCGAATGGCACAATAGTTACAAGCAAACCAATAAAGGGATGCTATAACGAGTTTTCTGTCTTGCTTTATTTTCTCTTCTCCTAGGGCAATAACATCTGCGTATGAGGAGTGTCTTTGTCACTATTCTGGATTTTTAAGGAAGCATTACTTGATAACAAGTAAGTGGAATCCATGTTGTGGAACACAAAGATTAACTAGGCCTGAAGAATGACAGGATTGGCTTTAACCAAAGGACAATTAGATCCATGTATTCAACACATTAAGATTTGAATCTGCAACTAACATTTCTATCAGCAACTGGTCCAAAAAATTAGAATTTTGATGCATTATGTTGGGGAATTTCCCATACACTTATATCTTTCAGAAAATCTCTCCCAGACTTCTTGACAAGCTTCCATTAGTACCAACATAAGACTGAAATTCAATGTGAAAGGATTCTCCTCCTCCTCCTCCTCCTCCTCCTCCTCCAACTCCCCTTCCTTCCTTCCTTCCTTCCTTCCTTCCTTCCTTCCTTCCTTCCTTCCTTCCTTCCTTCCTTCCTTCCTTCCTTCCTTCCTTCCTTCCTCTCTTTCCCTTCCCCCTCCTTTTCCTCCTCTGAAATCTAGGGACAAAGACAGACCTTACATTGTGCCATAATCCCATAAATCATTCATTCTCCCAGTAGTAAAAACAGGATGAGTGAATTGCATGTATACATTTCACATATTCTCTTCTTTGTAATAGTTTTTTGTCTGTTTGTTTCTAACCTGTATCTTGAGTAGTGGAGGGATGTACAAATAGAAAAGCTCCGAAATAGACATATGTCTCCAAATCCACAGGATTCTTCTGGTTTATTATGTCTTCTGATAGTAGAAGCTACATCTAGACTATCTTACAGACTGCAAGCTGAAATTTATATGGCTCAACAGAATATGAATATTTATCCCAAAAGTAAACTGGAAGTCACAGAAAAGATTTCTAGTCTGCCTTTCTTATAGCTATGATAATTTTATAGGTAGAGGGATTTCTTTTTATTTTTATTTTGGAGATAGAGTCAGTTTTATAAACCTACATAACACATTTTATGGGTGTTATTTACGATCAGACTCAGTCTAAGTGTTTTCAGCCATGAAGCTCACTTTGGCACCATC
Organism: Python bivittatus; assembly: GCF_059951505.1. NCBI lineage: Eukaryota > Metazoa > Chordata > Lepidosauria > Squamata > Pythonidae > Python > Python bivittatus. Next base: position 18,802,619 of record NW_028277097.1, read on the forward strand.
GCTTGCACCCCATGCTGACTGCTGGTAAAGAGAAATCAGCAGGTGCCGATCTGGGAGCGAGCTGTATTGTTAGGATATTAGAAATGAACCTAGGGATCCATGACTTGCATTTCTCAGAAATCCTTTTCCATAGTTTGCAAGCCACAATATGATGCTGGTCTTTTAGATGATTGTACATGTTACCTATTTGGATACATGTCAGGACTATGAAGCAGTGGAATCACTTACTTCTATAAGAATTAAATATTTAGGTGCATTTCTTTATTTATTGCTGCTCAGCTTACAACCAAAAATAAACTAAGATAAAAGCAATAGTGAATGATGATCACTAGCAGGCAACCTGGATCACATTCATACTTTCTCCCAGTGGGGATGTTACTCATTCCACCTCCAACGTTCAGGGGGATACCCAAGTTTTTAGAGTCTTTCTAAAGGTCAGCAGGGTTGGGGCCACTGAGCATCAGAGGTTAAGGACGGGATCATTACAAAGGGCAGGCACTACTACAGAAAAGACAAACAATGTTCCAAGGAAGGGAAGGCCCAAAAAGCCCCCCCCCCCACATTAGAGTGAGTGGGACCAGCACACATGCTTGGGATTGGGCATATCCACCCTTAGAGCCTTCAGCTGCTGGTCTCTTATGTGAGCCAGCTGGAAATGAAGCCAGCCTTAGAAATCTTTCTGCAGTTTACAGCCCCTTCCTTCCCTTCAGCCAGGTGCTGCATCTGGACTGTGATTAACAGGGCACCTGAAAGGTGCATTCTTTCCCTCTCCCATCCATGCCAGAAACACACACACTGATTACTTTCCTTTCTGCAGGCCTGTCTTTGGAGGACAGGCCAACTGTTCCTGCCACTTAAGCTAGAAGGAGAAACTTCCCAGAAGGTTGGCCAATTTTAGGTGGAGAAAGATGCAAAGAAGCAAAGAAAGGAAAGGAGGGAGGGAGGGAGGGAGGGAGGGAAAGGAAAGAGGCAGGAAGGCAGGAAGGCAGGAAGGCAGGAAGGCAGGAAGGCAGGAAGGCAGGAAGGCAGGAAGGCAGGAAGGCAGGAAGGGAAAAGGAAAAAGAAAAGGAGGAAAGAAGGAAAGAAGGAGGGAGGAAGGGGAAGGGGAAGGGGAAGGGGAAGGGGAAGGGGAAGGGAAAAGAGCAAGTGGATACCCTTCCTGGATATCCTCATCAGCAGAAGAAATGATGGTAAATTTGAAACCCAAGTCTATCGAAAAACAACCCACATTGACCAAGTGCTCCATGACCAAAGTAACAACCCAAACTCCCACAAGAGGAGCTGTGTAAGAACAGAATTCAGATGAGCACAAATGCACTGCAGCAACCCAGAACACCAGAAAAAGGAAAGAGACTGCCTATGCAACATCTTCCAACAAAATGGATATCCACGCAACTTTATCAAAAAACCCACTATAGCACAACCAACACGAGCTATGAAAGGGATAACAATGCTATACATCAAAAACAACTCAGAAACTACCAACAGACTCTTACAACCACATGGCATCTCTGTAGCACACAAACCAACTAAAGCCCTCCAAAACATCTTAAACAAACCAAAAGACCCAGTAGCCCAAGAAGAAAAAACAGGAGTCATCTACAACATACAGTGTAAGGACTGTAACAGCCACTATGTAGGACAGACAGGCAGAAGGCTGGCAGAGCACATCCATGAACACCAACTAGCAGTCAGAAGACACGATGAAAACTCCTTAATCTCCCAACACACGGACAGACTTAACCATAGTTTCAACTGGGAAACCATGAGCAACCTAGACCAAGCTAAATCCAAAAGGGGAATTCCTAGAAGCTTGGCATTCAGACAAATCAGCCATCAATAGACACAGAAATAAACCATATTTACACACCATTCAAAAGAGACAATAAAAAAGCTAAGAAGGAAACAAAAAGACCAGAACACATCCCCTCCAGGAGCCAACTCCTAGGGATTAACACCAAACAATCGGGCAGAAAACAATACCCTAGTCAAGGAGGTACCAAGGGGAAAACCACACCCCCACCAACACTGGCAGGTCAAGCTACTTTATATAAACAAGGAGCAAATCTCACACTCACTAGCACTGATTTGATTGTTTTCTTCCTTGAATATTTCCTTACTGTGAAATAAACAGAAGCATTTCCTATGGTTAAGAGAAAGGACCTAATGAAATCCCCACTTGTCTGGCACAAGTTGCAGGGTGAAGTGTGCTAGAATAAAGATGGAAGAATGGTTCAGTAAAAAAGAAAGTCTGAGTTTCACCACTGAAAGAGGACACAGATTAATCTATGTTTAAAAGACAAATCTGACACAGGGAAGAGCTTCTCCATCATTCTTTTCTTTTCTTTTCTTTTCTTTTCTTTTCTTTTCTTTTCTTTTCTTTTCTTTTCTTTTCTTTTCTTTTCTTTTCTTTTCTTTTCTTTTCTTTTCTCTTCCAAAGGAGAGGTAGACATCGCATGATTTGCTATGAATGAGTGCATGCAAGATTAATCTCTGTCCATCTATCAGGAAGACTGATGTCTTAGTGTTGCTTCCTCATAATGGCTCTTTTTTCATCCAAAGGAGTTGTCTTTGTGACGTGCATTTTATAGCTACACAACCTTCCAAGGTTACTTCATTTATGGTAGATAATAATTTGCCACTTCTGTCATTGTGGCTTGGGCTTTTAATCCAGCCAATTGTCACTGATGTCCAGAGGGATCAGGAGATTTGAAATAGAAAGTGGATAGTCTACACAGGGGTAAGGAATTGCTAATAAAACTGAATCCAAAAGGCTTTGAAGCTACATTTTCAATGCCTGGGTAGGGTCTTTATTTTTCAAAGTACCCTCCATGGCCTTATCAAAACTTGTGTGATCAAAATGCTGTGGGCTTCTTCTCTTGTATTTTCTCTGTCTCAGGCATTAAAAAAGAAAGATGCAAAAGTCCTGTTTCTAAGGTTTTGTGATAAACCAGCTGCCACAGTTCAGTGACATTTCCAGGTCTTGGAAAAGAAGATCTGCAACTTTTGTGCTTCTGACCAACTATACTGAGCTAAATTATCTCTATTTATATAATTTTTATAAACCGTCTCCCAGTAGGTAGATACTAGACTGGTATCAAACATGTTTTACTCCAGTTCATCTATTTGAGTTTAATTTATTTAGCCTTGGTTAAACTGGAACTTGTTCTGAACTAAGGCACTGTAATTTTTACCTAATGGTATCACTGAAACACAAGTTACACCCAGTATTTCATTTCATTTCATTTTATTTTACTTTATTTTATTTTATTTTATTTTATTTTATTTTATTTTATTTTATTTTATTTTATTTTATTTTATTTTATTTTGCCTTCAAGTCAGACTTTGCTCTTGGTGTCTACATGGACAAGTCCCTGCAGTTTTCTTGGCAAGATTTTTGGAAGTGGTTTGCCATTGCCTCCTTCCTAGGGCTGAGAGAGGGACTGGCCCAAGGTCACCCAGCTGGCTTCATGACTAAGGTGGGACTAGAACTCACGGTCTCCCAGTTTCTAGCCTGGGGCCTTAACCACTACACCAAACTAGCTCTTACATCCAGCAATTCACAGTAATTTGGGGGAAAATTTAACTGTACAGCCTCCAGCAAGAATCAATGGAAAATGGTAGCAGAATTTCATTTTCCATGACACCATATTCATGGGAATCCAATGGAGTCCATAGAGAACCACTTGGATGTGATGGTCATGATGGTCATGGTACAGAGCACAGCTTAGCGTAATTCAGCCTCCACATCCCCTGGAAGTCCTGGTTGCGATATATCACTTAACTTAATTCAATGTGCAGTTACAGTCTGAAATCCATGATGTTGTGTGTTTTAAGTTATTTGACTTGCCCAATGAGAGACTGACATGTTAATGGTGTGCTTTGGGATTTGCTGTAGAAATGCAAAATTCTGTAGTGGCTGATCAAGGTGGAAGTTTAGAGAACTCAATAGCTTGACCTGAAGTTTCTGAGGAGCCAAGGAGGATATGGCCACATGGATTTCCACAGAGTCATATCCTGAAAATACAGTGAGAGGAAAGAAGGAAGGAAGGAAGGAAGGAAGGAAGGAAGGAAGGAAGGAAGGAAGGAAGGAAGGAAGGAAGGAAGGAAGGAAGGAAGGGGTTAATTTTTCAATAGCTCTTAATAAGTGATTCTGGCTTGGGATTCTCAAGGAAATCTGGTGGTCTTGAAGGCCCTGCAAATGAACTTGGATGCTGGTGTCAAACACTCTTTCTCTTTCTCTTGGCCAAAATCTCATGAGATTACCAATTCTCACACTGTGTTGTACATCCCAGGAGTGGTTGGGGTAGTCAATTTCTCATTAGACCATAATTATCTTTGGGAAGGATAATGTGACAGGGTAGATAATCACAAATCTAAAACATGCACTGGTGGTCGAGATCTATGTTGTGGAAAAAAAAAAATCTTTTGCAGATAAATAATTGGAACAAAGAGTAAGAAATGATTTCAAAAACAAAGGGACCCCTGACCAAGAAATCTCAGGAAACAAGTTCTCATATCTGCCCGGCATCTGACAAGAGCTTTCAAATATCCATCACAGGTTCTTTTACAACACAACAGAAGGTAAATGGTTATTAGTTGTTCTGCTTCATAGTAGCTCTAGTTTGACATATTGTATTTGCTCAATCCACATTCCATCAGGCACTCAGCTTGAGCTTCCAATCACAAATCACCAGCAAATCACGGTTAAAACTTGTCATCCAAGTTCTCCAAACATTGTCAAGTATTCATCAAATGGAACAAGCAGTTAAAAAAAAAAAAGTCTCCAGAAATATGAAGCCATCTGTTTAGAATGGTTTAGGCTGAAAATTGTTGGTGACGATGAAGGTGACCTAGTCTTTATTCTTACCCCTTTGGACCTCTCTTGAGTTATCCATGTGGCTGAGTTCTATAGAGAATCATTTATCAACATCTTGAAGGCCTCTATTTTGTCAGCCATGCTGAAGGTTAATGGAATTTCAGGAGGTAGGGACTACGTGGATTTCTCTGTCACAATTTACAACCCGTTCAAAATGTCTTCCTTCTGGTTGAAGACGCCAAAGGCCTGACCCAGCTGATAGAGCAGGAAAAACAATTCCGAACAGTGGAACTTAGTGCCTAGGGGTAATTGTGAATAAGTTCTGGGTTAGTGCTGTGAATGAAACTTGATGCAATATAGCAATGCAAAAATAATATTTTTAATTGTGCAAAATACTTTCTCTAGGCAAAAAGGCCATTGTGCCTTCTTTCAAGATTAAACCAAGACATAATGTTATAACTTCTGCATCTGTCAGTCAAGCCAACCCAATCAACATGGACTTATTAATGTCTGGAAGGAAATTGCTAATGCGGTATTCTGATCTTGCTCCGGCAATGAGGCTGTGCAGTGATGGTGTAGGTTTTTGACTGAGCATTGATTTAAACAAAATATTACTTCCAAAGTCGAGGAAAGGATGAGCCACCTTTACTCTCCCAGAGAAAACTTCTGAAGGTGAAACTGGAGTCCTTTAAGAAGTTTTGCCTGAAAATGCATGTTCATAATTTCCTCAAAGTTCGTTTTAGACAAAGACTGATGTAAGTAGAGGCACTTTTGAGTCCAGCTGCATTCTTGGTGGCGTATATGGAGACATCCCTGCAGCTCCTGGCATAAAATGGAAGTGGTGTATCACTGCCTATTCCAGATTTGGTTTTTTAGTTCCCATGTAGCCTACAGCCTTACATTTCCCAACATTTCTCCACATTTCAAATGTTTACCAGAGCCGATCCTCTCAGCTTTCTTAATCAGCCACTTACCTAGATGTTACCATATAGCTTGGTTCCACAGCCCTAAAGACTGATAACTGTGCTTTACATGAGAAAAATCCCTTGTCTGAGTCTTATTATCTACAAATAGTTCTTGTAAATATTCCCTGGAGAACTTATTTAGTACTCAGTAGAAATTACCGAGCAAGATTTTCCCTTGGGTCTGATTCAGATTGAAGTGCAGAAGGTGGTGGTTAAGCTTCCCTACTAAACTGAGGTCTATAGTTCAATAGTGAAATACCTTCTTTGGATGCAGAAGGACTTATCTTCCATCCCTGATATCATCAAGGTACAGCTGAAAAAGCTTCTGTCTGAAATCTTGTGTGCTTCAATAAGGAGGATTTTGTGTTAAAAAAGAAGGTGTTGGTATACCTAAGTGTTGGATAAGAAGTATGGTTAGGTTCTTGAGTTAGTTTTTTGCCTTTTGGCTTCCTCAATTCTGTTCTTGTTTGAATAAGATGTTTTGTGACTGGTTACATTCCTCATGGCAGCCATTTTACATGGACAATAGTCCTCCAGGGTCCTGAAAATCCTGTCTTCTTCTTTTATTCTTGACAGTTGTTTTTCTTCCTGATTGCTCCAAGATGTCAATGTGCCAGCCACAGAGGCACTGAAGTAGATTGTTCATTTAGTTTTCATGAGGAACACTGAACATATTACATATAATAAGCCACCTGGCAAGACTGAGTGGCTTTGGGTTTTGAGCCCCTCTGGTTCTGGGATTTTACCATCTTTGGCACTGGATGGGGTATTTTGCACTGCCCCAAACAGACCCTGTGCACAAACTGGGGATCCTCCTGGACTCACGACTCCTGCTTGAAGAGCAGGTGGCAGTCATGGCTAGGAGGGCCTTTGCACGACTTGGTAGTGTGCACCAGTTGCGCCCATTCCTAGATCAGAGGGACATACTCACAGTCACTCATGCCCTGGTCACCTCTCAGTTAGACTACTGCAATGCGTTCTACATGGGGCTGCCCTTAAGGAGTATCTGGAAACTTCAGCTGGTGCAAAATGTAGAGGCACAAGCAGTTATGTGTGTTTCTAGTAGAACACATGTTATACCTCTGCTTCGCAAGCTGCATTGGTTACCAGTTTGTTTCTGGGCCCAATTCAAGGTGCTGGTGTTGACCTTTAAACCCTTCATGGCATGGGGCTGGGCTATCTGAGGGACTGCATCTCCCCAATTTCATCTGCCCACCCTACCAGACCCAGCAGAGAGGGCACGTTATGGGTTCCGTCGCCTAGGGAGCTCCATTTGGGGGGCCCCAGGCGGTGGGCCTTTACTGCTGTGGTGCCTTCACTGTGGAAACTTCTCTGCCTGTGATGGAATGGAATTATGAAGGCCAAGCTCAGGGAGATAAACCTTTTCTTAGCTCAGCGTGGGAGGAACAAGAGGATGAGACTGGCACCTCCCTGAGGAATTCACACTGTTGTGGCTGGAGGACTTTGGGAACTGGGGTTTTAGTCTGGGAAGATTCTTGCTAGAGGTTGTAGCTAATAAACATAGCTGGACTGAATTGGCATGGTCTCTTGGAGTTCCTTGGGCTAGGCCTGACACTGCCTGAGGTGAGGTTGGCCTCGCCATCGTTGAGCTTCTGATGGTCCCTTAAGATTTGGTTATACCAGCAGGCTGGGGGACCCCAGGGACAGGGGAGTTAGTGAGAGGGCTCCCTTATTTTCAACATCATTTTATTCTCTGTTTTATTTTGCTTTTTATATTTTTAATGTGTTTATTGACTGTTTTTAGCTTTGTTGTATACTGCCCAGAGTGGCCTGTGGTGAGATGGGCAGCTATATAAATTTGTTTATTAAATAAGTAAGTAAGTAAAATAACCTACTATATCAGGTATATACAACTGCAGCCTGAGAGCCATATGTGACTGTCCATATTCCTTCTGTAGCCCGCAGAACAACCCTGGAGTGGGTGGGGACATACTAGAATATGGGTAGGGGCAAAGGAACATTTTGGCTGACCTTATTTGGACTCAGAAGCTAAGCAGGTTTAGGCTTGTTGAGCACTCAGATGAGAGACCCTCAAGGAATACTAGAGTTGTAGGTTGCAAAGGAAGAGTTAAATTTAAAAAAAAATCATGGGAGAAGACAATGGCAAATTATTTCCATCCCGTTGCCAAGAAGGCTGCATGGATGGATCCATGAAGTCATCCCCCTCCTCCAAATGGATTCTAAACCAGTTCTTGACATACAACATCTGGCAAACTATACCTTGGTCTCTGTTCATGTGATGGGATTGTCTTCTCTTCTCCTCCTCTTCCTCCTCCAGACATCCTCAAGATCTGCATCTGAAGACCTGAAATGGGGACTGTCTTCCTTTGCAATATTGCTGATGGTAGCAGTCCTGGCTGTAGAAACTCCTCACTGGGCTTTATCTTGGTTTATAACACTTTTTTTTTTGTACAGAATCACAGAATCCTAGAATTGGGCTACTTAAGCCACTGCACCAGCTCAGTGCAAATTGCAGCACCCCAGACAGAGGACTGTCCAGACTTCACCTGAATACATCCAGGGAAATGGAGTTCATATTTTCTTACGTAACTGATTCCACTACTGAATCACTATTCTTATAATTACAGAGTATTTTTTAAATGTTCAACCCAAATCTGCCTTCCTATACATTAAAACTATTATTCCATGTCCTGCCCTCTTCGATGATGGAGAACAGATTTTCCTAGGTCTTCTTTATGACATCCCTTGAGATTTCAGAATTATACAGTCAGAGAGAGGGACACGTAGGCCATCAACTCTACATCCTACATTCAGTGCCAGGATCCAAATTAAATCATTCCAGATAGATGGATGTCCTGCCTCCACCTCTCATTGGTTCTACTGTCTAACTTCCTACAATTCATTCCAAATCTAACTTCCTGTATGTTAACATTATTCTATGTCCTGTGCTCTAGAATGATGGAAAATAAAATTTCATCTCTGTGACATCCTTGGAGGTATTAAAAATCATACAAATCTAGATAGGGCCATGAAAGCCATCAAATCCAATCCTCTACTCAGAGCAGGTATGAGCCCCATTAGGTAGACCAGACCAGGAAATTACCTCCACAGGAAAGCAAAAACTTCTTTTATTGAGATTGGCTATCATAGCAGAATCTTGCAAATCTGTACCTCCTTCTTCTTCTTATCATTCAGTGAATTAGGGAAGTGTCTGCCTGAGCTGCTTCTCACTGTTATTTCATTCAGGACTTAAAAAATGCTTCAATCGCTTTTGCCTAGGTAACGGTTCCTGAATATCTCCATCAAGGTCATCTTCCTTACTGTCTAGCAGGATTCTAAATGAAAGCACCTTGGGCAGAAGTATGGGGCAGAATTAGAACTTAGACATGGAGGTGGGGGAATGTAAAAGTGAGATGGGCGGATGAATGAATGAATGAATGAATGAATGAATGAATGAATGAATGAATGAATGAACATACATCTGAGATTTCAGTCCAGAAATACTCTGGGAGATTTGGAGACACTTATTATAGTTACACAAGGGTATTTAAACAATAAGCAAATGACTGCATGGAGTCAAACTTTTAGGTTGTGTAATGATAATCCTATGATGATCTGCTAGATATTCATGTAGGAACACGTTAGGCTTAGCATAGGCAATCTTTGCTTTTCAATGTGGAAGACAGGAAATACAGCAAAGACATACATAGTTTTGTACCTAATGCCCAAAGTATGTATGTGAGTATATATGTATGTATATGTATATGTATCTATATGTGTGTGTGTTTGTGTGTGTGTGTGTGTGTGTATTTAAAAAGCCAAACAAATAGAAAGCCTCCCTCCCCCCGCCTTCAAGTGGATCATCTCTATTTTTTTGAAGACAGATAATGTCTATTAAGATAAATTATGGATGAACTTCTAAGGTATTTTTAATATCACATTTGGGGGACTTGCTAATGTTTGGGTTAATTATGGGGCAGCTGGATGCATTTGTGAGCCCACACTGATTTCTTCAGTATTCTTCCAATTAATCTTAATTGTCTGTATTTAATTGGAGGTTTCCAAAGGCTTGCAGCTCACAAAAATCAAATCTCCTTTTGTTCCACTGGGTTGTCAATTAAATTTGACTGATTACAACTCCCCTTTCCCTGTGCTGATAGCATACAATTAATTTCTACAGTCTCTAAACAGTAACTAAAAATAGCATCTTTGCTTTTAGGAGAACAGCCATCCACCCAAGCACCCCAAATATCTTAATTTTGAACTTAAGAGTCTCAGTATCTTTCCAATATCATCTCTGTAGACTATAGGATGTTTTTATACTTTGGCAATTGTTGGAAGGCTCCACACTGTGTTTGTAGCATGACTGCCTTTACAATGACTAGAACATGACTAAACTATTAGGTATCTAAAGGAAAAATGAATGGGTGCTAAGGACAAGGGAATATGGCACATGCCTCTTCAGGCAAGATCAGTCCATGGGACAGAGGCATGGTGGAACTCTAGCATAAGAAAATAAAACCAGAAAGTGTGACCAGAAAACAAATTGATCAAGACCTTGTGCAACATGAAGATTCTGCTATAACTATTTGCTTGCAGACTCAAGAGAATTTCCTGTCTGTGAGCAACAGAAGTAGCAATAGAACTAAAGTCCAGTGGAATCAAGAGGTGAGTGATCATTATGTTTTTCTAGTGATGAAATGGCCCTTGTCAGTAGAATGGAGGGGGGAATAATTTCTTCTTCAGTCAGTATGATGTTCGCTTTGTTTGTAGTCTATCTAGGGGAGCTGAGAATAGGAAGAATGGATGAAGAAACACCCCAAAGTGAAAATGAAGGCCATGTAGAACTTACATCCATAGTCATGTCCTTAACTGGTGGGAGGAAGGATAGGTTGTGGGAATGTGAACCTAGGAAAAGATTTATTTGAGGAATTGCTAATAGGGATTATGAGCATGCTTACATGTGCTCTAAAATCCTTTTCCCCTTTGAATCTGGATTTCTAAACAGCCCCAAGATGAACTGGCATGAATACTGTAGGTGAAGTTCATGCAATTTTACATTAGCCTTCCACCTCTTGACATGGATGGTTTCCCAGATAGGAAAATTCCTTGTCTAATTCATATATAATTCATATATAGTCCAGTTCAATTGTCCACTCTAGTCTCCAGACCATACGAAATAGGCAATTAAAGCTCTAACCAATTATTAGATATGCTACAATTTGGACTTAGATTTTGTGTGTGTGTGTGTGCGCACACATGGGCACCAGAGCTTACCTTCCCTTTAGTATTTGAATATAACTTATTTCTTTATGCAATGTTTATCCCCCTAACAATAGGATCAAGGGTGGGCTGAGAGAGAGTTACAGTACCAGAGACATCCCAGCACACTTCTAAATCAGAATATGACCTTAAAATGAGTTCCCCCCAGTTCTAACCTGACACCTTAACCATGATATGTTGACAATATTTGGGGCCTTAGAGTTTAGCCAATATAAACACTTTAGGAAGATTCACACCTCCTGCTTGCTCCATCATGAGCATGAAACCTTTCTGGAGCATAGAAATGCATGAGGTTGTCCTCAACTCACACTCAGCCTGCAGCCAATCCAACCGCTCTCTGTGTTTTCCAGCATTGGCTCGAAACCAGTGTTTCAATTTCTGACCAAGGAACGGGCAGCTATTGGTTCATCTGCTGCATTGTGAGCAAATGTCTCCACTCTGATTGACCAGTGTTTGTTCAGCAGGGTCACCCTCTTCCTTCCTCTCCCTGTCCTCCTGAGTCATTTTAACCAAATGGTCCCCTTAGAAGGAACCTTCCCGTTGTTCAGACACTGAACCATTAATGTCCCCATCAAGAATGCGTTCACCTGACCTGCTAGACCTTCAACTGACCTAGTGATGTGTGAGGCAAAAATAAAGCCTCCACAATTCAAGCTGAATAGGATTGGAAAAATTGCCAAAATTTTTACTCATTGCCCAAATAGCTCTTTGCTATTTATTACTTACTGATGATATCTTACCATAGCATTGTAATCCCACTAACCCAGTAGTGGAAATAGGAACAGGGTACTACGAATGCAGTCGTTACAATAAAGATATTTTTAATTCCTGATGCTGGTGGAATAGAAACTCCTCTTTCTAACACATCAAAGGGAGGGCTGGGGATTAGAACAGGAAGAAGAAAAAGTTGAATTCTTCTCCAACTTGGCTGAAAAATGTAAAATCTAAGCTAGGGAATATATATATATATATTTTAAATCTGCGCTCAGTCGTTACCGACTTTGCAGTGTCTGTTTGGACGAGTCCTTGCAGTTTTCAAGGCAATTGTTTCAGAAGTAGTTTGCCCTTGCCTCCTTCCTAGGGCAAAGCCCAGCTGGCGAGCGCAGGAGGCGGAGTTTCTGTTGCTTCACGCCCTTTTAAGGGGCGTGCATGGTTTTTCGCGCTTACCGGCAACTGCTCCCGACTCCTTTTTGCAAGGCGCCGCCAGCATTTTTCCTCCCACCGGAGTGAGAGTCCCCATTTATCTACTCATGTGAGTTTTCAAACTGTTGGGTTGACAGGAACTGGGGAGGAAATAGGAGCTCACCCTGCTAACGCGAAGGCTGGACTCGAACCGCTGAAGCGTCGACCATTTCTGGCCATAAAGGCATCCTTTTTATTTGTTGTGAGCATTACAAATTCCAAGTTGCAGTGTTCCAAAACAGAAAATGGAAGTCCTGATCCACTCTTTAAATGTTATTGGAAAAACAATGAGCCCCATAAAAAATTCACTGATAAAGAGAGCCAGTTGGGTCTAGTGGTGAAGGCACCAAGCTAGAAAGCAAGAGATGGGGAGTTCTAGTCTTGCCTGAGGCATGAAAACCAGCTGGGTGACTTTGGGGCAGTCCCTCTCTCTCAGCCCAACTCACCTCACAGGGTTGTTGTTGTGGGGAAAATAGGAGGAGGAAGGAGTATTAGGTACATTCGGTGCCTTGAGTTATTTATAAAAAAATGTTAAAGGTGGGATAAAAAAAAATCTAAATAGAAAAAATTCATGGTAAAATTAAGAGCCATGCAAAGTAATTGTTAGACAGCCAGTCTAGCGTAGAGGTTAAGGCACCAGGCTAGAAACTGGGAGACTGTGAATTCTCGTCCTGCCTAGGCATGAAGCCAGCGGGGTGACCTTGGGCCAGTCCCTCTCTCTCAGCCCTAGGAAGGAGGCAAGGGCAAACCACTTCCAAAAAACCTTGCCAAGAAAACTGCAGGGACTTGTCCGGGCAGTCTCTGAGAATCAGACCCGACTGAATGGATTTAAAAAAAAAAAAAAAAAGCTAATTTCTACTTTAGCAGCTTCAAAGAAACAATAATTTTGTCCTATGTCCTTCCAATGTTCTGTTCCTCTAATGTTGTTTTTAAGGAAACTGAACAGATTGATCAACCTCCTGGAAGAATAGCCTCTTCTAATTGATTAGTTACAAGGTGACAGACTGCAATTTTTCCAATACCTTTACTAGGCAAAAGACAGATCTTCCATGGGAAGACAAGAGTTGATTGCTTCAAAGGAATGGCTCTTCTGAAACTGTATAAGCATCTCAATTCTGTATAAAAGAAAGTGTCTTGATCACATCTATGCTGTTAAAAATAAAGGATATGATAAGAATGCCTCCTGGTCCATATATTTTACTTGAAAGGATAATTCCTTCCTGAAATCTCAGCCAGCAATTTCTGGTTTTTCCCTTTTAGAATGGGGGCTAGCCATGTGAAATGTCAGCCTCTGCCACAGGCAGAGTTGTAAATCTCTGCTTTCCAGATACTTAACTTCTTATTCAGGATTTGGTGTACTTGGCAGAAGGCTCACAGACGTCACTCAGGAAGAGTAGCATATTTATTGCAGACTAGGATGAAGTCATATACATGGAGAAGATTGTCCACTGCAGTACACATACATCAAAGTTCCAGAATTTAAATTCCAGGCTTTGACTTCCAAGTTTCATCCAACTTTCTAAGTCACCTTGGGAGGCACCTGATGTATGCTGATATGATGGTTCTTTCAAGCCTGGGAACTCCGAATTCCTGCTTTGCTAGCTTTGTTTCTTGCAGGATGATAAAGCTGAATAATAATTTGGGCTGTTCTTTATGTTAGTCACTCAGTCATGGCCACTATTCGGACATCATGGATTGGCCTCAAGTTTCTCCCTGGATTCTTGGTTGACAGAACTTCATTCATTGTCTGTGACAGCCTACCCACAATGATGTCACATGTGTCATGATGTCATCAAACAAATGACATGAATTATATAATTTGAGACATTGGTGCAATAACATCCTAACACATGTGGTACTCCCCCAGCAGGCTAAACTGAAACTAATTATATAGGCATGTAAGAATCTAGGACCTTCTAAAAAGGAGTATTATTGTACAAAAGTTAAGAAGCTGTTATGAAATAATACCAGCGACTGCTGTGCCTATAATAGTGAAATCAGTGTTCAAATTCTTGTGCCTCGTTCTCCTGCTTGAACTATGCAATAAACAAGATGACCCTCCCATTTGATCAGGAAGCCAAGTTCTTATGCACGTCTTGCTCTGGTAATCGACAGATCCAATATCAGGTTGTCATCCTTTACCCATGTGAGAACTCACTCCCATACCTGCCCCCATTTGTGTGGACCCCAATGCACATGAGTTCTTTGGATCAGATCTCTCCCATAACATCATCAACCCAATGGATGAAATCCTGCTGTTGTCACAGCCTAGGCTTTCAGGGAAGCCAAACAACATATAATCTTCAATCCAAAGGTTTTTCTTCTGCAGACACTTGCACTGAACACACCAGGGTTATAGGACAAAGACATCCTTTATGCAATGAAGACATCCATTGAGTGACACTGATTTGAGGCTTATCCTGATCAATCATGTGCTATGAGTTCAAAATTCCCATTTTGATTCTGAACCCTGATTCTATAAGTGAGAATGATAGACTCATCAATTTGGTAGGGGCCATTTATGCCAACAGTTCAACTCCCTCCTCAGTGCAGAAATCCAAATCAACATGTTTTTGACATTAGGAAGCTTTGTTTTCATCCTATTTCTCTTGCCTGCCAAGGTCACTTTGAATTTTATTTCAGTCTTCTAGGGTATTAACTGTCCAACACAATGTTGTGTTGTGTACAAATCTGATAAGCTTTCTCCCTGCCACTTCATCCCAGTTATTAATAAAAACATTGAAAAGTAGAAGAGATAGGACTGGTCCTTATGTCACCCCATTTGATATATGTCTCCAGTCTGATGAAGAACCACTGATACTTTTTGTACCTCAAGTACTCTTTGAGTAGGATATTCAAGCCAGTTATATATTCACTTAACTGTAATTTCTTCCAGTCTATACGTAACTAGCTTTTGAAGATAGAGACATTTGTTCTTATTTAGGCAACTGTGATCTTCTTGTACTTCACCCATTTGGCAGTCAGACCATCAGTAGATTCCTTCATTACTCTAAGATGCAGTTCATTGGTGGCAGAGATTTCAACTCATTCAAAATAAAGAGGTATTTCGTTCCCTTCTTCTGTCACCTTCAAGCTTCAATCTTCTCCCTTCATTCTGGTCTTCAAAATTGCCTGGTGGAACACATATCCTTTTGCTGCAAAAGACTGAGTTGAGTAGCTCCCACATTTTTTTGTTACCTGTTAACGTTTTGTAATCTTCATCAAGCATCTGTTATATCAGTCCCCCCCCCCCCCCCGTTTACTTTAAGTGCATCTAAGAAGCTCTTAGCATTCTTTACCTTGCTGGACTATTTGATGGCTAATTGCTTTGATCCACCAGGGTCTTTAAATTTCATGTTAATTACTGGAGAATGGATATCAATTTGGTATCTCATCTTCATTCACACATATAGCAATTAAAGAAATGAAAAGTTGCATATTGATGTAAGGGGGGAAAAGAGAAAGAGAGGAGGAGGAGGCGGTGGCGGAGGAGGAGGAGGAGGAGGAATTAATTTTAGTAAGTTCAATATTTCAAGTGTATCGTAATTTCTTACACTTACTTTTGACTCAAGTGTCTATTCCAAAATGAGCTACAGTATAGAAGACTTCAGATGTGAATGGTTAAACTGTCTGGATGACATAGAATGGGGTCAGAATATAGCCTTTATACTAGAAGGTCAGCTTCTCAAGTCAAGACTAGAAAAGTCAAGAGTTAAGATCAAACATGATTGTAAAAATAGAGGAGACCAAGGGAAGCAAAGGAATGCAGGAAAGAAAGGCCATTTTGCAAAATAATGATAAAAGGAGAAAAGACGGTACCTAGAAGAGGAAGGGGAGTTTGGATGGAGATATAACATTACTTGTTGAGGACCTGAAGGGATCTCAAACAGAAGAAGACCACAATCTGTTCTTTATCATCCCAAAGTACAAGATGTGGAATAATGGTCTTAGTTATAGGAGGGCAGATACATTGGGAATGCTGTATTCTGGATTCCTGCATGGGGGTTTGACCCAATGGAACACTTCCAACTCTGTGATTCCCTGATTCAGTGAGGACATGCTGAAGGAACGCACATAGCGAGACATTGCCATAGCGAACAAGGCTGCTTGTCGTATGATGATCTGAAAGAACCATTTCTATTTTGGGCTACGTGTTTCTTTTCTGGTTACAAAAGGCTGGTTTAAAGTCTATGGGAGTCAGTGTAGACATCATTAATAACTTCAATATACTAAATGTACAATCCGGGTTAATTTTATTAAGCCATTTGAATAAGTAGATGCGGTATTTTCTATTTGCACTCTGCGTGGTTCCCAAGGAAAGCTGCCTGGACAAGACATAAAACAGCATGTCTCTCTGCTGTGATAGAAATGACAAAGAATGCAATTTAATAGGATCTTGTTTTTTATGTTAGATAAAAGAATATTTCTAGAGATTAACTGAAAGAGGAAAGGGGTTTTTGAATCACACCATGAGTTTGGGGGAAGGAAATCCAATTTTTGGAAATGTTTCAATGGAAGGATCTATGAAAAGCAATAAAAGTGTTCCACCATTTAAAGTGAAAATTAGGAGAAGCATTATTATTATTATTATTATTATTATTATTATTATTATTAATCTACAATTAGATTCACAGCCAAAGACTGGTAGAAACTTAACAAGTCCTAACCAATGACCTAAGAATTATTAAGGTAGCATCTGAGGATATAGGCAGTTCCAAGCAGGGTATTTTTTTTGTAAAATTAGGGCATTCAGGTCCAAAAAATTCATAATTTCCAAATATAGAGGGAGTCCTTTAGGTACTGCTACAAGGGCTCCAATCAAGATTAGCATAATAGTGGATCCCCTCCTCCTCCTCCTCCTCCTCCTCCTCCTCCTCCTCCTCCTCCTCCTCCTCCTCCTCCTCCTCCTCCTCCTCCTCCTCCTCCTCCTCTTCTTCTTCTTCTTCTTCTTCTTCTTCTTCTTCTTCTTCTTCTTCTTCTTCTTCTTCTTCTTCTTCTTCTTCTTCTTCTTCTTCTTCTTCTTCTGTTGGTTTCATAGTCAGCCAGATGTTTAGACTGGATTTGGCCTTTTTATCCACCTATTGAGTCCTTCCCAAGGATCTGAGATAAGCAGATGTTGCTTGATGGTGTTAAAGGTATCATCACAGGATGGAAACTGTTCCAAGTAAAGTTGCCTTTTGCAATTGACTGATGGTGATTCTGTCAATGTTGATGGTCTTCAAGTGGTGCTCCAGATGTTTTTGGATTGCACCCAATGCACCTATTACTATTGGAACTATCTGCTTTCTTTTGCCACAGTCATTCTATTTCTATTTGCAGGTCTTTGTATTTTGTGACTTTCGATGATGATGATGATGATGCTTTCAATTTGTATGGCTGCCCATCTCATCTAGCAACCCTGGGTAGCTCACAACAGGTAAAAACAATAAAAAGTTAAAAACCAATAAACAACCATATGAAAACTATCCATAATCAATTTAGAAACACCAAATTACAATCAGCAGGAAACATACTTGTGACATCACTGGAAAAGACACATTTTGACACCACATCACGTCATTCCAGTCTGGATCAAATTAATGGATCTCATTGCACTTTTACTATAAATGGATTTTTTTTTTCCTGAATGCAGGAAGAAAAAAACCCTAATATTTATTTATTCTATAGACCTTTTCTTCCAGGCTTATTCAGCAAAAGAATATGTTTTTTCTCCCCAGATAGAGATATTTATATGCAAATCCATATAAGAAATTCACCCAGATTTCATGCCACATAGTGCCTTGATCTTAATTTGTATATTATAATTTTGCTCAGAGATCACTGCTTGCCATTTAGTTGTTCAGTGTGTCATACCTTGCTTTTATTTCCTTTCAGAGTAAATTAAAAAAATCCACTTTGCTATTCTCTGACTTTTGCTGTTCTAGACTGCTGGTTCTCTCATACTTCCTCTGGTTCCCAGAATCAAAAAGAGATTTGGAACCCCTCACCAATTTTCCCTTGATGCTTTTTACCTACTTGAAATACCTTAATTCCTAAAGATGCACAAATATGATGTTTGGCATCTGGGTATGCATTTTGGGAGCAAATTAGTTAATTTTGGAGCAATAGATAATTGCCCTCTGCTGCAAGGTTAGCAATCATACTGTTTTTTAATGAGCTTGCCTTCTCTGATAAGATTATTAGATATATTGGAGTACGCTGTGAAAACTAAGAATAGAAGAGAGTTAAAATGAAACAGTAAAAGGTCAACAGAGGTATTAAAATTCAGTGGCTTAACATTTTGATCAGCAAGCCTAGCATTGTTTGTTACCTTCAAAAGGCACCAGATCTTCTTAGGAAATTTTCACTATTAGGAAACTTAATGTGAGCCTAAAGTATAATATAGGCCTCTACAAAGTGACACAGATATGCACGGTGGAAGTGACATGTGTCTTTTTGTGGATTTAAATGCTGATGAGGTCCCCCTTGATAAGCAATGTAGTGTCCTCAACCTGGTCATTGCTGTGGGAGAAAGTTCCCGTACATGTTGCTACCACTGCTGGCTGAAATGCTTCTGGGTGGCCAGATTTATGCCCAGCCTTTGATCTGCATGTACTGAGGAGGCTCCAAGCTGGCCATGTCTGGTGTACCTTGTGGGCAATCTCACAGCATTTGCCAATGCTGCTTCACAATCTGCCAGCAGTAGGAGAAGGAATCTGTCAGCCCTCTTCTCTAGCTTGAGCTATACAGAAGAAAGGTAAGAAGGGATTTATACAGAGCAAGAAAAGCAATGTGGTCAGTCTGCTTCCCTCTTAGAAGAGAAATGGCCACGTTGCTTCATGAACCAGCTTTAATGGGATGCTTCAGTTGAACCTTCATCAAAGTGAATCTGTCCTTCAAAGCTTTGCACGTTCATAGTATAAATGCAGGGTAGGAACAGTGGAGAAGCTGATATGGAGGAAAAGCAAGTGAGCCCAGTGAACGATATGGTGAAAGCAGAGGAGAACTAGCAGGCAGAAAGAATAGAGTCCCCCCCCCCCCCACACACACACAAGTTCTTGAAAAATTATGGTTACACATTGATGGTGAAATAAAGATTTGCAAAGAGGGGGTGGTATGTTTTATGATTGATGGTTGTGTCTCCTTCCCTAAAAGGTGGGCTTGAGATCTTGAACTAGGGTGGCCCTGGAATATTGCATGTGAATGTCTTTTAGTATCTTTGCAGCTTTTCCCATTTGATCTCACTGTCACAAGATCCTTTCACTCAGTTGTCTATCCTCTCTCTCTCTCTCTCTCTCTCTCTCATCCCCCCACATCATAGTAATAGAAATAGGTTCCTTCCATTTGTGACATCTCACATTTAGAGACATCTAAATGCATGAAGAGGATTTTCTGTATTAATAAGGCTTTCATGGGTGCAGATCTATGTAGAAGGCAGGCTCAAATTCTTTGCCATCATGTGCCATATCTGCAGAGATCTTCTCACTATAGAAATTACAAGATGGACCTCTCTGTGATTTAGAGCTTTGATTTTGGGAGATGAATAGCAGGTTTACCAAAATTATTCATAAGGGGAGCCCAATTCTTTCTTTCTGAAACTCTGGAATAGAGTTTATCCTCAGATCCTGAAATCCAAGGGGACAAAAGATGGAGGGAGACTCATCAGCTTCCAGATGTATGTTGTTGTTGTTTAGTCGTTAAGTTGTGTCCGACTCTTCATGACCCCATGAACCATATTGTGCCAGGCCTTTCTGTCCTTCACTGCCTCCCTGAGTTTGCTCAGTTTCATGCTCATTGCTTCAGTGATGCTATCTAACCATCTCATCCTCTGCCGTCCTCTTCTCCTTTTGCCTTCAATCTTTCCCAGCATCAGGGTCTTCTCCAAAGAGATCTCTCTTCGCATTAGGTGACCAAAGTATCTGAGCTTGAGCTTCATTATCGATCCTTCCAATGAGCAGTCAGGGTTGATTTCCTTTAAGATTGACTGGTTTGACCTCCTAGCAGTCCAGGGGACTCTCAAGAGTCTTCTCCAGCACCACAGTTCAAAGGCATCAATTCTTCGGCGCTCAGCCTTCTTTATGGTCCAGCTCTCACAGCCATACATTACTACTGGAAAAACCATAGCTTTGACTATGTGGATCTTTGTCGGCAAGGTGACGTCTCTGCTTTTTAATATGCTATCTAGGCTTGCCATAGCTTTTCTCCCAAGGAGCAAGCGTCTTTTAATTTCATGGCTGCAGTCTTCGTCTGCGGTGATCTTGGAGCCCAAATAAATGAAGTCTGTTACTGCTTCCATTTCTACCCCTTCTATTTGCCAGGAATTGATGGGTCCAGATGCCATGATCTTAGTCTTTTTAATGTTGAGTTTCAAGCCAGCTTTCTCACTCTCCTCTTTCACCCTCATCAAGAGGCTCTTTAGTTCTTCTTCACTTTCTGCCATTAGGGTGGTATCATCTGCATATCTGAGGTTATTGATGATTCTCCCTGCAATCTTAATTCTGCCTTGTGATTCTTCCAGCCTGGCATTTCTCATGATGTACTCTGCATATAGGTTAAATAAGCAGGGTGACAGTATACAGCCTTGTCGTACTCCTTTCCCTATTTTGAACTAATCGGTTGTTCCATGACCGGTTCTAACTGTTGCTTCTTGGCCCGCATACAGATTTCTCAGGAGACAGGTAAGGTGGTCTGGTACTCCCATCTCTTTGAGAATTTGCCACAGTTTGTTGTGATCCACACAATCAAAGGCTTTTGCATAGTCAATGAAGCAGAAGTAGATATTTTTCTGGAACTCTCGTGCTTTCTCCATGATCCAGCGAATGTTGGCAATTTGATCTCTAGTTCCTCTGCCTCTTCGAAACCCAGCTTGTACATCCAGTAGTTCTCGGTTCATGTATTGCTGAAGCCTAGCTTGTAGGATTTTGAGCATAACCTTGCTAGCATGTGAAATGAGTGCAATTGTGCGATAGTTTGAGCATTCTTTGGCATTGCCCTTCTTTGGAATTGGAACGTAAACTGACCTTTTCCAATCCCGTGGCCACTGTTGCGTTTTCCAAACTTGCTGGCATATTGAGTGCAGCACTTTAACACCATTGTCTTTTAGTATTTTAAATAACTCAGCTGGAATACTGTCATCTCCACTAGCTTTGTTGTTAGCAATGCTTCCTAAGGCCCACTTGACTTCACTCTCTAGGATGTCTGGCTCAAGGTCAGTGATGACACCAGCGTGGACATCAGGGACATTAAGATCTTTCTTGTATAGTTCTTCTGTGTATTCTTGCCACCTCTTCTTAATCTCTTCTGCTTCTGTTAGGTCCCTGCCTTTTTTGTCCTTTATCATGCCCATCTTTGCACTAAACGTTCCTTTCATATCTCCAATTTTCTTGTAGAGATCTCTAGTCTTCCCCATTCTATTGTTTTCCTCAATTTCTTTGCATTGTTCATTTAAGAAGGCCTTCTTATCTCTCCTGGCTATTCTCTGGAAATCTGCATTCAGTTGCTTATATCTTTCCCTTTCACCCTTGCTTTTCGCATTCCTTCTTTCCACAGCTAATTGTAAAGCCTCATCAGACAGCCATTTTGCTTTCTTGCATTTCTTTTTCTTTGGGATGGTTTTAGTTGCTGCCTCCTGTACAATGTTACGGACCTCCGTCCATAGTTCTTCAGGCACTCTGTCTACCAAATCTAATCCTCTAAATCTATTCATCATCTTCACTGTGTACTCACAAGGAATATGATCTAAGTCATACCTGAGTGGTCTAGTGGTTTTCCCTACATTCTTCAATTTAAGCCTAAATTTTGCAGTAAGAAGCTCATGATCTGAGCTACAGTCAGCTCCTGGTCTTGTTTTTGCTGTCTGTATAGAGCTTCTCCATCTTTGGCTGCAAAGTATATAATCAATCTGGTTTCGGTATTGACCATCTGGTGATGTCCATGTGTAGAGTCGTCTCTTGTGTTGTTGGAAAAGAGTGTTTGCTATGACTAGCTTGTTCTCTTGACAGAACTCTATTAGCCTTTGCCCTGCTTCATTTTGTACTCCAAGGCCAAATTTGCCTGTTATTCTGATTACTCCTTGACTTCCTACTTTAGCATTCCAATCCCCTATGATGAAAGGGACATCTTTTTTTGGTGCTAGTTCTAGAAGATGTTGTAGGTCTTCATAGAAGCGGTCAACTTCAGCTTCTTCGGCATCAGTGGTTGGGGCATAGACTTGGATTACTGTGATGTTGAATGGTTTGCCTTGGATATGCACTGAGATCATTCTGTCGTTTTTGAGGTTGTACCCCATTACTGCCTTTCCCACTCTCTTATTGACTATGAGTGCAACTCCATTTCTTCTAAGGGTTTCTTGCCCACAGTAGTAGATATAATGGTCACCCGAATTAAACTCACCCATTCCCGTCCATTTCAATTCGCTGATTCCCAAGATGTCGACGTTCAATCTTGTCATCTCATGTTTGACCACATCCAGCTTGCCTTGGTTCACAGATCTTACATTCCAGGTACCTATACAATATTGTTCTTTACAGCATCGGACCTTCTTTTCGCTTCCAGATACATCCACAGCTGAACGTCCTTTCGGCTTTGGCCCAGCCGCTTCACTCTTTCTGGAGCTACTTGGAATTGCCCTCCGCTCTTCCCCAGTAGCATATTGGACACCTTCCGACCTGAGGGGCTCATCTTCCGGCATCATATCTTTTAGCCTTTTAACATTGTCCATGGGGTTTTCTTGGCAAGGATACTGGAGTGGGTTGCCATTTCCTTCTCCAGTGGACCACATTTTGTCCGAACTCTCTGTCATGACCTGTCCGTCTTGGGTGGCCCTGCACGGTATAGCTCATGGCTTCACTGAGTTACGCAAGCCCCTTTGCCACGACAAGGCAGTGTTCCATGAAGGGGCCAGATGTATAGTTCTCACCAGATGGTGCCCAACTCATCCTCCTCATCTTCCTTTGAAGCCCCAGCACTATCAGAGGCAGAAGTGGCTTCACATAGACAGGGTGGTCCCAAACCTTTGGGGCTGGTAGGCAACTGTGGAATTTTGAGAGCCTCCTGTGGGTCCGTGGTATATTTTGTCCATTGCAAAAGTTGTTAGTTTGCACCCTACCAACCCTTTATTATCAGGATGCTCTCTAATATTTTAGATTATCTTTGTCTTTTGGGGCTGGGGAGCAGGTGAGTAGACTTTTAAACAAGCCACTGAGATAGATCTCCTTTCATTTTTCATTTTCTAAGAATGCTTCTGGTAAATGTTTCAGGGCCCAGAAGCATTTATGGAAATAAAGATTATGCAAGTGGATGGTATTTTGCTTTGCTTAATTAACATTTTCCAAAGTGCCTTTTGGGCTCTATATAGAACTGAGACCCATTTTTAAAATAAACTAATAATTATTTAATAATAACATAATAATAAATGGTGTGCAACTGCAGTCCAATTTTATGCTTAGGAGTCTGCCCACCTGTTCAGAATAATAATAAAAAAAGCAAAGGCAAATTGAGGAGGTAGAAAACAACCTAGGAGCTGAGAGGAAATATGTGGGATTGGAGAAGACTTTTTCAGTTGCCTTATGATAAAAGGGTTCCATCATGATTGGCCATGCACACCACAGAAGCTATTTTGCAGAAACGCCAATAACATGCATTCAATATTCCAAATGTATGTACCACCTGGAAATTCCCATTTAGGGATTTTAGATCCAGACTTTTAAACTACCTTGAAAAGAAGTGACAAAAGAGCCAAAGACAAATAATTCAATACTTCAGAAGGTGAAGAATGCAACAACAACAGAGAAAGTCTAAAATGCCACTGTCAGAATTTAAGATGGATAAATCTCTGCATCAGGTTCCTTTTGTTTAACTGGCTTAAATTTATTTCAGCCAGTTTCAGGATCAATTTGAAGGTTTTGGGGCACTGTCCTGTACAGATGAAGGTACATTTTTGTATGAAATGTTACGCATTGTGCATATTAAGGCAAGGAATTGTCCCAAATATAATGCATATTATATGTGACTTTTGATAAGGTATACTAACCAAATAGTTTTGACCAGCTTCCTTCCTGCTTCTACAATAAGAAGTTGGAAGCTCTTTCCAAAGTATGCTGTTATACTAGGAAATGTGACTGGAAGGAATTGGCAGGATGACTGGAATTTTGTTATATAACAGAATCTTCCCTGGGTGTGCACTGATCTATATTGATGTATGCATTAAAAAAAAAAAGTATCTTGAAAGCCATAACTTGCTAGTGCAAAAATCACATAAAATGTGCATAATGATAGGCACTGGAGCTCGGGAATTAGTGGCAGAAGATCCAGCCAGACTAATAGGTAGGGAAAGGGTAGATCTCCTCAAGATAAAGGGAACTCCCATAGAATCTCATGATGCTGCAATCAATGTCTGCTTGGTAAATCAAGATCCCATTCTTTTAATTCTACATCTTAGAACAGTGTTTCTCAACCTCGGCAACTTTAAGACATGTCATGTCTTAAATGCTGGCTGGGAAATTCTGGGAGTTGAAGTCCACATGTTTTACAGTTGCCGAGGTTGAGAAACACTGTCTCAGAACATGGCTTTCTGAGGTCAAACAAAGGATGTCATTAAATTATTGATGACATTCAAGATTTTAGTTACACTTCCTCACCCTCTCCTCCTCTCCACCTACTCCTTTTCTCCTTCTCCCATCTCTCCTCTCCCCCTCTCCCCTCCCCCTCATGCTGCCCCTCCTTCTCCTTTCCCCCCACTTCTATTCCTTTTCTTCTTCTTTCTCCAATGTCTTCTTCCTTCTCCTGTTCCTTGTTCCTTTCATTTTTGTGCTGGTCAGACCACACTTGGAATATTCATCCAATTCTGGGCAGCAGTGCCTTTTAGGAAGGACACTGACAAACTGGAGGAGGAGAGGAGAAGGAGAGCAGTAGACATGATAATGGACCTGGAAAAATCATCTTACAAGGAACTGTTGAACGTGTAGGGTGTGCTAAGCCTGGAGAAGAAAAGGCTGCAGGAAGACATGAGAACCGTCTTCAAGTAGTTGAAGGACTTCAGTGTAAGAGACAGGGCAGAATTGTGGTAAGGCTGCCCTGTAGACAGGTTTTGTTACTTGTCTTATTGTTTGGTTTATATTTGATTTTGTTGTTGGTCTTACATTTATATATTTCTATTTCTCTCTCTCTCTTTTTTTTGTGGAATTGTAAGCCACCTATTACTAAATGTCACAATATGTACAAATGTGTGTGTGTGTGTGTGTGTGTGTGTATTCTTTAATTAACAAACAGTGGGCTTAAATTACAAGGAAATAGGTTTTGGTTGGATATCGGGGGGAAAAAAGTCCTAATGCTAAGTGCTGTTCAACAATGGAACAGACAGTTCTATTGGATGATCCTCAAAGTTCTTTCCAACCTTTAGATGCAATAATTCTCCATTTCCTTCCCTTCTGTCTTCTCCTTTCCCTCTTCTTCTATTCCTTTTTCCTCCTCCTTTTCCTCCTCCTCCCCTTCTTCTTTCTTTTCCTCAATTCTCCCTTCTTTTTCTTCTTTTCTTCTTTCTCTTCCTGCCCTTCCTCTTTCATTTTCTTCTCCTCTCCTCCTTTTCTGAGAATAATAATAATATTTTCTTATTCCACAGCATAACCCATATTCAGGCTTCGAAGTACACAGCCTGCAGATGGATTACTTGTTCTCACAACAGCAAACTTTGTCTTTGTGTTTATGAAAGACCACATTGAAATCCTACCCTGCCATTTTGATTATGGTGAACTCCCTCCCTGTCCTCTATATGGAATTCTTCCACAAGAAACAGGCTGAAAAAGGGCCATCTTTTGCCTACAACAAATAGACTCATGAACATGAGAAAGCAGAAACAGGCCAGCACTGGTGAAACGGCAAACACTGATGAATATATAACATTGTGTGTTCAGAAAGGGCATCACAACTGCAAATCCAATTCAGAGTAAAATGATATGCTATACGGAGGAGGAAATGTTCAGCTTTGCTTATACGCTCCTTATATAAAAGCAAGGCTTAGCCTTCACAAACAGATTTTATTTCTGGGACAGATAACTTGATGAAAATGTCATACAACAATAAAGGAAGGAAGGAAGGAAGGAAGGAAGGAAGGAAGGAAGGAAGGAAGGAAGGAAGGAAGGAAGGAAGGAAGGAAGGAAGGATCTTCCATTGAAAAAAGGTCATAATTTGAAAAAAGGTCCACATGAAAAGGGGTCCCAATTAAAAAAGCCTGCATATGATGAATCAATATCATTATATTGGCAATGACATATACTGTCTGGTTATTTCTTCCTCCAAAAGGGGATATGGTGATTAGGGGTGGCCATTGAAAGTCAAAACTACTGAGAGATCTTGAGGCTTGTGAATAAATCTCCCACATTGTCTTTGCAAATGATTACAAAAGATGGATCATCCCCCCCCCCCCCCCCCATTTATAACAAAATCAGAGAATCCTGTAGCAGGAGGGAGCCTGTGAAGCTCCTCCTGCCAATCTCCTGCCCAGTGCAGAAAAGCATTCCAGACAGAGGACTGTCTAGCGTTGGGTTTGCACTTTCCCGTTCCTTGGTAACTGGTTTCCCAATCATGCTGCTCTGATTGTTAAGAGATTTTTCATAACATCTCCTTTTCTGGAACTTCAAATTGTTATTCCATGTTTTGCTTTCTGGGAAGAGAGAGAAGAGATCATGACCTTCTTCTGTGTGGCCTTCTTTGGGATATTTGAAGAGCACTATCGTATCTGCTCATAGTCTCCTCTTCTTAAAGCTAAACATAGAAACAATTACTTCCTGGAATTTGAAAACTGTTAGTTCAGCCATTTGGCTTAGAACTGGATTTGCATTTTTTTTTTTTTTTTTTTGCTGCCAGGATTCACAGCTGATCCCTGTTTAGTTTGTGATCATTTATATTTCCAAGACCTGAAGTATGTATGTCTAGGGGTATAAGCATACAGAAGCTTTGAGAGGGTTTCACATCAGGGAAATAGGAAAGAAAAAGGCTGAAATGCACATATGCATACAGTTACAAACTCTAAACACACTCAAACACAAATGCAAACCATGCCTTGACTGCCTCTGTAGCCTTAAACAATGCGGAGAATCAATTTAATTTCTAATATTAATCCAAAGTATATTCAAGACATGGATCAAGAGCTTTCATGAACCATGACATCTAATGTTTGATAGGGTTGGAGAAAACAATACTGAGATGCTGCACGCTTTACCAAAAGTGATTTTGAAACTGAAGGCTTTGAGAGAGAGAAACAAAAAAGAATCAATAAAATTAGCTTATTTCTTTAGTAGGGGGGAGGAAAGAAAAGGATGTTTCAGCTTCAGAGGAAGGAAAGGGATGTTCCCAGTCATTTCTGCTTCTGTGTGGACCTTAGAAATGGGATGTTTCACTATATTTTATTTTTATTTCATGCATCATCCCAAAGAGCTTTCAGAATGACTTTATTACTAAAAGAGATGATTCACAAGGCAAAAGAAATGGGGAGGGAAAAGAAAAACAGCAGGCTTAGGTACCAGTTATGTAAACTAAGAATAGTTCTTAATGACCACCTGGATACAGTTCAGAGAGAAGAGAAACTGGATCAAAGTCTTTCAACAGGATTAATGGAAAAGTGCTGCTTCCTACCTGAAATTAAGTACATACAAATTTATGAAATTATGTATGTTGGCATGGATAAATAACGCTCATCTCTGATTGAACAGACAAGCCTGTTCCACCAATGAAGAGGAATAAGCCAGCACCCAGTTGAAGCCATCCTCTACTTCTCCATGCAACTTTTTTTTTTTTTCCTGCTGAATGCAGGCACCAAGAAATGTAAGGATAATTTTAATTTGCCTAATGGGGTTTCCGTCAGATAAGAGCTTCCCAAAACAGTCTGGAATCTTCCTTCTTCCCTAGTTCTGAAAAGGATATGTGTTGAATTGCTTCTTACAAAATAGAAGAAGAAAAAGGTTTTGTGTGGAAATGCAGATAGGAGGGCTAAAGAAACCTTCTAACAGGCAGATGCAGTGGTGTGGTCTAAATTAGGCAACAACTGGTTGCAACAGCTGGATCCAGCTTCTCTTCTTCCCAGTTCTACCTCTTCTTTGGAGTGGAACCACACCACTTCATCTAAGCACGTGTGCCATTCATTCAGCCAAGTCAGTCTGCTCCTCTTCTTCTTCACAACCCCAAGCTCAAAGATCAACTCCTGTGCTTATTTCCCTTCCCTCATTCCACATTTAACTGTAAGGATACAAAGCTATTTTGCAACCTGCTGAAAGGTCAGTTACTCCAAGCTGTACATGTATTAGTTGCCCATAATGAGGCACAGACAACATGGCTTGTGGGCTGCTTGTGCAGGATCAGAGCCAGGATGGAGCATTATGTCTGGAGGAAGAAGTCCAAGAAGAGGAGGAAAAAAATAATAATAAGTGGTTCTCCTGACAAAAATGGCTAAACAACAGCTCTGGGTGAAGGTGCCCAAGCAGGCCTTGCTTTGTGGAATTGCATCCCCCCAAAAACCTCCACTTGTTCAGCACACACCCACACACACAAAAGGATCGGTACCTTTTCTGGGGCTCAAAACCACTCTGCGATCTCAAACAATTGCCCAAATGCCCTGCAAGCCAAACATTCATGACTTTTCAGAGATCATATCAGATCTCATATAGGGTAACCACAATCTGATGAGAATTCATGCGAGACAGTTAAACTTTGTTATAATTAAAGAGAACTTGTGCCAGGCTTATAGCTCAGGCAACTTTAGCCAATTTAGTTGAACTTGGGGCGGGGGGGGGGGGAATCCTCTTAGCTAAGAAAGGATGAACTTGGTTAGGGAGACCTCCAAAGAATCCCAGAGCACAGGTTAGACTGGAAATATTGAAAAAGCAAAGGGAGAAAGCAAAGCAAGCCATTTCTATACTGTTTCCAAGAAAACTACATGGACTCTGCAGTTGAGTCCACTTCAGGTGAAAGGGAGACTAACATTTGCCCTACACAGGTGGTTAAAGCCTACTCAACCTTGGATACTCTTGAAAAGCTATGTAGGGTTGGGCCTGGTTGGTACTTGGAGAGGAAATCCCTAGGGAATCTTGGACCTATAAGCTAGACTGGAAAGTTCAGAAAACATCTTGGAAGAAGGTAGCGGTGCCTCTTATGAATTGTTGCCAAGACAACTACAGTGGTACCTCTAGTTACGAACTTAATCCGTTCCGTGACTCTGGTTGCAACTCGAGTTGCTTGCAAGTCAAGGTAAAGTTTCCCATAAGGTTCAATGTAAATACGGTTAATCCGTTCCGCCCTCCGAATTTGGTCGCAACACGAGGCAAATTTCCCCATAAGGTTCAATGTAAATACGGCTAAACAGTTCTGAAACATATGCATTTTATTTTTAAACCTCAAAAACATGAAAAAAAGTACAGTACAGCACAGTATGAAGAGGGAGAATGGGGTGGGGAGGCAGTTATTGTTTGGAGGGAGAGTCCCCCTCCAAAAGGACATCGGGGAGATCTCCTTCAGGGGTTTCCTCTCTTCTTTGCCTCTTAGCTGCAGGCTCAATTCTGGGGAAAAACCTGTCTAAAATCAGTTGCCAGCCTGCTCTGCATTTTCTTTGGAGCCATGCTGACAAGCACACCAAAAACCTTCCAAACGCCACAAAACACACCACAAGCCTCACCGAACGTCTCCTTGCTACCACGATCTCGCCCACAGGAAGCCGCGACTGCGTGGCAGCAGGGCAAATGGCCGCGGATCCGGTTCGTAGCTCGAGGCGGAGTTCACATGTTGAGGTAAATTTTTGGGGCCGGAGCTGGTCGTATCTTCAAAAATTCGTAAGGAGGGGCGTTCGTAACTAGAGGTACCACTGTATATGGATGTGTCCAAGAAGTCACCAGGAGTCAAGGTCAACTTGAGAAAGCCTTTACCTTCCAGGTTTACATGCTATCTGGCTTCCAGGAACTTAAGACAGTACATATACTTCTTCCTCAAATGTATTCTCACAACAGAAATCCTGTGAGGAAGGATGGACTGAGAGACAGTGACCAGCCCACAGTTGCCCAGTGAACTTCATGGGGTGAGGGTAGACTCATATCTGGGTTTCTCCTGCCAGTGCCAGTGTATGTTATTCTTACAGATAATCACTGAAATGAGACTGAGGGTGAATTGGTAAGGTTTTCCTTGAGGATCTGGTGGTCCTCCTAAGCCTTCCACTAAGATATATAGTAGGCCTGTAAGCCTTAGTGGTCCCCATCCAATTAAAACAACCATTGCCACCATACATAATCAGGATTCCTAATTCTGGCAAAACCTAAGGAGGTGTAGTGGGTTTCTTTGAATTCCAGAGGCAGCTTGTTCTTATTTACCTCTGAAAAGTATTATGTTCCTGCTGAGTTTCTACCTATTACTGCATATTTAAGCCAGCTTAAGACCTAATGGCTACCTTTGTAGAACATTTTGAGACCGTTTTTTAAAGATTATATTTTTTTCTTTATGAGTTTGCATTTTGCATTTATTGTTCTTAAGCAAACAATGAGTTCTGGTTTAACTTTCAGTGTTGGTTAGTTTTCTTTAAGAGTTTGTTCTGTTCTCATGTTATTTGAGATGCTCCCAAGGAGGAGGAGGAGTTGTTTTCACTTCATCCCCAAGCTCTTTCTGACTCAGTGGTTTGTAAAACAGCAACAATAACAACAGAAAAATGGGATCCATTAGTAACTAAGTTAAGAAATTCTAATTTTCCAGGATCTCTATTCCTGGTTGTCGTTAGCTTCTTGACTGTGAAAACAGAACAGGCTGCTTAAAGAAATCCTCTTTCCAAAGGTTGCCAGTAGACAGACGGCTTGTCAGCTCTAAAGGTGCATGGTTTCTGAGCAATGCGCAGCTTAGTACACATTCAAAAAGGAAGAGGACAGAGGATAATAAAGAAGGATAGAGAAGGGAGGAGAGGACGGGAACAAGCTGCATTTTTATTGGAAGCTCTTACAGTGGTTGCTATGAGACCTTCTGCAGCCAACGCAGACAGCAGAGCAAGGGAGGGAAGCTTTGCTAAATAATATTTCTTACATAGACCTCTCCCCCCTTCTTCCCAATGGCTTTGCTAGTAGTTTGAAAACAGCCATTTGCCAGTTCTGAACCCCTCTCTCCAAAAGAAGAATGGAGGCTGGATGTGTCTTGCCCTGGTTTGTCCAACAGCCCCACAGAAGGCACCAGGGAATGCAAGATGATAATGCTTGGATCAGGTGGAGTAGGCAGACGTGGTAAGTTATTGGGTTGGGAAGGAATGTGGGGATGGATAATTGCATGGGGATCAGTGTTGGGGAAGAGGATGGAAGCATGAAGAGGAAATTCCACTGAGAAACACTACGAATTCTGTTCACAGTATACCTGTAGTTTTGGTGACAGAGTCAACTTCTGTTGGAGGAGGAAAAAAATTAAAAGAAAAGGGCCTTGATGATTTTCATTCATCGGGACCCAATCTGCCAGCAGCTCCCTCCTGCTTTAGTTTTCCGAAAGAGCTAGTTCCGGGAGAAGAATTTTACAAAGCATAGCAGTAACATTCCTCCTTGGCTTATGAGAAAGCACCTGTCTGCTGGTAAATGTTAAGCCCACTAAGTTGCACTTCAACTTACAGTGAAAACTCTACGATCTGAAAACTTCAGATTCGGTGCTTATCGAGCAATAGATGCTATAAAGATTTGTGTCGGGATTAAATTGCAGCCAGGAAAGGTTAAGGAAGGCCTCTCCCTAAACAGAGCCAGAATCAATTTAGCCGTGGAAAAGCCAATGCGTTGCTTGAGGCTCACATTCCCAACTTTAGACTTATTCATAGCATGCCAATTCTTTGCAGCATCACTTCCCTACAAAGTTGTAGGATACCCAGTTGCTATTCTGGACCAGTTGCCTGATGACTGGAGAAAGATGCTATTTTCCAGTGGCTGCAATAGAGTCCAAAGGAGCTGTAATTTCTACCCAGTGTTTTATTTTGTTTTTGTTTTTACTTTTTTTTTTTTTGCCAGCGATTGTAACCTTTTGATTTATCTTTGCCCACCCTTAGCATCCTCTAATCTTAAAGTCCCTTTGCTGAGCACACAGTTTATCTTGGCAGAAGCTTCCTCGGATGATGTACCTGTCTGGCCAACATGGTTATAATTACACCTGCTAAGCCCATTACACTCTATTAAGACTCAGAACTATTAGACTGAACAAACAGTTAAATCAAGCTGTATGTATTTTGTATCAGAGCCACGCTTCCTTTCTTTCCCCAGCCTGGTTGACATGAGCTGTAAGGAGTTTCGCTTTATCGACTTAAGTGTCTCTCTGGGTTGGGGGCAATCCATAAAGGATAACTGTGTCAGCAAATGGGGAGGATGACCCAGCATTATGCTGCAGTCAGCAGCATTAGGGTGAATTTGGAGAGTCCATACATTCAGGAAGTGCATCAAGGAAAGCAATGACCATTATTAAGTTCTTGTGGAAAGTTTTCACCAGGCCATCACTCAGCTTTAAATTGCCACTGAATTTAGCTGAAATAACCAGAGTAGCTAGATGGGAATTTGCAGGATGCTCTTTACCACATGGAGAATCTGCCCTTTAAGCTAAAGAACTTTGAGCTTTTTCAAAAGTGTTTGCAGTTTTTCACCGGAGGATGGGAATCCACAAGAAATATCACGATGGGAAGCGACTGTACCAAAGATCTATCAAATTATAATTGAAATGAGAAAGCGGATGGGCATTTTTCTCCTGTCTCAGTTTTTCTTCTGAAGTTCCGGTTGTACGACCTGCGTTAGAGTAAGCCTCATTAGAGTAAGCAGAGCTTAATTCTGAGTAGGGATATAAAAGATTCCACCAACCATGAGTTGGTGCTCTGACCCTCCCCTCCTCCAAGGAAAATTAAACATGCATTGGAATCTACTGCCACAAGTTGCAGTGACAATCATAGATTAGATGCCACGATCCAGTAAGTGCATGGAAAACAAGCAGTATCTATCTGGGGAACAGAATTTCTACCTAGCTCTGATGGTCCCAAGTTGTGGGAAAATTGGTATAGATAATACAGAATGGATGGAGCAATTGTCTGACTTGTTATAATACATCAATATTATATATCAATGTTATATCTCCAATGTATATTGGCCATGGTGATCAGTTAAATCAGTTAATCTTCAGTCTGCTTGTAGAGACCAAATACCATAAGATGGACATTCTGGGTCTGATCTAAAAAAGTAGGTCTTAGCTTCTTGTCTCTAGGATAGAGCAGGCATTCATTGGCTTGGGAACTCAGTTTAATTTCCTTCTGTTCTGAGGATGATGTCACTGAGGCTTAATTGAGGGATTTGAGAGGTTTAAAGGGTGGGAATAAGTGACTGTGGAGTTTTGTGGTTAGTAGTCTGATTTATTTTGGTATTTTGCTCTTCTGGTTGGTTGTATTTTCTATATATTGGTTTCCTAGTTGTATGCCACCCAGAGTTATTGGGAGTTTATTTAATATAAATTAAATAAACAATTTTAACTCACAAAGGCCTTGGCTCCATTTCCCACCTTTCTTACAGTGTAACAATGGGTTGTATCAAGTACTCACTTGCTAGAATTGAATCTCCCTGTCTGATGAGGACATCTCAAGAAGGCCTATTAAGATTCTTTCCTTCCTTTGAACATGGATGAAATGAGAGATCTGCTCTATAGCATTTCCCACACTTTGGAACTCCTTACCCCAGAGGTCCACAGTGGTCCTTCCCTTGTGGTTTTTAGAAGATCTTTAAAGACAGTTTATTTAAAGTAACTGGAATTTCAACCCTAGCTAGCTTTTGTTCTTGGGGGAGGGTTGATTTATTATTACTGTTTTTAAATGTATATGTAATTTTGGTTTATAGCCATAGTTGTATTTATAATTTTAATCTGGTGTAACCCACCTGGAACCTTGTGAGTGGGGCAAGCTATAACAACTGTAAGATTAAGCAAATAAATAAATAACTCAGTAACTACAGTAACTGGCTGGCTGACTGACATTTTTTACTAAAAACTCTTGCTGCTGAATATCAGCCCATTTATTGCTAAATTTTGATAGTATGATCTCAGAATCTTTGGGGAGCTGGAAATGAGACCTAGGGGCTTATAGCTTGCCCACTTGTGCTTTAGGAACCTGAAAAGAAGCTATCATGAATTCTTCATAAGATTGGCTAAATTTCAATAATACTTAGAGTTGGTGATAGAGGAAAAAAACATGATAAAACCATTACCAATTTCTTGCTAAGATTCACTGCTCAGTTACTGCCATTGGACATTATTGCTAAGTGTTTGGGAATGCAGATGGACTAGTCAGTCAGTCAGTCAGTCAGTTGGTCTCATCTTTCCTTTCTTTCTCTGCAAAATGAGAGGTATTTGTGAAGTTCTCCTTCAGTTGGTAGCCAATAAGTTTCTGGATGCAATCGAAGGTGCTGTTCTCAACCTGTAAAGCTCTATATGTCTTGGTGCCAAGGTACCTTCAGGACCACCTCCTTCATCCATAATTCCCCCATCTGAAACAAACAACACAGGAAAAGTTGTTGGTAGTTCCCACTATGCAAAATTGGTAGAGCTGAGGCTAGAAGGGGATATAACGGTATTACATTAGATTAGCAATATTTCTTTGGGGTTCTGGAAGGGTAGTTTTGCAGAGCACTGGTTGAACATTGGATTTTGCCCCAAACCAGAAGCAGTACAATATAAAGGTTACAGATAAAGAGACCCAAGATCAGAGCATGAAGTTAATTAAATGATTTGAGGCCGTTCACTTTTAATCAATCCATTCTACCTCACAAGATAATTGCTAATAGAAGAAAATGAGCTGTAAACCCACTGATATTACCTTGAGCACCTTAAAGGGACAAAAAGCAAACAGACAAATTAGTAAATAGATAAAGTGGATTAGAAGTGAGTGTGATAACTCTTTCTCTCTCCCCTTCATTGGTTCTTCCTCTTTCTTCTGTTTGTTTCAACTCCCTTGTCTGGACAAAATGATGGAGAAATGTCAAGGGAAGTCAAATTATAGGGCCATATCTGGACAACTTTGAGGTCAGCACAGTTGGACCTGGGATAGGGAGTAAGGAAGAAGACCTTGACAGAGACATGCAAGAACCATCACTCAGGCAAAAGGCTGAAACATTTTTAAGTTCAGAACAACAAGGTAACATTCAGAAGCAGTTTAGGTAGACGCTTCCCTAATTCCCTGAACTATAAGAGGGAGGAGGAGGATCAGCACAATCAGACTTGCAAGATTCTGTTATTAGAGCCAATCTCAGTAAAAGTAGTTTTAGCCTTCTGGTGGAGTTGATTTCCTGGTCTGCTCTGCCTAGTAGGACTGACACTCGGTTACTACTTGGATGAAAAACTTCCAAGGAAGGCTCTGGCTATAGGCTAGACTGAGAAAGAGAAGGGGAACAGGAAGGAGGGAGAGGGCAATAGCAAACCACTTCAGCTTTCTTGCCAAGAAAAATGCATTGATGTGTCTATGAAGGGGTTGAACATGACTTGAAAGAGACCTTTTCCACAAAAGCAGTTATGATCATACGACACACAGTTGTGGTAGCAAACACCTGGCCAACCTTTGTAAACAAATGTAAACAAAATTAAGCATGTCAGAATTGGTTAAAAAAAAAAGTTTACTTTTCTCCTATAGATTTTGCACATATACAAAATAAATAACCCATTTTTTTTTCTTCTGTATACAGTATATTCTCCTAATACAGTATATTACCTAGCCATAAGAAGAAAAGAAGATTGTGGGAGAACATAATAGCACACTTCAAATTTATTTATTTCAATTTGAATCATCACCCTTCCTCAAATGCATGACTCTAGGTGACTTGCAACAATTAAAAAACTACAACAAAGTAGAGTTTAAAGTGTTTACAAATGTTATGGAATACGTTTTACTGGCCAAGACTGAAACTGATCTGAAAGTGGATTTAAGACTGACAGGCTAAAAGAATGACATGGAAAAAGATGTTACACTGGACATACAAAAGAAACTGGCTGATGTCTTAATAATTAAAAGGGATATACAAATAATCCAAGAGAGTGACCTAGATAATTTTCCTATATTGGTATTATAAAAGAGGCTTGTTAAAGCTTTGAAGAATTTTGTGAGAAGGGACAAAGAAAAAATGAAAAGAAATCAAGTTCTAGGACACTATTTGGAGGGAGTAAAGTTCAAGATTATTAAAAGGAAGGAATATAAACTTGGTTTATTTGATCATAGTAAAATAGATATGTTGGTACCTCTGGTAACCCTCAATGGACTTTTGCTGATCAGGACTGAAATTATGAGGTTTTAAGGATTTGTTTATAGATATAGATGGGATATGGGAAGAAGAGATCATTTGTTGTATTTTAAGAGAAGGTGATAAGTTACTAAAATTGTTTATACTTCTTGTGATGAACAGGGAAGTCATTTCTTTATATATTTCTTTTCTTTTTCTTTATTCTTATTTTTTCTTTCTTTTCTATTTTTTTCTATGCTTTTTTTTCCTGCACTTATTTTTTTCCTTTTATTCTTTTTTTTTAATTAGTTTTTTATCATTGTAAGTGTAACTTTTAATAAAATTACTATTAAGACTTGATGATCTAAATGGGCCTGACCAATATTTTGATGTCATGGCTTCATTCTAGATTCTCATGCAAGGGTTAATTTTGGTTTGTGTTTTTGGCACACAGCTTACTCACATCTCAGGGCCACCTCAACCATTAGACAGGCCCAGCAGGTGGGACACACTGGGAGGCAGTGATCAGCGGTTGGAAGAAACAACTACTTGTCACAGGACTTGCCCCGTGACCTCTAGGCTAGCCTGTTGCCTTCAGTGTATGAAGGCTTCTTTGCCAGTGCTGGAGAAAGATTCAACTTTTACTCCATTTGGCTTTGAGGAACAGAACTGGGAGCTGGAAGCATCTTCAATTCAGATAACACAATGCTTCATTCTGCCAAATATATGCTGATTTTGTAGGCAATTTCCATTTTGTCAGCAGCTGAGTCCTCACAATCAGGTTATTTCATATTGCATCTCTGTTTACCCTCCCAATCTTAGCAGATGGACAGTGGATGCAAACTGAATAATATTAAGCACTAGGGTTGACTTTTCACAAGCTGGGAAGGATTGTTATGGATGGAATATAACATATTTTAGGAACGTTTGGGCATGTTTTGAAGAGACCTGCAATGTCAGAATAGTCACTTATTTGCCTTTTAAAATGCTAAAGAAAAACTGTTGCCAGGTCAAAGAACTCTTTATCAGTTGTGTTCCTGCTCTTTAAAAAAAGTATTCCTGGAGCTGTGCTCTTCTACATTTTTTTCCCTGCTAGATTGGATTTTGTTTCAACTTAAGTTCTTGGCAAATTTAGAGACAGTTGGGCAAAAATCTGAAAATTTCAAGGGCAGACAGACAAAGAAGTTACAAAACAGGAGTGTTTAGAATTAGTCCATTGACAGTTTAGGCTTGTCCACTGAAGTTACCAAAAACATCCCTGAGATATTTTTTTCCTGATCTTGTTGCTCGACTACACTTTCACAGGCACTGCTAAAGTTTGCACCTGGAACATAGGATGGAACCACATGAAAGCTTTTCACCCAAAAGGCAAAGGATCTTTCTTGACAGTAGGGTGGATCAGGATCCAAACCGGAGTAGAAACATCACTGGCTCCAGCTGTAAGGAACACACAAAAGGAAACCCACATTTCCTTCTAAAATGAAATTCCCAGTGCATCCTGATGAAAAGCCAAGGGAGTGTTGATTGAGGCTAGCCCAGCATTTTTGGATCTTATGCACAGCATCATACCATTGAAGGGTTTTGTATGTTGTTTGTTTGTTTGTTTTGTTTTAATCTAGGGTTGTAATATGATATACAGTTCTACCCAGCTATCCAAGGTTCTTATTAAACCAGGGTTCAGTGTCTTTTGTAACCAGTTGTGAACAAGATGCCCCATCTGCAAAAACAAAAACAAAACAAAAAACCACACAAAACACAAAACACAACACAGTACAACAAAACAGCGACTTAGATCTGCAACAGCCTGGTTTATCCTTTGCAGAATGAGTGTGGATAATTTGCCATGTTGAATTGAAAGAGGTTTCAGAAGTAGAAGGTGAACTGAACTGAACTGAACTGACCTCCTATTCTCCAATATTCCCTGCACAATCTCTATCTCTTAGGGATCCAAGAAAGAGAGAGCAATATTAGGACAACTAAAGCAACCTGGCAAGATCTGGTTTAGCATTCATCCTTTCAGGCTTTCCATTCTATGTCATACTTAGCTCTATTTCTGGAAAGTCTCCTAATGTTAAGTATAGGAGAATACAGTATCAGTTGGTAAGTCCCCTGAACTCTTGATTGTATCCATATGAGGGGCATATTTATGAGGAAGGAAGGAAGGAAGGAAGGAAGGAAGGAAGGAAGGAAGGAAGGAAGGAAGGAAGGAAGGAAGGAAGGAAGGAAGGAAGGAAGGAAGGAAGGAAATATATTGGTGCTTAATTTTCAAGTTAAATACTCACTGGAATTCTTATGTTATCCTTAATCTTCCTTCTAATAAATATTACTAATCCAAGTTCTGAGAAACATGTTCTCAGATGTATTGTGCCTCCTTTTTCATTCTTCCCTCTCTAAACAAGCGGGTAAATGGAAGTGGGGGAGCCAAAGACATGTGCAGAGGATGAGGATAAGAATCTATCCATATGGCAAAGTTTCTTCTCCATAGCAACTATCAACTGCTGCTGGTAGTACAGTAATTTCTTTTTAATTAATTGAGTTGTTCTGTTTCTTTCTGGTTTTAATTTCTTGTTCACCACCCAGAGTCACAATAATGGGATGGGCAGCTGTATAAATTGTTTAAACAAACAAACAAACAAACAGCAACTGCTCATGCATTCTTGACTTGCAGTGAGACTTGTTGAATGTAGTGTCTGCCGCCAAAGGGTCTACAGTGATCCACGTGGCATCTATTTTTAATAGCTGGAGAAGGATAGGAACTCAGTATTCAGAAATCTATCCTCTCTCTCTCTCTCTCTCTCTCTCTCTCTCTCTCCCTCCCTCCCTTTCTTTCTTTCTTTCTTTCTTTCTTTCTTTCTTTCTTTCTTTCTTTCTTTCTTTCTTTCTTTCTCTCTCTCTCTCTCTCTCTTTTCTCTCTCTCTCCTTCCTTCCTGCCTGCCTTCCCCCTTCTTCCTTCCTTCCTTCCTTCCTTCCTTCCTTCCTTCCTTCCTTCCTTCCTTCCTTCCTTCCTGCCTGCCTGCCTGCCTGCCTGCCTTCCTGCCTTCCTGCCTTCCTGCCTTCCTGCCTTCCTGCCTTCCTGCCTTCCTGCCTTCCTGCCTTCCTGTTCTTTCTGTATCTATCAGAGGGATTGCTACTGACGCCTGAATTAGTTTAGATGTCATGGCAGAGATCTTAACTCCAGGAAGGCATCTGCTAGGACCTTACCCTGGGCACCAAATTGTATCGAGGGATCCCTGTTCTTATCAAACACCATCTACTCTGGTTCTTTGGAGCAATGATCTGCTTGACAAGCACTGATCAGCGTGCAAGCTATGCTCTGCTATTTCTGGATTTTCCTTTCAGCCCCATCCAACTCTGTGATTCCCAAAACAAAGGGAAAGATGTGAAACAGAAAGAGGAGATTTGGCAGAGCTACAAGAGATAGGAGCCATATATCTGCCATGTAACATTTGTCATGCAGAACAGCCAATCCTATAAAACATAAATAAACATTATTATTATTATTATTATTATTATTACTATTATTATTTACTAACCTTTTGTTTAGTTGCAAACAAGCACTATGAAAAATATATTCTGAAGCCTACAAATGGCAAGCTTTAATTTTGCTGTGCTAATTACACTAATAACTATAATTAATTGCAATGCACTCTCTCCAACATTTGCAGTCATTAGCCACAAGAGCTGCGCAGAGCATCAAGTTAAGAACAAAAGGAAAAATGTTCAAAAACAACCTGCGGTGAGTTGAGATCAGAGTTACAGCTATGTGCCTGGGGGTGAGATCCAGTGGAGAAACTGTAGCACAAAGGAAGGTTGGTGGTTATTCATGCCACTAAAGACTAACTTAAGCTTAGTTTAATCAGAATGGTTAACTATTTAACAATTATCCCAACCCCTGTCCATAACAGTGGAAGCCAGTGTAGAGCTAACAATACCAAATAGTGCTGAACAGCAGGATTGGACTAGAGATATCTGCAGGAGGTGTCAAAAAGTTAAGATGGTGGCTGCAACAGAGCAATCAAAGAGCACCCCTTTTTTATGTTGTGTTGTGATTGCCATCTTGATTTTTTTGACACTCCATGCGGTTGTCTGTGGATGGGGCAATAGACAGAAACACATGTGTCGACAGGCTATGGTGAAAAACAGTCAGGATGGTGCTGTGATGGGATAATCAAAGCAATTGTCATGCATTAAACAGGCAGAGCTTTGATGACACTGTCATGGCCGCTATCATGACTTTTTTGACCATATGCTGCAGATACCACCCAACAGAAGACGGATCAAGAGTTAACCCTTCACTCAGACCCAAGGCTTGAGCTGTTCACAAACTCATCTGTCATACAGGATCAAAAGGGGTAACATCAACAGCACAAGGCAGAAATGTATTATAATTGTTCCACTTTGAATGATCAAATGAATTGTCACAGGCTCTATCCCAGGCCTTGTGTTGGTCAACATTTTTAGAAATGACTTGGATGAAGGCATTGGGGTTCTCGAGTTTGCAGGTGACTGGGAGGGGAAGTTAGTAGTTTGGATATAAGAGGAGATTCCAAAAGATCTGGACAGACTGGAGCAGGGTGCTGAAATTAGTAGGATGGAATTTAACAGGAGACATTTCACATTCTGGGTAGGAGAAATGCAAGGCACAACTCTAGGATGGGGAGACCTGGCTTGGTAGTCATCGATGTGAAAGAGGTTTTGGTGCTCTTGTCAACCAGAAGTTGAAGATGAGTCAGCAGTGTGAAGCAGCTGCTAAAAAAGGCAAATGCTATTTTCAGGTGCATTAATGGGAACATAGCATCAAGTTCAGGGGAAATAACTCTTTTCTACTCTGCCCTAGCCAGATCCAATTGCATGTTCTGGCCATCATAGTTCCAAAAGAATAGTGACAAACTAGAGCAAGTTCAGAGGAGAGCTACTGTACCAAGATGATGAAACCCATAAGCAATGGTTAAAGGATCTGGATAAGTTTAGCATATAGAAGAGATGACTGAGGGGAGATATGAAAGTAGTCGTCAAATATATGAATGGTTGTCACACAGAAGAGGAAGTGGACTTATTCTTGGTGGCCACAGAGGGCAGGACTCGAACCACTGGGATGAATTACAAGGTCGTAAGTCTTTCTACTCCCAGGGACAAAACTAGCAAAGCTTTCATTATTTCATCAGCATCCATGCATTCACATGCCAGAGGTTACTCAAATTCCTGGGTGTACATTTAATAGTTTATTTCTGTAAATCAAATACCAGTGGGTTGTTGAGAGAATGTAGCACTGAAATCTTTTTCCTTCAGATTAGGGGGAAAGAGGGAGAGGCAGAAAGAGAACAAGAAAGATGCTGATAAATTGAACCAGGTTCAGAGGAGAGCAAAGAAATATTATTAAACACCCAGAGCCTGTGATTTATGAGGAAGGGATTAAAGGATCTTTTCATATGCAGCTTTGGTAAACAATAAGAGGCCGGATTCATTGCTGTTAGTTGGCACTGTGTTTCACATTTTGGTATTAATAAGATGGAAGATTAAGCTAGAGGTCTCAGCAAAGCACAGCGTGAGGATTTTCAGAGAACAGTCCATTAGCAATGAACACCAGCTGGGCAAGGGAGGAGAACTAGAAAGCATGGGGGGTAATGGGATGCTATGGCTGAATGGAAATCAAGGGGCATTTAGGTTGAATATTTAATTTGGCTGTAAAGGACTCACTTATCAGAGAATACTTGCTAACAGAACAACCAATTGGCTTGGGGAAATAACTTGGATCTATAGAGGAACCTGTTATATTTCAAAGAAAGCTAAGGTTGAAGGGATGGGGGATGGAGGATGGGGCATGGGAAATGCTCCATTAATATTAGTCTTCTCAACCTAAAGCCAGCTAGTGCTTCGTCTTCTTCTTATCTCAGAGAGCTCAAGGCAGATTTATTTATTTATTTATTTATTTATTTATTTATTTATTTATTTATACATTCAATTTATTCTCTGCCCATTTCCCCCAATGGGGAACTCTGGGCAGCTCACAAAGTATATAATCCTAACGGTGACTAACAATTCTTATAATTACAAATCTACAGTGATATATATATATATATATATATATATATATATATATATATTACACTATGTGACCAGCAGTGGTCGCTAGGGGGTCATCCGAGCTTTTCCTCCTCCGTAGATCTTTCTCGCCACTCGCATCGATCATTGCTCGTGCCAGTTGCATTTGGAGTTCAGTCCAGCGCCGGTATTTTGCTCCCTGCGCAGCACCGCTGGTTCCTCCCATCTAGACGGGATTCCCCATTTATCTACTCACAGATGGAATTGATTTCGAACTGCTGGGTGAGCAGAAGCTGGGACGAGTGGTGGGAGCTCACCCCGTCCCGCGGAGCCGGGCCCGAGCCGCTGGAGTGCTGACCATTTCTGACCGGCGAACCTCCAGCGTCATTAAGCCCTGCGCCACCGCATCCCAGTTTATCTGGGAGAGGGAGTTTCCCCCAGTTCTATCAGCCTATGAAGTAGGCTGGGTGGAGAGAGAGTACAAAGTTGCTCAAGTTATTTCCATGGTTGAAGGTGGACTTGAGTCTGAATTTCCGCAGTCCTGGTTCAACATCTTCACCACTACACTGCAATACTCTCAAAATCTGTCATGTTCTCTGCTCCGTTCGATTTTGTTTAAGATTTTGATTCTTTAAAAAAAATGGGAAACTTGCATGCTGCAAAGCACATCCTAACCTCAAGCAATAATTGTATTTTGAAGGTTGTTTTGGGGTCCGGTATAAATCCTAAACACATTCTTAGAATATAAAATGGGAGGTGGTTGAAATTCAGGGTTTGGTTTGAACATCGGTACATCTATCCAGGAAAACGATACCAACCAGCCAGCTAAAGCAGACAATTCATAGTCTATATCTTTGTTGGGTTAGAGAGAATGGCAGAGTGGTAAGACTCCTGGAAAACATATGGTTTTTGATTCGCCACACCTGCCAGATTTCAAGTCATGGTTAGAAATCTCAGCTCTCCAGAAATTCAGTTCTGCATTCAGGATCTAGATAGCCTCAGAAGTTTCACAAGTGCAGCGTAGATAGAGAAGTTGCTTCGTTGCAGATAAGAAGTCATGTATATACCCAGAGAGAAT
This sequence comes from Python bivittatus, assembly GCF_059951505.1. Lineage (NCBI taxonomy): Eukaryota > Metazoa > Chordata > Lepidosauria > Squamata > Pythonidae > Python > Python bivittatus. The sequence goes on from NW_028277097.1 coordinate 18,846,167, forward strand.
CTGCTTACTGCAAGAAAGAAGGCATTTTTTCTTTCAGTCTGTATTAGCCTGAGGACTTTTTTTTTTAAGTTTTTATTAAAAAATTTTACATATATAATAAGAAAAAGAATACATTCAAAGAAAAAGATATAGTAAATATGAAAGAGAAAGAAAAAAGAAAAGGAAAAAGAGACAAAGAAAAAAGGAGATAGGAAAAAGAAAATAAAAGAATAGAAAACATGAAAAGAAAAAGAAATGGCTTCTGATCTTCCACTTGGTAGTTATACATACAATTCTAATCAAACCTCTCTCACTAAGATTACATCATAATTTCCTTCTTTCTACAACCTATTATTTCTAATCATCAAAACTATAAGTCACAAAATCATTTTCTTTTTTACATAAAAAGTTCAGAAGGGGTTTCCACTCATTGATGAATGTCAATAATGACCTTTCTCTAATCAAAGAAGTCAGTTTGGACATCTTAGCACGTTTTCTTAATTTCACCAACCATTCCTCCATGGTGGGTAGTGCTAAATCTTTCCATCTTTGTCCATATAATAGTCTTGCCACAGTAATCATATACTGAAATAATCTTCCATGACTCTTTTCTACATGTGTATCCATCAGTCCCAAAAGAAGTTCTGGCTTCAACTGAATATTAATCTTTAAATATTTGAATATTAATCTTTAAAATCCTTTAAAATGGGGTTTGAAAGCAAACCCCACTCCCTTCTAACACTGAAGATGTTACCTAGCTGGGAACGAAACATTTGCAAGAAAACAACCAAGCTCAGAGAACCTCAGGGACTTCACAGTTCAACCCTAAACTACACATATTCTCTTATAAAAGCTTTGCTTGCATCCCAAACCATTCTTACTTCTGTGCCTTTATTAAATTATTCTCAAAAAATCTTGCAATCTTCCACTACCATTTCCTTTTGCAACAATATCTCATTCAATCTTCATCTGAAAGAGCCATTTTTCATTTTAAAAGTTAAAGTCACTGGATTGTGGTCTGAGAAAGTCTTTGTAATATCTCCACTTTATGAACATGTGTAGCCAAAATCTTAGAGATTCAAATTATATCTATTCTTGAAAAAGATCTATGTCTTATATCTCCATACATCAACAAACTCCAAACTGTCCACTAAGTCAAAGAAAACCTATGATAGTTTGTCTTCTGTATTTTAAATTTTTCTCAAAAATTTTCTCAAAAAAGTTTTATCTTTTTGTGGGGCAACCACCCCATTCCACTCTCCTGGGAGACACCAATTTTCATGTGGAAAATCCAGTAGTTTATTCACAAGTCCTTTATAAAATGCTGGTTTATCTTCATTTGGGGCATAAATTCCTAGTATCAAGTCTTAGCCCCCTATAGATTAACTTCCACTCCAACATATCTGCCATAATCATCAGTCAACATAACTTCTGGACATAGCTGAGAATTTATATACAAAACAACTCTATTTCTTTTTTTCATTCCTGCTGAAATAAATTCTTCACCCAATTTTTTTCTGACTCAAATATTTGATAACCCTTTTCCTAATACGTGTTTCTTGTAAGCATATCACATCTTGTTTTAACTTTTTCAAATAATGAAATTTTCTTTTTCTCTTTTGAGGAACATTTGGTCCCTTTATATTCTACCTTAAGCATTTATAATCCATAGTTATGCCAAGATTTTAGAAAAGTCAATACCTGTGGTGCCCAACATGGTAGCATCTTCAGTGTCCTGTTGTATCTGTTGTGGCATTTGTTTAGTCACATCTGTCATTGTCACTTCCATTTGCATTTCCTCCAATTCTTTGAATTTTCCCAAGAAATCTCCTGCTTTCTGCACAGAATTCAGTCTGAATCTCTGCTGTTTCAGAGTAAAAACTACCCCTTCCAACTTATCCCATTTAACTGGAATCTTTTTGTGTTTGATTTTGTCTGTCAGGAAAACAAAAAACAAAAAACAAAAAAACCTCTTTTCTCTTGCACAGTATTCTAATTGGAATTTCCTTAAGTACAACTACATCTGTGTTATCAATCCTCAACCTAGTATTAAAATACTGCTTCAGAACTTGATCTCTAGTTTTCTTCCTGACAAAGTGCACAAGGACATCCTTGGACATTTCTTACTTTTGCAAATAGTGTGTTAATCCTATCAACTTTATCAATCTCTGCCTCTGTGTCACCTGCATCTCAACCCAAAAAGTTAGACACTTAACAATCTTTTCTCTGATATCGTCCCCATGAACTTCTGGCATTACTCTAAATCAGTGTTTCTCAACCTTGGCCACTTTAAGCGGTGTGGACTTCAACTCCCAGAATTCCCCAGCCAGCCATGCTGGCTGGGGAATTCTGGGAGTTGAAGTCCACACCGCTTAAAGTGGCCAAGGTTGAGAAACACTGCTCTAAATCTTAAACAAAAATCTTTCTTTCAGTTCTGTAACATGAGGTTGTCCAAACCTTTCTCCATCTCTCTGTTTATAACTTCTGTCTTACTTTCCAAAACTTCCACTTTGCCATTAATTTGTTTTATACCTCCAGCCAATTGTTCTACAGATTCTTCAATCGTCTTAACTTCTTCTTTCATATCCTTTTTTGTCCCTGCAAATCCTTCTTCCACATACTTTTTAAAAGCACCCAAACTATTGGCAACTGTATTAGTCATCTTCTTGCCAAATTCCTCAAACATTTTCTGCCATAAATCTGGTGTGATGCCCTTACTTATAAGTCATTCAAGTGAACCTCTCCTTCCTACTACTTTTCTTGTGGTGGCCATTATAATATTTATGGCCCAAAAGTGAAAGTATGCCAATTACCAGGGTGAAAGTAAGAGGCTTCTTGTTTCCTGTTTGCTTTTCTCTGCCTTTAACACTTTAGTCCCAGTTAGCTCTCCGTAGCTATACTCATACAGTCTGACTCATATTACCCTTATTTTCTTATTTTAAAAAATCCACCAATTATCTACTTTCCTTAATAATAAACAGTCACCATTCCCATGAAGTTCCACTCTATTTGTCTAGTTAATTTTACTATTTTCAAAGGAACTTTCATCAAAGGAAAAAAAATTCTTCTGTTTTCTAAAATTACTGTCCCCTTTATCTGTTTAAAGCTTTCTTAAATCACAGTCTTGTTGAGCTTTTTGCTTTTAAGTCAAAATCCTTTAAGATAGTATTTTCCTTCTTAATTCTAATAATACTTGAACACAGCAAATGTGGGGATGGCTAATTCCTTAGAAGCCTTTCGTCTGCAGCTCTGGAAACCATCAGCCTCTTGGATTTTCTTTTCTTTCAGTTTTCATGTTTTTGTAATTTTATATATATTTATTGGTTTAATGGATCATGTGAGCCACCCAGAGTCCCCCATTAGGGGGAGATGGGTGGAGATAAATCTCATACATACATACATACATACATACATACATACATACATACATACAAATTCCAAAAAGAAGATGACTCACCAAGTGTCTTTATTACTCTTTCCTACTAGTCGGAAGATCTCTCTCTTAAACTGTAAATTAATTGTATCCCAAAGTGTTTAAGAAAGTGAGTTTTTTGTGGGTCAAGTGTCCATAGAGGCTACACAGTGTTTTTGAGCACAGTGGTAATTCCTTGGCTCCCAAGCTGTGATGGAATGTATTTAGGAGGAGGAGAGTGTGGGAGATCAAGGCTATAGGGGTGCATTCTAGGAGGAGGGAGGAGGCAAGAGGCCACTGAGTCTACAACAGGAGCATGGGAAGTGAAAGAGGTTCAGAAGAGCCACTCCCTAGAATCTCACAGGGTATATCCACTAGCTGCTGAAGTATAGATTTAGTTTGGCAAGATTCTATCCATAAGGTGTAAGCTAATAAAGGAACTAAATTTAACTGGACTGTTTCATTGTTGTTCTTAGGCTGGGCTCAGTTCTTGCAGTCTCCTTGTGAGGAGCAAAAGTGGGCAATCTCTTGAACTCTCCTTCTCCAGAGAGAATTTTGTCAGCCAAAACATGCCACCTGGCCACCAATCTTCACCATGGCCCTGTCCCTACTTCCACCTTGGGGCTGGGATGGACGTTGGTGGGTTTTCATATTGGAGATTTTACTTTGTAAGCCTCCCAGAGTCACTGTGTATGAGTTGGTAAGCCATGTATAGTACATTTGTTAAATAAATAAAATAATAATAAATTAAATAAATCCTCCATAGATCCTCACCAGAAGCCCCTTGAGGACTTCTGTCTTAAGGGTTTTCTTCCTGTCATTCTGGATCAATGGATTTTGGCTCTACTTTCCCTTTGAGGTTGGGAGACACTTGCTCCATCAGCTGCATCCACTTGGGAAAGTCAAAATGGGCAAGATGGTAGACATGGCATTGGATCCAAGCCCCCAAAGGAGCAAGCCTGAGATGAAGATGCTATGTCCTCCATATGGCCCACTTTGATCTCTAGATGGTTGGCACTTTGCTCCATGTGACACACTAATTTTGTCCAGTCTGAGCAATGTCAGTTCAGATCTAACAATCCTTACCAGTGCAGTGATTTGGGGGCATCTTCTCCAAATAGGCCTACTGATAAGAAAAGAAACCCTATCGTATACCATATCAAAACTCTTGACGCACCATCTATATGGATTAGCAGTGGCTCCCAACCTCCATCTTTGAAAGAGTTGGCCCCAGAGACTGTGGCTGCCATTCTCTGCAGGTCAAACCTATGTGCCTTAAAGTAAGCCCAGCCCTGGAGTGGAGCTCAGAGGCTGGCCATCCTGCACTACACACCTCTTCTCTGTTCTGTAGCATTTCTAGCTATTTATTTTAAGGCAGATCCATTTCCTATAGGTCTCTTTCATAAGCTAAGGTTTCCATCCATACGCAGAGGTTGTAGAGACAGAAAACAGTTGCTAGATGAGCAAACTTCAACCTGCAGTGCAACATTCAGGCCATCTGTGCCTGGGGAAAAAAAATAATAATAATCCAAATAACATATGTATTTGCTGGAACAAAAGAGTCTAAATCCTGGATGGATGCTGAAGAGATGCTAAAGAGAATTCAGTCCAGAGATCAGCTGCCCCATCCCGAGCCAATATCATGCATAATTCATCTTTTCGTTTTAACTTTAACCCATAAAACTTTAATGAAAAGGAGAGAAAGAGAAAGAAATCAGCATTGTTCACAACAAATGATTTCTACTTGCCTTGAAGATTTGCTTTTCAGTTTACACAGGCCCTGCCTTTATATATGAGGAAAGACAAAGCAACAGAACAAAATGGGGGGCGGGGGGAAATGATAGCAGGGCTGAATGAAAATATGCATGGCGTGGATAAAGTGGACAAGGAGAAGCAATTTTCCCTTTCCCAAAAGATTAGAACCAAAGGTCACCCAATGAAATTGAATCTTGGAAGAATCAGGACAGACAGGAGGAAATACTTTTTTTTACACAACATGTAATTCAACCATGGAATTTGCTACCCTGAGAGGTGTTGCTGACTACCAGCTTGGCTGGCTTCAGAAAAGGGCTGAACCATTTGGTGGAAGTCCTGGGGACCCATGGAACTTCCTCTGAAGACCATCTGCTGGGAGACTAGTGGACTTCCTCATGCATTTGGTTGGCCCTGGGAGAACAGATTGCTGGATGAGATGGGGCAGGCATCCCATCTCACGTTCTTATGTTCTAAGCAAAAGCAGAGATGCCCTCTTCTTACCTTCACCATAAAGCAAGCTCTTTGCTTATTAATAAAACACATTTTATTAGGAAAATATGGGTTATTTAAGGGTTTACACATGCAGCCTTTTTTCTGTGCTAGGCATTTCCCCAGTCCTCATCTTTTTATGTTTTCCTCTGAATATCACATCCTTTGAAAAAGTGGTACAGTTGGTGGTTTACAGAGCCCCAGTTTTAATGATATGCTCCTGAATTAACTGAGACATTTAAGAAAGGAGCAGAAATGTGTGAAAATTCAGATGAAACTGCTATAGGTAGAAACAGATAATTAGCCCCATTGACTAGCAAAAATTGCGGACAGTACTGTCAGCCCTTTGAGGTAGTCTAGACAGGAGACCAAAACCATAAGTACTAATACTACCTTTATTGAAAGTAACAGAATCTTGCAAGTCTGAAAGTCTTCCCCCCCTCCCTGCTTTTACTTTCCAGAGGACTAAGAAGGGTCCCTTCTGACATGCTTTCTCCACCCCCGTTCCTCCTTTGGACTCAGATTTCTCTTATCCGACCATGGTCTAGGCTGCAGCTCTTCCTCCTGTCTCCCAAGGTTATTATCACAACCCATTGCAAGTATCTTTGTAACCCAGCCTCCTTCTTGTACCCATTCTACAGAGGATGGAATCATGGATTCATTGTGTAGAAAGGAACCATTTAAGGCAAGAATCCAAATTAAAGCATTGCCAACAGACTCACCTTTTGAATCAACCCACTAAAGGAAAGCCTACCATCTCTTTTGGTCATTGGTTCCTCTGCCAAACAGTTCTAGTGTTTCTTCCATGTGACAACATTTCAGGGATTTGATGAATCCTTTCATATGCCCTGTCAATGACTAAACCATTTCTGCATAAGCCGTAGTTTCTACTCCTTTGGCAACCTTCACTGCTCCGTTCCAGTTTCTCTGAATCCTTCTTAAAGTATGATTCCCAGAACTGGAGGGGTTGGGGCGGGGGGAGGTCACACTAAAGCAGAATAAAATGTAACGATAACTTCCTGAGACTTGGAAATTATATCTATGTTGATACAATTTAAAACTGCATTTGCCTTTTTCGCAACCACACCAAATGGTTGGCTCATATTCAGTTTGCAATCAACTACTGTTCCAAGATCATTTGCACAAACACTGTTACTAAGCCAGGTGTTCCTATTTAATTTTTGTTTCCTAAGTGAAAAACTTTGCTGTGTTTTCTGTTACTTTTCTTTCAGTTACCTTCATGCCTACCAAGATAATTTTTAACTTCATTTCTGCTTCCTAGGATATTATCTAACCCATGCAATGTTATGTCATCTGCAAATTTCTCAAGCAAATAGCACATTAAATCAAATCAATCTCTGACGGCTTTTTTCAGCAAGGAAGGAACAGCCATCCTGTCCATTTCAATTTCTCTCAAGCCCCCCTTCAAGTGCTCAACAAACAGATGAGTCGAAACAAACAAGAACATGTTCTACAGCATAACCTTTCCATACTGATGGGAGAGATCTGCAGGGAGACAATGGTGACATTCAGCATCACACAGATATGGGTCAATTCCTCACTGCAGATTAAGCTGCTTGTCTCATGGGAGGCTCCTAGCTGCCTCTTAAGCCAAATTCAGAAATTCCAACCCAGATTGCAGTGGGTTGGCAATAGGGCTGGGCTAATGCTCAGCCTGGATTATGGCCACCTGAACACCTGATTGCTCATTCCCTTCTCCTTGCCCTTCCCATCCATTCAGGGGAGACAAGCCTTATTGGCTGGCTTCTGGGTGGACTGGTCTCCCAGTGCCTGACTTTTCCTTTTAGGGTTTCTTCCCTCCTCACAAGTTCCCATGCCTTTCTTTTACCTTCCCAGATGTTTGCACACACAGATGCCTTCCCAATTCCTTCCCACACTGTCTCCTTTGCCATTAAAACTGATTCCCCTCTCCTTCCCCCCCCCCCCCCCCTTAGTAGCAGTGTTGTTCTGATGCTACAATAATCAAAGCAATGGGAACAGGCTGATCTTTCACTTCCTATGATCCTTTCCAGGTTCATGGGAACTTTGTGACAAGGAAGAACTGATAGTTAAGGGGAAGGGAACTTTGCAGTACTGTGGGCAGGGAGCAGAAAAACAAGGAGCACCTTTCTGAGTTAGCCTTGACAGAAACTGAAGGAGTGGGAGATGAAAGGGTTGAATGGAGCATTAACTTCTAGGTGCAAGGTTAGTTCATTGACTTATTGCACCATGCGATCACCTGGATAGAGAGATAGATAGAGAGATAGAGAGATAGAGAGATAGAGAGATAGAGAGATAGAGAGATAGAGAGATAGAGAGATAGAGAGATAGAGAGATAGAGAGATAGAGAGATAGAGAGATAGAGAGATAGAGAGATAGAGAGATGAGATGAAATGGTAGAAAGAGAAGGGAAGGTTTAATGGACAATTAATCTTAACCTTGAGGATTAAGGCATCCATTTGCCCTTTTAAGCCGTGTCAGAATGAGAAAAATCAGCCCAGTTTTTCTGGGCGGGGGAAAGACATTACATTTTGTGAGGGAATGAAGTTGGGGTTGGTGTCTGCCTTTGGGAAAAGCAGCTGCAGTCAAGTAGAAACACTTCCCACCCCCACTTCCCCAAGGCTCAGCTCAGCTCATGCTTTTTCTCAAAGGGTAGAAAAAGTTTACAGCTTCAGAAACTTGAGATGGGACCCTTCCTTCCTTCCTTCCTTCCTTCCTTCCTTCCTTCCTTCCTTCCTTCCTTCCTTCCTTCCTTCCTTCCTTCCTTCCTTCCTTCCTTCCTTCCTTCCTTCCTTCCCCCACTCACAGTTTACTCACAAGCATCCACGCTGATGTTCCAGCTCTCTGGCTAACTGAGATACAGCCTGACATTTTCAGGAACATGTCAACATCCATAGGCAGCCTCACCCCCCCACCCCAAGCCTTTAGCCTACAAAAGTGTGGGTGCGTAGGAGAAAAAGAGAAGACAACAAGCAGACAAAGAAGCAAGAAGTGACATCTGGGAATGTACATCTATTACAGCAGGCAAGAGGGCTATCAGTCAACTGCCTGGACCACAAGCTATGCTGAACAGCCCATTGGGGTGTGATTCCTGCCTTTCTTGCCTTGGGAGCTCAGCTGGAGGGCTCAAGAGCAATACGCTTAAGAGCAGAGCTTGGAGCTTGGCCTGGAGCTCAGCAGCAATGCTGAGGCAGCCCCTCATCCCAACCAGTGCAAGAACTTTTGGAGGAAGGCAAAGGTTATTTGCCACTTCACAAATGTTGAGGCTTTTGTTTGTTTTAAGGACTGAGCATCAAAGACTTATTTGCATGGTTTCATCAACTTGCAAAGCCTAACGGGGTGGAGTGAACCCAGGGCAACAGTCTATTTTTAGGAAAGGAAAGGTGTATGCTACAATAAAGCATTTTGTTCAGTTATCTTCTATGCTGGGGTGTGTCCAGAACTTGGAAAACAAAGAACCTTTTGTTTATTTTATTTATTTGAGTGAGGGGGATTGGGTTCAGCAATGACACTACCTGTTCTGAAATCACCCAGTCATCTTCCTTGATTAGGGATGGATTTGAACTTGAGTCTCCTTGGTTCTAGGTCATCATCTTCACCATTACACCAGACTGGTTCTCCTACTTTGCCTCTTCAACCCTTCCCCCAAATAGGAGGACCTCTGGATATCAGACCGTGTGCTGGAAGGCATAATTCCCCCACCTAAATGTTAAAGGATTGTGGAATGTCATGGGAGTGAGGGTCTCAGGTGTAAGGGTGCTCAGGATGTTTGCTTGTCTGTTTTCACTTTATGGTGACACTTCACTGATGGCTGCTATCAGCTTGCTATTCAGGGTCCCTAAATGCTTGTAACTTGCTATGTGCTGATCCAAACTGTAACCAATAAATGCCACCATTTCAAGTCACTTCCAGATGGGCATTGTCCTTGATTATCTACTCTTACCATACATTTTTCTCCACAATACACAATGCCCAAGTGAGTACAGGGCTATTGGTGCTATATTTTTTTAAAAATAATTTTTATTAAAGAAGTTTTCAGCAGAATAAAAACAATACAAATTTTGAGTCGATGCGAAAAAGTAATAAGGGAAAAGTAATAAGCAATTGAAAAAGAAATAAAGCAGAAGAAATAGAAAAGAAAGAAACAAAGAAAAAATTAATAAAGAAGAACTGCAATCTTCTTAACAGGAGTTATAAGTACATTTATATTTTACACTCTCTCTCTAAGGTTACATCATAATTTCCTTCTTTCTATAATCTACCCTTTCTAATCATCAAATCCATAAATCACCAGTTCATTTTTTTTCTTTCTGAAAGCAAAAAGTCCATCAGGGGTTTCCAGTCACTAATAAATGTAGTCATCGATCTTTCTCTAAGCAAACAAATTAATTTTGCCATCTCTGCTAGTTCCATCATCTTCACCAACCATTCCTCTGTTGTGGGTATTTTACAATCTTTCCATTTTTGTGCATTTAGTAGTCTCACAGCAGTGATCATATATATATCTATATATCTATATATCTATATATCTATATATCTATATATCTATATATCTATATATCTATATATCTATATATCTATATATCTATATATCTATATATCTATCTATATATATATATATATCTGTGTGTGTGTGTGTGTGTGTGTATGTGTATGTGTATATGTGTATATGTATATATGTATATATGTATATATGTATCTATGTATATATATAAAAATTCCAAAAAATTCCCCTCTCACCCCTATGGGTGGTACGTGTCTTCCTCAATCTCGGGTCCTCTACCAGAGGCCTGGGAGTTTGAGGGTTCTGCTCAGTATCTGAGCTGTTCCTAGCCCTGCACTCTTCTGGACAGAGAGCCCTGATGTTGTTCCTGGGATCTGTTGGAGCCATTCTCCCAGCTTAGGAGTCACGGCCCCAAGTGCTCCTACCACCACTGGGACCACTTTGGCCTTTACTTTCCACATCCTCTCTATTTCCTCCTTCAGGCCCTGGTACTTCTCCAACTTCTCATGCTCCTTCTTCCTGATGTTGCTGTCACTTGGCACTGCTACATCTATCACTAGCGCTGTCTTCTGGTCTTTGTCTACTACCATGATGTCTGGTTGATTGGCCAGTACCTGCCTGTCCGTCTGGATCTGGAAGTCCCACAGGATCTTAGCCCTGTTGTTCTCCATGACCTTCTGTGGAATCTCCCATCTGGACTTGGGGGGGGGGGTCTAGCCCATACACTGTGCAGATGTTCCTGTACACAATGCCAGCTACTTGGTTGTGTCGTTCAGTGTATGCTGTTCCTGCCTGCATCTTACACCCTGCCACTATGTGTTGGATTGTCTCTGAGGCCTCTTTGCACAATCTGCACCTTGAGTCCTGTCTAGTGTGGTAGACCCCTGCTTCTATGGATCTGGTGCTTAGTGCCTGTTCTTGTGCTGCTATGATCAGTGCCTCAGTGCTGTCTTTTAGTCTGGCCCTTTCCAGCCACTGATAGGATTTCCCAATGTTAGCCACCTCAGCTATCTGTTGATGGTACATCCCATGCAGGGGCTTGTCTTGCCATGGTATTTCCTCTGCTTGAACTTTCTCCCATGTCTGCTGCTGCCTGAGGCATTCTCTCAGCAGCTCATCTTTGAGTGCCATCTTACTGATGTACTCCTGGATACTCTGGGTTTCGTCCAGGACAGTGGCTTTGACACTCATCAGACCCCACCCGCCCTCTTTGTGGCTGGTGTACAGTCTCTGGGTGTTGGACTTGGGGTGGAAACCTCCGTACATTGTGAGGAGCTTCCGGGTCTTCACATGGCAGCCTCCATGTCCTCCTTTGGCCAGCTCACTATACCTATCAGGGTATCTGATGACTGGCAGGGCGTGCGTGTTGATGGCATGGAACTTGTTCTTCCCATTGAGCTGGCTCTTCAGGGCCTGTCTTATCCTTTGGTGGTACTTGGATGTTGCTGTCTTCCTTGCCTCCTCTTCATGGTTCCCGTGTGACTGTGGGACACCAAGGTATTTATAGCTGGTCTCTATGTCTGCTATGTGGCCCACTGGTAGTTCCACTCCATCGGTCTTAACTGCCTTCCCTCTCTTTACTATCATCCTGCCACACTTTTCCAGTCCGAATGACATCCCAATGTCCTCGCTGTAGATCCGTGTCAGGTGGATCAGTGAGTCGATGTCTCATTCACTCTTAGCATACAGCTTGATGTCATCCATGTAGAGAAGGTGGCTGATGGTGATTCCACTCTTGAATTTGTACCCATATCCAGACCTTGTGATTATCTGGCTGAGGGGGTTTAAGCCTATGCAGAACAGCAGTGGGGATAGTGCATCACCTTGGTATATGCCGCACTTGATGGCCACTTGTGCGAGCTGTCTTGAGTTCACTTCCAATGTTGCCTTCCACAGTCCCATTGAATTCTCGAGGAAGGTCCTTAGTGTCCTGTTGACTTTGTATAGTGCCAGGCATTCACATTTCCATGTGTGTGGCATTGAGTTGTAGGCTTTCCTGTAGTCAATCCAGGCTGTGCTCAGATTGGTCTGCCTAGACCTTGAGTCTTGGCCGACTGCTCTATCTATGAGCAACTGGTGTTTTGAGCCTCTGGTGTTGTTCCCAATGCCCTTCTGAGCTGTGCTCATGTACTGGCCCATATGGTCCTGTAGCTTGGTGGCTATGATGCCTGATAGGACTTTCCATGTTGTGGGGAGGCAGGTTATTGGCCGGTAGTTGGATGGTGCTGTTCTTTTGTGTGTGTGTGTGGGGGGGGGTCTTTCATGATCAGCACTGTCCTTCCTTGTGTTAGCCAGTCTGGGGTGGGATCCCGCTGCTAGCAGTTGGTTCATCTGTGCTGCTAGGCGTTCATGCACTGCTGTTAGTTTCTTTAGCCAGTAGGTGTGGAGATTGTTTATATATATATACACACACACACATACATACATACATACATATATACATACATACATACATACATACATAGACAGTGGTACCTCTAGTTACAAACACCCCTCCTAACGAATTTTTCGAGATACGACCAGCTCCGGCCCCAAAAATTTACCTCGACATGCGAACTCCGCCTCGAGCTACGAACCGGATCCGCAGCCATTTCCCCTGCTGCCACGCGGTCGCGGCTTCCTGTGGGCGAGATCCCGGTAGCAAGGAGACGTTTGGTGAGGCTTGTGGTGTGTTTTGTGGCGTTTGGAAGGTTTTTGAGGTTTAAAAATAAAATGCATATGTTTCAGAACTGTTTAGCCGTATTTACATTGAACCTTATGGGGGAAATTTACCTCAGGGTGCGACCAAATTCGGAGGGCGGATTAGCCGTATTTACATTGAACCTTATGGGGAAATTTGCCTCGTGGTGCGACCAAATTCAGAGGGCGGAATGGATTAACCATATTTACATTGAACCTTATGGGAAACTTTACCTCGACTTGACACCAACTCGAGTTGCAACCAGAGTCACGGAACAGATTAAGTTCGTAACTAGAGGTACCACTGTATATATTAACAATCTTCCATGGCTCTTTTCTAATTGTCTCTCCATTAGTCCAGCAAAAACAGTTCTGGTTTCAGTTGAATATTAGTCTTTAAAATTCTTTGTATCATTGTATGTATTTGAACCCCAAATTTTCTGGCTTTTTTACAAGTCCACCAGGCATGATAAAATGACCCTTTATGTTTTTGACATTTCTGACATAAATTTGAAGTACCTTTATACATTCTAGATAATTTTTCTGGAGTCATATACCAATGGTACATCATTGGATAAGAATTCTCTTTTAAATTATAACATAGTGTACATTTCAATCCTTTCAACCACGTATTTTCCTACTGTTCCAACAATATGTTATAATCAAAGGTCTTAGCCCACTTTATCATACACTCTTTGACTTGTTCTTCCTCCATTTCAAATTTCAGCAAGAGTTTATACATTTCAGCAATTACATGTTCATCATGTGCACATCATTCAGCTTCCAATTCTTCTGCTGCTCAATTCCAAATATCCTATTGTCTACTTTAAATCTTTCTCTTAACTGTGCATATGAAAACCATTGAAAACTAAACCCTTATGCATCCATTTGCTCTCTTGGTTTCATCTTATAGTCTCAGGACTAAATATAGTCAAGGCAAGAGCTGTGGCTGTCTTGGGGCCTGTAGGCCCAAGGTGACCTGGGCTGGTCCTTCATGGAGATCATGGTGTGCTGCAGTTTTGCACCCATAGAAAAATGTAGGCTTTGGTATAGTGGAGGGTATGAAGGGCAGGCATGCAGAAACAGCCAGTTTCAATACCTACTGACTAGGGCAGTGTTGTCCAAACTTGGCCACTTTAAGATGAGTGGACTTCAACTCCCAGAATTCCCCAGCCAGCCATGCTGGCTGGGGAATTCTGGGAGTTGAAGTCCACTCATCTTAAAATGGCCAAGTTTGGACAACACTGGACTAGGGTAACCACCAGGACAATAGAAAAGTTCCTCCGCTGCCATCTTGAGGCTACCTGTATATTGTGGCCCTGGCTTATGGAGGCATCCAGAGAATTGGATGGCTAAATGAGGATTGTGCCATTGGCTCCACCTCTTTTGCATGTACATGTGATGTCACCCTGAACATACAAAAGGGGTGGCGGTTACATCAGAATGATGTGACACTTCTTTCATCATCTGCATCCTTTGATTCCCCCCTCCACACCTTGCAATATCTCTGGTGGTTTTGATGCAACCTGCTGTTCACTCAGGGGGTTCTTGACCCAAAAGAGCACTCAAGCTGCTACTGTTGTCATTCCTTTCCAAGAACGTGTGCGCCAGCTGCAAGAATTGGAACAGGTCAGCTCACTGAAAAGTAGCCACTAATTCTTTAACTGATGACCAATGTGGGATTAGGTTGCCATCTAAGAGATTTGCCAGACAGCGTGACTTAAACCCCTGAGTATTATAGGCTGTGTTCCAAGAGATTTGAGGGCATTCTATGGGATTCATTCCTAAAAAGTAAGCTTAAAAGAGGGTTTAGTATGGTTTGCATCGTAACTAGATCTCCAGCCACACACAGGCCTACTTTACAAACATTGCAGAATCTTGCCTCTCCCTCCCTTTAAATTCTCCACTCATTCAAATGTTGATTTCCTCCTTCATTCTATACTCAAGGACATTATCTGACTTTTTCTGAATAAAAACATACAGGGAAGAAGAACAATTCTTGTGTCAATAGCTCCAAACCAGAGTGGAACTAAAGGCTGAGATCAAATTGGGCCCCAGAGACCAATTTTAATAGATGCCTCTTGCTGTATTTCTTTTTTAAAGATGAAAAGAGAGGCACTATTTTGACAGCTATTGCAAAGCCTTGGGGGCAGTTTAGAAAAAGCCTTGCTCCCACCCACGGTTGATTTCACACCTCTTAAATCAAATAGAAACAAAGGAGTAACCATCCACAGCCAGATAAAAAGCAGCATTAGGAGACCTAAAACACACACACACACAAGAACAAGTACAGCAAATGTAATCTTTAGATAATAAAAGGATGCCAATACCTGATCAATGAGAGAAAGATAGAGATTTGCTAGGGGTGTGCAATGGTTTGGACTTGATTCCAAGGGAGCTGTTTTGGTACAGCTGGAGCATGAATATTTGCAGCTTTTTAAAGCAGCCATGTCTTTCCCCGGGATTGTGCAGCTCCCCTCTGCAGTCACTGCATGTTCCTGACGTGCAGAGTGATAATCACAAACACTCCTGTTTGTGCAGAGCGCAGCAAAAACTCCAGGAAAATATTAGCCATGAAAGCAAACACATCAACAGTGCAGCTATTCGCATTGCAATGTCCATTTCTTGTTTCCCAAAGAAATCCAGTCAGAAAATATATATTAACTGGTATTTATTGATAAAAATGCAAAAACTCCATAAAATGCAAATATCATACAAAATATAAAGAAAACATCTTCTCATTATATTGTAGCATCCAAGACTTATTAGCAACACAAGCTTAACAAAATCTCTAGCTACAAACTCTTAGAGAAGAGGTACACTACTTGGTAATTTGTTACAACTACATAGCCCATAAAACCTACACAGTGGCTAACACTAAAACAACTAACAACTACTCAGAGAGGCTGCACATTTTCCTCTCCTTGTATTATAGCTCTATGCCACCCCCACTGGGTAACTAGCATACACACACCAATAGGTGGCAGTAAATAGCACAATACACAACACACAATAACAGGTGTTTTTCACATGATCTCTGTAGCCAAAATATTATTTGTTATTGTTGTAAAGATAACGGGATGAATCCTTTCCCATGAGAATGAAAATCCTGACAGTTCCCAGGGAAAGATGTGGCTTAAGAGTTGCAGACAAGTGCTCTGTTTCTCCCTGTGCATAATCCAAAGATCCTTTTTGGAATCTTATCCAAAGAATTGCCTGGCACAAGTATTTTCCTCTTCTTGATTAATCCTTGTTATTAGGAAGATCAGAGGAATTTGATAGCTTGGGAGCTAAGGGCAGTTATGTTCCTTACAACATCTTCTGCAGGCATTGCTTTGTTTGAAGTCATCAAAGGGGACATTGCCTTGATAGATTTATGGAAGATGACTATCTTCATTCATTCCATTCACCACATGGAGCTTTCCTAATAAAGAGGGATCATCCTTTGATCTTGTTTGAAGACTTCTCAGAAACATTTGTTTGACCAGAAGTACATAAGTTACGGTCCTAAGTCATGATTTGTGCTCTGAAGTCTTGAGTGCTTTCCCAGGATACTTCCAAAAGTCACCATAGACATTTTTTTTTTTATGTGACCAAAATGAACATTATTAAATACTTATACCGCAGCCATTACACAGTATTGAATTGATCTAATGTATTACTTTTACATTTGATACAAAAATAAATCAGATATAGTTTCTATTCTGTCTCTTCCCATTTGCCCTGCCCAATTTTTATCATGAAGACTCAGACATTAAGAATGGCCCTACTTCCCTTGTAAACTACACACACACACACACACACAAACACACCATGGACATTTACTGGTTTACTCACAAGAAGTAAAGAACTAAAGCTACCGAGTCTTTTTTTAGCTAAGAAGAGGACTACACACACACACAATTCTTGAGCATGGCAATAAAAATGTGGATTAGACAGTGGAGACTTCATGCTGCTGTTCTTCCTCCTTCCTTGCCTTATCTTGAAAAATTGGAAAAGATTCAGAGAAGGTCAGTGTGGGTTATCAGGGGACTAGAAACAGAGTTCTATGAAGAAAGATTGAAAGGAACTGAGAATGTTTTAGGCTTGAGAAGAGTAGTTGTTGGATGCGGGCAGATAACAGCATTTTTTCAAATACCTGAAAAGATGTCACCCAAGAAGGTCAAATCTATTCTTATTTCTCCCAGAATGCAGGACAGGGAATAATGGGTTTAAATTACAGGAAGGAAGTTTCTGATTGAATGTTAGAATGGGGAGTGGGGTGGGGGAAAATCAGAACAGTTTAGAAGTGGAGCCAACAGACCAGAAAAGCGATGGATTCAACTTGATATGTCCAAGTGGAGGATAGGCTACCTTTCTGTTGGGGGTACTTGGATTCCTGCATTGAGTAAGACTGAATAACCTAAATAACCCCTTTCATGCTTCCAGAATATTATAATAGTGTGGTGTGATATTTTAGATTCAGAGAGAGAAACATGCTTCAAAGTGAGTATCAATGTAGATGTAGCAGCTATCAGCAGCATCTTAAAGCAGTTGTGTCTTTTCTGAGGCTCTGCAGTAAAAGGAAAAGGTGTTGGGGGGAAAATCATTTGGTTTGTTTCCAACAGATTGACTCACAGACTAGAAACCAGTTCTGTAATCCTCTGCTTCATCAGCAATGTTCAACAGACCATGTGGTACAGAGACACAGCAGGACAGGCTTTCTCTACAATCAACAGATTCCATCTCAGAAGAGGATCAAAGATTAAAGCAACTTCAGAATAACACTCTCTCTCTTCTCTGTGCCATCGACAGTAGCTGCAGGGCATTAGACATTTCTCTGCCAAGCTATGGACAGATCTTCCTGCTCGTTTGTGCAAATTGATGTTGAAACTCAAGAACAGGCTCAGCCATCATTTATTCAGGTCAATTGGCAAGATATGCACGACCTAGGAGAAATATTCACTTTTCAGCCAAAGTAGACAGATGGGAGAGTAAAGAGTCTCTGGATGAGAATGCAGTTCTTGTTCTTAGATGCAGATGAAATCTTCTTCGGGTCAGGCTCAGACTCCTGATAACTTCATCTCCATGTCCATGTGGCAGGACTGCATGTTGTTGTCATCATTGTCTTTTTCCAGGGTGTTTTTGTATTTTTTTTTTAATTTCTCAGCTGAGAAACCTGTATACCTGTATATCTGGAATTGTGGAGCTAGAAATTCCTTGGCAATCTAAGGAACAGTGGAACTAGATCCAGTTTAGAATTTAGAATTTATTTTATGGAGTCATCTGAGCTGTTGGGAAGCTGGGTTTTACCTGGATATTACAGAACTGTCTGAAGGGACCACCGGACCATCCACTTCAGTGTTTTTCAAACTTGGCAACTTTAAGATGTGTGGACTTCAACTCCCAGAATTCCCCAGCCATGCTGGGGAAGTTGCCAAGTTTCAAGAAACTCTGCTCTAGTTCAACCCTCTGCAATGAGCAGAAAAACCCATTCAATCATCCTCAAGAGGTGACCACCCAGCCTCTTCTAAAAAAGACCTCCAGAGATGGAGAAGCCAAAATCTCTGCAGGTAGATCTTACCATCAGGAAGATTGTCCTTATATTTAAAGGAATTTAAATGTATTTCCTTATGTTCCTCCTGTATTCTGGTTCCTTCTGCCTTAGTCCTGTGTATGTATTCCTGACTGGAGGGGAATCAGCTGCCAGATGCTTAATTAATTTTTCTATGCTCTGTTTTGTTTGTCTTTCTTTGTCTTTTCCTCCCTTAATTCCCCAACCTTGATATGCATAATGAAAGACTTTAATTTATTTATTGAATCAGCTCATTCATTCTGAAAATACTTAATTTTTATAGTCCTCTCCTTGGCTAAGCTACTGGAAAAAAAAAATCAGTAACTTTGATACTTTACTTCTTGTGAGTAAACCAAGGTAGAGAGGGATTTTCTCTGGAATAAAGTAGTAGTGAATAGATTGCTTCAAGGAGTGCAAGAGAGTAGAGAGAAATGTTATGGATAGAAGCTCTTGAGACCCCTTATGGGAGTTATGGAGGGGAATAGTCTACCATATCCTGGTGTGTGTGTGCAAGTACATCCCAAAATTATACAGTAATACAACACTGTTTTTAAGTAGCAGGCATTGTGTCTTTGGTCCCTCTTAATATAGTTGAAATGCTTGCGGACTACATAACTTTGAAGTTTTCATAGCTAGAACCCAGTGGTGTGAATAGGGAAGAAATAGGTTTGGTTTGTATTTCAGTTCAGACTTCTACGATGTTATTTATTTATGTAGGCCAATAAATACCAAAACTCAACTATTCTTCACATTCTGCAATACATTTTTCCATTAGTGTTTAAAATACATATGTTAAGGAAAAGTCTGCACCAAAAACTCCATGCATGATTTCACAGTAGATCAAAAATATATTTTCGATGGGAAAATATAGAGTCACTATTTTAGATGGGAAAATAAGAGAGTCTCTATGTGAGATGAGTGGTTACACAAATATGATAAATAAATAAATAGCTCACAAAATCTGGGCTTGCTTGGCAAAATGGGAACAAAAACACATGTTCTGAGTGACATGGAGAAATGAATGGACATTTCTTAAATTAGAAGCAGTTATTGGAAATGAATCTCTAAACTGGGTTGGAGAACCAAGGCCCCCTTTGCCCCATTACATCTGTTGTACCTGTTTGTAGACCGAGAAACCCTCCAGATGGTCACTCATGTCTCAGTGGAAGGGAGTATCTATAGTTCAGGGGTGAATTATGGAGTTCTTGGTGTTCTCTGAGCTTGGTTGTTTGCTTGAAGACATTTCATTATACAACTAAGTAACATCATCAGTGCAAGGGAGTGTGGGATCCTAGCCAACATATGATTGGACTGTTGGCATGCACTCAACATGGGGCTACCATTGGAGACCACTCAGAAGCTTCAACTGGTCCAGAATGCAATGCTGGACATGCTGCAAGATGACTCCATTGCTCTGTGAGCTGCACTGGTTACCAGTGAGCTTCTGGGTGCAATTCTAGGTACTGGTTATCATCTGTGAAAGCTTCATGGCATAAGATCAGGTTATCTGAGGGACCCTCCTATCTCTTATGGCTTCTGTTCATCTGTTTTCTCAAACTCTAGAGTAGGATGTTTGTAGAGCCCTGTAGGAGATTTTTTGTTACAGGGAGTGTGTTTGTCTGGACACCCAGGATTTTCTTACATTTCAAAATTGTTTTGCTTATTGTTCTTATTTGATGTAAGCTCCCCAGATTCCTTCTGGAGTAGATTGGGCTCTACATTTCAGAAATAAACAAAATATCCAGTCATTATAATTTATAATCCACGGTTTATAGTTTAATGATTTATGTGAATCAAGTCAGTTGTGATATATTCAGTAAATCATGATCCCAACATAGCTTTGATAATATGTAAATTCAATCTGCATTCAAGGGAAAGTAGTGCACAACAATAAGTTGTGTATGTCAGGAAATATAGATTATAGAAATGTGGGGGATTGCATTGTTCTGTTTAATAACACAAACACACCACAGAAAGGATTGATTATCTGCCACCAAGTCAGTGTTGACTCTTAGCAATCACCTAGATGGATTTTCTCCATGGTGATCTGTCCCTAACCTGGTCCTTCAGATTTTCCAACAGTGCACTCGTTGCCACTACAACTGAGTCCATCCCCTTTGCTGCTGGTTGTCCTCTTCTCTTTCCTTCCACCTTTCCCAGCATCAAAGCCTTCTCCAGAGAGCTGTCCAAAATATGATAATTTGAGCCTGGTCATTTGTACCTCAAGTGAGAACTCTGGGTTGATTTGTTCTTCGACCCATTTGTTTGTTTTCTTGGCTGTCTATGGTATTCTCAGGAGTCTTCTCCAACACTAAAGTTCAAAAGTGTCAATACTCTATCTAAAAAACCACGATGGATCTGATTTAGACTGATCTGCGTGCACTAGTTAGAATCTGCTCACTCTGCAGTGAGATGGGCAGTGACAAATTTGAAATATAAATAAAATAAATAAATAAATAAATAATGGGTGAATTGCTTTAGGGTGAATGTATTCTACTGGCTATTCTTTTATCCATGTTAGCTTCCACTTATGTTTGGTGAAGTATATCCAACCTAATTTCCATTTCAGTCTGTCAATCAGTTTGCTTGGTTTAGAACAGTGCTTCTCAACCTTAGCAACTTTCAGATGTGTGGATTTCAACACCCAGAATTCCCCAGCCAGCAAGGCTGGCTGGGGAATTCTGGGAATTGAAGTCCACACATCTGAAAGCTGTCAAGGTTGAGAAATACTGGTTTAGAATAAGTTGACCAGACCTTATCTGCAAAATGCAGGTAATCAGTAAATGGCAGCCCAGAGGCCTAGATAAAATCATTTGCTGCCATGCATGGTCATCAGGATTTTTGCACCACAGATCTGGGAGCCCCGCCTTAAACATCTGGATGCCATCAAACATTTCCACATTCCCTGGTATCAGCCAACCTATTCCTGATTGGAAAACCCAACATAAAGAGACTTGCGGGTTTCTACAAGGAAATACAGCAAGAGCACCAAGTCAGAGCAGAAAGCTTGTCTGCGTTGCCATGAACCAATTTCCAAGTACACCTGCTCCTGTCTGATATTGGAAGAGCCTATGAAGTCCCAGGTGGTGTTTGCAAACTCCAGGAGGGTTTTGGCCCTGGTTGGTGTTGAGATACTCACACCTGACTCCTCTTAATGAGCCATTAGGCAAGGCAAGCATTTCCCACCTGATCATACTTAAACAGGCATTAATCACCCTGGCCGTAGTGAACTCAGTGAGCTGTGTTTTATTCAGTTTTAATGCCAAGAACATGCAAAACATCAACTGAGCACAACTCCTTTATTGCAGAGCATCAGTAGAGTGAACCCTTGAGTTTTGAACCTGGAGAGCTGCAGCTCCTTGTCAAAGATGGCCCAGAAGGAGCTGCGCTTGTCTCTCTTCATCTGACAGCAAACTTTCCATTCCTCCCTTCTGCTTTAACAGTCATTTCTCCTGCAGCAATTAGCGTGAATCCCAGCTTATCTTGACCCGTCCAAACCAACTTCCCCTGCTGATTTTGGCATATCCAGCTGGTGTGGGAGATGCAAAGGAAGACAGCTTGTTTTCTTGCCATTGTTCTAAGGCACACGGCCACCTTGTTTCTCCTCATATTTAACAGCCACCCTCTTTGGCATATCCATCATGATTGTGCAGATAGAGCCACTCACCTGGAGAGATGAAGCGCATTAAAAAGGGCTGCTAAATCAGACTCACATCCTGCATTCTGACTTTAAAAAAAGGCAAGAAAAGTAAACAGAAAGCAATTGCACTTTGCCAGCTCTTGCCCTCCTAGGGATATTCAGAGATGCATGATATTTTATAGGAATCTAGATACGGAACGGGTCCTGGAGGCTACAGCATGCGAAATGCTGCTCGCTGCAGGACACTCAAGTTACAGCATTCTTGACAGATGGTTGTTTAGTGTCTGCTTGAACACATCCAATGAAGGGAGCTGACTGCTTCTTCGGAGAGCTGGGTTCATTTTTCAAGCTGCTGTTTACTGTTCGGAAGTTTTTTCTAACTCCTATCATTTGCATTCATTTTTCCACATTCTGCCTCTGTGGCTGGAGAGAAACATTTTTGTCTGTATGACAGTCTTTCACATCCTTGAAAAATACTATCTGGATCCCCTAACCTGAATCTGGTTTTCTCAAGACTAAATTCATGCAGCTCCTCTCACCACTTCTTGCTTAGTTTCTAGTCTCCTGATCATCTTCATTGCCCTTCTTTGAACCTGTTTCTATTTCTTTGGATTCTTCTTAAAGTGGGGTGCCCAGAATTGGACAAGTAGTAGAAGTCGGGTCTGAGCAATACGGAATAGAGTGGAACAACTACTTCCTCTGATTTAGAAATTATACTGTTGATGTAGATCATAATTGTATTGGCTTTCTTTGCAGCAGCATTATACATCAGGCTCATATGTTTGCTATTCCAAGATCTTTCTCACAAGTACTATTACCAAGCCTGTTATCCTCCATCTTACATCTGTGTATTTCATTTCTGTTTCTTAAGTGCAGAATTTGAGGCCAAGTATCAACTTAATTTTCCTGTCATCCAGCCCGTACTTAACTAGTTTGGAATAGCAAGTAGCAGTAGCCATTAGGCCTGCATGAATGTTTAATTTTCCTAATTGATTTGGACCAATTTGGTGCACAAAACTGAACAGAAATGGTCTGGATAGATTTGGACCAATGTGATTGCTTTCCACTTTTTTACACATGTATTTGAACAGTTAAATGAAATGAATTTGGTCTCATTCAAAGATGTGTCTGGGCGTTCAAATCCAACTAATTTTCTAAATGAGTTCAAATATTTGGGTTGGATCTTATCATTTGGACCAGATCTGATCTGTATATTCCTAAAAGTCATTCTTAAACTGATCCTTTATGAATTCAGATAATATAGAATGCATGGGTATCATTACACGTGTCTTCAGTGAATTACATAGGTCAGCTATATTCTGTGTGAAGAAATATCTTCCTCCATATTTCTGAAATGGTTCTGTGGGGCCAACTTTGCTATTGTTTGCTCTTTGACATGTAGCCTGGCTATCTTGCAACCCGTTGATCAAAAATATGGGGATTTTTGCGCATAAATCCTTGCATTCCTTATTTGGATTCTTGGCTCAAAAGTTTTATATTCCAGTGATACTGCATTTACTTGAAAAGAAAAATCAGTCCCCCTCCCCCCATGCATCTCTTTAACAGGGCAATTATTTTAGATTAGCTGAGAATATGGTAATGGCATTAGATTCCCCCCCCTCCCCATCTAATCCTTCTTCATGGGTGGGATCAGTGAAAGTAAATCTTCCTGTTGATTTAATAAGATACAGAGAAAGGTTCTGCAAATTTGCTGCAAGACATTCAGTGCTTGCTTCAGAACAGACATATAATTTACGGGATACCACATTCAAAGCTGGAAAATGAAAAATCACAGTTTCCTTTGTCTGCTTTTCTCACTTGTCATTCACTTCCTTCTTCACAGTCATTCAAGGAGCCAGAAGAAAGGAGTGGTTGGCAAAACCAGAGAGAAAACAGACTGGAAAGACCATGGCAGTCTTAGTTCTAGCTATTCTGAGAATTTTCCTCTAGAAACCCAAATAGTTTGTGGCTTTTTGGGGGGGGGGGTGTACCTTCAAGTCAATGTTGACTCCCGGTGACTGCCTGGAGAAGTCCCTGCAGTTTCTTGGCAAGGTTTCAGAAGTGGTTTGCCATTGCCTCTTTCCTAGGGCTGAGAGAGAGGGACTGGCCCAGGGTCACCTAGCTGGCTTTGTTCTCAAAGTAGCACTAGAATTCATGGCCTCCTGGTTTCTAGTCTTAACCCCTACACCAGACTGGCTCTCAACTTGTGTCTAACCAAGCCAAATTAGGTTGGATATCCTTCAATATCCATTACTCAGTTCCCTTTCAGAGTTAGCAATACTGGGCAAAATGTGGAAGGGAAGTAAGAAGTAGTAAGCCAAAGAAACTAAAGGCATCAGAAAAAGAAATATAATTCCATCTTGTTTACACCAACATATTCACTATACCTCTCTACTTTTCTCTCTTTGCAAACCATCCTTGCTTCTGCCCCATTCACATACCACTTCTCACCTCTCTCTTTTAAATCTCATCAACGATATCCAAGTATAGCTTCCTGGTCTTCTCATTCCTCTTGACCTTTTCACTCTTCTTTAATATGTTGGCTTTGCGCTTCCATCCATGTTCATTCTTTTTAGCAGACTGAACCACCATAGTGTGGGTCTTTTGTATGAATTAAATTGAACCAAGAAGCAACATGTGTTTATGTTCGTGTACTTACTGTATAGAATCTTTTCAGATCAAAGCGGTATGTTGATTTTATATTTTTAGAATAATGTTATAAAGAGGAACATCCTTTATGCCAATCCAAGGTCCAATGTCATTTTGGAAAGATGGAGCTGGAGTGTTATAAGCCTTCTCTGTTGCTAGTATTAGTATACAGAGAATTGCGATATAAACCTGACCAAGGATTCAGGTGGTCTCTCCTTTAGCAGATCAGGCACCACTTGTGTGGTCAAGTGGATTTCTAGGACTCACAAAAACTAAAATCAGCCTTTATAGAAATAAATTATTGACAAAAAGGTGTTGTCTTCTATTAAATGTTGCAACTGGAGAAGCTGCAAAATGGAGAAGACTATATGAATCATTTAAATAAATAAAAATAAATTAAAAAAATAAGCTTGGAGAAAGCACATTGGAGTGCTTAACTGCAGCCATAACTTGGCTTTCAGGACCATTCAACATTTAGATTAGCTTCTGAGTGGGCCACGTTTAGGTTAACCCAAGACAAAATTGACATCGTAGCTTCAGCTAGTATAAATATATACAGTCCATGCGCGGTCGTTGTAGCATTTCAATTTTCCTCAGCAGAAATTTTATCCCAGCCTATGAACTACCCTAAAACAAGAAGATTGAAACTTTGAAGCAGCATGTTGGAGTCTGAATAATTCCCTCCCATCTTTTCTTCTTGGTTACTTTTTCATCTTGCAAACCACATTGCCTTCCTTCTCATTCTCCTTTGACAATTTTCTTCTTCACAATTGCCTACAAGGGCAGCCTCAGGCTATGCTAGTAGCAGCCGTGCCTCCTATAACAAAAGAGGGAAAAAAATGAAATGGGGAAAGGAAGACCAATCAATTTATACAGATCTGGCCTTCACCAGGAATTTTCTTTTGGAAGGCAACTGAATCTCTATAGGGAGGGGTAGATGTTTTTCCACCTCTGGAACCACACTAAAATGCGAATGAATACAGACTGAATGGGTTATCATGAAATCCTTAACTGAAAGCCAAATTTGCAGAAAGGTCTTTAACTGACTTAGTTATTTATAGAAATAATTAGTACCAAAAATGGATATTCACAATCCTGTGACTTGTTTGGGCGTGAAAAATGGACAATGAAAATGCCTTGGATTGACTCCAATCACTGAGCATTTTGTGGTCTACAGAACCAGTTTTTTTAACTTTACCCTAAATTGCTAGGGACTACATCCAAAAAACTCTCTATGGATAACATAGAGTTGCTGGGAGTCAGGTGGCATATCAATAATAATAATAATAATAATAATAATGGCAAAAGAAAGCAAAGATAGTACCAATAGTTATAGGTGCTTTGGGCGCAATCCCAGAATATCTGGAGCACAACTTGAAGACTATCAACATTGACAGAATCACCATCAGTCAATTGCAAAAGGTGGCTTTACTTGGCCCAGCTCACATCCTGCAATGATACCTTCAACCCCATCGAACAACATCTGCCTATCCCAGGTCCTTGGGAAGGGCTCGATAGGTGGATAAAAATGCCAAATCCAGTCTAAACATCTGGCTGACTGCGACCAACCATCGTAATAATGTCTCTCCATTTAAGCAATGCATCTTCACATACAAAATAAGGCAAAGTAAGGCATATGCCATATTTCCCCAAATGCTTTAGCTTTAAAATAGTTCCTCTAACCTTCACTGAACATACTGTAATATTACTATTACCATATCTATGACAACAATGACTGTCAATGCATGACAGTCTCCCCAAAAGGAAGAGGAGCGCACACGTACAAGGAGAGAGGAAGTGAGGGAGACAAATCCTGTCTAACGTCCACCTTTCCCAACCTGTCAGCTTCAGCTTCTAACTCCAGCTTTATACCTGCTCACACTTGTATCTTCGTGTTCATGTGTGTACATGTACATCTATCAAAAGGCCAACTCCATAAAAGAGAAATAAAGAAAAGAACATCCTAATCAATGTTTGTGACTGAAAATAAAACTTCAATAGCAGTGCAGAAACGGAGAAACTTAAACTGAGTTTCATACAGGTAATCCTCATTTAGCAACCACAATTGGGACCAGCAACTTGGTCATTCACTGAAGCAGTCACAAAGTAAAACCACGATTGCGCTTATGATCAGTTTTCTCTTGCTTTACAGACCTGCGAAGGTCGTAAATGCGAGGATTGGTTGCAAAGTTACTTTTTCATCACCATTGTAACTGCGAATGGTTGCTAAATGAGGCAGTCACTAAACGAGGACTACCTGCATTGGCAAAATGAACACAGACAGATTGGTCTTCATTTTGCAGAAGACAAACCTTGTCTGTCTCCTGGGATCCAAATCAGCAAGCCTGCCTCTTTGCACTCTCAGGAAAAGAAGTGCTTTTTATTCCAATGCACGTAGCCTTCCTGTCATAGTGCCCAGTTGCAACTTTGCTCTACACTTGGGACTTCATTGCATGGAATAAATAAAACTATGCCATGCTCTTCCTATGACTCTTGCAATCTGAGGTGGTCTGGGTGTTTTCCTCTTCCTGTTGCAAAGAGTTGCTGACGTTAACTTCAGATAGAATCTATGCCTGGTGCAAGATGGGGAATTTACAAGCTAATACTGATTTATTTAATGAGCACAGTGGTAAACAGTGGGACCATCTTTCATAGAAATAATGCAATCAATAATATTGGGCCCTCTGCTCTCACATCTAACTCATCCTTGTTAGAAATAAATTTGGGCTGTGTGAGCTGAGAGCAAATATTCCCTTTTAGCCAGGTTCTGCCCATGAGAGAATGTGATTCTTGCCCCCCCCCCAAATAAAAACCTAATGGTATCTGATGATAAAGTACAGTGTTTAATTGCTTAGAAAATTTATACAGTGGCCTGATTAGTCTTAAGTCTAATTGGAAACCATGTTCTCTAATGTAAGGTACCCATTAAATATCCTTTTATTCCAGTGGATTTTCCCCACATTATGAGGTCTACATGGAACCACTACGGGTCCCATAACATGTGTTGGAGATCTGTAGAGCTTCAAAACTACTTCAGCATCTGTCTATAGCATCGATAGCCCTACCCAAATAAGATATAACCCCCCCCCCAAATATTTCTTACTTCACAATACAGCAACTCACATAAGATTTGTGACTAAAGCAGATGTGAAATTAGCATTGTTTCCTTGACCCAATCCTAGAGAATCCAAGAAACCACCATAGAGGTAAATTGGTCTCTAAATTTGGCCCATGTATAAATACAATAAATAAATAAATGTATACCAATATTACTGGTTTTCATGTATCTCTGACCAATACCAGCCAGCACATAAGAGCCAGACAAATCCAAGTTCATACATTTTTACTGCCATGTTGCAAACTTCCTGGTAACCACTGGGAATTAAGAAGTAATTAGCCATAGCAGCTGCCTTGTTCACTGAGCTGAGGGCAACTGTAAGGAGAGAGAGAAGAGAGCCATGAGAATGGTCTACAATATTCCAGGTTTGAACCTCCAGAGACTTCCAAAAGTCTGTCAGAACGTTAAGCCAAGGGTTCAAATTTAGGGCTAGGAACAAAAGTGACTGAGACACAGATCTAGAACCAGAGAGCTGTTTCCCCAATGGAAGGACAAGGACCTGAACTTTTTTTCTCAGATAGCCCAGAGGCTGGCATGGCTTGATCTGAGGTGTTGCTGTTCTCCTCTCTCCAGAAGTCATGCTGATCTCCTTTGCTCAGCCCTTCCTAGCTCCTGGCATGTTCTGCAGTTGATGCACCCTGCAGGAACCCATCCTCTCATTCTCTGAATCACATTTCACTTGCTCAGGGCCTCCTAGAGCAGCTGCGGGTATCTGCTTGCCTGTGGGCTCTTCAGGCAGACCATCTGTCAGATCTGCCTCTTTAGCTTGCAACTCAGAGGATTCGCGTGAGACCATAACAATTACCCCATTTATCCAAAAAGAACATGACTCTGAATTTAAAACAACCACTCCAAAAACGACAGATTAAACAGAAAATAAAACCTATCCATTACCATTTTCTCAGGGAATTTAAGACAGGCCCTGACTTGCAGAGGCAAAATGTGATACTGGCAAAAAAGCCTTATCGTTGGATTTGACAGCAAAAGGAGGCATACACTGTACTGCAAGGAAACAAATTATTTGACCCCCCAAGGAAAGGAAGGAAGGAAGGAAGGAAGGAAGGAAGGAAGGAAGGAAGGAAGGAAGGAAGGAAGGAAGGAAGGAAGGAAGGAAGGACAGACAGACTTAAGTGAGGCTTGCATCCAAGTTATTAGCCACTGGCTGGCTCAGGTCCAACAATAAGTCATCATCATCAGTGCAGCAACAGAAGAGTCTCCTACAAGCATTTCCATACTCCAGCTGGTCAGGTCTGTCTATGGCGAAGTTCCAGTATTGTATCCTACAATCCTAAATTTACACTCCAAGAGATAGGAGTGTCTCTGATAGTCTCTAGCCAGGCTACACAGCTAAAGAAAATGCCCATACAAGTTTGGCAATGATGTATGCATGTGTATGTATGCACGCACACCTACTACTTCAAGTCAGCACATTTCCAATTAAGTGAAATACTTGGTACAAGCTGCTCACAGAAATAGCATCAGCTGCAATACTTCAAAGATAGCTTTATGCTAATTGTCTAATTATACTTTTAGCCAAAGGACCTTGATTCAGCTAACCTAGTAACACTCTTCCTCCTGGGGTCTTATAGTTAACTTTCTCATTTAAAAAGTTCTTTTGGAGGGGAACTTGTCTTCCTTTCAAGTTAATACAAGACCCTTTCCTTTCCTTTCCTTTCCTTTCCTTTCCTTTCCTTTCCTTTCCTTTCCTTTCCTTTCCTTTCCTTTCCTTTCCTTTCCTTTCCTTTCCTTTCCTTTCCTTTCCTTTCCTTTCCTTTCCTTCCCTTCCCTTCCCTTCCCTTCCCTTCCCTTCCCTTCCCAACTAACACAAATTTGCTGGAAAAGCCTCACTTTTTGTCAGTTGCAACTCTACATAATACATAACTTCTCTCTCTCTCTCTCTGTCTCTGAAAGAGCTTCAGAAACTCTTTTAAAAGAGAAGTCCAGGGAAGTTCCCCCCATATTCTTGCATTTAAATAGCAATGAGATGGCAAAGGGATGTGTGCATGAATATCCCATCTTCTTTTGTATCATCATGTCTCCCATAGTTTTCAGCTTCAGGAGCAGCCATGGGGGTGGGGGTGGGGGTGGGGGTGGAGGCGTGGATAAAAAATTAAGGTGGTGGCCATCATTGCATAATCAAAGCCTTGCAACACAAATAAAAAAGGATGCCATCTTGATCACCTCTTTGGAGTTCTCTGATTTTTCTTGCTTCCATTGGATCCCAAGACAAGGGTGCCAAGCTGTGGCCCTTGGGCTATGTTGCTCCCACACCTCATTTATGCCCCTTCTGAATATCCAAACTGAGCGCTATGTATTCTATATTTCATAATAGTTTTCTGATTGGGGATGATTTTAAGGATAGAGATGAGAGTCTCTAAAGAGCCCAAACAATTTAGTGATGTCAGTATCTACTGGATGGTCTCCTATGACAGGCCCCACCCCCAAATGTTGGGAGTTATGATCCTTGATCCCTCAAACATTGTGCATTTCCTGAAGGACTTCTCCAGGGGACCTTTTTCATCAGTAATGCGCCTTTGTACAAACAAGGAGGCAGGGAGTTTCCCCTTGAGAAATTGTTGGAGAATTTCACCTTCTTCTGGAATAATTGAAAGAAATGATACCCCCCCCCCCTTTAAAGAATGACAGATTTAATGAAGAATTTTGAAAGTTTGTGTCTATTTTATAGGGGTGAAAATTCTATTGTATGCAGTTGGAGATAAGAGACAGCCACATAGTGAGCTTCAGGGCTGAAGGTGGCTTTGAAGCTTGGTCTTCTGGTCCATCTTTAACATCTTGACCATGGATAAAAAAACCCAGCTAATTAAAAAGAGGCTGAACAGCCATTTCTCAGGGATGGTTTAATTGGTTGTCCTGAACATTGCAGATGGATGGACTAGATGGTCCTTGAATTCACTTCCAACTCTACAGTTCTAGGTTCTGTGTTTCAATGCTAGCATTCCTTTATCTGGAAGGAGGCCCCACTGAACTCAATGGGATTTCCTTCTGGGTTGATAAATGAAGGATTGCACTGTAGTGGTATTTACAAAAGTGATAACAACTGACTTACTGACCCTTTGGGTAAAGTGAAAGAGGCACATCATTTTGCTCCAAGAGAAAACAGCCTTATCTTTCCCAAGAGATGTGTTTTATATCATATGTCTGGGAGAAAGTGACTTACTTATAAAGATCAGGTAAAATTGTCAGAGGGGGAAAATGCACTGGGCTTTGTTGCCTCTTTTCCTCCTGTGCAGATGGAAGCCAAGGACATCAGAGAAAGCTTTTCGCAAGGGATAGTAAGCTTGCCTGTGGCTGTTTCCCCAGTATGAACATGTCTTTCATGGAACGTCAGAAGCCCTGCTTTTAAAGCATTTTTTCCCCTAATCACTGCTCAGATGTGGATGTGCAGAATCACAACTCAGTCTTCAATCTGGTTGTGCTCCTCCTCTCCCCTCGTTCCCTTTTTTCCTTGAAATCTTGATGTCTGTTTAGAAGGTGAAAGCTGTTTGCAAGGGATTCTCCTGTAAAAGTCTAAATTTCCATGAGATCAAGGCTGTCTTCCTTTTGTGTGTGTGTGTCTGGTTCAATGCTAGCTAGCTTTCATCCAGGCACATCCAATGGAGAGGCTCACCTTTCATAAAGGTGGCAGTGAGATTCTGTAGATGAGATGAAAGGGCTCTGGCGAGGAGGAGGAATTCTCTGGTTCCACAAAACCATTTTTGAATCATCAGAGGTATGCTTTTCAGACCCTTTGTACCAATATCCCTGGTTTTTGTTGTTGAGTTCCAAGAAAAGAAAACAAAGAAACAAGCAAACATATTATTTGTTGTTGTTTTTTTAAAAAAACCTTTGTTATACACAGGTCTACAAATATTTAAAAATATGGCAGGTCCAGCAATTTCACCAGTAATGTCAAGAACAGCATTTTTGCACTGCAATGCAAGGTCCACCCTTTTCATAGGTCTGTGTGACATCATGACATGTTTATGAAAAAGGTGGAGTGATATTTTCCACTATTTCCTCTGGACTCCCCACATGGATGTCTCTGGAATATGGTAAATATTCTGGCACTGGAACAACCACAGAGGAAGGTAGCTGCTTTAAGTTCATATTTACAAACTAAAAGAAGACTTCGTGAACATTGAAGAAAGCAGAAAGCTGGATATGATGAATTTTGATCTCTTACCCTGTGATGGCATGCCAGTAAGTCATTTCTGCAAGCACAGGCTAACGAAGACACCAAATCTCCATTTGATTAATCAGTTATTTTTAGAAGAGTTAAAAAATAGACTTAGCTATGGTTATTTCTGAATAGAACTGGACTGTAAGGCAGCTGCTATCTGCGGTCTTAGACATAGTGCACCATTACATCCGTTTCACAATGAAGAGTGCAATCCTACAAATGTCTGCTCAGAAATAAGTCTCACTGATTTAAGAAGAACTTAATGCTAAGTAAATGAGAAAAGGATAGCAATGTCACCATACAATGCTAAATCCACTTACAAAGAATAAGCCCCACTTAACTTAATGACACTTCCAAGTAGATGTGTATAAGATTGCAAGATTATACTGTAAATCTCTTTTAATACCCAATTAAATCTGCTCTAGCTAGTAAAGGTATGCAGTGCATAACTATCATGTGGGTCTGTGTCACATAAATAACATATTTGTTTCCCTAATGCAAATACTTACTTTTGAATGGGCCAGTGTCAATAATGTTAATTTAGTATAGCAAAGAAGTCAACATCACAATTAGTGATGAAGGTGTTGCTTGATCAAAAGGGCCATATAATTCTCCTAAATGAATAAATCAAAGCCTTCTGTTTACTTAATGGCTCATTTTTTAAGATTCATGTACATTTTTTTTTCATTTTGTTTTGCTTTACTGTAGAAATTGTTCTAAACACAGTAGGACATTAGGAAGGAGGCCAGTATCCAGTTTCTTGGTTACTGCAGAGAAGCAGCACTCACTCGTTACTCTTCAGATAGTGAGGACCATGTAGAAAAGCCTCAGAAGATGTCTCAAAGGTGATGCATATTCTTAGCTGAAAGTGATTCTTAATAAACTTGGATCCCAGGTTTGTAGGTATTGGATCACTTTTAACACAGGTTCAGAGGGGTAATACCCCCCCAAAATCTGTGCGGTCTCCAAAAACTATTGAAAAGTTCTTGGCATGAATGTTTGGACAACTTTATCCTGGATGTTTCATTTGGTATTCTTCACATAATTTGCAATATTTAGGTAAAATAATCTGAGACAACAGAATGATGATTGTACAGGTAGCAGTAATTCCTATTTTGGATCAATAATATGTGAACAGGCCTATTGACAGCACAGTCAGCTGCACTGAACAGAAGAATTTACTTCTGAGTAATCATGCATCCTTGCAAGCCATTATAGTAGGAACAGTTTCTACTGGAATGATTAAATTGGCAATGTATTTCAATAGGAATCATTCATCAAAATTCAGATGGGATTGTTGTTCCAAAGGAGACAAAAATGGGGTCTAAAAGGTGGAGGATTGGCAGTACATCTCAATAAACAGCAATATTATTTTTTTTTATTAAAAAAGAAAGAAAAAAGGTAACACAGTATAAGATATGTGCCAGTAAAGTCTCCCCTTGTCTTTCATCATTTTTTTCTGCCACATCACTGCCTGTCAATCAATGACAATAGGAAACATTGCTCTCTCTGTCTGGCAATCAAACTGATTTCATTGATTGAGGTATATAAAATTTTTGACTGAGCTATATCCAATAACCAATTTGTCTACCTGTCACATTTGCTGTGTATATATTATTGAACTGATTGTTGGGAGTTTGATTGCCCTAAGATTCAAAGACCAGAAATTGAAGAGCGGAGAGGAGTCAACAGTATGGAACAATAATTGGTCACAACGGGATGGTTCATTTAGTTTCAGATCTGTTTTTGGAATGCCTGTATTAAGTGAGCAGATTTCTACACAACAGTTTCCTAAAATCCCATATCTACTGGCAGCTCATTTATTTATTGCATTGATATCCCATCTTCCAAGCCTCTAAAAACACATGCCTTGTTTTTCTCCTTCTTTCTCATGGCAACCTGAAAATTAATTAGGCTGAAATACAGAATGACTGGTCTAATGTTAGATTATCAGTGGCGTGCATTTTACAGGTCCATGTTTACCTTATCAGTGTTGGTGCTTGTCTATATATAGATATATAAAAGAACCAGTATAAGGTTCTGGACTAGGAGTGGAGAAACATAGGTTCTAGTCTTCTCTTAGGCATGGAAGCTGGCTGGGTGGCTTTGGAATAATAATTCTCCCTCAGACCTAGACTGAGAAGTCATACACAAACACACACACACACACAAACTTTCACTGGACCAGTGTGATAGATTAATAACTAATAAAACACACACACACATGGTTAGAATTTCTATGTTCCTGAGTTTTAATGGTTCCTTAGTTTATATTGTATTGCATATTGAAAATTTTAAACCACCTAGAGGCATAAATTGGGAATATTGTTCTGTATATTGAAATGTTTAAACCACCTAGAGGCATAAATTGGGGATGGGCAGATTATACCATTTAAAAGAAGAAAATAAAATAAGGTCAGCCAGGTACTGTATAGCAAATGGGGTTCCAAACCTACTTCAGAATTATCACTAGTCAGTGTGTGAGACTGTCAAGATCCAACTCAGTTGCTAGATCCAAGATCTGAAATTGGCAAAATTTGATTCACATTTGCTGTCCGAGATGAGAAGGCTACTTGATAAAATATTCATTGATGGATTATGAGGGTGAGCACTAAAACATCTGAACATCTACAGCTGCTTTATCTTTTTTCATTAGAGATGGAAAGGGATAAAATAGCAAAAATGGTAGATCCTTTAGAGGACCCTGCAAAGTTGCAACCAGATATTTCCAAGGGTTAAAAGAACATGACTTTGGGGAAAACTGGACAAGATATACACACATTCTAAGCAAACCAGAGTTGATGTTTTGAAAGAAAAAAAAAAAAGAACATCAGGTTATATCTAAATCTTTCTTTAACTTTCTTGCTTTCTTTAACCAAATCTGCCTAAAATTTAATCCAGCAGAAAAATGAGGCACAAAGAATAGATCACACTTTTCCAAAATAGGTTGCTTGAGATAATAAAACACATTGGCAGATTACACATGTCAATATCAAAGAGTCCCATAATAATTATTCAATCCCCTCCCCTGTCCATATATGGAGAGAAAGCAGTCACCATATTTGATATTCTACAAAGCCCAGAAGTACATTAAAACTCTGGGCTATTTTTAAATCTCTTCAACACAATTTGAAGCAACTTCTTTGATTTGATGCTTGAGATTAATGTGAAGATCCGATTCAAAGATTCAACTTGAAATCATGATTCAATCCAATCTCTTTCAAACTGAATCACCCAATCAAGTTTTGCATAGCCCTAACCCTTATACCACCATGATGCTCACACCATCCATGTTTCACAAGGTAAAAAATAAAAATTCCAAAGTTTTATAAATTAGGGATGCTAAACAGGTAGTGGAAGGTATGAAT
Source organism: Python bivittatus (assembly GCF_059951505.1). Classification (NCBI taxonomy): domain Eukaryota; kingdom Metazoa; phylum Chordata; class Lepidosauria; order Squamata; family Pythonidae; genus Python; species Python bivittatus. The sequence goes on from NW_028277097.1 coordinate 18,881,494, forward strand.
TATTATATCTGACCTATATCTGATTTGTATTAATGTATTGACAAGACTATTACATTACGTTTCTGATTCATTCTACATTTAAAATAAATAAATAAATAAATAAATAAATAAATAAAGTTTTGTTTGTAACTGTCCCCCACATATGCTGTAACTGTCCCCCATTTATACTTTTGAGAATGCAACTTTGTCCAATATTTGGGGGTGGGGGGGACTTTTATCAAGAGTATACATTTTTAAGGCAATATTTGACCTGAAAATTGTGTCACCACATTCAGAGAAGTGTGTAATAGGAAACATGCAGGGGCTCAGTCTAGATATTAATCCGTGAAATGTGCAAGTGTTCAGTTCATGTGCAAATGTAGCATCTAGGAGGATGGGGTGGGGGAATCTGTGTGTCAAAGCTGAAATAATTTCCAAGTCAGCTATTCTTCTTAACGGGATCTACATTTTAAAGTTTAGTCTTAGCTACAAGGAGAAATATCAATCAGCATATATGTGTCATCCTGCTATTAAAGGATGATGATGATGATGATGATGATGATGATGATGAAGATGATAGTGATATTAATTCCCAGCATATGAATGAGAAACTAACTGTGGCAGAGTACTGGTGAAGATGTTGCTTATGTTCGTAACATCTCTTGATGTTCTTCAAAATTCTTGTGGTTTTGCCTAAACAAAAATCCTCAGGTTCTTCTCAAATTTTGAATCTGATGGGCTTTATGGAAAGTAAATGATTTGTCACTCGAGATCCACCCAGTCATAACATAATTGTCATAAGGGTTCCTTTGTTGCCTGCATGCTGCTGGGGAATTCTGGGAATTGACGACCACACATCTTAAAGTTGCCAAGGTTGAAAAACACTACTTTAAACAAGATAGGCATCCCGTGAGAGAACTCTAACTCCATTTTTGCAGCCAGCAAAACTTTCTTCCAAAGATCATTTCAGTTTGCACGGTTCAATTTTTCATAGCAACATTTGTACTTCCTAATGTATTATGCAGATCAAGACATAAATATCGCTTAGTTTTATTCAACCTAGTCTCCAAGCCAAAAATGCAAACTAAATTTTCAGAGGAAAATGTTATGCATGTTTGCAAAGGAGTAGTTACCAATATTTAGGGTATATTTAGGGTACAATATTTAGTGTCCACAGGTTATGATCAGAAAAGTCAAGATGGCCATAATCTTGACTTTTTTTTTATCATATACCATATTTATTTATGTATTTATTTATGTATTTATTTATCAAATTTCAAATTTGTCACCACCCATCTCATTGGACAACTCTGCCCATACTCAAACAAAATAGAGATTACTCTATATAATAGGTAGAGATCTGAACAGACAGAAAAGGAACAAATAGAACTGGAAATATTCTATAGCGGACAAAGCTAACCATCTTTAGTTCATTCTAATGTTTCAAAACCTCAAATAACCCAATTGCAAGGTTCAGTGCCTGCATTCATTCTGCACTGTACCGTTCACAGTGTTTGCATTTCCTGGATTCTCAAGAGAAGAGGATGAGACTGATAAATGAAAATGTTAAATCTTGCACCAACTTTTGACCCGTGGATGGAGCTTTATTCTCTCCCCTCCCTCCACCCCCCCAGCAAGGCTACAATTAAAGGTTGAGCAGAACCATAATTTTCTGAAGCACAAAGAACCCCCTTTTCTAAAATGGATTTCAGCATCAAAGGCAAAGCAAATGAACTGCAATTGTGAAAACAGTCATTTTGGCAGCTCACCTTCTGTAAACAGTCCAAGATTAAGTGTATTAAGTGTTTTGATGATCCGACACATCCGTAGTAAAATTACAGCCTGTTACAAAATGCAGAGATAAAGCTGAACACACTTCAGGCACTTAAGGGGAAAAGATGAAGGTGACTTCTTGATGACAAAACAAATAAACCCAGAATCCAAAAAAAAAAAAGGGGGGGGGATCCAGAATCCTTTGATAATTATATTTTGCACAATTTTGTTAGAACAACCTATGGGCTGTGAGATGTGTGTGCCTCTCAGAGTCTATTAAGGGCCCTTGCAATGTTGCTCTCACCTTTTTTGGGTGTTTTAACATCCATTGTAAATAGACATTCTATTTTTAATGGAAGTCCTCATGTCTAGAAAACAGAATGTAATGTGTGTGCTGCTAAAATAGATATATCATATCTAGGCTGGAGCAGTCTGGATAACCACTAGATGTGTGTGCCCAATTGTTACTATTATATTTTCTTCTGGATTCACACTGAATTTCCCTGAGTCCTTGAAGCTACTTTTCCAGCCAAGCCCAGAAAAAGGTAAGGCTCCTTTAAGGAAGTGCTAACAGGTACGGAAAAGGTTCTCATGCTAGATATGAAACACCTTTACCTGTATAACACTTGTACATGACTGATCTTAATAATTCCTTCCTGTTTTTTACTATAGTCCCTGCAGCTTCCTCTTCCTCCTCATCACCCCAGCAAATCAATCCACTACAGAATTAAGACCTTTTCATTTAAGATTATGGTTTGTAATCCAGTAAATTGGTCCAGTGCAGGTTAGCAGATAGATGTGTTTTGATTTCTCAGTTTAGGCTTGAGAGTGAGTGGCCCGTAGTCACCCAGCCTGCTCCCATGCTTAAGAAGGGACTAGAACCTGGGTCTCCCACTCCTGTTCTAGCACCTTAACCCTACACCACACTGGCTCCCTTTTTTCTCTAAACATATTATAAAACATCTTTCATCTTCATTTTTGGCAGCAATCTCTTATATGGCTTTTTATATAATCCACAGCTACTTTCAGTTCATCATTCTACCATTCATCCCTTTTTCGTACTTCTTATTAGCATAACTCCATATACTTCTGTGTCACTTGGTAATAGATTTGTTGGTACTCTGTTCCAAGCAGCTTTCACATCCCCTGTCCTCATGTCTACTTTATATCTACTTTCATTGGAGATTCATCTATCTTCTAATACTTTTCCATACTGAGTGGCAATTCCTCTTCCTACCATCTTCTAGTTCCTTTCACTTCTTTCTTTTTCTTCCATTTCCCCCCCCCCCAGATCTACTCTTGACACTACCAAACTATGGTCTATCCCACCTTTTGAACCTTTCAGCTCCATTTTATCCTTCACTAATTCTCTCAATCTTTTACCATAAACAATCACATTAATAATACTTCTAGAATTATATTCATTCCTTTGTCATGCGTACATACTAACAGACTTGTGCTTAAAGCACATATGTGCAAAAAGCATATCTTTTTCTAATCAGATATTTTTACCAATGGCCCAAACACTTTCTCTTCACTCTTTCCTCTTGTCCCACCCCTCTATTCATATCACCTAGCAGAATATCCCCCCCATCCATTTATTCAGAATGTTGCCCAATGGATATATTCATCATTTCTGCAAGATCAGACCACTTTCACTCAGGTCTGTTGCAATCTATCCCTTTAGTTTAATTTCATAAACCCACAACATATCTATTTTTCTTTGATAATGCTTTTACCATTTATTCTGCAAACCTTCCAAGTTGCAAACGTCCATATGCCATGATCATCATAAGATGGGCCCATAGTTATTGACCTCCATTGCCCATAATGGTTTTGCTTAACTGAGGATTTCACAAATGTTTTCTAGCAAGATAGAGACAGTATATAGGCTAGGTTGCCAGCTTTGGTCAAATCATGCTACTTGCAGCATTCCCTGTTAACAGTAGAGACTGTTCTGGTCAGTGTTGGCACATGTTCACAGTATGCTATAATGCATTCAGCTCTCAGTTTGGCCAGTTTTAATCTTAGCATGCAATTTTGTGCAAGGGAAGATCTCTGCCCTAGAGAATATCTTGCAAAACAATATACTGTTGCTTGCACCCAACCAGCTAGGAAGTATATACATGTAGAGTCAGAGAGATGACCTTGAGGGAAATAGGCAAAAACTGTTATAGAAGCAAAGAGGGCTGAAACATTCTTTAAGTCCTGGGCAACAAGATAGCCTTCAGAAGAGATTGAGTCAGGATCCTTTCTGATTCACTGGGATATAAGAGGGAGGGAAAGCAAAATTAGGTTTGTAAGATCCTGTTACTGTAGCCTATCTCAATAAAGTAGAGTTTGAGTCTTCCAGTGGAGTCTGTTTCCTGATTTGGTCTGCCATGAAGGGCTGACAATACCGAGTACTGCCACATACTCAGGATACTAATGATAATTTGGGGGTCATAGTGATAATTTTCACAACCCACAACAGCAACCATGTGAGGTATGTTGGGCTGAGAGAAGGTAACTGCTCCAAGAGTAATCTTCCATGACTGACTAGAACCAGAATCTCTCCACTCCTGGCCCAGTGCTATCCCCACTACACTGGTTTCACATTGACTTTATTTAATCAACTAATTATTTGCCAATAAGTCAGTGCTGATTCTTAGCAACTGCATAGATTTTCTCCAGGATGATCCGTCCTCAACCTGGCCCTTCAGGTCTTCCAGTTAATTAATCACTATTTAATTATACTTCTATAAAAGGATAAAATTGCTGTGGGAAGGTTACAATGTCAGTGAAAAGGGGACATCTCTCTCAGACCAGGAAGCATAAAGAAAACCAGTAAAATGATTAAAAAAAAAAAAAAAAGATAGCATTCCATCCATTATAGCCTGGGATTTCCTCCCTCTTCATGGGAGTGAGATAGCAAGCATCATTTTGCATGCTGAATGTGAATCTGACCCAGAAAAGGTGGTTCTCTACTATTTTAAAATAGTTTGAAGCAATAGATGAAAATCAAAGGCTCCATTTAGCCCCAGCAGTAGACTGATAATGGTTAGAATGAAAATCCTAATTGTCCTGTTTAAGGTATTACTAATGTCCTTTTCTCGATTGCTTTGAAAGGGGGGAAATTCGTACTTGTTCAGTGACCTCCTGCTCTGAATTTTGCACTTTTTTAAAAATGTAATTTTATTCCTTTTTTTTTTTCAGCTCAGTAATTCAGTGAGTTCCACATAGCAGAAAAGAGCTGAATATCTGTTTTTGCTTCTCCAACTCACTTCATAAACCTTTTTTTAAGTAAAAACAAAACTTCCATTTTCTATTCCTAGTAAGACTTCACTTCAGAAACAAAGAGCAGAACAATATTGGTAAAGCTACACACTCTGATAGTTTTCCAAGCTCCAGAGAGGAAAGCAATGACATAATTTAGTTTTTAGTCTGGAAGAAACTGCCTCTTGGCTTGAACCTCCTAGATCTTTTAATTCTCTGTCAAAACAATTTTGAGGAAATTGCCCTGCTCACATCACAAGTCATTTATCTGGGTTTCTTTTGGGGGTGGGGTGGGGGAAAACTACATAGACTTTGCATTTTATAGCTCGGAGTTGACTCGCACAACAAATATTTTGACTGTTACTTCAGCTCCCCATCAAAACATTAAGCCCCCCCCCCCTTCTGCGCTTCTTAAATGAGTGAGAAGGAAATCATTTTCCAGGGTGGATCATTGAAAACTGTAAGAAGATTTTGTGAACCATGTCCCATCCTGTCCAGGCAAAGAAGGATCAGCAAGGACAGCTTTCAGAATCGACCTACTGGGATCTCTTTTAAAAGAAGAATGGAAAAAGCATTGATCCATTTTTAGGGTTCCCTGTACTTGCCACAGTATTGGGGAATATCTGGGAGGAGATGCATTTCCCCAGTAATACTATTTTATAAACATAAAATGGGTCCATAGAAATGGGTCTTATAGCTCATCTGTTCCATTTTGGTGCTATAATCCAGTGTTTCTCAAGCTTTGTTCACCCATGGCCCCCTTCCAACCTTGTTTTTCTCCTGTGGCCCCCCGTCCAGGTCCCATTACTAGATGCAGACATGAGACAGTAACTGCTGCATTTTCTGGCACCAAGAAGACAGTATTTGAAATATAATACATGCTGCCTTTCTGTGGCATGTGCCGTGGCCCCCTGCTACATGTTTTTCACCTGTGGCCCCCTTGAAATATCCTAGGGCTCCCAGGGACCCATATAGCTCCCAGTTGAGAAACACTGCTGTACTTGATTAAAAAATCCCTGATTAATTTTGCTGAAGTGAAGAGGCCATCCTCTTCATCCTAATGTAGCAATTTTGGATGGCCTTGACGTGTTTCAGATAGCAGAAGATAAGTTTATTCTCTCTCTCCCTCCCTTGCCCCATTCCCCCTTCCCTAGAAGTGTGGAGTCTTTGAGGTTCTCTGAGCTTCGTTATTTTCTTGCAGACATTTCGTTACCTGGCTAGGTAACATCTTCAGTGCTAGAATGGAGTGGGGTTTGCTCTCTGTTTATATACAGTGGCTTGCCCTGCCTGCGTTGGTGTTGGTTTTGGTTTTGGTAGTTCTTTGATTAGGGTACTGTTTATATAAACAGAGAGCAAACTCCACTCCATTCTAGCACTGAAAATGTAACCTAGCCAGATAATGAAACATTTGCAAGAAAACCACCAAGCTCAGAGAACCCCAAGGACTCCATGGTTCAACCCTGAGCTACACATATTCTCTTCTATTGGTACTACTAGAAGTCCTTTACAACTTTTGCTGGAAATTGGTCAGAAGTTGTTAAGATCAAGTTTTGTGAAGCTTGAAAGAGGTGCCTTTTCAAGGTGGCCTAACAAAGCAAAGCAGGAGCAGCACCTCCTGCAAAGCCCCCGGTGGCTACAGGAAGCTTGGCATGTCCAAGACTTGTTCAAGAAGTTGCAGATGTCACTTTCACTGGTACTTTCATTGGTAGAAGTAAAAGAGTCCAACTTGACAGAAGGCACATGGTAGAACCATCCACTTTATAAGGCTTTCCCATGCTGTAGCTCTCAGTTGCTTATCTCCTTGCACAAACTGGCTGAAAGTGAAGCCACCTTAAGAAATCCCTTTGTGGAGTTCACTCCCTCCTCCACCCTGGCCATGATGATCACCAGGTCTTCTGCCTGGACTGTAGTTTACACAGTCTGCAGTTGGTGGATTCCCCTTCTTCTTTTCACCTCTCCCCCATGGAAGGCAAGTAAGTGCCAGCTGCTTTCCCTTCTATGGAGGTCTGGTGGGGGGAAAAAGGAGAAGAGTTTTTCAGTTCTTCCTGTCACTGGGGTCGAAGGAGAAATTTGGCAGATGCTTGACTCTCGTTTTTTTCATTTGTGTGTTCCTGGAGGGCTTTTCCTAAGCAAGGTGTTGGCCATCTTGGAATAGAAAGATGGTGAAGACAGACATTGGATCTGGTTTAGCATCTTCTTCTTAAGTTTTGATGTGGGGTGTGTGTGTGTGTGTGTGCATGTGTTTTGAGTATCATTGGTGACAGGCTTGGCGTAAATTATACAGCACATCATTAAAACATAGAATTATATTCTGCAAGCTGTTGTGATAGCTACTAATTTGAACAGCTTTAAAGAGGGACTAAATAAATCTAGACAAGAAAGCTTTCAGTGGCAATTTGTCAGGATGGCTTTGTAATTTGTCCTAGAGCAGAGGTAATACAATTGCAACTCCTAGGAACATGGTGGAAAGAAATTATTGCATTCATATTCTGGGTGAGGACATCCAGAAGCATCAGGCTGGTGAGTGTTAGAAAACTATGCTTATCTTTCTTACATCTTGCTGATGAATGTTCTGTAAACCATCAAAGGAAAAATTAGCTGCACATTTCCCTTCAACAACCACTTCTCTCACAAATGGAGCCCTTCCTTCCTTCCTTCCTTCCTTCCTTCCTTCCTTCCTTCCTTCCTTCCTTCCTTCCTGCCTTCCTGCCTTCCTGCCTTCCTGCCTTCCTGCCTTCCTGCCTTCCTGCCTTCCTGCCTTCCTTCGTTTGAGCTTCCCTCCTTCCTTCCCTCTCTCCCTCCCTCCCACCACAAGACAATAAATTCTTTCTCATTTAGAAGTAAGATGTAGCCTTCTTTCTTCCCTCCTTCCTTCCCTCTCTCCCTCCCTCCCACCACAAGACAATAAATTCTTTCTCATGTTTAGAAGTAAGATGTAGCCTTCTTTCTTGCCCCTGATCTGCTCTGTGGAGCAATGCTGGAGATTTTCCTGGTATTGTCTCAGTATTGCTTATGGACTTCGTTTTGTGATAGATAAAACTCCCAGGTACAAATATCTCAGATAAAGAGTAGATCAAAGCTGAATGGATGGCAGATTCCAACTTCACTCAGCCCAAAGAAAAGCACCCCAAATAGCAAAGTAGGAGCAGGCAAATTGAATTTTTCACTCCAGAACATTTACACTGAGGGGTTTCTCAAGCAGATAATCATTAGCAGCACTTCAGTGATTTGCTACATTCTCCTTCCAATCAGAGTATACCAGCCTCTCTGTTTTATTTTTGAAACCTTAGTGATACTTTCTCCTTTTCTGTAAGAATATCAGTTAAGAATCTCTTGCTGTTTGAAAAGCCACCAACATCCAAAAAGTTTTCAGTCAACACAAAAGTAACAAGAACAAGCAGCAGCAGCAGGAGAGCAGCCCCTGTTTCAGCCTCCCCAGGTCATCTTGCTAGCCATTGTTTCAGGCAGATGGTCACACCGGTTCAAACGTATTCGATTTTTTTCCTGAGTATGCATCGTTATATTTTCAGCAGTCGCCATAACATCCTGGACAGTACACTTATTTTGTGAAGGAGGAAAGCTGGAGACCATTGATGCTGGAAAATGGAGTTGTTTGCAAAATGCCCAAGGTGAGCTAAACGTGGGGTGAGATTTTTCCATCGCACTTCAGCATGGTGCAAAGAGAAAGACTCTTCTGTACTCAGCTTCTGCTGACTTTATTGACACCTGCATATCATTTTCTGCTTCTTAGAAGTGGATGGCCACTTTTCTTGTTTGTTTTCTTTTAACTTCCTAATCTAGCCTACAATCCTGGGTCTTTCACTAGCCAGGAAATAGTCCACTGGACCAACTGCAAGTGAACTGATGCTTTGATAGCCAAGAAGATGTGCGATGCATGGAAAAAGAGGAGAGGCTTTGATCATGCACCCTTGGATGACTTCTTGACTGTTTTTTTACCTTCCCCTGCCTCCATCAGTACTCCTGGTTCTTCTAATATGCTTCGGATGGCTCTGTTCTTTATTTATCCAAAACTCTCATGACCCAGTTTTCCAGATACTAAAACTCTCTGAAATATTCTCTCCATTTTTCTAAAAAATATATTTCTGTGGTTTAGAATGTTGAAATTGTGCTGATCTTGAATGCAGTGGTGTGTGTTTATTGATTAGTTTAGCATAATTAAAAATACAGATTTTATGTAATGGAACTAAAATAAAACAGAGATATTAAATACTAAAAAAAAGAACAGCTAGAAAAAGAGAAGATGAAGTCCCTGAATTAACCCTGGCCACACATGTTGAGACACAGAGACATTAAAAAAATGCCTACAGCTGAAAAACCTGAGCATATAGAAGCCCTTTAAATGATGGTGTAAATAAAAAAGAAAAGAAATGAGATTTGATGTCAGAGAAGTCACCAAAGGCCAAGAGTCTTGTACTATCCAAAGCAGTACTTTGGATGGTCAGAAGATCTGAGGGAGAAAACCCAAAGATGTTAGTTAAGGAGGAGTTGAAGTCCACACATCTTAAAGTTGCCGAGATTGAGAAATACTGCCTTACTCAGTTACCCATACCTCACCTCAGCACCATTCAATATTAGGAAATTCCTTCCTTCCTTGCTCGGCCCCCTTGACTGTTAGCTAAACCCTTTTTTTCTAGGAAGAAGCTATCCTTGGATTGTACACCTTATCTTGTTTCTGTGGGCACAGTTTCTTATCTATCAAGGTTAGTAAAAAAGGCCCCCAAGCTTACAGACTTGAAGAAAAGAATAAATCAGGATTCAGAAATCCGTAATAAAAGTCTGAAGGCTTCGAAACTAAGAATATGTGTGTGTGTGTGTAAATACTAAATCTGAAATACATGTGTATGTATTTATATAAGATCTTCTATCCTACCTTAAGCCTAATGAAATCACTAGGTTTATTTATTGGAGGAGAGGTGCTGTAGAAATGGATTTATCATTTCAGGGGGAATTGGGACATTGCCCAATTTAACCCCTGCCTTATGGCTTGGGCCCATACAGTCCCTAGCCCAACCCGGTCCTGGAGGGGCAGCAGTTCCTTTATAGCGGTAGCAAGAGCGGTCCTGGAAAAGTTTCAGAAGCCCCCCAGCATTCCTTAAGCCTGCAATCTTCCCAACGATTATGCTTCTGTCTAATCTCCCTGTGAGCCTTTCTTGGAAAATAAATAAATAAATAAAAATAAATAATGAAAGGAAAATAAAATACTGCGTGCGATAACAAGGAAGGGTGTCGGCCTATTAGGAAAGCAACTCCTGGAGGTGACAGCTTTATGACACAAGCCTTGGCCTTATTTGCAGTAACTCATTTTATGTATAGTGTTTCATATTGGTGAAGCCAAAGGGTTAGATCTGCAGCTGATTTACTCCCCCCCATAAGGAGGATGGGAGCCTCTAAGAGGGCAGAAAATAAGTCTGCTGATTAGAACAGTAAATTAGGGCGAGACAGAAATGGGGTGGGTGGAACAGCAGATTCTGCAGGCCTGCATAAACATTTCATGCTGTTTTGCCACGTTACTTTGCTTCCCTATAAACTGTGTGCTTAGAGTCTTTTTAATCCCATAATAAAAGCTTTCTTCCCCTTTTCTCATCTTCCTCCCTTTCGGCTTGATTTATGCCTCCTTTGGCCGCCAAACTTTCTCTTTGCAGTCCAAAGGAAAGGTGTTGCTTTTTTTCTCTTTAAACTCACATACTCTATTTTAAATCCCCCCTTCCCCCCTCTCCCCCCCCCAAAAAAAAAAGGATTAGAGAGACTAGGAACATAGAGAAAAGGCAAGGTGGTTTAGTTTTGTTTTGTATATGGTGAGTGTGTGAGAAAATCTGGGAGGAGAGAAAAGGCTTAACTTGAGTAGTGGAATATCTGATGGGAAATTCATGGCTTTTTCTAGGGTTTGCCCAAATATGATGGAATGTTGGGTTGACTCTGAGGAAGGAGAGGAGAATACTAAGCTGTTAAGAAAAGCTATTTGGGTCCTGGGAAAGTAGAAACCCTGAAAAGGAACTCAGAATAATTCTGCCTTGATTGTGCTAGCTATAAGTTGAAGTAGAGAGGGGCTTTAACAGGGTTTCAAGATTTTGTTATAATATCCTAACTGTATTAGAGTATACCACAAGACTTCTCGTGACTCTTGTTTCCTGACCTTGCTTACCTTGAAGGGCTGACACCAGCAGAGAAAAACCTGTTCAAGAGAAATGTGTGAAGAATTTTAATGGAAGCCCAGAGTTTGTCTAAAGTCTAGTGAAGTTTGTCCAAGCCTAAAGCATGGGTTCCAAACAGCTTACGTGATAGAATATAGTCTTCAACAAACATTAAACACATTGGTTCAATAACTGAACTCTGTTTCTTGAGCATCTCTCACTGTTTATCATGCCTGAGAAGATTGTTCAGAGCAATACTTTAGCAACCTCTGATGGGCTACATGTTCCCCAATTCTGGCCTAAAGTGATGACTGAAGGAATGTATTTGGTGCTGCTCATCCCTGTCAAAATGTTTCTCATGCTTGAGTCTATATTGCTTTTTATGGTGATAAACATATTATTCAAAGAACAAGACTTCTTCTTTCATACTGTAGAAACAGCTAACTAAAATGTGACTCCTTCACTTCCATCTTTGGTTATTAAGGTTTGCTTTCTATGACTAGAATTCCATGAGATTTGGGAAATGGCAGGGGAAAAGAAGTCCTATGAGGAACTATTGTATCACTTCTCTGCTGTCATGAAATATGATGATGGAAACCTGAGAACATGGGAGATATTCAGGGCCAAGAACCAACAGGGTTGGATATTAAAAGACGTTGCCTTTTTCTGTCAACAGGTGAATCAGGACACTGTACAGGGAGATTACTAAGTATCCATAGACCATAGCTAGATTTTCTTCCCTCACGTTGATGTCTGATGTTGGACATTTTGGAAGATGTAAGACCATCATGAAATTGTCATTCTCATGGTTGATCTTTGCCATATCGATTATATATAGAAATAAAAATGCATGATGTATCCTGTCTGTCCTCCATCCCATTCAGCTTTAACCATCCATAACCCAAAAAAGCAGGCATATATAAAAGTTGACTGACATCAGAAAAGAGGTGGAACTCGAAAGTGGGTTGGTTCACACATCACTCTCAGCCAGAAAGAGTCTGTTTGATTTGGGTTCAGCATAGCATAAGCTGCTTGTTTTCCAAGGCAACCTACAATTTTACAGCCTTTACACATTTTTATGAAGAAAAATAAACTTACCACAGTCCTCTTATGTACTTCCAGGGATCCCATTTGTGCGATGAATATGAATTTGAGATGCTTTCCTTCACAGTCAGTCTTACAATTTTATCTGATCTTATTTCTGAAACGTATATCCATCTTTTCCCCAGGAAGTGTAAGTGGCATATATGGGGACCCCCTTTCTTTCTTATGCCCACAACAGCAACTCTGTGACGCAGGTTGGGTTGAGAATCACTCAATTCATCTTTGGTGTCTGAGGGTGGACTACAACATGGGTCTCCCAGATCCTGGTCCAGCGCCTTCACCACTGCATCCCACTGACTCTTGGGCTGAGAGACAAAGACTGGCCCAAAATCTACCAGGAAGCTTCATGGCTGAGGAAGGTCCCGTGACTCTCTCTGCTCCTAGCCCCAATTCTTCACCATGGCACCAGCTTTTTTAGCTGAGAGAGGACTAGGACCTGGGTTTCCCCAGTCTTAAATTCAGCACCATAATCACTGTGTCACATTATCTCCCCTTATTGTCACAGCTTCAATGTCTTTTTAAAGGCCTGCTAGACTGCTCACCACCCAAACCTTTCAAACTCCAAATGCTAAAATTGGATTCGATCCACACCATTGCCATTTTATAAATTTTGCCTTTTTTTAAAAAAAATTCTCCCTCCCTGCTGACCTAACGAATAATGTTAACATTTGCTATTTACATAAAGGATAATAAATGGAATAATGTGGAATCCGTCAGAGGAAATAAAAGGCTCAAAGCTTGCCCTAACTTTTTCTGTATTTCAGCATTTGTTGATTTCTGACCTTTTTCCAGACATGCATAAAAGCTGTAATGCATCACCTCTACACCGCTTAGAGAGCTCTTTTCCCTCTAGAATACATTGAAATGTTGTTCCTTTTTGTCAATATTTCATCCAAACAGAGCCCATACATCTGCAAGGCAACACAACCACCCTTTTGTGGCAAACTGAATGCACTGGATGAAGGGATAAGTAGCTACTTTATTTTCTTGCAACCATAAATATAATAGAAGCTCTTTATCAGAATAAAACCCAGGCATGAATGTATAACCTCCAAAATTTCAGAGCAAAAAGCAGAGATGTTCTTATATATTTCATCAGATTCCAATTCTCCTGTGAAACATCACTGCAAATGCTTCCTTTATTCCACAGTTTGATATTGCTGCAAACTTTTCAATGACTGTTATATTGTTTCATCCTGCTGTGTGTGCTTTTGATTTTTAAATCAAGAAGTTGTCAGGTTTTTTTCCCTTTAAAACACACACACACACACACACACACACACATACACACTACTCCTATTGCTTTCATCAACACAGCAAAATGAACAAAATCAGCTATGGGGCATAGTTACCACTCCAGCATTAAAGCAGTAGCAAGCTGGGTGAACAGGGTATAAAACATAAAAAAAATGAGAACTCTAAAAAGTGTATTCCTTCCTCTGAATCCTCAGAAATATCTTGACTAGTCAGTGGTAAAATGAATCCATAAAGAATAAATTAAATTAAAAACAGCACCAGAAGGCCTAGCTAAGTGGTAGGTCCTGGCTTCCCTTCACTGATTCTGGATAAAGCTAACCAGGGTTGGAACAGAAAATCTTAGAGCCAGTGGTGTCCTCAGAGCCATCTTGACTTTTTTGACACTCTCCTGTGGACACCCTTGCTCAGATTCTGAATTAGGGCAGAGAGGCATGCTGGGACCATGTGTCTATGGTTCTCAAGAAAACTACATGGAGGTGTGTGTTTATTTATTTTATATTTCAAATGTAGTCACCACTCCCCCTTCATGGATCACTGCCTTGTCGTGGCGAAGGGGCTTGCGTAACTCAGTGAAGCCATGAGCTATACCGTGCAGGGCCACCCAAGACGGACAGGTCATGACAGAGAGTTCTGACAAAATGTGGTCCACTGGAGAAGGAAATGGCAGCCCACTCCAGTATCCTTGCCAAGAAAACCCCATGGACAATGCTAAAAGGCTAAAAGATATGACGCCGGAAGATGAGCCCCTCAGGTCGGAAGGTGTCTAATATGCTACTGGGGAAGAGCGGAGGGCAATTCCAAGTAGCTCCAGAAAGAGTGAAGCGGCTGGGCCAAAGCCGAAAGGACGTTCAGCTGTGGATGTATCTGGAAGCGAAAAGAAGGTCCGATGCTGCAAAGAACAATATTGTATAGGTACCTGGAATGTAAGATCTGTGAACCAAGGCAAGCTGGATGTGGTCAAACATGAGATGACAAGATTGAACATCGACATCTTGGGAATCAGCGAACTGAAATGGACGGGAATGGGTGAATTTAATTCGGGTGACCATTATATCTACTACTGTGGGCAAGAAACCCTTAGAAGAAATGGAGTTGCAATCATAGTCAATAAGAGAGTGGGAAAGGCAGTAATGGGGTACAACCTCAAAAACGACAGAATGATCTCAGTGCGTATCCAAGGCAAACCATTCAATATCACAGTCATCCAAGTCTATGCCCCAACCACTGATGCTGAAGAAGCTGAGGTTGACCGCTTCTATGAAGACCTACAACATCTTCTAGAACTAGCACCAAAAAAAGATGTCCTTTTCATCATAGGGGATTGGAATGCTAAAGTAGGAAGTCAAGGAGTAATCGGAATAACAGGCAAGTTTGGCCTTGGAGTACAAAATGAAGCAGGGCAAAGGCTAATAGAGTTCTGTCAAGAGAACAAGCTAGTCATAGCAAACACTCTTTTCCAACAACACAAGAGACGACTCTACACATGGACATCACCAGATGGTCAATACCGAAACCAGATTGATTACATACTTTGCAGCCAAAGATGGAGAAGCTCTATACAGACAGCAAAAACAAGACCAGGAGCTGACTGTGGCTCAGATCATGAGCTTCTTACTGCAAAATTTAGGCTTAAATTGAAGAATGTAGGGAAAACCACTAGACCACTCAGGTATGACTTAGATCATATTCCTTGTGAGTACACAGTGAAGGTGATGAATAGATTTAGAGGATTAGATTTGGTAGACAGAGTGCCTGAAGAACTATGGACGGAGGTCCATAACATTGTACAGGAGGCAGCAACTAAAACCATCCCAAAGAAAAAGAAATGCAAGAAAGCAAAATGGCTGTCTGATGAGGCTTTACAAATAGCTGTGGAAAGAAGGAATGCGAAAAGCAAGGGTGAAAGGGAAAGATATAAGCAACTGAATGCAGATTTCCAGAGAATAGCAAGGAGAGATAAGAAAGCCTTCTTAAATGAACAATGCAAAGAAATTGAGGAAAACAATAGAATGGGGAAGACTAGAGATCTCTTCAAGAAAATTGGAGATATGAAAGGAACGTTTAGTGCAAAGATGGGCATGATAAAGGACAAAAAAGGCAGGGACCTAACAGAAGCAGAAGAGATTAAGAAGAGGTGGCAAGAATACACAGAAGAACTATACAAGAAAGATCTTAATGTCCCTGATGTCCACGCTGGTGTCATCACTGACCTTGAGCCAGACATCCTAGAGAGTGAAGTCAAGTGGGCCTTAGGAAGCATTGCTAACAACAAAGCTAGTGGAGATGACAGTATTCCAGCTGAGTTATTTAAAATACTAAAAGACGATGGTGTTAAAGTGCTGCACTCAATATGCCAGCAAGTTTGGAAAACGCAACAGTGGCCACGGGATTGGAAAAGGTCAGTTTACGTTCCAATTCCAAAGAAGGGCAATGCCAAAGAATGCTCAAACTATCGCACAATTGCACTCATTTCACATGCTAGCAAGGTTATGCTCAAAATCCTACAAGCTAGGCTTCAGCAATACATGAACCGAGAACTACCGGATGTACAAGCTGGGTTTCGAAGAGGCAGAGGAACTAGAGATCAAATTGCCAACATTCGCTGGATCATGGAGAAAGCACGAGAGTTCCAGAAAAATATCTACTTCTGCTTCATTGACTATGCAAAAGCCTTTGATTGTGTGGATCACAACAAACTGTGGCAAATTCTTAAAGAGATGGGAGTACCAGACCACCTTACCTGTCTCCTGAGAAATCTGTATGCAGGCCAAGAAGCAACAGTTAGAACCAGTCACGGAACAACCGATTGGTTCAAAAGAGGGAAAGGTGTACGAAAAGGCTGTATACTGTCACCCTGCTTATTTAACCTATATGCAGAGTACATCATGAGAAATGCCAGGCTGGAAGAATCACAAGCCGGAATTAAGATTGCAGGGAGAATCATCAACAACCTCAGATATGCAGACGATACCACCCTAATGGCAGAAAGTGAAGAAGAACTAAAGAGCCTCTTGATGAGGGTGAAAGAGGAGAGTGCGAAAGCTGGTTTGAAACTCAACATTAAAAAAACTAAGATCATGGCATCTGGACCCATCAATTCCTGGCAAATAGAAGGGGTAGAAATGGAAGCAGTAACAGACTTCATTTATTTGGGCTCCAAGATCACCGCAGATGAAGACTGCAGCCATGAAATTAAAAGACGCTTGCTCCTTGGGAGAAAAGCTATGGCAAGCCTAGATAGCATATTAAAAAGCAGAGACGTCACCTTGCCGACAAAGATCCACATAGTCAAAGCTATGGTTTTTCCAGTAGTAATGTATGGCTGTGAGAGCTGGACCATAAAGAAGGCTGAGTGCCGAAGAATTGATGCCTTTGAACTGTGGTGCTGGAGAAGACTCTTGAGAGTCCCCTGGACTGCTAGGAGGTCAAACCAGTCAATCTTAAAGGAAATCAACCCTGACTGCTCATTGGAAGGATCGATAATGAAGCTCAAGCTCAGATACTTTGGTCACCTAATGCGAAGAGAGATCTCTTTGGAGAAGACCCTGATGCTGGGAAAGATTGAAGGCAAAAGGAGAAGAGGACGGCAGAGGATGAGATGGTTAGATAGCATCACTGAAGCAATGAGCATGAAACTGAGCAAACTCAGGGAGGCAGTGAAGGACAGAAAGGCCTGGCACAATATGGTTCATGGGGTCATGAAGAGTCGGACACAACTTAACGACTAAACAACAACAACATACATCTGGAAGCTGATGAGTCTCCCTCCATCTTTTGTCCCCTTGGATTTCAGGATCTGAGGATAAACTCTATTCCAGAGTTTCGGAAAGAAAGACTAAACGACAACAACAACAAAAGTCACCACTCATCTCAGTCAAGAGTAACTCTGGACAATGTTCATGATGTTCACCAGGAGGTAAGTTCAAGGAAATGGAGTTTTACATATATACATACATGCAGTACATACCCATCAAGAAATGTCCCAAGAGGGTAAGCAACATTACACAATGTGCAGAAATGGAACAAGAGGTAGTAAGCTAAAGGAATTAAAGGCACGAGATAAGAAAAGGGAATTAGATAAACCTAGTTTACACCCATGCCATTCACTGTACTTCTCTATCCACATCTATCCTTGCAAACCATCCTCATTTCTATCCCATTCATATTACCAATGGGCATGATCAAGGGATGTACACTAATGTACCTTTACATTTATTACATCTCCACCTGAGGAAGGACCTTTTTAAAACATCCGTTGGGGAGTTCAATATAAACAGAAGTTTTTGTTGTTGTTGAATTAGCCTCCTCTTTCTCCTTTTATTGTAATGTTATAAATCTTGATATGCTGTGTTATTTCAACGCAGATTTCAATGCAGTAATATTTATATGACACGACTGAAATGATTAACATTCTATTATTTGAAAAGCTTAAAGTATGGAAAACCAAAAGAGAAAAGTAAAACTTCTATCAGTATTAATGGCATTTAGGATGTGAGGGTTACAAAGCGTAAGGTTATTTAACTTTTCATCCACAGGTGAGTATAAGATAAAAAAAGGACCACTGCAATTCACATCAAAGTATTAGTGAATTAGTGAATAGCGAAACTATTATAATAGTTTCAATCAGCCTCATTTTTAAACCGTAAAGATACTTAACGTTTCTTAAAACCTGAAGCCATTGATTTTGTAATATAGGACACTCCAATTCTCTTGTATATTAACCATGGGGGGAGGGGGGGAGAGGTTAAAAAATCAATTGTTGATAATATTTCATTGTTACTAGGATCTCTAATTTAGAGACTATATTGCTAGCCAGTAAACGGTTCCCTCCAACCCACCAACTCAGAAGTACATGAAATGAACTGCCATGTAAGGTTAGTGATTTGATAGGGACCAGAAAACAGGAGAATCTTTGGTTAAGAATGAGTTTGGGAATGTACAAATGTACACATGTGTAGGCAGAACAGTTTCAGATAATACAGGTTCACTTATAACCTGCCCCCTTCCATTAATAGAGTTGAAGTATGAATGTCAGAGAGATTTGATCATTGCAAAGTGCTTTATTTAACCACCATGATTGCTATATATAACACAATGATCTGCACAAGCTGAGGCCTAGTGATGTATGAATCCTGTATCCAAATTCTTCCCTGCAAAGCTGAAAAATGGTAATTTTAATGTGCTGGAAGAGAATAATAATTAATATTTGGGAATTAATCATAGTTACTGATTTTAATTTAACTTAATTCTAATTCTAATTTAAATTTCCAAGGCTAAGTGTAATCCTCAGCCTGAAGAAGTTTGTCTTCCCCTTGATTAACATGTAAATAGCAGAGAATGAAGCGCTAACTAAAATCGTGAGAAAATAACCCAAACTGGAAACAGACCATTTTTTTTTCTATATCTGTTCAGTCACTGTAGCCAAAATGTAACTTTCATAGAACGAGATATTCAAATCCATTCCAACACATTCATCTCAGCTATAAAGTAGTTTTTGTAACTCAACCAGGTAAAAATACAAATTATGTTGGACTTACTCTAATATACACCACTGTCTTCTATGAGGTATGAACAAGGGGGTTGCTGTAGATTTCAACAGAAGGAAAACATTTCACTCTATCCAAATGTTGTAGGCTGACAGCAATAAGCAAAACACTTACTCCCAAAATACATTGGAGATTAGTTAGTTAGTCAGCTAGTTTTGTGCCCATCCTGACTTAGTCCTACTTGCAATACATAACTTCTCTCAGGACAGTGTTGTCCAAACTTGGCCACTTTAAGATGAGTGGACTTCAACTCCCAGAATTCCCCAGCCAGCATGGCTGGCTGGGGAATTCTGGGAGTTGAAGTCCACTCATCTTAAAGAGGCCAAGTTTGGACAACACTGTCTCAGGATATATCATGAACTCTCTTCTCTTACACCATCCATCTTATCTTCCTTCTCTTTTTATTTCGACCTTGCCAAGTATAGTTGTTGCTGTTTCTAATTCCTATTTCTCTAAGTCAGTGTTTTTCCACCTTGGCAACTTTAAGATGTGTGGACTTCAACTCCCAGAATTCCCAGAGAGCATGATGGCTGGAGAATTCTGGGAGTTGAAGTCCACACATTTTAAAGTTGCCAAGGTGGAACAACACTGCTCTAAGTGGTTATAGCACATGACCAAAATATATGTGAGGTTTTGCTAGTTAATCATTGTCTCAAGGAAGCCCTCAGCCTTTATTTGGTCCAGAACTGATTCATTAGTTGTTCATCTAATTTACAGCACTCATAGTAACCATAAAAAAAAAATTGTGTCCTCAAAAGCACATTTATTTAGAAGATGAACAAAGCCAATGATACCAGATTTGAGGAAGATTGGTCTAGAATAGGACATTCTCCATCATTTTTGTTTTTTAGTTGACAGTGGCTGAGGTTCATGTTGACATTCAGCTTAGGAGGGTGGGAGAAGCTATGCTTCTTGTCACAGGGTTTGTCAACTCCTGTCACAGCTGTTTCACTGACTGCTGGAAACCAAGGGTGTAATTTAAGAAGTAAAGCCACTGGAGAACATGTCTTGTTTGTCTATTTGCAGAAAGCTTTATTTACTCTGCTCCCAAAGCATGACATCATTATAATGCTAATAGTAATAATAATGCTTCATCATTATCTGAAATCATGTCATTATTTAGGATGTTTGAGGTTTTCTATTGAATCTCTTAAGTGGAATGAAATGAGCTGGGTTATTTATCTATTTTTAAGGTATACATTTCATGTTTTCAGGTTAGTCTGGGGATTTAAAAAAAAAAACTAGGCATGAAAGGAGAGAGAAGTTTGAGAAATGCATGAATAGTTTACGTTGAGGGACAGGGCCTTTGCAAGCTGGAAGGTCAAAAGAAATTTTAACTGGCCCCTTACATCATCTGGCTTTGTCTTATAAGTTCTGGCTGGGTGCAGAGAGGCTGAAGGCAATACAACTCTTTCTGGCTGACCAAACTATGCATTTTCTGCTGGTGTTCCCTGTTGGAATGTCTTACAGCTTCCTTGAGTTTCTTTATCTAGGTTATGAAAGGCACATTTCTTTTGAGGACAGCTTGATCCCATGGGCAGAATTGCTATTCTTGGTAGCAATATTTGAAGTGTTTTGCCAGAATCTTCCAGGATATTTTTTCCACTTTCCTGTCTAACCTACAGTGCTGCAATTTCCTAATGGTTTCCCATCCAAGTACTAATGAAGCCTGATCTTGGTTAGCTTCTAGGTTATGATTTCAAATGCTGATTTCTCCATGCCTAGAATCCCTTCTTTGCAGTGCATTTCCAGTACAAGAATAATTGACTATTAATTGACTATTCTTATATTTGGGATGCTTAGAGAGTAGAAGAAGTGGCTTGCAGCTTTTGGCTTTTGTGCCCTGCTGAGTGGTCCATGAGAATCAATAAAATGCCTGGAGGCAGTGGCTTGGCATGGCTGTGCTACAGTGATGAAGTCGGAGACCAAAAAGGGACTTGAATACAGCCAAGCATCAAGGTTCCTTTTCACACATTGTTTTAACTGTCACCCAATAATATTCTCATGCAAAATGGTGAGGATTTGGTAGAGGTGTGAGCTGTTCTATGTGAAATCGATCCATCAATAAGCAAAAAGCAACAAATAAGGAAACAGCCAAAAAGGATGTCCAATGGAAAGTGTGGCAGTTGAAGTATCTGTCCATTCCAAAATTAATTTGGGAAATTCTTCAAAGTGAAACTGGAAGACAGGAAGCTTAGATGGGAAGGCAAAGAATAAGGACAAGGTGGAATAAAGGGGCATTTGTTCATCCCTAGACAGACAGCAAGAAGAAGACAAGTCTAGTCCTGGAATTAGAAGATGAATTTGCATGAATAGACTTATTTATTTATTTATCTGATTAATTAATTAATTAAATTTATCCCTGCCCATCTCCCCCTAATGGGGGACTCTACAATATTGTAGTCATGCACTCAGAAATAACCATACATCTGTACTGAACACCAATGTACAGATGTTTGGGGCTAGAGTGATGCACAATATTGGGGAACTGGAGTAATTTATTTATTCGTTCATTTGTTTGTTCATTCTATATGGTCACCATCTCAAACATATGACTCTGGGTGGCTAACAGAGCAGGGGGAAAAACCAAGATAAAAACATGGTTAAAAACAATAAATAACAAATAGAGGAGCTGAGATAAAAAACAGTAAACATTGTGAACGTAACCAAGATATGGGCTCAACCACACAACCCAGGCCACAACAAAGATAGGTTTTTAAGGCCTCACAGAAAGCCATTAGGGTCAGGGCAAGTCTAATCTCCAGGGGGATGATGTTCCAGAGGGTGGATGCCCCGACAGAAAAGGTTCTCCTCTGGGGGACTCAGCCGATGACATTCCCTGACAGACAGGACCCGGAACTTGCTTCTGCTGGATCTCACAGGATGGGTAGATACAACTGGGGAGCGATATGGAATGGGGCAATGCTTTATGAGGAAAAGAAGCACTGAAATGACATTGATATTACTTTAGGGGATGGGTGAGCACTTTCTTCATTTGAATCTTCTGGTAAGATTGTGGCACACGGGCATTTTGCTTAGATTTTCATACTGAAGAACCCAAGGCATACTACGTTGGGGCTCAGACAGTTGAAATCCATTTCCATCCTTTAATATTATGATATATATACGCACATACATACATACATACACACACACATACATACATACACACACACACCCCCTATTCTTTTCCTCTTCACAATGGCTGGAGCGAGATTTCAAGCTGAGATTCTGTGATAAATATCACAGCAATCTTTTGCCACGAGAGAACATAAGTATTTTTAATCATTTTCCTCCAACGGAGACCCTTTTACAGAGGTAAAGCTACTCACTTCATCAGATTTCATAAACTAAGGAGGATTCCTCTGCAGCTTGCAATATTTAGAAGAAACCTCTTTTCCTGACAGACCACGGAGGGGGATGGGAACCGTGTAGTAGAAAATGCCATTTAATCTATATTGATCTAAAAAGTGCTTTATGGTGTTAGGGTTCACTATATTGCTGTTGTCATGAGCATGTCTCCAGAGAAATAGAACAAGGTCATTTTGATCAGCGGCTGCCTTTAAAATCATAATGGTGCCTCTCAAAGATCAGTAGGTGAACTGGACAATAAGGAGTTGTGTCATTTAACCTCCCTCCCTCTTTCTCCTGCCAGGGCCTGGGTGGGTTTCCTCAGCAACTGCCTGTGGTCTTTGTCCTTTCTCCTGAGCAGAATTCGCTGCATCCCTTTGTGTAGAGGAAAGAGAGTTCACAAAGCAAGCATGACCTCCACAAAGTCGCAATTGTCTGCATTGCTCTATATCATGGATAGACAACTTTGGGATGGAAGGAGAGCTGGTGGGTAGGACACATATGCATGGCACGGAGAAAGCATGCCACTTTCACAACATGGTAACCAAGAGTTGGAAGGTCTTGTGTATACAGACATAGCTACCAATGTGGGATTTAGACCCTCACAAAATACACATTCAGCAGAAGATATACTAATATGGTTCCTGCAGTCCACTTGTCCTACCAACATAAAGCTACCCAGCTTTAATCTCTCTCTCTCTCCCCCCCCCCTCTTCATATATGTAAGCTACATACTGTCAAACAACTCACCAGCTGGGAACTACCCACCAATTTCATTTTTTTTTTTTTTAAGAACACTGATGGGATCTACATAGGGCCCAGAAGGATTCTTAGAATTAAGTATGATGTTGCAAATGGATATCTTTGCTCAATTGCATGCTGCCTTCCATTAATTTTGTTTTAATTAAACAAATTAGGAGGGAAAATAAAGTCAGGGGGCAACAAGAAAATCACAGATATCAAGGGAGATATTTGTAAGCATATTCACCTATAAGCAGCCTACATTTTGTGCTAGGGAGGAACAGTGGGATTTTTATTTATTTATATATCTTTTAAAAAAATCTTAATTTAGCAATCAAATTAAATGTGATGTTTGAATACAGTCGGTTGGTTCTTTCCTCTTAAAATTGGATTCACTCCAATGTGGCTGATGTGGGATCCATGGCACAACGGGGCACCAGTATATTTAAATGACATATCTGGTGCAAGCCATGAGGAGGTCAAAATGATGTGGCATAAAGTATGACATTGTAACACAGCGGATGCAAATTATATATTTGCATTATTGTGAGCCAAAGCTCAAATATCCATTTTATGCTCTTTAGGTGATTATTTATTTATTTATTTGTCTGTGATGAAGTGATTATGAAGTGATTATGGGCCCACTGTCACTGACTTGACCCCACTCTATAGAGACCTGTATTTCTGCATTCAGTTACTATGTCACAGCTAACAAAGTGAAATTGGAATCCAGCATGGCAATTATTGGTCCATGGGATCTCTAAAATCCTAAGAATTTTTTTCCTCTATATTACACCTTTCTCTTTCCTGCCAGCAAAGAGAAATTAAAAAACCTAGTGAATAGTCCAGTAATTTTTTATGAAACATAGATTCATGGAGGGATCACAAGGAACACTTGCTCCTCTGCACCATGCAGGAAAAGCAATTAAATCATCCTTGAGAAAACTGTTTTTAAAAGTTGCAGAGATAGAGAACCTAAAATATTGATAGATAAGCTGTTCCATTATGTACAGACCATATCATCAGGAAGTTTTTCCTTATAACTAAATGAAATTTAACTATACCCAATCCTTCCATTCCTAGTTTCTGTGCAAATGGGATATAGATCCTGACCATTTTCTCTTTGGCACTCTTCGAAGTTCACAAACACTAATACCATCTCTCCTTTCAGTCTTCTTTTCTCCAGAAAGAACATTCTAAGTTTATTAACCCTGTACTCACAGGTTAGTTCTCAAGTCCCATATCACCTTTGCCACCCTCCTCTGGACCTCTTCTATGCTGTCAATATTCTTCTGGAGACATGGTGCCCAGAATTCTACAAAATACTCCAAGGATTATCTCATTAGTGCTGAGTAGAGAGGAATAATGACTTCATGCATGTCCTTGATACTGTAGAAGGGATAGGAATGGACTTGAAGGATAGAAGGAAGAGCCGCTACCAAGGCAACAGTCAGACAAGTGTGGCCTGAGCCCAGGCCAAGAAAATAATTTGAGAAAACATCTCAGACAAGCCGAACCCTCCCTATTTTGCACAAAGATAAAATGAGGAAGAGGGCTGCACATTAGACTTGCAAGATTCTGTTGCTATAGCTGTTACAATAAAAGGAGTCCTGACCTATACAACATTGGTTTCTTAATCTTAATCTTAATCTGGTCTACCTTGTTGTTGGGATGACAGATATGATGCTTCTTCCAATACAGCCCAGAACTTCATTGGCTTTTCTAGCAGCTGTCTCACATTGTTGCTTCATGTTCAGCTTGTTGTTCTCAGTGAGCAGACCCTAGTCCTTCCATAACACTTCTCTGGATTAGGGTCTCCAGGAACATCCAGCAATCTGACACGTGTTTTTCTTTCTTTTACAGTGGTACTCGGCCAATCCTGCAAAGCACACAAGTTCTTAGGATCAGATTTTATATTTACTTGGCAGATGACAGATGCTAAACATTTAATCATCTTTTGAATTCCGTTGAAAATATTAATAGACCATAGATGTCCATCAGATGCCACAGTGATGCCATGCATGTCATGATGTCATTGCACAAATGATATCAAGGCATGAGTGATATCATTCCCCACTACTATTTATGATAATAAATCAGATTACCTCTCTCCTAGAAGATGCAATTCTTGTATGTAGTTTGGTATGACTTTTGGACCAAGATCTTTATTGTAAAATTCAGAGACGTGTGAAGAGCAAAGAAGAATCCCATTCCCACCTGATATAAATCCAGAGAAAGTGAAATCACTTTGGTTGCTAAAAGTTATGGAGAGAAACAAATTCTCAAGTCCCTCTATTTCACAAAGATTTTCATTTCTCCCATCCCCTATAAACTTAATCCAAGGTGGAGTATAGGAAAGTTTTGGTTCTGCAATATTGTTTGGACTGAGAAAAGGAAGAGTATGTTCTATTTTTGTAACATACATCCACATATTATGCAAAGTTATAATAGTCTTGATCTACATTTAAATAAACAGTAAGGAGTAACATAAATATTTTTATGTTCATTTCATGAGCTAGAATTTTACACGGGGCGTGAGAGAGAGAATATTATGGATCTTAATGCTCAACAGGATGTATTAGGGCTGACTGAAGGACTGCAAACACTGATGTGTGGAATAGACTGCTCAAATGTTATTTTTATTTTCATGTTTCTTAGCAAATTAGATGGTCTATCAAATGATTATTATTTGGCTTCCCTTCTAGAGTTTATTCATTTGGTTATATATTGTTTTCCCCACATTATTTTATTTCTTTAAAATATTTCTAATAAACTTCCTGCTTTTTATTTTTATTTTTTAATTTGTGCAAGTATGTAAAAGGGTACACCCAAAGAGAAAGGATTTTTATTAGTTGTAGTAAATGGATGGAGAAGAGGGGCTAACAGCTGTATTTATTCCACATACAGTGATCTTAATCATATCAAGTCTCCATGTATTTACAATTAAAAAAACGAAATTTAGAAGTGTAGCACCAGAATATCAGTTTAACACATACCCCTCAGAAGACAAACATTAAGATGCATATTTTGTGATAGTGAAAGTAGGAGCAGTTTGTAGTTTTGTTGTAAAAAAAGTTAAGTAGCACCAGTCCTAGCTAGCACTTGGACAGTTTGTGGCTAAGCATGTTGTAGTAAGTAAACTAGTCATCACTTTGATAAGCTGGGTGAACTAGTCGGTCACATTAAGCCATAGGATGGTTTGTTGTATTGTCGAAGGCTTTCACGGCCGGCATACGATGGCTGGTGTGGGTCTTCCGGGCTGTGTGGCCGTGTTCTTGAAGTTTTGTTTCCTAACGTTTCGCCACCATCTGTGACCGGCATCTTCAGAGAGCAGGAGCACAGACAGGAGCAGTTCTCTCTGTGCCCAGGGTGAAGTGACCCTTCTGTGGGTATTTATAGAGATCTGAGGGGGAAGGGGGATTGGGTGTGTGTGTGGGGGGTTGGGAGTGCAGCCACTCATTAACCCAACCCCCCCACACACCCACCCAACCCCCCTCAGATCTCTATAAATACCCACAAAAGGGCCACATCACCCTGGGCACAGAGAGAACTGCTCCTGTCTGTGCTCCTGCACTCTGAAGATGCCGGTCACAGGTGCTGGCGAAATGTTAGGAAACAAAACTTCAAGACCACGGCCACACAGCCCGGAAGACCCACACCAGCCATAGGATGGTTTATTTATTAGCCTGGATTTAGGGTTCAATGTGTGTGAACCTGGCCACTATGAATGGATGAATAGATGAATGGGTAGGTAGATGGATGGACTGGTGGGTGGATGGTGGGTGGATAGACACAATACACACACACCAGTCTTTTTTTTCCCCCTTTTTTCAGTAAGCTCCTTACATAACTAAGAGCTTTTAAATATTTAACTGGAATGAAATAATTGAAAACAAATGCTCTGATATTAGGTCTGGACAAAGCAACATCAATTTGCTTTGATGAAGCATTTCAGGCTGTGGAGTGACCTGATTTAATCTGCCATAGTGAGGATAACCCTCATTTCACCACAACCAAATTGCTCTGGACCAATGCTTTGTGAGAAAGCTGGCCTTCTCCCCCAGGATTGGCCAATATACATCATCTGTGGTATTTGCTGAAGCCATCCAGCCTGGAAGAATTTATGTGCATGGTGAGGGGGTGTCCAGGTGAGAGCTATGTCTGTTTCCCTGAAGCTTGTGTTACCTCCAACAGATCCATCTCATGGGCTAAGGGGAATTCTACAGTCACCACTGAAGCGATCTGGTCTGGCCAATTTTTAAGACTACCTAAATGGATATTGTAACTAAAGGTAGCAAGATGAATTTTAAGTTGCTACACAACCCTGAAAAACTCTTGGATAATTTCTCTTCCCCAGTAAAATGCAATGAAAAGCCTATGCCCCCACACAGATAAGGATGATGTTGACACAACACGCTTTAACTCCTTACTGAATTAGCCCATTTTTTAGGGTTAACCCAATATATTGAACCATGTTAACTAGACAGGCAGGTTCACAAAGCATGCTGAACCATTGAAAATTAACTGTATTTGACCCTAACCAAATTTAGAACAATGTATAAATGCAGGTGTTTAAGCAATCTCTTAAGTGTCTTCTTGGAAAATGGCCATACATGGAGATATCTAACCTATCTAATCTAGTAGGATGGGCAGAAACCCTCAGGGAGAGGTGATCCCACAAGTAGCCTGTCCCTGTGCCATGTAGGGTTGTAAAAGTGATAACCAGCACCTTGAATTGCACTCAGAAAACAGCTAGGATCCTGGCAACTCACACAGCAGTGGAGTTACTTGGCTGAACCATGGGGCACCCAAAACTTTGTGTGATGCTGCATTCTGAACCAGTTGCAGCTTCTGGGTGGTCTTCAAGGGCAACCCCATAGAGGACACATTTCAGTAATCCCAACGGGAAGTGACTAAGACATGAGTGACTATGAGCAAGGCCTTAGGTGTACCATGTCTCACCTACTGCTGAAGTAGTTTATTACACAACTGTAGGATTCTACCATCTCATTCATTATTTTGCATGTATAGATCCAGCCTCAGATTCCAGAAGGACAGAGCATGGATATATGCAATTGTTGCTGCTTGCTCATATCCCTGAAATGCATCTCAACTGTCTTCTTTGCTTTATTGCTATTCCTTTCAGCAGCTACCACCCCCTGGCAATCAATGAAATTTCTAGTACCATGGAGAGCGGACAAAGAGAGACTAGTTGTGCCTTTCAGAAGCTGTCATTTATTATATATATGCACACCGTTATTGCTCCAAGTCTATCTGATAGGAAATCAATGGGCCACTGAAGAATCACTGCAAACTCCAGAAAAGTCCAGCAGAAAGTTAAGGGATGAACTCCCACCTGGCTAGTAATATTTGCATCTGATACATTTCTAAAGTGAAGGGATAACTTGGGGGATTTCAAGCTTGGAGTTCCCCAAAGTCAGCAGCTGTCAATGTTTAGAAGATTGCAAAGCACTGATTTCCTGAAAAGGGACCGGCAGGAATCCTAATTCATTTAGTGCAGTTCTAATAGCAACATTAGAATGTAAGGGAAAAAGAAAAAAAGACAGGCCCAAAATTTCAACATGACATTTTGGGTCAATATAAGAGTTTTTGGAGATTATCTGCCTGCTAAAGTGGCATTCTATTTTGTCTGTTTCTTCCCTATCTTTCTTCTGCAGTTTGAAAGCCGTAAATAGCTTTGGATACCAATGATTGTTAAGTGAAGAAACAGACTACTTCTAAATAGAAATCTCTTTCTATGGGAGGGAGTTTGACAGCTAGGTCAAAACAAGGTCTACACACAGCCCATAACAGCATTAAACAAAATCTGCTTATATCCCTTCTTCTCTGGCAAAGAAAAATCTGTTCAGAAAATGTTTTCTGAGAGATGCATCTAAAAAATTGAGTCCGTGGTGCTCTCTCAGCTTGGTTGTTTTCTTGCAGACATTTTGTTACCCGGCTAGGTAACATCATCAGTGCTAGTGAATGTGGGGTTTGCTCTATGTGTATATACGGTAGTTTGCCCTGTCAGTGTTGGTGGGGGTGTGGTTTTCTCCTTGGTAGTTCCTTGATTAGGGTATTGTTTACTGCTCGATTGTTTGTGTGATGTTAATCCTGGTGTTAATCTCTGCTTATCTGGGTGTTGATTGCTGGCGAGGAGGTGTTCTGGTCTTTTTGTTTCCTTTTTATTGTCACTTTTGAATAGTGTATAGATGTTGTTTATCTGTATGTGCCTGTTGATGGCTGACTTGTCTGAATACCAAGCTTCCAGGAATTCCATCCCGTTTCTGGATTTAGCTTGGTCTAAGATGCTGACTGTTTCCCAGTTGAACCTGTAGTTAAGTCTGTCCATCTGAAAAGTAATTCATCTTGCCCACTTGCACCTATTTTGGGCTTTCTGCCTGCCCTTCCTTCCCCCACTCTCCTACTGCATTGCTCAGATTGGCCTTAGCTCTCCACCCCACATGTATCTCACCTTTCCCACACCAACTATTCCTCCCATGTGGTTTTGTCCAAAGATTTTTAATGAAATAATCTGGATTTCTATCTGGAGATACATCTGTTTTTCTATTCAGAAGCAGAGGGGAGTTGATTTGTTTTGAAAATTATAGTAGGAGGTTTAGGGGCTCCTTTTCTTATTTTTTTTCCTTTTCTTTCTTTTCACAGCAAAAAATGTCCCAAGCTCTCATATCAATATGTGGTTTTCCTCAGAGACTGTTTCTCCTTTGCAGTGCTCCCCGGAATAACCATGCAGCTTGGAGGTCAAATGGCCAGTTCAGGAAGTGCTACACAAACAAAACTTCCTCTAAAGAGATTGGGAAGGGGAAAAACAAGTGATCGTGTTTATCAGTCATTGATCCCACCAGAATTTATCCTGCCATGGATCCACTGGAAATGAAAAACCCAATTCATGGGCAAAATTCATTAACATTCCTTCTTCTGTGAAGATCTGTAATCTGATGTGAATCCTTATTTTAGTCATGTTCATTTTTCCCAGAGTTCAAACCACTGTACTTTGCTGGGGAATTTCTTTAAATAGGTCTAATTTCTATATTAACAGTAAGATATTAATGTCTGTTCTAAGTTTTACTAAAGTATGTGTAACCATAATACTCAACTGCCAAATTGTCAGATGTCTTGGCTTCAAGCTGCTGCTGCTAAACACCAGGTCTGTTCAAAGTAAGATTGTGTCCAGTAATTACAAGCTGATGGATGAGCATACTTAACCAGGGGAAACAGAGAGGAAAATGATTATCTAGATTCATGCCAGCTTGGTTTCAGAATAGGTTGTGGGATAGAAACAGCATTGGTTGTGCTGGTAGATGACCTTCTCAGAAACCTTGATGGAGAAGTATACCTTTCATAGTTCTATTAGATCTTTCGGTAATGTTTGATACCACCTATCTTGCTGGATTGACTACAAAGGTTGGGAATTGGAGATACTGTCTTACAGTGGTTCTGCTTCTCCATGAATGGGTGGTTCCAGCCAGTAAACTGGGGAAGCTGAGATCAAGACTATAGCCACTCCAATGCAGGATGTGTAATGGCATGTGGGAAAGACCTTGGGAGACAGGCGAAGAGACACTGCCAAGGGAACGGTCAGATAAGAGACAGCATAGCCTGTAGCTGGATAGTAGGCAGGGCAAGAGGCTCAGAAGAGACCCTCCGTAGTTTCTGCAGCTGTAAAGGAGATGGAGGGAGAATTGTACTTTCAGATTTGCACGATTCTGTCAATGTAGCTTTACAATACAATAGAATTACCTCATCTGGTCATCTTCAAAATTTAAGTACTGATCCAAGGATGCATCCATCCTTGCTCTTCTTGACCTCTCAGTGGTTTTGATACCATCGACCATGGTATCCTTCTGGATCAGCTCTGGGGGTTAGGCATGGATGGCACTGTATTGTGTTAGTTTCCTTCCTCTGGGGCCCGTTCCAGTCAGTTGATCAAGGGGGAGAGGTCCTACCTTCAGCCCCTGCTTTGTGAGGTGCCACAGAGTTCAGTACTCTTTCCACTCCTGCTTAACATCTACATAAAGCTGCTGGGTGAAGTTACCTGATGGCATGGGATGATACCCAGCTTTTTATCCCCACCCTGGGCCAACGAAGTGATTCTATGGAGGTCCTGTCTCAGTATCTGGACAGTGTGTGGGTTTGGATGGGGAACAACAGGCTTCAAGTCAACCCAAGCAAGACTGAATGGCTTTGGGTATTGGGACCCCCTGGTTCCAGGGACTTTCCATCTCTTGTTCTGCATGGAGTTGCACTACTCTGAAAAGAACCTGTGTGCAATTTGGGGATCCTTCTGGACTCATGGCTCCTGTTTGAAGAGCAGGTGGCAGCTGTGGCCAGGAGTGCCTTTGCATAACTCCATGTTGTGCACCAGTCGTGCCCTGCTCACAGTCACTCACACTTTAGTCACCTCTTATATGGATTCCTGCAATGTGCTCTACATGGGGGTGTCTTTGAAGAGTATTAGGAAGCTTCACTTGGTGCAAAATGTGGTTGCACAGGCAATTATGTGCATCTCATGATCAGTGCACATCACATCTCTGCTCCACAAGCTGCATTTGTGGCCAGTTTGTTTCCAGGTCCAATTCAAGGCGCTTTATAAAGCCCTTCATGGCATAGGACTAGGGTATTTGAGGGACCACTTCTCCCCAGTCACACCTACCCACCCCATCAGATCCAGCAGGAGAGGATGCTCCAGATGCCATTGGCTGGGGAATGTCACCTGGCAGGACCTAGGAGGAGAGCATTTTTTGCCATGGCACGCACCCTGTGGAACATTGTCCTCCCAGAGATTAGATGGGCCCTGATATTGCTGGCTGTTCAGAAAACCCTGAAAACATGGTTTTGCCAATGAGCATGGGGACCAGGGAATGAGGCAGAGCCAGCACAGTGGTTCTATTGAGAGTTACTGTTGAATGTGATTACCTTGGCTATGAATTTTACGATTTTTTTTATGATCATTTTTATATGCTTTTGCATTGTTTTTATTGTTAAATTGTCTGGTTGTTTTATTATTGTTTTATCTGTTTCTAAGCTGCCGTGAGTCATATATGTGAGATGGGCAGCTATATAGATTGGAATAATAAATAAATAAATAAATAAATAAATAAATAAATAAAATGTACCAAAAATGTGATGCCTTCTTAGATTCCTCTTAACACAAGACTGGGTTTACCTACTAAACACTTCTTTTTTTATTTGTATTGCAGAATCTCAATCTCTCTCTCTCTCTCTCTCTGACTGGAATCTGAATTTGACAGCTGGGCAGAGGGTCTGGGGAGGGGGTGGGAAGTTAAAAGAGAGAAGCTAAATATTTCCAGATACGTTGGAGACAATTGCCAAATCATCAACTTTACAATCATTAATGAAGTCACTCTCATCATCTAAAACAATTATCTTTCTATTTTTGTTGAGTGACATGCAATTAACTCAGGCTTCTAAACAGAGAGCACTTCCAAACCTGATAAAATATTCATGAAATATCAATATGATGACTTGCAATTCTGGATTTCAGGAAATAACAATTCAGCTGGAACCTTTCTCTCTCTCTCTCCCCACTCCCCTCCTTTGGTACAATAAGCAATAAACATGCTATTTATTGTGTTCATTCTCTTCTTCATCTTTATGTATTTATTTCAATTCCAACCATCCCCAAGTATTTCATTTACTCAATCTAGTTTAAATGCTTCATTTTAATACAGCATTTGCTACATACATAATTCAGAGATAAGTGTCCCTAATTTATCTATAGGTGCAGTTTTACACTGGGTTTTATTATTCTGATGAGTCTAAACGGCGTACCATCAACAATAGAGTCATCTATTTCCATATTTAGAAGCTGCAGGCAAGTACCTTGCTGTGTTCAGAGAAGATTTCCTCCCTTCATTTTGCTTTTGTTTAACGTTATCGGAACATTTTAAGAGCATAAAAATTAGCTCTGTTAGATGAAGCCCGACATTTATTGAGCTTAGCACACTCAAGATGTAAAAGTAATGGTTCTCCTTACTTGTTCTCCCTAGCGTCTTACATCTTCCCACCCTAAATATGGCAATTCCGTCTAATTATAATAGCTGTTAATAGAATGTTGTTACCATTGTTGATACTGCTGTCATTTTTTTTAATGATTGTATATAATGTATGCTTTTTAGTTATCTCTGCAATTTGCCACTTCAAGTGCTCTAAACTCATGATGATCCTACAGTATCATGGTTGCCACCCAAATCCTTCAATTCTGTCACTTTATAGCATCATAGGGTAGGAAAAAACCTTGGAAAACTTCTGGTCCACTTGCCCAGAATAGGAATCTCATACCATTCCAGTTGGCTATCCAACCTTTGCTGGAAAACCTCCAGTAATGGAGCCCCACAACTTCAGGAGGCAGGGTAGTCCCCTGCTTAATATTTCTCAGTGGAAGTATCCAATGGGTCAGACTTTTCTGATCCAGTGCCCTGTCCATTGTTCTCAGCTACTTGTCTTGCTTTCTTGGAAATCTAGGAGGTATAGTTCTGACATATCTGGGAATGAAAAATATGATAAATACTAGGGTACACGTGTTGAGTTCTGACTAAATTTTCATTGCTTTGAATGCATTTATTCTAAGTATGAACAACCTGATTTCATCTTGGATGGAATTTTTATTTAGCTCTCACCTCATGCAGATCTTTTCTTTCATGAATTCATTTAATATCTATCTATCTATCTATCTATCTATCTATCTATCTATCTATCTATCTGTCTGTCTGTCTGTCTGTCTGTCTGTCTGTCTGTCTGTCTGTCTGTCTATCTATCTATCTATCTATCTATCTATCTATCTATCTATCTATCTATCTATCTATCATGAACATCTGAATCTGGGTTCATTACCACGTCATATTAGAGAGGAGTTCTGGTTGATCTAAATTTGCATTATGTGACTTGAAATGTTAGCAATTATCTTTCACACTTTAAGAGCCCTGTGCCCTCCTGATATGTCAGAACTACAATTCCCATGTTAGGAATTCTGGGAGTCAAAAGTTTATTGTAAGTATAGGACATCTGCAGAATGTTTGACCTTTTTAATTAATTCACTTATATATCCATTTTGTCTTGTTTGCAGATTAATTCACGGTTCACACTTTAAAAAAATCATAAAAATTGGCATTTGAACACCTGTTTTAAACAAGTTTTCTGGGAACTTTACTGAATATTGTATACAATTTAGAATATCTATTTCTAAGTGTACTTCCTCTAAAAAAAAATAGCAGCATACCAGTATGTTTCTTTTTTTGAACTGATAATACAACAGATTTTTGTTCTAATGCAATAGAACTAATCGAAATTAGGGTTTGGTTTTTGAAGAGAGATCTAGTCTATGTAACTGTCTGTTTGGGAGGGCAGATTTCTGATCTGGCAAGTTTTTGTTCAGATTCACACTCATTAAATTGACAGGACAAGATCCAGGGATTGATGAACATTGCACACAGTTTCTAAAGTTAACAAGGGCTAAGAAGGAATGAATCAATATGTTTTATCTTTTTTAAAATGATGAAAAAATAGTCGATTTATAGCAACATTGGCTCTTTGAAGAGGGAAGCGCTCCCTGGAATGACCGTGTAATGTGCCACAATCACCTAGTCTGCTCAAAAAGTATTGAGGAAAAACACTCTCAACATTGGTGAAAGTGTGCTGGGTTTTTAATCAATCCTTATTTAAGGTGAGCATTTTCTTAGGCATCCTGTAAAGTTTAGGAATTGAGTATTTCTACTCTTACTATAGTTTTTTTTTCTTTTTTTGTTCAGGTGAAGGAAGAATAGTAGTCACACTTTGTTTCCACGAGTATTTGCCCTACCATAGAATAGCTGCAGTGAAACAACTACATTCATTTCACTAAGATTTATGGGGGAATTTTCAAAGCACCTCTATGGTGGATTTGACATATTAAATTCTTCAAGCATCCTTCTTTAATAATACCATCACAAATAGACTTGCTTTCACTTTGAAATTTGGCAAAAACTGGCTGAAACGGATTAAGCACAGGCAATCCCAGATAAGGAGCAGATTAGGAAAAGTGGAGAGGAGATTAGGGGGGAAAATTTCAGGAGGAAGCAGATAGAGGTTTTGTTAATTCGTGCTTATGTCTGTCTGGCAAATGAGCTTCTTTAAACAGCTATCCTTTCAGAGCTACTGTGAATTATAATAAGGTGCCCTAACATTTATATTTGCCTATGCCACAGGTGGAATCTTTTATTAACATGGCAATAAATGTTTAATCTTGATCCTCTGTAGCCTTTCCAATCAGTCACTTAACCCTTTGCATTCTGAGATGTTATCTGGAAAGGACAGGCTATGTGGTCATAGCATGAACTCAGAATGGAAACTGATGTTAGAAATGTATGTTAGAAATTGTCTCCCAGCCTGCCCATTTGTGATGTCCAGCATAGCCTTGGCTGTGCAACTGAAGAACAAATTCCAATTTGGGTACTAGGAGAAGAACATTTCATAAGAGAAGCTTGTGACCATAGAAATGAAGAATGAGAACATCAACCTTCAAATCCTCAAATCAACCAACACCTGCCTTGTCATGCTTACCAAGTTGCATCATAGTAGTTGCTTAGCAACTCCCAGTCTTAGCAGTATACCTTCACTGAATATCTCCACAGTAGAATTCCTCCACTGAACTTTGATAAGATCAGACTATTCAACATGAGAGAAAAATACTTTTCCCACTTAGTTTTCTGGCCCACATTTTCTAGTCTCCAAAACACCCCTTGTCAATCCACTATCATTCTGGTAATGGGTCTTCTATTCTTCTGTCCAGTCTGAGATTTTACTTCAACCCAGCATCTTTACTGGTGATTTCTTATCTCTACCATATTTGCATATGTCCTTGTATCTCTCTCTCTCTCTCTCTCTCTCTCTCACACACTCTCTCTCTCTCTCTGTCTTCAAGTCAATCTTGACTCCTGGGGACTACATGAACAGATCCATGATATTTTCTGGCAACATTTCAAAGGTGGTTTGCCATTTCCTTCTTCCTAGGGCTGATAGAGTGATTGGCCCAAAAATCACCCAGCTGACTTCTGTGCTGAGGGAAGAGTAGAGCCCAGATCTCCCTGCTCTGAGTCCAGTGCCTTAACAACTACCTCAAACTGACACCCTTTGGGACTCTTATTTTGTCCTCTTTGTTTTAGTGATCATTCTTGGTCAATCTTCAGCATAGGTACTCAGCATAAGGCTTTCTCAGGACATCTGAAAATCTAATTCTAGTTACATTTTTGTGTCCTTCAACTCCCATTCCTCTCAGTTGCTTTTCTGAAACATCTTCCTTTCTTCTCCTTGTGCCAGGTTGATATTTCTTAGCCCATTTTTACTTCTGAGCTCTTCTATTCATTACTCCAGACCTCTTCATCTTTAGCTCACCTATTTCTTCCTTCTTTCCAAATCCTCAGCCTCTATGCAAGTGTTACTTTCTAACACATGGATTGGCTTTTTTTTTTTTCTACTAAGGACTATATTAATCACATATACTGTTTAAGTAAACAATAATTTATCACTATCAGTATTGGTACTGATATTGAATATCAATTGTGGATGGTGTTTATCATCATCATCAAGTTTATTACAGCCTAAGGCCAGATGGATGGTGTTTAAGTAAACAATAAATC
This sequence comes from Python bivittatus, assembly GCF_059951505.1. Classification (NCBI taxonomy): domain Eukaryota; kingdom Metazoa; phylum Chordata; class Lepidosauria; order Squamata; family Pythonidae; genus Python; species Python bivittatus. The sequence goes on from NW_028277097.1 coordinate 18,918,307, forward strand.
GAGCCAGACCAAAGTCAAGATGAAGATACCTATTCCTTCTCTTTCCAGTTTCTTTTTTTTCCCTTTTCCTTATTCTTTTTGACATCTCCTCCTCCTCCTCTTCCACCTCCTCCTCCTCCTCCTCTCCTGTCTCTGATTGTTTATTATCTTACTTAATTTGTATACTATTCTTTCTCCTACAAAAGGTTCCTGAGAAGCATATGCAAGAGAATTTCTCTCTCATATACACACACATACAGACACACAAGATCTTACCAAGTAAAATAGTCAGTGATAAAACAGTCATACAACAGTTAAACAATTTGCCTAAACTAAACCTGATTAATTAACACAGCAACTGTCAAATGCTGGGGGAGCTGTAATCCAGCCCATGCTATAGTGAAGAATCATGCTTTAAGCCCACCTTCCCCAACACGAATGCCCTCCAGGCATGTGAACTTCAATTCCCAGAATTCTTAACAATGGCCTTGATGGCTCATCTCCCTCCCAATACAGCAATCTAGGATAAATTGATCTTTCCGGTGGATCAAATTGAATTGCTTCCTTGCAATTTGGCTTTGGAACTTTAGCCAAGAACATCCTGAGGCTGGAGATTGACTGCTCTTCCTTCAGGGCCTAAGCAAATAGCTTTTTATCACCAGGCAGCGGTTTAATTGCAAGCCTTCTTCATGTGATCTTAATAAAGTTCTTTTTGGGGAGGTTGGGGGAAGATGTTAAACTTTTGGACAGTTGCATTAACTGTAATCCTATCTGAGGTTCTTATGGCCATCCTAGGCACATCTCATTGTTAGCATTACAAAGACACACTTCTGCAGCTGAGAGAGAGTACACTACTTTTGTAACCTTCTTGCACAATTTAGGATCTCAATCACTCTCTCAGGGTGACAGACCCATCCATCTTCTGTCACTGAATTGCTGTCCCATTTTCCCCTCCATGGTGATATCACACAACAAGAAGATCTGTGCAGCCATAAAGAGTCACCATGGAATTTGGAATTCAGAATTTCCAAGGTTTTACATCATCTAGGAGCCTCCATAAAGGGAAAACATCTGTAGCTGCTAATATAACAGAAAAGCAGAAGAGAGGCAGTACCCTTCTCCTCTCCCTCTCGAGAGAGAGAGAGAAAGAGAGAAATGAATTAAATCTGTACAAATGTTTATTTAATAAAACTTGAATTGTTTCTGGGTAAACGATTCCTTCCTCTGGGGCACCTATAGAAAAATAATTGATAAGACTCTTAACATAAAGAAAGCTTCAAATTAAATAATCTATTATTAGACAAACAACATTTCTAAGTACTTCAGAGAATTAGTTTCTGTTTCTGCTTTCCACCACCCAAACATCATTGCTGCAGATTATCAGTTCAGTACATAATGAGTAACAAATATCTAGCCCAAGGGGACATGAGAATCAAAACTTAGTCTCATCAAGATGAGTTCAGGAAAAAATGAATTTATATCAATGCAGTGACAATAACCATTTCATTGATTGCTACCTTGTAGTAGTGCAATGATGTTATGAGCTCTGCAGAAGGTCACACGTGATAGGCAGGTCAAAGACGAGGATCAGAATTTAGACAATCAACTGGAGCAGGAAGTGGCAATCCACCCAAGTATTGTGTCTATAAAACCAAAAGGACATCCACAACTAGGACAATGACAACATGGCACTGGGAGATGAGCCTTCCCGCCACCAACATATTCTCTGAGATGTGAGAGTATCTAGGGAGGTTCTGTGGAAAGTTTGAGTAGCACTGGTGTTTACAGTGTGGCTGGATTAAAGCTGAAATGATGTCTGCTGCTAATGTAACCAAAGGCAAAAGGATTCTGCAAAGAATCAAAGCATCTTTGATCATGCAAAGATAGGTGTATAATGTCGGTTCGTGAAATGTCAGAATCACGAACCAGGATAAACTTGAGATTGTCAAAGCAGAAATGTTGAGACTGAACACTGACAGTCTGGGAATCAGCAAGCCGAAATGTACTAGAATGGGTGACCATCAGAACTTTTATTGTTGGTAAGAAAAGCATAGAAGAAGTTGAGTAGCCATCATTAAGAACAAAGGGGTGTTAAATTTGGTGCTTAGATACAGCCTCTCCAAAAACAGAATGATCTCAGTTCAAATCCAAGGCAGGCCAATCAAAATTACAATTATCTAAGACTATGTTCCAACTACCAATACAGAGGAAGCAGAAGTTGAATGATTCTATGGCAACCTGCAATGCACTGTCAACACAACATCCAAAAACAAAACAAAACAAATTAATTATACTAATATTGGAAATAATATAATACTGGGAATAATGGGAAAATTTGGCCTTAGTACATGCATGAAGCAGGAGACAAACTAATGGAGTTCTGCCAAGAAAATGTAACCTAAAAAATGACTCTACGAAACGACATCAATACACAGACACCCTGAAATTAAATTTGCTTACTCCACAAGCAAAGAATGGAGAAACTCTATCCTGTCGGCAAAAATAAGACCCAGTGTTAACTGAGGCTCAGATCAGAACTCTTTCTTAAAGAAATTACAACTTAAACTAAAGAAAAATAAAAGCATCAGACCGACAAGATATGACCTAAGCAATATTCCCTATGATTTGTGGTGAAGGTAACCCATAGATTTCATGGATTACATTTGAAAGAATAAGTGTCTGAAAAACTTTGGATTGAAATTTGTCACATCATCAAAGGTGATGTGAAGGTAAATAACTGAAGTAAGCTAGAAAGGAGAAAACAAGAAGCAAAGGAGACAAACTGACTCAATCAAAAGCTGAGTTTCAAGGAAGAGGAAGAAGAGATCAAGAGTGATGACTAAGCAAGCAATGCCAAGAAGCTGAAGAGAGCAATCAGATGAGAATATCAAGAGATTTAAGAAAACTACAGAAATCAGGGGAAGTTTGAGGTAAAGATGGGCATAATAAAAGACGAAGAAGGCAAAGATCTTCTGGAGAAAGAAGATATAAAGAAACAATTGCATGTATCAACAGAAGAACCACACAAATAAAAGTCCCAAAATGGATGACACGTATGAAGATTTGATCACTAAACTGCACTGGACCCAGGCATTGTGGAAGGTGAAATATGGCTAGCAAAGTTGCAGGAGTAGATACAATACCAGCAGAATTGTTACAACCTTACAAGATGATGCAGTTAAAACACTGCTTTGGGTTTGCAAGCAGGACTGGAAAACACAGCAGTGACCAAGGGACTGGAAAATAAAATAAAATAAAATAAAATAAAATAAAATAAAATAAAATAAAATAAAATAAAATAAAATAAAAAAATACCGAGATCAAGATGGGGCAATGCTAAATGATGTTTAAATTATTAAACAGTGCTACTTCTCTCATATGCTAGTATTTATTTATTTAATTTGTATGCCGCCCATCTCCCCCAGATAATGCTTGAAATTTTGCAGTCCAAGATGAATTAGTAGAGGCAGGAACACCCACATTCGTATTGCTAACATCATATGGAAAACAGAACAGGCAATGGAATTCCAAAAATATATCTGTTCTGGCTTCACTGATTATACTAAGACTTTTGATTATAGGCCACAACAAACTGTACCTATGACAAATCTAGAGAAAACATTAAACTGCAGAGATGGCATATTGAAAATATAACACATCCAGGAGCTTCCAAGAATTAAAAGAAGCCATTTCTAATAGAGAACCCAAGTAAAATGGTGTCTGTTGGGTCACAAACTGCTGGAAATCACTGAGTAATTGAAAAACAACAAGTAATATAACAAAAATAGCTGAAGTCCAGCCCAAGGTAGAATTTACATTTAGAGGATCAGATGTAAAGAACCAATCAAAATATCAAAATCCATATGAGCATGTTGTATGAGGACCATGAAAGAAAGAGGCTGAAGGAACCTGCCATCAGACAGAACCTGTGCAATCCAAGATTAAGCTAGCATTCATGTACATGTCTGTATGAGCCCAACTCTGAAGGAATCTATTACTGGCAACCCTGCCCCATTCTATTTCCTTAGTCTTGACAGTGAAGTTCACTGTTTTGGGCTCAGAGGCTACAGAGTTGTTTGAGCAACAGTGACTGGAGCTGCAAGATTTAAAGATGGAGAAAGGATTGGACCTTTCCCAGCCTTCATAATAATATTTGTCTTGTCTTCTCAATAGGTTCCATAGCTCAGTGCATTCATCCTCCAACACCTTTTCCTTCAAAGAGATATCCAGAGTAATTCTGGTTTAAGGGCAGAAAGGAAACAGTGCTTATGTGACCATTCCTGCTCATTGCTCATCGGTTGTGCAATGCTTTGAATTTGAATGTCAAAAGGTGCTTCCGAGCATCCAGGGTTGCTCATGAAGCATTTGTCTGCAACTCCTTAAAGCAGCTGGGTCATTTCTCAGGATCATGGGAAAAGATCCAGTGGGTGTAAGGAGCTGCCAGCAGGTGCCCCCATGTGCTCTGAAGCACCATTTTGCGTTTGAATGCAAAGGGCTGCACGGCACTATTAATTAAAGCCACACAGAACATTTACTGAAAGCCAGTGTATCATTGGAAATACAATATGTTATAGATTGTTGCAAGCAAATGAGGAACCATAAAGAATGAAGTTGAGTGTTTCATTTTCCAGCTGCCAAAGTTTTAAATAAGCATTTTCCTTTCCTGCATAAAAAGAACCTTTGACGCGGCAAGCAAGCATGTTTGCCAGGTTGCAAACACCTATTAACCCAATAAAACTTCTTTTTTACTTCTGAAAAAAATGCACATAGGACTGGGCTGCAGAGGAAAGAGACTGAAATTATGCAGAGGGTTGCATCCAGACTTAGTCATATTTAGTGCAGACCATCCCTTATCAGCTTAGTGTCCTCCTAAAGCCTTGGAATTACAAATCTTAGAAGAAGTCTTGCAGAATACCCATTAAGGTGGGGTTTAGAAAGTCAAGATGGTGGCCATGACTGTGCAACTGGAGCCCCACCCCTTTAAAAAAAATGTAGAAAGTGCAACGCATGTAAAAATGGGGAGGGGCTTTGACTGTGCAGCCATGCCTACTATATTAACCTTTTGCAAACACCCCAGGAGCCATGTCAGTTGGTCCCACCTCATTTGTTCCTGTGTCTGGCAGTCCTGCCCAGTTTGACTTTTCCCAGGCTAAGCAGCAAACCCTGAATTGTGTATTCATTACAATGTTCCCTTTGGAAGCACTCAGCTCTTGGAACAGAGAAAACAGTGGAGACGGGCTTTTTGAAAGGGATGACAATAAAGATGCTACTACAGTACAGACATCCACATTTTCATCTTGGCTTCATTACATTGCAAGGAGGACTCTTCTTCAGATGCAAGGTTTATTATGGTATACTCTCAGCCCTTTGAGACCAGGTCAGAAAACAGGGATCACAAGGATTCCAGGAATGTGACCTAATTGTTATGGGGTATAACAGAATCTTGAAAGCATATCAGACTCTCTTTCTGCCCCATCTTATACCAAACAAAATCAAGGTGAGGTTACTTTGCATTTCTTTCTCATGCTTTCTACTTTCCCAGGACTGAGGTATGGTTTCTCCTCCCTTAACAGTTTCCCCATTCCAAGGTTATCTCTCCATTCTTTTATATAGAGAGTGTATTTTGATCTTTCAGAAATGCAGATGAACTGATTTTGGCTTTACTTATAAGTGTTTGAACAGACGCCCTCATTGGTTTTTCTCTTTGGTTCCCCTCAACAATGGCCATGCACTTCATAAGCCACCAATTCTTGGACAACCACGAATGAACCTTTCTTTGTCATTTAGCCCATAAAGCAAACATATTAGAAGCACTGGGATTTTGAAACGGAGATGAAGAAAGGTTGATAGTTCTCACATCATCTGTCTTTTACTCAAGTCATTGAGCAATTAGTAGTTTAATACATAGGCTTCCATTATAATTAACACTTTCTAATATATAATCAGCTCCCCTTTTGAGATATGCAAAGAACTACAATATGCATCAGAACAAGTTGTATGGACCCGCTCCAAATGCAACAGCTCTCTGCTATTCATTAAAGCAGCCCGTCTTTTTCAGTTTTCTGTACAAACCGGAATCAAAAGTTGAGGCTATTTAAGAAGAATCACACTAACTTTAATCAGTGGATTCTTTAAAGCAGCTGCGTTTTCTCCCAAACTTAGCCAGAAGCCTGAAAAAAGATGGGGTCTCTAGAAAACAGGCTATAGCTGGACAAAGAGAAATTTAATGGTCCACACATAAAGGATGGGAAATGGCAACGTTTGGATGTTTAGTTACTTTGGACAAATTTATGTATTTTTAACTTCAAAGCAGTTGCTGCTGTTTTTGGTTTTTCTAGCTGAAGCAATGCTATGGCCAATATAATTTCTGTCTATGCTGAAAATAGTTGAAACTGTGTTCCAAATAATCTGGAACAGAATCTAGATTCTGTTAATAGAAGTAATAGGGATGCCGGATCCTGTATGAACGATGTGAACTGAACACTTCTGTTCATTTGCACATGGGAATCAGTCTGCTGTTGTTATTATTATGTAAATTTATTTTAATGCTACTCTTTGGAGAAAAGTTATGGTAGACACCCAAAAGTTAGTTCTTGAGAGTCGTTGAGAGTTGGTGACATGCAAGTTTAATATATTATTATTATTATTATTATTATTATTATTATTATTATTATTATTTCCCAAACCCTGAACATCCTTTTCTGTTATCCCAACTACAATTTCAGCAGATGTTGACCTCCCACTTTGGAATAAAAGCTAGAAAATTGTCTTCATCTTCTAGCCAATATGATCCGGAATTTCATTTGAAATTCACTGCACTTTCTATGGAAAAGTCCCAACACTCCTGATTGTACAGTGACAAAAGGGCAAAGCAATTTGAGGCTTTTTTTTTTTTTTTTTTTGATTTCACTAAATTATTAGTCTATGATTGCCATTGCCATGACATTCCACTGAAACAGAAGAGGTGGATATTGGTGTCCATCAAATCTTTCTGCTGGATCCCAGAGAGGCTGGGCATTGTTATAAATTCTTAGTATCACGTTTAAAAGGGAACAGTGACTAATGACCCCAGAGGTACCCTTCTATATGTCCATAGGGCACATCCATCACTGGGGATTAACATTGTTGAGCATTTGGTGCTGACAGATGGCTGAGAGCAAACATTTATCTAGCTATAAAGCGTGATAGCTTTAAAACAAGAAAAGACAGAAGTTTGGGAACAGCACTCCAAAGCACAGCTTGTGTCTGGCTTTAACAGCTTCTATATATTTCATTTTCCAGCTTGGGGAGAAAGAATGGCTAGTTGAAACTGGAGGGGGGCATCGAGTTGGAAGGGGGAGGCGAGGGGAGGGCTGTGTGGAGGTTGTCTGGCATTTTTTCCCCCTTCAGGAATAATACAAGCAAGGAAGAAGTGGTCTTCACCCAACCTGGTTCCTGAATTAATCCATTTTCTGCTTTTGCACAGCCCATTTTCTGGGTTTGCACTGTCAAATAAGCTAGGTTTGTGCAATATGCTAAGCTAGGTAAAACTGAACAAGTTAGCAGGTTGTGTAAATGGGGCTGCTGAGTTTTGTATCGACCAGCTTAAGGGTGTAGTGCAAACCCAGCCATCCATTCTGTTCCTCTGCTGCAGACGTTCACAGCCCAGGTTTCCAGATCTCCGCATGGCCTCAAAAGCCTTAAGTAAGTTCCCAGAGACCTCCAATGATTGTTACTAAATTGCAATTTTTAATAAGGTGTAATAAGGTGAAAAAAATGAATATGTGACTGGAGAGTAATAATGCTAGTTATATTTAATTGTAGCTAAATGTCAATGTGAACCAATGCGCTTTGAGCATTTAGCAATTAAAATATGGAAATCTAGAATAAAAAGTTCAGTGGCTTTCATCAAAGGTAGTCAGGAAAACAGCTTTCTTGCACGTGGGTCTGCAAAAGCTTTTGGTGTCAATAGAGTTTTTGCTCTCCTCCCTCTGGGGGAGATGGGTGGCATACAAATCTAATAAATAAATAAATAAATCATTATCACTGCCATCATCATCACTGTCTTCAGCATCAACGTCGTCATCATGACATTAAAAATAATTAGGTTTCGAGAGAGGCAGTTTCAGGAAACTCAGATAAGTACTAGCTAGAACCCCATGGGCAGAAATCTTTAGTTCAATAGGAATGCAGGAAAGTTGAGAACTTCTCAAAAATGAGATACTGAATATACAACTGCAAAGCATACCAAAGGGAAAAAAATGAAAGGCCGTTTAGGAAACTCTTGGGGTTGCATAGGGACCTTTCAGCTGAGCTATGAGTTAAAAGGGGCATATATAGGAAATGAAAAGTGGGTGTCATTGCCAAGGAAATATACCAGCAAACAGGTTTGCCAGGGAAGCTAAGAGGGGGGCTTTCTTAGCTATGTCAGTAGTAGAAGGAAGGAAAAAGAAGGGGTAGACCTTCTTGGGGAAGATGGTAGGAAAGTAACAGGCGATGGGGAGAGACTCCTCCTTTGGTTTGGTCTTCTTCTCAAAGGAGACCTATGGTCAATTGTAGCTAAGCAGAAAGATTAATACAAGGGAATGGCAACCCAAGACAAGTAAAGAAATAATAATAATAATAATTTAAAAAATTAATTCAAATTAACACCTGCCTACCTTTACCAAATTTTAGTCTCCAAGGCCAGATCACTTACATCTGAAGGTTTTGAAGGAACCTGCAGATGTCAACTCTGAGCGTTTTTCTGTGCTCTTTGAGAAATCATGGAAGATCGGTGTAGTGAAAGAAGATTGGAAAAGGAAAAATTGTCTCTGTCCTCAAATTACCTGGGCCCGTGTGTTGTATGAACTCAGTCCATATAGGGGGCATTTTCTTTTTATACGTAAATGATAAAAGATGTATACCATCTGAAGAGAAGCCAGAATAACTTACAAGGTGTGAGAGAAGTACAACTGTTTACTTGTTTGAGCATTCTTTAGCGCTGGCCTTTTTAGGTCTTGGAATACAAATTGATTTTTTCTGGTCCCTTGGCCAGTAGCAGACTTTCCATAGCTGCCTACAAACCATAAATAGCACTGGCCACACATTTTCCCTTAAGATTTTAAACAATTCTGCTGATATTTCAACTCATGCAGTTTTGTGGTTAGCACTATTTTTTAGAGACCATTCAACCTCACTTTCTAGACTGTCTGGATTTGGTTCAGCAGTCAAACCTTGTTATGTAACACCAACTTTAGGATTTCTTTTGTACAGCTGCATTCATTCTTACCTTCTCTTCATCTGTTTTCTCCAGTGGATCTTTGTATCTGTCTTCAATTATCTGCATCATTGCATAAAAGCTTTTCTTGATTTCTACATTGTTCTCCAGTCTCTTGTCCATGCAGGTTTTGATTCTCTCAAGAAAGTCTCCAAATCCATATTTTAAAGATTTTTTTTTTCTTTAGTGTCACTGTCATATGTTATCACTAGACAAACCATTGTTCTAATTTTTCTGATCTTTTCTAACATTGAAATGTCCTTATGCTTCACAATTTTGTCTAAGGCTGACATTGCCTTCCTTCCTAGGATTAATCTGCTCCCTGATCCTTGAGCACAGTTTATTATTATCTACCCAGGTTGCTCTTGTTCTTTTTCTCTATTTTCTTTAATGTTAACCCAGATTTTTCACTTTCTTTCTTTCAACTTTTAAACGGAGTCTTTGGAAGTCTTTACTTTCAGCTAACGTCACTGTCTTCCATCATACAATTCTTACCATACTGCTTAGAGGTGGCAATTTGTTTGGCTGTATGCAATATGTCTGCATTTTTGTAACATATTGCATACAGCATAACACACTAAAAATCACCAGACAGGCCACGTTATATTTAGCAGAAGTGTAATCGGAGGGGCTGTCTTAGAAGAAAGAATCTTCTTTGCATCATTTGCTAGGCCATATGGGAACAAAATTTTAGAAGGAGGGCCTTGGAAAAAGTAATGAATAGATTGCTTTCCATTGTGGATTTTATACTGAATTTCACCCAGCAATAGAAAGGATGATCAAGCAACAATGGAAGTATTCATCTTTTGGAAGGAATGGAGTACACCTTATGTTCCATTCAGAGCAGTTACCTGGCAATTTTTCTGGGCTTTAATATGAATTGAGAGACAAGAAAAAGGAGGAGGAGGAGGGGACAGCAAATGGAAACAGTTCCAAGATTTTCAGCAACCATATGACTTATCTCAAAATGAATAAAGAAACATGCAAATTAGATGGCAAAGCAGCTGGTGGGTTTTGAGCAATGTAACTCAACTTGAGATTAGATCAACTGAGAAACACTTGGAGTTGGGATCATGGAAAGAACAGTTTTGAATGGGACTTTTAGGCAGCTTGTTAATCCAAAAAATATCGCCCTCTTCCTTTGGAAACCATGCCAGGTCCCTGAACCCTTGAAAAAGGGAATGCCAGGAACAGAATTAAACGATCAGCCAGTTTCTATCAGTGGCTAATGGGTGTATCGGGAATGAATGGACTTGAGGAGAAGTGTAAGGAAGCGTCCAATTTTGGTAACAGACTGCTGAGTAGAACACAAAGTAACACCAAGGATTTATTTAAGTCAGACCTTCAAGGAAAATGATTGTTCAGAATTTGGACATCCACACCAAGCAAAAGTCAAGCTAAGAATGCATAGAGTACATCAATCTCTCTTATTTTTCCTCTCTCTTCCTCTCTTCTTTTATTACCTCCATTTAGTAGGGAACCACTCTGGCCCACAGTTAACATTAAAAAAAAAAAAAAAGTTTGAAAAATGACATCCAGTTGCCAAATTAACCTATTACATGGCATTTCCTTACTGAGTTCACCTGATGGATATAGTTTTTAATGTAAATTCCCCAATATCTTTTTTTTTCAATGGAAAATTTCTCTGAGCCTGCTCTTTCTTATGGAAATTGCTCACGTGCAAGCCTTTTAAAGGGTTTTATTTTCACACTCTTTTCATAAACAAAGTTTTTAATCTCCTGACATAACCTTCACAAACAAATATTTGTTGTGGACTGATTTTTTTTTAAGTTGGAGAAAGAGGGATGGAAGTTGACCCATTTAATGCTACAGTCTAAACTATGAATGACTCCATTCTGGTGAAATTTGCACAGCCACTCCTAGAAAAATCTATGACAAATTTCTTTTATGTTCTTTCGGTCATCACTTCAGCCCGAAATCATGGTTTTAGGAAGTAGAAATTAGTGTTAAGTACATTCACTAGCTAAAGATACATTTACAACAGCCTCATGTAATAACAATACAGATAAACATTATTCATTTCAAAGTGGCAAGAGGATGCAAGAAGAAGGGTGAATAGACTTATTTTATCTTGTATTAAACATTCTTACTATCTATTAATCTATTAAGGTTTATTATTATCCATTATTCACTTAAAGTTTCTTTACTGGAATCGGTTAACGCTGAGGCCACAACTTTCAAGCAAAAAGGATTATGCAAATTGCAGAATATGTAAAAGAGTTATGCCAATAATAAGATTTTCCAGTAATAACTTCTACCTGCTTTCCCAGAGTAATCTTTTTCTGGTTTCCTTTCGTAAAAGGGGCCACAAAGCAAGAGTCAGAGAAAGTAGAAACACCTCCTTGCATTATAAAACAGAGAGAACACCTTGATTTCTGATCTTCCCAATCCTCACATCATGAAAGACAGATTTTTGAACTGGAACTGGAACAGAATCCCAATACCACACACCTCTCTTTGGAACTAAAAAAAAAGTTTATGCAAAATATTTTGAATGCAAAAAGGGTTTTTGCTCAAAACATCTCATTTTGAGCACGATGTGGAGACATTTTAAGTTCAGAATCCTTCCTGGAATGCCCAAGAGAGCAATGGAACACTTCCCATAGCCATGGAACACTTCCTTTTAATTACAAAATGGGGGGTTTCCAGGATCAAAGTGTTTATGTTAATATTTTCAAATGATGCATTGCATAAAAACATTTTTTAAAAAAACAAAAGCAGATCTGTCTGATGTTTTGCTTTTATAATGTATTTTTAATTACTGCTTTCACAGTTTTTAGACATTTTTCTCTGGCACTTTTACTGCACGGTGAGACAGGTGTGGAACAGTATTTCCTAATAAAAATAAAATGAAGTAAAATAAAATAAAATAAAATAAAATAAAATAAAATAAAATAAGACTTGCAACCATCTTTTTCAACCAGGCATCTCTCACGCGTTGTATATTGCCTTTCTCCTATGAAAACTAACATGGTTTATCAAAGCAATACTAAAAGTGCTATGAGTTTTTTTTAAGCAAAATCCATCCAGTAATAACACCCCATTCATTACTGATGCTAACAATTAGAAAGAGAGCCAAGATACATGGTTAAGCTTTGGAGGAAAATTTAAAACATGGCAGGATTGGAAGCTGTTGTACTGTGAAGAAGCTACTCCATAGGAAATGATCTATCTTTATATTTCACAGGATGACAGTCTGCACTTTATTTCATAACCAGTAATTCTGGCTACAGTAGCTATAAAGCACAGCATTCATCACCAAAATTTATTGTGAAATAATAAAGTTTTCTGATAGTTTGCATAGAAAAACAGAATCCCATAAAAGCAGTTAAAGGGTGAGTCTGTTATTGCAAAATGTGATGGCCTTTTACTGAAGCAACTTGGAATATTCAGACGACTTACGCAAGTGTGAGATCAACCCAACATTTCTCTGATGGTTGTCACCTTTAGGACCCGGGTTTCATCTAGACAGGTAAACCAAATTAATGATGTCCTGAAATCTTTCTCAGCTCAGAAATTGCATACCAATTGCAAATCAAATAAAAGGAGGATCTGTAAAAAAAAAAAAAGTCCATATCTCCCTAAAACATACTCTATCTATCTATCTATCTATCTATCTATCTATCTATCTATCTATCTATCTGTCTGTCTATCCATCCTACTGCCTGTTAGGGATGTGCAAATCAGCCCAGCTCTGATCTGCACCCTTGATTTGAATGAGAAAATTGTGATTACAGTCAATGCAGAAAGTTGATCCAATTTAATTTAGACATCCAATCAAATTACCAGTTCATAGAATCATATGTCATTGAGGCCACCAAGTTCAACTTCTTGCTCAGTGCAAGAATCCACATGGTCTCTGGAACATCAGACCACCAACATTAGTTTAGACGTAACCCTTTTGGCTTTTCGGAAACCCATTAAGACCTGGCTATTTTCCCAGACTGTGGAGTCAGGAATTTAGTTGAGCCTAGTTGGTGATGTTTTCCTTGGTTGGCTTGGTCTGGTTGTCCCTGTTTGGGGTCCATGTTTTGATTTCATTGTATGGTTTTCAAATGTTGTTAGCTGCCCAGAGTGGCGTTTGCGAGATAGGTGGCCATATTAATTGAGTCAATAAATAAATACAGTTTCCAAATGGCTGTGGGTGTTTCAACCACCCAGATCTGGGGATATTCCAACATTGGCCTTGGATAGGGTTGCACTTCCCCATTCAAGGATGGTGCATAGTTTGGGGGTCTTCCTGGATTCACAGCTCCTGCTCAACGAGCAGGTGGCAACTATGGCTAGGAAGGCTTTTGCCCAGCTTCATCTGGTGCAACAGTTACACCCTTTCCTAGAGTGGGTTCACCTCACAGCTTGACTACTGCAATGCGCTCTATGTGGGGCTGCCCTTGAAGACTACCCAGAAGCTTCAGCTGGTCCAGAATGCAGCAGTACAGGCAGTGATGGGCATGCCTCAGTATGCTCATGTAACATCTCTGCTTCAAGAGCTGCACTGGTTGCCAGTTTGCTTCTGGGTATGATTCAAGGTGCAGGTTGCTAATTATAAAGCCCTACATGGTATAGGGCCTGGTTACTTGAGGGACTGCTTGTCTCCCATAGTATCTGCCCAACCAGTTCGATCAGGCAGGGTTGGCATGCTCTGGGTTCCGTTGATTAAACAATGCCACCTATCAGGACCCTGGAAACATACCTTCTCTGTAGCAACACCTGCCTTCTGGAATGAGGTCCCTCCTGGGATTCTAATGGACCCCAGCCTACTGGTATTTCAAAGGGCCCTGAAAATGTGGCTCCAGGCCTTTGGAAAGGATAACTGACAACCCTTACTTCCTTTCTATTCCCTTTTGGGTTTATTTTCTTTGCCATCATTCTTCCTTTGTCTTGTGCTGTTTTCGTGTTTGTTATATTCTCTGTTTTTTTTTTAACATTTTAACAATTGTAAACTGCCCACAGTCACTGAGAATCAGGCAGCATATAAATTTAATAAATTTAATAATAATAACAATCCCAAAACATCTGGAGCACCATTTGAGGACCATTGGTATTGACAGAATCACCATCAGTCAATTGCAAAAGGCATCTTTACTTGGACCAGCTTCCATCCTGCTACAATACCTTTTTGTTGTTGTTGTTCAGTCGTTAAGTCATGTCTGACTCTTCGTTACCCCATGAACCATATCACACCAGGCCTTCCTGTCCTTCACTGCCTCCCTGAGTTGGCTCAGTTTCATGCTCATTGCTTCAGTGATGCTATCTAACCATCTCATCCTCTGCCATCCTCTTCTCCTTTTGCCTTCCATCTTTCCCAGAATCAGGGTCCTTTCCAAGGAGTCCTCTCTTCGTATTAGGTGACCAAAGTATCTGAGCTTGAGCTTCATTATCAATCCTTCCAATGAGCAGTCAGGATTGATTTCCTTTAAGATTGACTGGTTTGACCTCCTAGCAGTCCAGGGGACTCTTAAGAGTCTTCTCCAGCACCACAGTTCAAAGGCATCAGTTCTTCAGTGCTCAGGCTTCCTTATGGTCCAGCTCTTACAGCCATACATTGCCACTGGAAAAACCATAGCTTTGACTATGCGGATCTTTGTCGGCAAGGTGACGTCTCTGCTTTTTAATATGCTCTCTAGGTTTGCCATAGCTTTCCTCCCAAGGAGCAAGCGTCTTTTAACTTCACGGCTGCAGTCTCCATCTGCGGTGATCTTGGAGCCCAAATAAATGAAGTCTGTTACTGCTTCCATTTCTACCCCTTCTATTTGCCAGGAATTGATGGGTCCAGTTGCCATGATCTTAGTTTTTTTAATGTTGAGTTTCAAGCCAGCTTTTGCACTCTCCTCTTTCACCCTCATCAAGAGGCTCTTTAGTTCTTCTTCACTTTCTGCCATTAGGGTGGTATCATCTGCATATCTGAGGTTGTTGATGACAATACCTTTAACACCATCAAAAAACATCTGCTTTGGGAAGGACTCAATAGGTGGATAAAAATGCCAAAAAAAGATAAAAATACCAAATCCAGTCTAAACATCTGGCTGAACAACAACAACAATAATAATAATAGATTTTATAAAACCACTCCTGTGCATGTACAGAATGGTTCCAACTGATCTGAAGTAATTTCATTTAGTCTGACTTTCCGATTCAATAAGTTATTTTGATTTGGAGTTTCAACTGAACTGTCTTCAAATCAAATCTCTGAAAGAAAGCTTTGCACAGCTCTATTATTTATCAATCCATCCTGCCATCTCCTCGCCTTACATTACTCAGGGTAACTAACAACAATAAAATAGATACAAGACAGCCTACTGAGAAAATAACAATTACAGAGCAAATTATATCATAAGAACAGGCAGGTACAGTAATTAAATAAAACATCAGATAAAATTTATACTTCCTACGGAGAGGAAGAAAAATACCTTTCTAAATGGTAGGTCTTAACCAACTTAACTAGCCATGAGAGAAGTCCTCAGATTGGAAATTCAGCTGCAGTTGAGTTCTTTCTTTTTAATTTCTCCATCAATCAGGGCTTCACCATATAGTTTTTCCGTAATGACCTTTCCATTAGATCACATGCTGAAGGCAGGGTGGTGTGGAAGAAGGTAATTTCTAAGCATTCTTTTCTTCCCTAAGTCAATATTTCATCATATCAGAATCCTTCACATTTAAATGCATTTTTGATGTTGTTATTTATTTCCAGCAAATTCAGCAATAGTTCAGTCTTTCTATTTTGGATTATTCACATGCTGCGAGGTAAGCCAACCTTCATAACAAACACTTCATTCTCTTGGCCGATCATGTCTACGATCTGAGGATCACTTTACCAGCTTTCAGGTCAAGGCTAAAATTCAGGAATTCATTCTGCAATTCCTCAAGGACTATTGACGTCCAGCTGCCAGTCAGAATTTGTACATTTAGGAAAGAGAGGAGAACATGGTGAACATCCTTATGCTAATAATCCAGTCATACAGATGTTCTGATAAGAGAGTTGGACTCTAGATACAATGAAAGCAAGAGGATGTTGTTCTTGAAGGTACTTCTTAAACATGAAGGAAATTCCTGACTGAGAAGGACTTTGAACTTGATGGTCTAAATGAACCCTTTGTGCTACATGATTCTTTGATTTGATTAATATATAAATGAGAAGTGTGGTCCAAACTGCAAAACATGAGGATGGGAATATAACAAATGGCCTGCAATCACTCATGGTGGATCCATGACAAGAGAGATTAAAAGATCAGTACCTTGATCTGTAAACTATTTCATAATTATTTGTATATCTCTTTGAGCAGGCTTTGTAGGGTTCAAAGGTTTCACATGAAATTGGGAAAACTACATTCTTTTAGTTAGTTTGTTTTTAGATTTGTGTATGCTATTTTTTAAACAAATCTTTCTAACCTGTTTCATAGAACTACTAAACCATGGTTTTTCCCCCTAAGTATGCCCAGAATTCGTCTGAGAAAAACAAAAAAGTACATACCAGCCATAACTGAAACACTAAGCCAGCTGGGTGACTTTGGGCCAGTCGCTCTCTCTCAGCCCAACCCACCTCACAGATCTGTTGTTGTGGGGAAAATAGGAGGCAGGAGTATTATGAATGTTCACCACTTTGAGTTATATATATCTAAAGGCAGGATAAAAATCAAATAACGATAATGTTTCCACCTCCTGAATTTGCATGAAGACCAGAATACCCATGTCAGCCGATGCCTACATTCTTCCATAGTCCAGGATAAAGTTCACAATTCCCTTTCTCCCCCAAAAATGCAACTCAAAAATATATTTTAGCAAAAAAACAAAAAAGGTACTCTATCTGGCAAACAGCACCCATGTTTGGAAAATGTGCGACTTAAGAAAAGCATGCACTAAAATGCATGCAGTGGGAAAGCCAGACATGAAAATACGTGGGAACTTTCAACAGAATTATGTGGGGTTTTCTGCATTTTTAGTTTTTATTTATTTAGAAATTCATTGAACCAATTGAGTCACTCGTCCCTAATTGTGTTGTTCACTAAATATAACATATGAACTAATAAATAATATGGTAGCAATATAATACATACTTGCAAACTGGTTCAGGCTTCTACTATCCAATCATTTATCTCTCTCTGTCTCTCTCTCTCTCGTTTGCCTTCAGTTTCCCACTCATTTGTTTATCTTTCATGACATAAAGAATATACAGAAATAGAAGGAAGGAAGGAAGGAAGGAAGGAAGGAAGGAAGGAAGGAAGGAAGGAAGGAAGGAAGGAAGGAAGGAAGGAAGGAAGTAAGGAAGGAAGGAAGGAAAGAAGGAAGGAAGGAAAGAAGGAAAGAAGGAAAGAAGGAAAGAAGGAAAGAAGGATCATATCCAGACAATATGCTGCACAATTACTGAGAGCAAATGGCATTAACTATGGCTAGACTATTTCTGAAGACCCTTTTTACATGAATTATCTCTTCCTTTCAGATAAGCCTTCTGAATTCTCACTGTAATGTCCCTTTTTAATGGTAAGGAGAATATTTGTGAATACCTAATAAAAGAGG
Organism: Python bivittatus; assembly: GCF_059951505.1. NCBI lineage: Eukaryota > Metazoa > Chordata > Lepidosauria > Squamata > Pythonidae > Python > Python bivittatus. Next base: position 18,936,059 of record NW_028277097.1, read on the forward strand.
TTTGCTGCTGTAGTTCCTCAGCCTTCTTTGTGTCGTATTCCCTCCCTTTCCAATATCACTTCCACTACAGCTACTCCAAGGTTAAGGGTTAATTAGTAACTTTCCTTTGGGGCACTTAGCCCGTCCCTCTTGGCTCAGAAATACAATTGCTTGTCAACACTGATCACTCATGCCTGAAGTGCTTAAAGGAAGAAAAAGCTACTGGTGCACCAGAGATGCAGACCATCAAAATATCATCATTAATCACAGGCCTCAAGCTTTTTAATATATACTTTATGTCAAGTCAGTACGCCCTCAGCACACACCTGGACTGTTCATACTGCTCATTCTCCATTCACATTTACTTGAACCCATCTGCTCTTCAGATAAGATTATAAAAGTTATCCATCTGGATCAGACTAGTGTCTACCTTGTCCAGCATGTTTTTCCAATAGCAGGAGGTGGATGTTTCTTGGAAGCTCATGGATATGTTAGGGCCTTGATGCTGCTGGTTATCTGCTCCATCAGGTAGTTGTCTGTCAACTCCTGGTGACTTCACGGACTGCCTCATTGATGGAGCTCTCTTGGCCACAGGACAGGAAGGGTTTCACATTGCTTTCTTCTGGGATGTTTTCTGATTTACTTCTTTAATTCCTTATTCATTTATTCCCATTTGTACGGTTGCCTTCTCTCCATGCAACTCTGGGGGGTTAAAAGAGGGTTAAAAACATCAAAAACATAACAGAAATCCTTAAAACACATTACACGGGAGGCAACCCATATTTGAACCATTGAAAAGGGACTCATGTAGCATCCTGACCAAGGGCCTGGGAGAAGAATTAGAATCTTCCTACGGTCTAGCTCCAATATTCCCTGGAAGTCTCCTATCCACCTACTAATCAAACTTCAGCTGAACTTCTGAAGCCAAAGTCAAACAGATGTTGCTACCTACTGAGACACTTTGCTTTCCTTAGTGGAGGTTATTTATTAGCAGTGAGACAAATCACCCATAAGCCCTAAACATCTGGAGAAGAGTAATTTGGGCAGGATACCCACTTGATAGATTGGTTATATGCCATCACGTCAGTATCAAGTCTTATCACAATTTATGAAGATACGTGCTGATGGCCATGAGGACAAATTTGGCCCAACATTGGAAAAGAGATACTTTGCAAACATTATCAGACTGGGAAAGCAAACTTGGGAAAATTAACAGTATACATCCAGAACAGAAGTTTGACTAACTTTAACCAAGATTGGCTTCCTTCCATGTCACACAACAAGGCAAACTGAGATACTTAGAGTTGGTTTTTAAGGGAGAAATATTTGATGTAAAGTTAGTAACCAGAATCTATTTTAATGTTTATAAATAATTTTATGTAATCTCCAGTTGGATACAGTGAGAGGGAATCTAAAACTTAACAATGTTTCTACCTATTGTTTTTAATATTTTTTTTATAAGTTCATGTGCATATATTTTAGATAATGATAAATAGTGGTGACATTAATTAAAATATTAATGTTTAGAGTTTTGTAGTGATTTACAATTACTTTCCAAGGTGATATAATGAGTCTAGTTATATACTCAATTAATTATTTAATCCATGAAATAATGAATTTTAAATTTTATGACAATTATAAATTCTGTTTATTTATGGACTTTTCCCCCCATCCACTATGTCCTTTCTCACTTTTCTTCTTCTTCTTTTTTGCTAGGTAGTCCTTTCTTTTATTCTTTAACTGTTTTAAAATAAATACATTTTAAATTTTCTTTTTAAAAGTTAGTGTCAAGTCTTGGCAACCACACAGAGATCTTCTCTGGGATGAAGAGTATCCATTACCTTGAGAAAAACAAATAAGTACATTCCTATTGCTAGGGAGATTACTTATGAACGTTTCTTTCTTTGATTTTATCCAAGTAAGATCTGATGGTGCCAGTGAAGAGTAAAGCAGAAGAAACAGTGTTTTCAGCAGGAATTTGATGGTCTTTCCCCTACTTTTTTTTTTTTTTTAATAAATAAAGAAGTGTTTTCTTGAGGTGCCTTCCCCCCCCCCCCAAAAAAAAAAAGCTACTCCAGAGCTCTTTGTGCATAAAGTAAAGGAGGCAGTGCTTGGCTGCAGAGACAAAGTTGTAGGAATGTGCATGGATTAATTTATTGTATTTATATCCTATCTTTCCTCTGGGAATTCAAGTTGGCACACAAGAAGATTACTCCATATCTTGTTCTTATGGCAACTGCTCTGTGAAGTAAATTTGGTTTAGAGAGTAACTGGCCCAGTGTCACTCAGGGAACCCCAGTTAAGGTGGGCTTCAACCTGGGACACCCTGGCCCCAATCTATCACATTAACTACTACACCATATTGGCTGTTAGCACAAAGCCACAGAAGGAGGAGATGAAGGGGGAGCAGAACAGTTGACTCTGCTTGATGATTGATGCTGGGAGCAGTCAAAGAGAATCCCCCCTCCCCCCAATAGAAGAGAATATCTGTAGCTCAGGGATGAACTGTGGAGTGTTTGGTGCTCTCTGAACTTGGTTGTTTGGTTGCAAACATTTCATTACCCAACTAGGTAACATCATCAGTAGCACTGGTGATGCTACCTAGTTGGGTAATGAAATGTCTGCAGGCAAATAACCAAGATCAGAGAGCAGCAAAGACTCCACTTAATTTTTTTTTTCTTTGCTTGGACTGGTCCACATTCCCCAGGTGAGCTTCTGGATTTAAGGAAAGACTAGAATGTGGGCCTCCGTGCTCCTAGTTCAGCATCTCACCACTGACTCTCACATTGTGAGATGTGTGGTACCTTTAGCACAAAGCATAGGAGGTCAAAAGCCCAGCAGGTCCCATTCCATATTCCACCATGCCACTAGGCTTCCCACTGGATGCCCATTCAAACCAGTTGGACACAGCGGTTTCTTACCTACTATCATCCAATATTATTATGATTTTTCTTTAAAATTGAAGAAAAATGTTCTTAGCGAGATTCCTCAGCGTAGTTTTCAAAAACAAAGATGCTCAACCCATTTTTGTCCTCTGAAAAAGTTAAAAGATAAACAGACCACTTCCAAGACAAAGTTCGCCCATATGCCATAAATATATAACCTTCTGTTGTGCTTTGTTTAATTTCTCAAGTACTTTTTTTTTGAGCTTAAACATTTCAGATAAAACAGTTTTATGAGTGGTAACAAATAAAACAGGAGTCCATTTTGTGCATCAAGTGCTTGTAGATTGATTAGATGTCATCACGTTGGTGTCAACTCTTAGCAACCATATAGATTTTCTCCAGGACAATCTGTCCCCGACCTGGTCCTCCAGGTCCTCTAACTGCATTGTCATTGTAATTGAGTCCATCCACCTCACTGCTGATCAACTTTTCTCTTTCCATCAACAAGTACTTGTAGAGAGGGTTAAAATTCTTCTTCTTCTTCTTCTTCTTCTTCTTCTTCTTCTTCTTCTTCTTCTTCTTCTTCTTCTTCTTCTTCTTCTTCTTCTTCTTCTTCTTCTTCTTCTTCTTCTTCTTCTTCTTCTTCTTCTTTCCATATCACTGACTTCTTATTCTGCCAAAATCTGCCTCATTATTTTTTAAAAAGATTTCTTCCCTTGCAAAAGAGGCTTTGTTTTTCTACCTAATTTTTAGGTGCATTTTTATGCATTTTAGCTATTTGGGGCCAAATAGCTAGGGATCTTAATTGGAAGGAATTAAAAAATAAATGGACGGTCATTGTTTTTCTTATCAATGGGCTTGATAGATTCTGCTTTTGTTAGATTGATGATTATTCTGTGCCATTAAGTTGTTTTCAATTCCTAGAGACCACATACATTTTCTCCAAGATGATCTAACCCATACCTGTTCTTTCATGTCTCCCCATAATCCATTCATTTCCTCTGTAACTGAGTCCATCCACCTTGCTGCTAGTCGTCCTCTTCTTCTCTTTCCTTCTACCTTTCCCAGCATTAGAGCCTTTTCCAGAGAGCTGGCTCTTCACAGAATGAGTCCAAAAGTAGGATAATTTGAGCTTGGTCACTTGTGCCTCAAGTGAGAATGCTGGTTTGATTTGTTCAATGATCCATCAGTTTGTTTTCTTCATTGTCCATGATATTCTCAGGAGTCTTCTCCAACACCACAGTTCAAAAGCATCTCTTCCTATCCTGCTTCTTTAAAGCCCAACTTTCCCTTCCATACAGTATCATAGGGAAGACCATGGCTTGCATGATTCTAATCTTTGCAGGTAATAGACACCTCACAGAATTTGAATATCTTTCCAGGCCTTCATGATTACTCTAGCGAGTGCTAGTCTGTGGTGTATTTTTTGACTGCTTGCTCCTTTACTGTTGGTTGATCCTAAAAGGCAGAAGCTCTCCACCACTTTGATATCTTCACTGTCAGTTCTCAGACTGGTTGTTCTACCTGTTGTCATTAATTTGGTCTTCTTTATATTTAATTTTAGTCCCATTTTTTTGCTATGCTCTTCAACTTTTAGTACTAGGGCTTGCAGATCCTTTGCATTTTCAGCTATTGGGATAATGTCATCACCATAGCACAGGTTATTGATGTTTCTTCTTTCAATTTTAAAACCACACTCATCTTTTTTCCAATCCAGCTTTCCTTAATATATATTCCACATATAGGTTGAATAAATAAGGGAGAGTATGCAGCGTTGTCACATTCCTTTGCCAGCCTGGAACCAATTTGTTTCACCAAGTTCTGTCCATACTGTGACTTCCAGTCCTGTATATAAGTTTCTCATGAGGACAATGAGATGTTCTGGGATTCCTGTTTTTCTGAGTACTTTCCACAGCTTGACATGATCAACATAATCAAAGGCCTTTCTATAATTGATGGAGCACATTACTGACTTCTTTTTGGTATTCTTTGCCTTCTCAATCATCCAGCATGTATCATCAATAATATCTTGTGTTCCTCAGCCTTTTCAAAAGCCAGCTGGAACATCTGGCATCTCTTTTTCCATGTAAGGCTCTAATCTACGTTGGATGATCCTAAGCATTTGCTAGCATGTGAAATTAAGGATATTGTACAGTAGTTTGCACACTCTGTTAAGTCTCCTTTTTTTGGTGCTGGAATGTAGATTGACCTCTTCCAATTGGTTGGCCACTGTGTGTTTCTCCAGATTTGCTGGCATAGCTCGGTTAGAATTTTGACTGATTCTTCTTGTGTTGCTTGCCATATTTCAGTGGGTATTCCATCGGTTCCTGTAGCCTTCCAACCTGGTAATGACTGGAGTGCTGATCTAACTTCATCTTCTAGTTCTAGAGGTTCTTGTAAATGAGGAATATCTTCTAAGGTATCTTGGATGTTGACATCTCTGCTGTACATTGTTTCAATACACTCCTTCCATCTTCCTTTGATCTCCTTTGAGTTGGTTATTATCTGTCCATTGGTGTCCTTTAGCATACCAATTCGAGGTTGGAACCTCCTTCTGCGTTCAGAGATCCTTTGAAAAACTTTTTGTTAGAAGGAGCTTTTTAAGAAGTATGAAATACTTGAATATGAGTTTTTGTTCCTCCAAAACATGCGTCCTTACTGACATGCACAGTATGAATCCACTTGTCATTCCAACATTAATAATGATAATTAATCTTGCCTGAGTCACATTTTTCCTGAGGTAGAAAATATATCATTTATTACAAAGGTTTATGAGAACAAAGGTTCTTTAATCAGAATGTGTGCCTTCTATATATTAGGATCAGTCCAAACAGATTAAGGGTTTGCAGAAGGCTACCCAGTCCAATTTGGGAACTTGATCCAGATTCACTTTAAAAATAATACAGCCCAATTCAGTTCCTAGAGCTGGAATGATATTTAAAAAAGGAAAAGGAAAAAAAAGCTCTATTCTTTCATATTCTGTAGAGGGAAAACACAAATGGCTGTTAACATTCTTATTTTTCAACTGAAGGAGATGTACGTTCGAGGCATTCTAGACTATAATTATGCCAAATGTTATAGAAATAGTGTAAGGTTTGAAAGCTATGCTGTTTGCAATCTAATTTTGTAAAAATTCTCAAAATATCAAAGAGTATGTAATATATTTGTAAAGATAATAGCCCCTATTGTGATGTTCATCTGCCCCAGTTCAGATAGAAAGGTTGATAATGTTTGTGTAGAGGGAAGGAAGAATTTGTAAGGGATTGTGAAATTTATTCAATTGTTGCATGTAATATTTCAGGGCCTAAAGCTGCCAGTAAGACACTTTTTCTGGGATTCTTTAGATAAGAGAGAACAAAATTCAAAGTGTTTGTGTAAGAAATCCACTCAGAGTCAAGGGGCAAAAGGCTGGAGGATCACACAAGGAGACATCAGGAGTGGACTGGAATCCAGAGAGTTGAGGAATTTAGATTTATGACAGAGCAGGAGGGTTGAATGATACCAAGAAATTGCCTATCTGTATCCTTAGTTGGCTGGAGAGACTCCCATCACTACAGCATTTAACTATATGAATCTACAGGAGAATCTCAGGTCCTGAAAAGCCTCTATTGCAAATGGACCCTGTGTTTCTGAGACAGCCTTCAGGAGAATTCTTTTATTGACCTAGGCTGTAGCATATCCTGTCCATCAAGATCAGCTGATACATCAGACAATCAGTGGTTAAACTGTTGGGCTAGGAGAGAGAAGATCCAGTTGCTAGTATTGTCCTGTTCCAGACCAGCACACACACACACACACACACACACACACACATAAAGAGGTGGTTGCAATGCTTTACTAGAAATGGCTTGGTAAAGTAAATACAAGTGCAAGCACACACACACTTACATGCACACACACACACACAGACACACACAGTAAAGCAACAAGTCCCAATGCTTAGCAAGCTTGCCTCAGCAAGTACAGTCCAAAACAGCGGGCAGAGAGAGAGAGAGGGTGGTCAGGCAAAGTCCAAAGATCACAACTGGGTACAAGGTTTGTCAGCCGGTCCGGGTCTAGAGTTGAGGTCTTGAGGTTCACAGGTCCAAAATCAAGGTGCATGGAGCAGTGGTTAACAGATGGCTGTCATCAACAGAGAAGTTGAACTTGTGGCTCCAATTTTAATAGAAGTAGCCCCGGTGTTGTGATGGAAGGGATGAGCGGGGAGGATTCTGGAATGGAGTTTCAAGGTTACAGGGAGGCAGGGAGAGACATTCCAAGGAAAGTGTCTTCTCAGCCCCCAGATGGACTGTGTGAAGGTCAAGAGGAGGAGACTACCCCCCCCCAAAGGGCATGATGGTTACAGTTGCTATCGTTGGGGGATTAGAGTTAGTCTGACTATTAGGTGCAAGCTAATAAAGAAGCTGAGCTGAATTCTGGACTGTCTTGTGGTGATTCTTGGGCTGAACCTGACAGATGTAGCTCATTTAACAGGGTTAGACTTCTTCCTCACAAGAAATCTCACAAAGCGCCTTTGCTCTTGCCATGGGAGGGTGTGGTAATTCCTCTCCTTCATCTTCAGAGAGCGGGGACAGCTGATTACTGGCCAGCCCCACTTCCTCTGCCTACTCAGACGGCAGTCCGACAGTCCATCGGGTGCCTCTCGAGCTGAAGGCTCCTTGTCTGTGGGCACTTCTGAAGCTAACTGCTTATCAGTTTCCTCCTCTGCTCCGAATCTGAGCCCACCATGACAAATGCCACCTCAGCAATGGAAAACCTTGGGTCAGTCCCTCCCACTCAGCCCAGGATGCTACATGGTGTTGTGGTGAAGGTTATGGACTAGGAGTAGAGAGATCTAGATTCAAGTCCCCCCTCAGTCATAAAGGCTCCTTGGGTGACTTTGGGACAATTCTTCCCTCTCAGCCCAAGAACCAGTGTGGTGGAGTAGTTAAATTGTTGGATTAGGAAGGGAGAAACCCAAGTTCTAGACCACTTTCAGTCATGGAAGTTCCCTGAGTGATGTGGATCAGTTACTCTCTCTCAACTCGACCTATTTAATAGCAGGTGGGAAAAAAGGAGAAGAGGGTGTCCGATGTATGTCACCTGGAGCTTCTAAAGGAAAGCTGGGATATAAAATCTAATAAATAACTAAATAAATGGTGCAAACATGACTTGGCATTTCATTCCCCTTGGAGATGCAATTCTATAGAAGCCTGTTGTCTGACTTTCTGCTTCTCCTCTGGGGATGAGTCCTTCAGGAGAAACATGGCACTAACATGATTTTATATGTAAAATTGAGGATTTCTCTCAGTTCTAAAGTTCTCTTGTGTGTCTCCTAAAGATTCTTGAACAGGTGGGACCGAAACTTGTGTGTATCTCTGTGTGATTGGGGTGGGGTGAAGTTGCCCTTTGTCTGTTAAGACTCCCCAACCCCCTAACCCTAATCCACCAAAAATGAAACCTGGTTGTCCCACTATCGATGCATGGCTCTCAACTTCCTCTGCAAAGCTTGATCTGAGTCTGAAGTTGACCCAAGTTGTGCACTGCTGCTGCTGAGGCTACTATTGATTTTAAAGTTTATCTTGATTTGAAGACAGACATCTTGCTCACTAGTTTCAGGACTTGCTTCCTTTATCCACCTCAACATTTTACCCAAATATTTTTTTCTCTCTTTTCTTCTTTTTGGTATGGCTGTCCCAGTATGACCCTTTGTAGCTCACTGGTTCTTTGGAGAAACAAATGTTGATGCACATCCCTTATAAATGTATTACGAAAGTTGGGTTGGATCAGACCAAAGACTTGCATTATCCAGCTCTGTCTTCCACAACTGGCCAGAAGTTCTCTACAGGAAGCCCACTTGCAGAATAGGATTGCAACATTCCTTGTGTTGCCATCAGATATTGCAAAGCCCACAACCAATATAGGCAGCAAGGTTAATAGCCATTTGTAGCTATCATTGCAAACAGACAAAAACAAGAGTTTAATTGAATAGTTCAGCTACATAGCATGTCCTTCTCTCTGACCTGAATTTCCTACAAACTAGAATATTCTTTAACTGGTATCTAAAACATGGAATGTGTCTGGAAAATGCCCATAAGGGATGATTTCCCACATATACATTTATTTATTTGATTGATTGATTGATCAATTGATATATGCCATTGTGGATAGATGTGGTGTGAACAACCAGAAAATGTGTGGGGAATTGTGACATCTCAGGAAGATGCCTGAACCTCCAAGCCTGCAAGGTGGGACAGTTTACCAGACCATTCACCCAACCCCCTTTGCTATATGCTTTCAGGAAAGGTAACCCATCATCACTCCTTGATATATAATTCTTCACCTTGGCCTGAAGATAGATGAATCCAGGCCTAAGAGTTGTAAAAGTTGAATCCAGGCCTCAGAGAAAAACAGCTTTCTCTCCAAAGCTTTCCTGTTCAATATTTAAATAGTAAACACTTTTGTCCAGGTAACTGGCATTTCCAAAACCCACTCCCAGGCTGGGCAAAATAAAACACAACAAAAACCTCCAATTCCCATTTCAGTAGATTTATTAAAGATTCCATTGAGTAGGAATCAGAAATGGACAATTAAAAGAGATGGATTCAGCTGCCTGAACTTATAAGTAGTGGTGTTAATCCTTGGAGATTCTGCCAGAGTAATTCCTCAAGACACATCTGCCTCTACATCTGGATTGAAAAGATTCCAAGGAGGCCAATTCAAACCAACCAATCAATGTTTTGGATGGTCTAACCTGGTGTCATTCTGATGGTTCCTACAATGTCCATTTTTGTCTAAGCCTAAGTCATAGAAAAATCAACCTGGGAAGTAGATTGAGGAAGGTTTTGCTCTAGACACATCTGGAGGCATCTTTTTTTAGAAGAATGATCTAGAAAGTGGGGAGGGAGTCTGTATCCATCACAGGACATGACAGAATTTTCTCTGGAGAGAGACCATTCAGAGTAATACAGGTTACATTAAATCACTGAATATTCCCAGAAGAATTTCTGAGTGCAAAATCTGCTTGATACATTAAGAAGGAAAATGTCATTGGGAGTATTGTGTAAGATGTGTTGAAATGGAATATGCCTTAGGCAGATCTGAAAGTCGTGAGTGCCAAACCTTTACAACAAGGGAAAGATTTAGAATTAGAGCAGTGTCAGTCCTTTATTGTTATTATTATTATTACTCTGTAAAACTGCTTGGTAATTTGTTTTCTTTATTTGCACGTGCATTGTTTCCTTATCGGTGTCTTAAGCACATCAGCTGCGAATAGTACCTATTGAATTTCAAGGACTTAATTAATTTTAATATAATATCCGACGGTACAATTTGCTGTGCAAAGGGGATTAACTTCTGAACAGTTGAGCCGTAAAAGTAAATACAAAACTATATAGATAATGGAAAGGAGGGGAAAATCCCATCCAAAGCTTGATTTGCATTTATATAGTTGCCATAACAGTAATGAGGTTCAATTTGTTTAATGGTCAACATATATTGTCATAAATAGTGAGAGTTGCTAGAAATCACCAGGGGGCAGTTCTGTTTACACAGATCTGAACATTTGTGGGATTTAAAGTGCACCACGTTGAAAACATCACTCCTGCACTCTTTTGACCGAAACTGCAGAGAAACATATGGCACAGTTCCCATCAAAAGACAGGTGAAGGAGGGCATGATTGCTCATATCAATGTAGCCTGCACTGAATTCTTCCTCTTGATAGACTTGCATTTGTTTTCAACACTCATGAAGTTTCACAGGAAAGGGACCAGTCCAAATAGATGTTCTGCATCTTTTCAAGGAAGATGCTATTGCATGATTGTTAAGATATGCTTTGGCACTGAACTGGGATATTTTGGATCCCAGGTGGTAAGTTCTGAAGCTGTTTCAGATGTTCCAGTGTGTCATGCCTTGAGCTATGTTACCCAAAATGAAATGCACTTCTTTTTGATGTGAGCCCAACTATATCATGGAGAGTGAAAATAGTCTTCAGCTCTATCCAGAAAGAGATACTCAGTTTCTTTCCGACAGATCAGTTGACTATATCTATTTGGGTATCGCCTGCATAAGCCATGAACACCACAGTGTCTACCATACCAGAATGTTTAGCTGTGCACTACAGGCCACCTTGATTCTTTTGGGGGGAGGTTGGGGGGGAGGGAAACTGTACATATGATTCCAGGATGTACACTGAATAAACCCAATGATTCCATAACATGTCAGCATCACTCAATAGTGGTTCTCTTCTTTCCTTCATGGTGGGTTCCAGTCACTTTTTTGAAGTGGGGAAGAGAATTCTCCCTAGACCACTCCTTTGCAGGGGGCCACAGGACTCAGTGCCCTCCCCCCCTTCAACATCTACATGAAACCACTAGGAAAGGTCACCTGCCAGTTTGGGGTCCAATATCATCGGTATGCTGATGATACCCAATTATATCTTTTCACCCCAAGTTGGCAAAGGAAAACTGGCAAAGCTCTGCCCAGTGCCTGGAGGTGACACTGCACAATGTGGAGGTTCTTTTGGACTCAAGGCTCCTGCTCAAAGAGGAGGTACCAGCTATGGCCAAGAGGACCTTGGCACAGATCGATCTCAAGCACCACTTGTGCCCTTCCTGAATTGGGCGGCCCTCCAGATAGACATTCATGTCACCTCACAACTCAATTATTGCAATGTGCTTTACATGGGGCTGCTCTTGAAGACCATTCATATACTTTAACTGGGTCAGAATGCAGCAGTGCAAGCAGCGATGGGCTTAACTTTGGGATGCCCTTGTGATGCTTCTGCTTCTCAAGTTGCACTGGTTGCCACTGTGCTTCTGGCTGTGATTCAAGTTGGTAGTTATCACCTACAAAGTCCTACACAGCATATGGCCTTGTTATCTGAGGGACCACCTATTTCCCATGGTTCCTCTCCAGCCTGGACAATCTGGAACAGTGGACATACTTTGGGCCCCCTTGATGAAACATGTCATCTTTTAGGACCCAGGAAGCATCCCTCCTCTGTAGCTGTGCCTGTCCTCTGAGATCCATATAGCATCCACCCTGATGCCATTCTGGAAGGTCTGGAAATCCTGACTGTTTTCCCAGGCATCTGCAGATAGCCTTCCAGTGGCCCTGTTTCAGGTGACCAGGTTGTTCCTGGGTAAGGAGGAACCAGGGCAGCTGCAGGGTCACTGTGGGGAATATTCTCAGCATCTGTCAGATAAAGTCACTCACCTACTCTCAGTTGGACTATGGGTGGACAGACCTTTTGTAAGTGACATCTGAGCCCTGTTTTCTGGGAGGAATTTGATCCAGTTGATCCTGAGGAAGTGGACAGGGTCCTCATGGCTGTGAGCTTGGCCACCTGTGTTCTGGACCCATGCCCTTCCTGGTTGGTTAAGGCCTCCTGGGAGGTGGCATGTGGCTGGGTCCAGGAGGTGATTAATGACTCTTTGTGGTAGGGAGTGGTACCACCTGCTTTGAAGGAGGCGGTGGTGTGCCCCCTTCTCAGGCAGCTATCCTTGGACCCAGGAGTGTTAGACAACTTTCGTCCAGTCTCCAGTCTTCCCATTTTGGGGGAAGGTTGTTGAGAAAGAGATTGGCATGCAACTTCAGAGGGCCCTGGATTAAGCAGATTATCTGGACCCTTTTCAATTGGGGTTCAGGCTGGGGTATAGCACTGAGATGGCATTGGTTCCAATTGCTGATGACCTTTGGAGGGTTCAGGACGGGGATGGTGTAACTATCTTGGTTCTCCTGGATCTCTTGGCAGTTTTCAATACCATCAAAAGCTGGCTCCGGGGTTGGGAGTGGGAGGCACAATTTTGTGGTGGTTCTCCTTTTTCCATGGCTGGTTCCAGTTGGTGTTGATGGGTGAGGAGAGGTCAAGACCTAGGCCCCTGCAGTGAGAGGTTGAGCCCATCTCCTCAGGGTTTGGGTCTCTCCCCTCTCTTCTTTAACATCTACATGAAACTGCTGGGTGAGGTAATCTGGCAGAACAGGGTCTGGTATCATCAGTGTGCTGGTGATGCTCAGCCACGCATCTGTACCCCTAGCTGGGCAGGTGATGCTATTGTGGTGTTGTCCAAGTGCCTGGAAGCTGTAAAGGTCTGGATGGGAGGAAACTGACTTCAGTTCAATTCTGATAAGATGGAGTGGCACTGTGTTTTTGGCCCCCAGGGACTGGTGACTTGTCATCTTTGACCCTGGACAGGGTTGCACTCCTCCAGGCCAAACAGGTGCACAATTTTGCGGTCCTCCTAAATTCACAGCTCCTGCAAAGGGGGACCTTTCCACAGATCTGTCTTGTGTGCCAGTTGTGCCCTTTCCTGGACTGGAAGGTCTTGCTCGTGGTTACTTATGCCTAGTCACTTCCTGGTTGGATTACTACAATGCGCTTTACATGAGGCTGCCCTTGAAGATCACTCAGAAGTTACAACTGGTCCAGAATGCAGCAGTGCACACAGTATTGGGTGGTCATAGGTTCAGCCATGTTACACCTCTATTGGGTGAGCTGCACTGGGTCCCAGTTTCCTTCCGGGTGCAGTTCAAGGTGCTGGTTATCACCTTTAAAGCCCTACATAGCACGGAACCTGGCTATTTGTGGGACTGCTCTCCCTAAGAATATCTGCCCGTCCCACTAGATCAGATAAGGTAGGCACACTCCTGATCCCTTCCCTGAAATCCTGCCACCTAGTGGGACCACGGAAGGGTGCCTTTTCTGTGGCTGCCCCATCTCATGGAACAGCCTCTCCCCAGCGATTTGGCAGGCCCCCACCCTTTTACCCTTTTAGAAGGCCATTAAGATCTGGCTTTTTACCAAGGTGCTGCGATAGGATAGCATGGAATAGAAAGAATGGAATGAGGGTAGAGCTTGCTGTGGGGCATCCTAGGGGATGATTAAGGTGCAGGGGTTTGTTTTTGTTTGATCTTTTTATGATTTTATTGTTTTATGGTTATGTTTTATAGTTACTGGTTTTACTGCTGTTGTGATCCACCCAAAGTTGTTGAAGATGGGTGGCCATATAAATCTTTTAAAATGAATGAATGAATGAATGAATGAATGAATGAATGAATGAATGAATGAATGAGGTCACCTTATTTCCTAGGTAGATTATGGATTATTCTATGAAAGTCTTACTCAGAAACTTGAGCAATTCATTCCAGTGACTTCTAATCAGGCAGGAAAGAGAAAACTTTTTTTTTTTTTTTGATTCACAGTATAGCTGTGATGAATGGAATTATGAAGGCCAGGCTCAGAGAGATAAACATTTTCTTAGCTCACCAGAAGAGTGTGGGAGTAACAAGAGGATGAGACTGGCACCTCCCTGAGGAATTCACACTGTTGTGGCTGGCTGAGTTTGGGAGATGGGGTTTCAGTCTGGGAAGATTCTTGCTACAGGTTGTAGCTAATAAATATAGCTGGACTGAATTTGCATTGTTTCTTGGAGTTCCTTGGGCTAGGCCTGACAATAGCTGGAATATGGAATATGTTATGGCTAGTGGATGTGCCAGAATGCCTGCTTATTTTTCTGAAGAAACATTGCAAGGACTATGAGGCTTCTGTAAGAATTGAGTTTTGTGAAAAGAATGGTTCAGGAGAGGGGAGGGAATAAGAAATGCATGCATATTGTTCCTTCTTCTTCTTCTTCTTCTTCTTCTTCTTCTTCTTCTTCTTCTTCTTCTTCTTCTTCTTCTTCTTCTTCTTCTTCTTCTTCTTCTTCTTCTTCTTCTTCTTCTCCTCCTCCTCCTCCTCCTCCTCCTCCTCCTCCTCCTCGAGTTTTTCCTGCAGGTGCAGGATCCACCTTTTTGGGGATCAAATGTATTATAGGAATGGCAGGAAGATGGAATCAAAACTGTAGGATGAAGTATTGTACTAACAATTTCAGGTATGGAGATGATACCACTTTGTTGGGTAGAAGAAAGCACATAAGAGCTTTCTAGGAACATGAAAATGGAAAGTGAAAAATCCAGGTTAATTTTATAATGCCAATCTGCATGCTTGGCAAATTTAGGGTTGATGACAAAGAAGTGAAGTTGGAGTAGGAAAAGGTTACTAAGAGCACCAGGGACCGCAAACCAACCAATTAATCAATCTTGGATCAAATAACAGGGTGACTGCTTCCTTAAGGCCATGATCAGCCAGCAGAAACTCATTTACTTTGGATATGTGATGTGAGAGGATGATCAACTAGAAAAATGATTGTGTTTGGCATGGTTGAGGGAAGTAGTAGAAGGGAAAGACAATGACTAAGGTGAGTCAATGGGATTAAAGAGATTACAGGATTCTCCTTGAAAGCTTTACAAGAGATGGGTCAAGATGGTGACCATTTGTCTACCAGGATTCATTGATTGATTATGTGCCATCAAGTCATTTTCAATTCCTAGCGACTGCATAGATAGATCCTGTCCATGACGGTCTATCCTTAACCTGTTCTTTCAAGTCTCCCAACGGTGCAGTCATCAACACTGTAATTAAGACCACCCACCTTGCTGCTGGAGGAGTCTTCTGCTGTTTCCTTCCACCTTTTCCAGAGAGCTGGGTCTTTGCATAATGTGCCCAAAGTAGGATAATTTGAGCCTGGTTATTTGTGCCTCCTGTGAGAACTTTGTTTTGATTTGTTCAATGATCCATCAGTTTGTTTTCTTGGCTGTCCATGGTATTTTCAGGGGTCTTCTCTAACACCAAAGTTCAAAGGCATCAATACTCTTCCTCTCCTGCTTCTTCAAAGTCCAACTTTTGCTTCCATAGAGGGTCAGAGGGAATATCAGGGCTCACACAGTTCTGATCTTTGTAGGTATAGAATGGCACTTAACTAGTGGAATCTATATCTTGGCTACATTTTCCTCTTCATCCTCTCACTCATAAATTTCAATAGCACATCCATTTCTCTTCTGTCTACTCTATCCAACATAATAGAAACTCTCTCACATGTGAGAAAAATCCCTACCATGCCTGTGTATCTTTTTGGCTGCTGTGCTTGCCAATTTCTCCTTCAAAATCTAGTCTGTTCTTACTTCTTTCTTCATCTGCCATGCTGGCTGAGTTTGAATTTTCCATCTTCTTTGCTACCTTTTTTTTTCTTCCTTACAGCTGAAGCTGCATCTTTCATCTTCAGGATTTTTTCAGGAGCATATTAGGAAGGAAATAGGTCAGCTGGCTCTGCCTTCGTGCCTGATGTGATGAAAGAGAAGAAGAGAGAAAGTAATAACTGTGGCTTCCTGTTTTCATTTTGTGCAAAGGACAGCCCTGGCTGTCATCCATTCTTGCCTCTGGAGTTTTAAGCAGCCCGTCGTCACAGTGCCCCTGGTCCAGAGATAAGTTAACTAAAGACTGGACTGAAGGAGTGGGTGATTTCAAAAAATGAGGAAAATCCAACTGAAAACCAAGGTGTTTCTTATCAGACTGCAAGATATGAGACTTTATGTTCAAGAAAGAATATAAGAAATGTAAACAAAAAATATGTATACGACTACAGAAGACGGGTATGAAAGATGCTGGTGAACATCCAATTTTAAAATAATATGGAATGAAACTAAAACACACACACACTTTATCTGATTAGGAATAGCGGGCAATGGTTGAGGAAGGGAACTCAACTGAAATGTGGGAATTAGTTTTAACTGCTAGATTTTGGGACATGAAAACTGGGGTCCCTTATTTTGGAAACCACAGTTACTGAATTTAGCCTGCCCTTACTCCCCATCAGAACTGCCTATGAGTTATAGTGTCATCTCAAGCGGATTGCAAAGATTTATTGCCCTCATTTTTTTAAGGATTCCATGCCTGATATATAAGAATTTAGTAACATTCTTTATTGAAGGCCAGAGTATTTGTCCATTTAGCTCAGCAAGACAAGTGGAAACTCTTTGGGTCTCAAATCAGCTTTTCCATCACAAAGTAAGGACTCTGCCATCAGATTATATTTTCACCTTCTTGCAGTGCTACACTTGGACAAACATACCATGGTGGAAAAATGTTCTGAGCAGGCTCCAAAATTCCTAAAATGCGCCTAATCGAACCACAGCACTGAGTACTTGAATAAACCATCAAAAAAAGGTATAAACTAAAGAGCAGAGACGTGGAGCAAATTAAGACAGGCTGTTTTGCTCCACAGCATGTTTAAGAGCTTGTGCTATGAATGCTAATGTAAAGAGAATAAAAATCAATAATAAAAACAATATTATAAGCACCACTTCATCCTGTTTGATGGCTATGGCTGAATGATTCAGAGATGAAGAATTTTGTATGTGTGGTATTCTGACATGATTTTGATTTTTCTCATCTGAAAAGGGAGGGAGGCCCATCATAAGAGCAGCAAAATGAGGGTGATTTTTTTTTTAATGCTATGGGATGGATGAAATAGTTTATCTTGTTTTTTCTCAGATTCTCATTTTTGTAAATCTATTCTGGTTACTTTCAGATTCTCAGTTTTGTATTTGTTCATTTAATTCATCCTAGGCCTATCCTGCCTGAGGTTTCTTCATTCCCACTAAAATAAAGTTGGTAGTAGAATTAGAGTACACTTTTGTCCACATTTCTCCAACTACATGCAATGCCGAAAGCACATTTTTATTTCTATGGATTAGTATGAATGAGCCAGGAAGTGAATTCCACTTGGCTTTCTGTTCTGCCATTCCCATCTGCCATTGGCCTTGACTTCTATGGAGTCATCACGTTCCCAGAACTGATTGCTACTTAGTCTAAGTGCTGGTGTGATGTCATTCCTTCTATCAAAGTTGCATGTGTTTGTATACGAATAGGAGACACTAAGATCAGCCTTTGCAATGATCCTGTCTCCTAAAATTAGAAATTTTAGGAGACAGGATCATTGTTTCAGCAGAGCTTTCTCCAACCTGGTACAGTCCAGATATTTGGGAAGCAAAGTGCATGCTGGATAAAAACATCTTAGAACTTCAGTCATTATGTATCCAAGGAGTGCCAAGTTGGAATAGGTTGGAATCACACCATTTATGAGATGGATATGAACCAATGTATCTGCATTATGCCTAGTGATAAATCATAGATCCATCAGGACTGACGTAGTAGTCATCCTGACTAGGTACCACTGAGATTCTTAAGACTGCCAGTTGCTTGGAGCTTTCAAATTTAGATACCGCCCATGTCACAAAAAGTGACTCTTTACTAAGGGCAGTGGGACATATTCCAAAATATATTAAGCATACTCTCCCAGTATTGAGTAGACACTAAAAAAACTGACTACAAACTGGAAGTAAGGAATATCTTACTGGGGTGGCCAATTCATATCTTCCCCAGAACCACTTATCTCATGGAATTCTAGAATCCAAGAACTGGGTGGGGTCACTTGGACCATCAAGTTCAATCTCCTGCTTTTTTCAGGAATACTTGTATTTCTGATAGATGGCTGTCTAGCCGTCACTTGAACATATCCAGCGTATGAAGACCACTACCTCTCTGAGTCCTTGGTTCCACTATCAAACTTCTTAGTTTTTTTTCCCCCTCTCCTAACATTCAAACAAAATCTGCTTTCATTTGGAGGAAATATGTCCCACTGTCCTTGGTAAAGATATCTGGAGAACATCTCTGAAGATGATTGAAGAAGCAGGTATATAAGTATGGAGGTATTTCTTAAGATGCACCTATGTTCTAACCCTCAACTGTACCCTTCTTTCTAAGAAATATTTTCCCCTTCCTTTCAGAAACTTATAGATCCAGAATTTTTCATAATTCCCTACGTCAGGACATTCAGTCTGTATCTCAAAAATGCAGTGGGCTTTCAGATACCTATCACAGGGCATGCCTGGGCATAAGTGGCTATTGATTAATTAAGCTGTCTTTCTGAAGCACATTGTTGGAAGCCGTTTGGCCCTTCTTCTCGCCTCACAGCCTATTGCACAACTAAGCCATGCTATCTGTCACCATAAAACCATGGCCTGTCTTAACACTGTTGTTTAATTAAACAACAGAGATAATTTCCAGTCCTTGTTGCAGTATAAATATTGTCCGATGCTTCAGCTCCATTTAAGCTTAACAGGAAAATATGAATAATGAGATGGGCATGAAATACACACAGCTGAGCAAAACAACCTATACAAATATTAGCTGGTGCTTATTTTCCACTTGGTTTCAGGGGACAAGGAAGGTCTAAGTCCGTAAGAGAAAGCCATTCAGGTTTTTCTTAGTGCTAGGCAGATAAATTCTGCTTCTTTCTCACCTCCCACTTCTCACCAGGTTTGATGAAAAAGAATTTGCTATTGAAATTTCTTCCACCAATGAGAGACTGTTGGAGAAGTTTTAATAGGAGGAGAAGAATAGTTTGTACTTCTTTATTAATAAGTACACAAGAGTGTGTGGGTCCATCCAGACTTTCAACAAGAGAGTCTGCAGTCTCCCTGGCTTCCTACACTCCCAATAAATCCCACTGGAATAGTTCAGGAACATGGACATCTACAAAGGGAGTCAAGTCACATAGCGTGTATCATAACACAAAACCACAGCTTATGTTCTTGCATCAGACATCAGGATGGAAATAGATAATGATGGGATTTGCATCATGATGTCACTATGCAACTGTCATCATTTTTGAATCACTGTGACTTGTTGTGGATATCACTGTTCACAAGGCCTTTTTCAGGGGTGATGCTACTGTCCCTGCTAAGGGGGACTTCCACTGCTGATACTCAGCTGATCAGCCCAGAATTTTAAAACACCATTTGTACCCATCTCTCTCTCTCTCTCTCTCTCTCTTTTAATTTTTAGAAATGTTTTCGGTTTAGATAGATACCCAATTTACTAGGATCACAAAAGAAAAGGATTAAGAGGCAACCCTTATGTGATACCGGCTGTATAATTCTACTCGGGAATATAAGGTGGTGGGGTTTTGTCTTCAACAAACAAAAGAGTCTGTATGTGATTGTAGCAGGATATAAATGTGCTTAATTAATTAATTGTCAGAATGGGGCAACATAGGTCAGAAACTTTAATCTTTTTAGTCATAGGTGCTGCAGTTGGCAAAACAAAATTATTTTATTTTATTTGGTGAAGGGAGCTGCAAAATATGGATCTCAGAACCAAGTTTTGATATATACCATAACAGGGACTAAATAGTAAAACTCCTTATTTCCACCCTTATTTGGGCAAACTGGGAAAAATCCACTACAGAAAAAGACTGTGCAATAACCATCTTTTGTGTTTGGGCCTAAAACATTAAAAGTAAAGATTGACACTCTAAGGTTCTCTCTCTCTCTCTCTCTCTCTCTCTCCTCTCTCTCTCTCTCTCTCTCTCTCTCTCTCTCTCTCTGATTCATGTGCATTTCTGTGTATGTTTCTGGGGTATAATCAGTTAAGAATATATTTCCTCCAAATAAATTGGCAGATCCTGTTAAATGTTTTCCATCAAAAATAATGGATCATCATCATCAGAAGACACTTGCACTGGTACACCATACATTCACCCACCGGTGGCGCCTAAAGCGGCTGAAAGATTACAGTGGGCTAACAGCTCTTCCATGTAAAGCAAGCAAAGAAAAAAATATTGCACATGGAAAAGTATAGAATATCTACTAGGCAAAAGCATGACCTGCTCTTTTTCCATAGAGAAGAAGAGTATGGACGTACTGTATGTATGAGAAGAACTTGTGTAGTACCCATCTATTATGTGTTTTCCTACCCGATCTTTGAAGTATTCCTACTCATGAAACCCAAGGATGGCCTAACAGTGTCTTCTATAACCCCTTTACTGTGCCAGAGATCCCCACAGGAGCCAGAGCTGCTAAGCTGATTGAAGTTGCTTATAAACCTGATGGATGGATGGGTGGATGGATGGATGGTCCTCAGATTTTCTTTTCAGAAATTGCCTTTATGTCTAGACAGACTTGCTGACCATACTTTGATATTTCTCATAATCCTTGCCTATTTCCAACTTACAAAGCAGTTAGTAAATTAAAAGTCCTGATAGCCTCTTTGAATGCAACTCCAGGGTTCAGGACCAGAAGGATATGCAATAAAGCTGGGAAATACTTTTGTGATGGCTTCCTTACTATGGTTAATGTCATCCTCTCCTGTTTTGTTTTCTTTTTTACAATTTTTATAGTTTTAATGATAGTTTATGTCTATCTATTGGTTCTTTTTAATTGAGTGTTGCATGCCACCCAGAGTCACTGTCTTATGAGAAGGGTGGTTATACAAATATGATCAATAAATAAACAAACAAATAAATACTTTGACTTTATTCCCCCAGACACTTCAGAGTGTGCTCAGTCACAAATATAGCATTTGTCTGGAACACCTTAAAGCGGCTGTGCCTTTTTTTTTTCTTCAGGGTTTGCACCTTCTAAACCACTTTTTGGAGGTCATATTGAAGCACTGCCCAATTATAATATAGAAAAGTCCAGCAAAATGGTTTGCTGGCTCACTCTTACATCTCTGTTGCATGTGCCAGTGGAAAAGAGAAGGGAATTGTAGCATCTGAACCAAAGAAGCACACCTGAAAATATCAGGGTTGCATAGATCACTTGGGTGGCCAAGGAACCATTTCTCCATGTTGGTTAGATTTTTCCAGCCTACCTAACTAAGGCAAACTTGATTCTGTTTCTATGGTGCTGCCCTTTGAAAAATCCAACGAGTTTCCTGATTGGTAAGCCTATTACTGCCAAAATGGAAACAATCTCTTGTATCCTTTATATACATCTTGATCTACAGCTAAATACTTTATATGGTTCAGGGGTATTGTATAAACTAGATACTGCTAGCCAGATGAGAGATTTCATTGTATAAATGATCTGAGCCGTACTCCAGATTTTGCATTAGAGAATAGAAGCCTCAGATGTTTTACAACATGCTGAAGGAGACAAGAGTAAATAAGTAAGTCTCTGTAACTTTAAGATTGGTCCTTCCTCTGTAGCAGAAGCAGATAATCTCCACACTCTGTTTTGTAGTCTTCTGATCCCACTGACCAGAAATCCATAACACAGTTTCCACTGTTTTGAACACATGAAATTGTAGTGTTTGGCTTCATTTAGAGAGGATGGAGCCAGTGATGTCATGTTGTAAAATCCTGGACAATTTCTGTCCAGTCATTCTTTTTAGGAAAAGTTGTTGAGGAGGTGGTTGAACTATAGCTTCAGAGGTTCCTAGAGAAATTAGATTATCTGGCCCTTTGCAGTCAGGTTTCAGACTGGGGCATATTATGGAGACAACATTGATCAGGGTTGTGGATGACCTCCAGCAGAGCTGGGCTGGTGCTACCATCATGGTTCTCCTTGAATTTTCAATATCATCAATAATAGTATCCTTCTTGACCACCTACAGTGATTGGGAGTGGGGGCACTATTTTATGGTTCTCCTCCACTTTCTGTGGGCAGCTCCAGTTGCTGTTGGTGGTAGGAGGGGAGAGATTGAGCCCAAAGCCCCTAATTGTGTGAGGTGCCTCAGGGCTCAGTGCTGATGTGCTTTCTGTTTAATATCTGCATGAGGCTGCTGGTTGATGTTATCCATCAAGGTCAGGTTTTATCAGTATGCTGATGATACCCAGTTGTATATCTCAATTCCAGGCTATCCAACAATGATGTCAAAGTCTTGTCCTAATGTCTGGAGGCTGTAAAAAGGCTCTCCTAGCCACACCTACCCTTGCTCTATAAGCTTCTAAACTCATTCTTGGCTGCAGGACTGATTAATGCCCTTTGCTATAAGCCAATCATTACTGGAAAATATAATAGCTGCCTATTAACTTCCCAGAAATTTACAGGTTCTGCATTACAGTAGCCTTTGTTAGTAGCCAAAGTCCACTTATCCACTCTTAGAAGAAGCAGAGAGAAACAGGCAGGAGAGTGCTCAGAAATGGAGTTAAATATTATGGAAGAAGCATTTTCAGAGAACAGAGTCTTGCTGTTGCTATTCTTGCCAATGGAAGTAGAAGCAGAAAATTTATTTTTATTATTTATTAATTCACTGGCCAAGATCTTTCTTCTCCTTCTCCTTCTCCTTCTCCTTCTCCTTCTCCTTCTCCTTCTCCTTCTCCTTCTCCTTCTCCTTCTCCTTCTCCTTCTCCTTCTCCTTCTCCTTCTCCTTCTCCTTCTCCTTCTCCTTCTCCTTCTCGCATTCTCTGAAACTGAAATGTGGTTGTTAATAGCAACTTGTTGATGGATTGGAAATTAATTGTAACTGATAATTTATCTCTCAGACCTTATCCAGTAAATTAAGCCAATACAACATCAATCAGTATTATTTCTATCTTAAAAAACAAACAAACAAACAAACAAACAAAGTACTGCTACAATCTATTGGGACCATAAGTTAGATTGAAGAATCCAGTTGGAGTTCAGAGAAAGAGCTCCAACTTCAAAGAAGGAGACCTGGTTTCAGATGTCTCCTTCTTAACCCCATCAAAAGTTACTTAGCTATCATCTGCCATGGGTTAGGTCATATTGGAATCCTAATGGTCATGTAGTAGTTTGAAAGGTAGGGAGAGGGATCTGAAATGGGTTTCTTTCTTTGAATTATTTGAGACTTTCCATCTTTAGTCCTGAATAAGGTTGTACTTTCCTATTCTGGACGGGTGTGCAAATTAGGAATTTTTCTGGACTCAAAGCTCCTGCTTGAGGAGTAGGTGACAATTGTGGCCAGGAAGAGATTAATTTTATGTTTTGGTTGCAATTATTTCTGGACCAGGAGGCCCTCCAAAGAAACACTCAGGCCCTCATCACCTTTCACATGGACTATTGCAAAGTGATCTACAGGGAATTGCCCTTGAAGACTGTTTGGAAGCTACAGCTGATCCAGAATGCAGTGATATGGACAGTTATGGGCATTTCTTGGTATGCTTATATAGCAGTTCTGCTTTGGGAGTTGCACTGGTTTCTACTGGCTTCCAAGTGCAATTCAAGATGCTATCTATCACCTATAACCCCTTCATGACTTAGGGTCTGTTCTCTGAGTGAACATCTGTCTCCTGTGGTATCTGCCTATCTTGTTCAGTGTGACAGAATTCTAAGAAGTTTTCTTAAAAACAATAGAAAAATGTGAGATTTTTCTGGTGGTCTTCCATGCAAATATTATCCAGGTCTGACAGTACATAACTTCTAAGCACGAACAAGTTCAGGCAAGTGCTACCATCTACTAAGAATGATGGCCATATATAAATACTAACACTGGGAAAGTAGAAGACCATAATGCTCTTGAGAAGTACTTGAGATGTGTTTTCAATCTGGGTTTAAGACCTTGAAGTTCCCACTGTTTTGCTTCTAAAGCAACCTCTCTCTTCCTCTCACATGTTGTCTTTTGCATGGTGAAACTGAATAGCAGCATGTGACCAATTTCTGTTGACATCTGAGCTCACATTTCAAACAAGTCATGATTGTTTTGTTACTGGAAATTTCCATTGCTTTCCAAAGATTTATGGCACCCTGCTGCATGCTGAACAGTCCATTTGTCAACTTGGCAAATACTTACGTTGGAGAACAGAACTCCACTATTACAAGATAGTTGGCTTCCTCCATTGTGTGGGTGAGGAGTCAAACAAAAGTACCCCTAATATCTCTCTGTGGGCTTTGTGAGGAGGTGATGGGTGGTGTGGCTATTCTTTCAGGACAATCTTAAAAGAAGCTTTTGCGGTTTATGTTTATCCATCCCTTCTTGACCTGAGCAGAGATAGGATAGTCATTCTGCTGGTGGACTGGCAAATTCTCTTCCATCTTGGCATCATCAGATTACAGTATTGCTCACATGAGAAAAAAGGGAAAAGACCTTTAACAATCTCCATCAAACCATGGCAGAAGGAACTTCTTATAAAATATATTAAAAAAACACTGTTATTATCCTCATCAAAGTAAGAGTTGATTTCAAGCTGAGCTTTTGTGGCATCTTATGAAATTGCATTCTGGGCTATAATTATATTTTAATGGGGCTTTTAAAGCTTGTTCTTCGAAGAAGAAAATTATCATGTTCATTCACTGTTTTCCCACATGCTGCATTGTTTCAAAAGACTGCTGTTCTTCCTTTATTGTGGTCTGTGATTATTGGAGAATAACAATCCAGAGGTGGAGTGGAAATCATATTCATTTTTTGTTTACTGTTTATTTGCCCTTTTTAAACAAGCATGTCTCATCAAGCAACAAAAATATATCATTATTAACAACAGTAATTATAATCTACTATGTTTAAGTATGCTTGGGAATTTTTTAAAAGCAGCCTTCCCTCCCTATTTAAATCTCTAACACTGAATGAGAATAATGAGAATATTTTACTGACGTGGTAATTTTATTTCGATGGTGCAGGAATCATTACCGCTTGATCACTTGCTGGAAATCCACGTGAATCATAAAGTCATATTAAAATCCATTTTAAAATAATTGTCAAGGTGTTTTGTCATGTCCAACTTGCAGTTTTTATTAATTTAATGACCACTGCCCTAATCTCAGTCAGGAGCAATATGGATGAAAGATAGAGGAAGTTTATTCATTTTCCCAACCTCCTTTTCAACAGCCATCAATAGATATAAACATAGAGATAAACCACATTTACACACCGTTCAAAAGAGACAATAAAAAAGCTAAGAAGGAAACAAAAAGACCAGAACACATCCTGTCCAGCAGCCTACACCCAGATAAGCAGGGATTAACACCAGACAAACAGTCAAGCAGAAAGCAATGCCCTAATCAAGGAACTACCAAGGAGAAAAACACCCCCACACCCCCCCCCCCACACACACCAAAACTGGTAGTGCAAGTTGCTGCAAATAAACAGGGAGCAAACCCCACACTCACTCACACTGATGATGTTATCTAGTTGGGTAAAGTGAACAACCAAGCTCAGAGTGCACCAAGGACTCCACAGTCTTTCTTATCACTTCCTCTTGCATCTACAATAACTCTGACAGTCTAATACAATGAAGAAACTACTTTCTCCTGAAGCCTACTTGTAAGCTAAATATTTGCTACTGCAGTTTATACTCTTGGCTGTTCTCAGCAGCTGCATGCTAAAACATTTATTAATAATCAAATGGCTTAAATTCTTCCACACCATAGAACAAGAACACCACCCTGGACTTAAGTGGAGCAGGCAAGTGGTGGGAATATCCTTCTGGTCTGAGAAACTTGGTTGCAGAGCTGACCCCTCATCAGCTAATTCCTTCCCGAAGAAGTGGCAGGTTTTGCACCCAAGGCAGCCCTCCAACACCCAAATGGAGTGGGTGGGGGTGAAAAGTTTACTTCCATTTTCTTTATATTTTGGGGAGGGTTGAAAGCAGAAGACTAGTGGACGCTTAAGATGATTGTTTCGCCAGATAGGTCTTCCTAAGCCAAACTAAATTTTCCTGCAGCTTTTTGGGAGGGGGAGCAAAAAAAAAAAAATTGGCTTAAAACTCTACAGGTATTTTCCCCTTCGACCTTAACCCAAACAGTTGAAAAACTGACCCTCTCTCTGTAAAACCTCAGAATTAATGAGCAAAGATTCCTCTGAGCAGTTCTCCTTGTCCTATCTTGGGTATAAATTCAGTTCATCCTATGCAACATGTGCAGAGATGCAGAACTGGTACAATCCTGTCATCTCATCGCTCACTTCCTCAGATCCTCCTATTATTATGCATCTTTGTTTCCTGCTTTTTCTCTCCTTGCAAATTCTAGCTGAGATGGATTTTCTTTTCCAACTATTGTCAGGAAGCAAAGAAAGGCTAATGAGAACATATTGTTGCAACAGCAGCCTATTAGTGGAAGAGTGGGTGGATGCTCAAATAAGCCTTCCCAGAAACAGAAACACGGATGTACAATTTATTCAAGCTCCATCATGGGTTTATATTCTGGGAAATGGGATGGGCATTTTTGTATGTCTGTTGCTCATTTCTATGAGCAGAGCGCAGAGCTGAAGGTTTGCTTTCATTCCTAAGGAGCAGAGTAAATGGTTACAGCATCTGAAGATTTCAGAATTCCTGAGTTTCTGAGTTACTTTCTTGGGTAACTGTGAAATTTCATTATTCTACCTTCCTTTCTTGGAGAAGTACCAGATGTGTATATTTCAACCCATTTTTCTCCTCCCTCCCTCCCTCCCTTTCTTCCTTTCTAAAGGAAAGTAACCCTAAAGTAGCATTATTTCTTCTGCAATGGCACATTTTGTATTTGCAAATCTGCAATGTGCTATTACAGAGAGATGATCCCAAAATAGATCTTTTTTTTTTTCCTGTGTGTATGCTTTGTATGTGTGCGAGAGTGTGTTTTACATCTGTTAAACACTGACTTTTGGTTAAGTTGGGACAACAGGCCAGGACCATGTAATTCAGTGTTTCTAACAACAGGGCAAGAAAACCATTTTTGGGCGACAGGTTGGTTATGCTGGGAAGTGAAAAGGCTATGGCTTGGCTGAAGGCAAAATGAAATGGCCTGGTGTTAAAAGTTAATTGTTGAGCCCAAAGTGGGTGGACTTTATAGCATTGGCTAGGCATTTAGCAGCCTTCTTAACAGCATCTATAGGGAGGAGTCAAAATCTGCAAGAAGTGGGCATGGCATTACAATTGGACCCCTGCCCCCTTTTGTTGTTCAGTCGTTAAGTCGTGTCCGACTCTTCATGACCCCATGAACCATATTGCGCCAGGCCTTCCTGTCCTTCACTGCCTCCCTGAGTTTGCTCAATTTCGTGCTCATTGCTTCAGTGATGCTATCTAACCATCTCATCCTCTGCCGTCCTCTTCTCCTTTTCCCTTCCATCTTTCCCAGCATCAGGGTCTTTTCCAAAGAGTCCTCTCTTCACATTAGGTGACCAAAATATCTGAGCTTGAGCTTCATTATCAATCCTTCCAATGAGCAATCAGGGTTGATTTCTTTTAAGATTGAGGTTTGACCTCCATTTAAAAAAGTTTTGATCACTTTGGTGTACACACCATCTTGCACATTTTGACTCCATCTTGTAGATGCCCCTGTATGGAACTTAAGATTGTTCCTTTATATAGACTAGTTTTAGAGTTCTCAAGTTACTTCCAGTTGCCACTTTTAGCGATCACCTTCACACTGTCAAGGATTTTTCCACCCTTTCTCTGTTCTGCTCTTTCCTAAAACTTAATGACTGAGCTATTAATTCTTTCCTTCTACCATTAATGATGCATTTTGTGATTTAAGGTGAAAATCCATTTTATAACATCCTGCATGCAAATGAAAAGGGAGTGCATAGTTTATGGCATATAATAAACCAAATGAAGCCAGATTTCTTCTACTACTTCTTCTTTTAAAGAGTGAGATTTAACTGTGAATCTTGCTTCAATGGGTGCATCTAGAGAATATGATCAAGATGTTTCTCCTCAAGGAAAAGGATGGCAGAGGGAGCTTTAATAGGAAAGACAAAATTTGCCAAGCAAGACACCATGACAAGTGTTTTACTGCAAATGGAAAGAAATACTGCTGTACTCCGTTTAATGGGTGAAGGAAAAGGTTGTTCTTAAAATGGAATCAAACCATTTATTTTAGAGTTGACTGAATAAGAGTAGAACTTATCTTTGGACTTTCTCCATCAGCGCAATATGGCGATCTTAGAACCTGAATGAAGACCTTCATCCCCATGACTCTTTTAGATGCAACTTGAATGGCTGTATGGAGCTGAGGTTGCGATCTCTAGGTGCAATATATGGACCCAAGAACTTCAAAAGTTACCACCAAATTGCAATTTTAAAAATGACAAAATGGAGAAATAATTAAATCTGTGATGGGGGATTAATCAGATTAGTTGCAATTAATTTTAATGAAATGTGATCCCCAATTCCATTCCCTAGTTTTGGGAATTCATAACCACTCAATGGCTGCATTCAGTTCAGAAAAAAGGTTGTGAACTGGAATAGAGTTCCAGCTGTTAAGCTCTTTTCAGTTTTGCCTACTTCATAAAACCAAAATAGCATTGTTCTGTTCTATCAGCAAACAGTTGGGTTCTTTTGGAACACAGGTTTAGCACTCTTCCAAAAGAGCACTAAACTTGTGCTCAAAAGTAATATCAACAACTGCTGACAGAACCAGGGCAAGTTGCACCATGAAGCAGCAGAGAGAGATGGAGAAATGGTTCTCCATCCTCTGCTTCACTGTGCAGCTTCCCTGCCACCACTGCTGATCAACTGATGCTCAGGCTGATCCAGATCTGTAGATCAGAGACTTATGGGTACAAGGGGAAATCTGGTTTTCAAGAACCAAAATTTCCCACTGCCCAGAGCAGAAAGGGATCAGAAAGGATTGGAGGGAAGAGGACTATCACCAACATTCTAAAGCTGCCAATATGTGTTGGCCTGAGATATCACCTGGCAAGCATCATCTGACTTCCACCAACAGAATGGTCACTGAAACTCATCAAAGAATATCTGTGGCAACACCTGTGTTGGGACAATGGGGAAAATACTATTTTAACCCCAGTACTGCTACGGATAACTTAAGGCTTCCCTGCCACCAGATCTGGATCAGCCTGAGCATCAGTTGATCAGCAGTGGTGGCAGGGAAGCTGCACGGTGAAGCAGAGGATGGAGATCAATGAAGGAAACGTCATGAGGGCCCAGTAGGACAAAAAACAAAAGCAAAAAGATCCTAGGGCATATTTGTACTATAGTTGGATGCAAGCGAAGAATGGTTCTGTAGGTATTTTGTAGGGTTTTGTTGCATTTGTTATTGCTGTGGTTGAAAAAATTAAAAAGCACACATTCATGAAAAAAAGGAGCAGAATGGAGTTATGGGTAAGCATTATGGACCAGAAATATATAGACTCCTTCATTTCTATTCAGGTTAATATGGTTATCCAAGACACTGCAGATGGAATATCCACAGCATCTTGAGAATGTTGGGTCCAGAAGATGTATCAGAAGAGTCACTTTCTTTGAATGGCCAAATGAGTTTTATGGATTTCTTGGATTATTTATTTATTTATTTACTTACTTACTTATTTATTTAAATTTATCTCTGCCCATCTCCCCCTAATGGGGGACTCTGGGCGACTCACAAAATCTGTTAAAATAATAAATATATCCACAATTACATAAAACATGAAAACTATACAAAGCATTACCAAAAGAAAAGAAAAAGTCCAAGAGGCTGATGGTGACCAGACCTGCAGGCAACAGGCCTCTAAGGGGCTAGCCATCCCCACACCTGATATCTTCCCTCCCCACCCCAGGCCAGATGGCAGAGCCAGGTCTTCAAACTCCTCTGGAAGGCCAGAAGTGAGGGGGCCAATCTCACCTCCAGGGGCAAGATATTCCAAAGAGTGGGGGCTACATCAGAGAAGGCCCACCTTCTGGACCCCGCTAGTTGGAGGTCTTTTACCAAGGGGGTCTGAAGCATGCACTCTCTGTATGATTGGGTGGGACAGGTTGAAGTCATGGGGAAGAGGCGATCTCTTAGGTAACCTGGTCCCATGCCATGTAGGGCTTTAAAGGTGATAACCAACACCTTGAATTGGACCCAGAAGCAAAGTGGAACCCAATGCAGCTCGTGGAGCAACAGTGTTACATGGGCACTTCTTGGGGGTCCAAAAATAGCCCACGCGGCTGCATTCTGGACCAGCTGTAGCTTCCAGATACTCTTCAAGGGAAGTCCCATGTAGAGTGCATTGCAGTGGTCTATATGGGAGATAACAAGGGCATGAGTGACCATTCGAAGGGCATCCAATCCAGGAAAGGGTGTAACTGATGTACAACCTGAAGTTGTGCAAAGACTTCAAGGATGTATGAACCAACACCTGGATCCAACCACATGTCACCTCCCGAGCTGCTTTCACCAGCCAGGAGGGGCATGGGTCAAGATGGCAAGTGGTGGCCTTCACAGTTCAAAGGATCCTGCCCAAAGGATCTGGGATCAAACTGTTCCCAGATAAGTGGGTAAGAACAATCCCCTGGTATCTCGCCAGACCCTGCCCCATGCTTGGAGTCTAACTTGGAATGAATCTGAGCGATTTTGTCCTCCAGATGCTCCGAAAATTCCTCCACGTGGCCCTGCAAATGAAACCCCAAATCCCCCTTACCAAGGAGAGATCTAGTAATCCTAAATAGGGCTGCTGGGCAGCATTCTGCGGACACGATAAGGGAGGAGAAGTATTGACACTTTGCACTCTTATCGCCAAAATGTAGGCCTTAATAGCGGCTCTAACCTGTGTTTGGTCGGATTCGGTCTTTGTCTTCCTCCAGTGACGCTCTAGACATCTCTTAACCCTCTTCAGAACCCTCAATTCTTCCATAAACCACGGGGAGTATCAGGGCCGATGTGGCAAGAGAGGTTGCATAGGTGCGATCCTACCTAAGGCCCTGGCTGCCTCTCTATTCCAGGCGGCAGCCAAGGTCTTCACTGGACCATGCAGCAGATTCTCAGGAATACCCCCCAGCTCCCTCTGAAACCCTGACAGGTCCATCAGGTGCCGGGGGTGGACCAGTCACATGGGTCCTGCCTCCCTGCAGAGGGAGGTGGCACAGGAGAAACTCAGGGTCACCAGGATGTGATCTGACCATGACAATGGGGAAAGCTGTAAATCTCCCCTCAGATCACTTTGCCATTGCTCCGATAAGAAAACCAAATCCGGCATGTGGCCACTGTCTCAGGTCAGGTCCCACACAATTTGAGACAGGCCCATGGCACCCAAGCCACCTCCGAGGTCCATCCCAGGGATGGCAGGTTGAAGTCCCCCAGAACCCATAAGTCTGGGGAACTCTACCACCAGTCTTGAGACAGCCTCCAGTAGCTCAGGCAGGGAGGTTGACACACAGCAGGGGGGCTGGTACAGTAGCAGAACTCCCAACTGTTCATGGGAACCCAACCTGAAAAACAGGTGGAACTTGTGGAGCAATGCCCTTGAAGACCACCAGAGACTCTTGGATGACAATAGCCACCCCTCCTCCCCTGCCCTGGCATCTCAGCTGGTGCCACATCATAAACCCAGCTGGGCACATTTCTGAGAGGGGCACCCCCCCCAGCCCCCAGCCAGGTCTCAGTAATGCATGCCAGGTCCGCCCCCTCCTCAGTGATCAAGTCACATATTGGGGGGGCTTGTGCTTAACTGACCTGGCATTAAGCAGCAGGAGTTGAAGTCCAGGGCCCCTATGAATCTGCTGTCCAGGGCCTGGGAATGAGCAAGGAGGCCCGGAACACGCCACTGGTAATACACACCAGGGGTGTCTTCCCCAAAGATGGCCCACCCTCCAGCTCCCACCATATTGTCACCTACCCATCACCACATTACCCCCTGCATAGTCCCCAGAGATTTTGCGGCCAGGTGCCTCCAATCCTGGACCTCCAGAGTCCCTAATCAGGGGTAAAGATCCCTCCCTCCAATCAGTCATCCTCATTCACAACCAGACTCTCACAGGTGAGGGAAGGTCCCATTGGTATACCAGCTCACGGTCTCAATGCCACTAGGACCCACCCCCCACCAAACCTTACAGTCCCCTCACACTCTGCCCCCCTGCATGGCCCTTCTCACTAGTCAGCAGGGTGGGCATCCCACACGTTCCCTCACACCTCCTGTCTCTCTGGAGGCAGGAATAGATGGAAGCCTGAGTTTATTGTATACCTTGTGGTTGGGTTCTGTGGGCTTCAGGAGATCAGTACCAAGATATTGATCAGGTTCTCTGCAGATGTTTCACCTCGCTGGGACACGGGATGAAGCATCTGCAGAAAACCTGATCAATACCTAGTCTAACTGAGATAACATGTGACCTTCAAAGCTTAAAGCCACTAGTCATGACAAGAATGGGAATCCTGCGGGTAGCCTTTCCTCCTTGCCCTCAAATAGCAAATCTCAGTACAAAGTCAAGAAATGAGTCAATTCCTTTTACTTTTGCCTACCTTCTCATTGAGGGGTCATCAACTTGCAGGCCTAGAGTTGTACGCAGCCCTGGGCCTCCTTTTTGCACCCTTTGGAATTCCCTCTAGCCATGATTGCTAAAAACTGACAGTGTGGTTTCCTGTTATTTTGCAATAGCAAACATGAAACAGAAGCCTGGTCCCTAAACATACCTATTGCTTAAAAAGAAACCGAAGCTCCAAACTCCCAATATTCCAGCTTTGCACATTCTAGGTGACATAGCCCCGCAGAATGTAAGTTCCTCAGCTCTCCCCCAAGTCTTAAGTGTGGCCCTTGATCAACAGAAGATTCTCCACTTCAAGACCCTGGAATTACAACTTGTGACTTCTAAGTCTGTGAGACCATCCTTGGTATTGGATGGAAAAGCAAGTAGAAGCACAAGATTCCATAGCAAAGTTCTTTGGGAATATATTACTGATGAACTTGTTATATTTCCTCCAGGAGCTCAAGTTGATTTATATCAGGATTCCCTTTTATTTTATTCCCCCACATCACAATAATGAGATAGAATGGGCTGAGGGTGAGTGATTGGCCTTTTGAAAAATAAGACTATGGTCTTTCTGTCTTCTTTCTGTTAGTGACTTACCTTAACACACACACATACACACACACACACTAAGGAAACAAAAAAGAAGATTCATTCAATTCTTTCCAGTGAAAGACTGAGAACATTAGTAAAGGATATGGGGGTGATGAAAGAGTTCTGAATGTGAGATACGGTCAAGAATGGACCTGGGGTATAAAATGAACATGGAAGGAAAGGAAAGACATGCAAGAAACAGGAAGGAAAATAGCCCATTTGCAAATGCAGACACAATTATCATATAGCATTGTGATTTTGTGTTTTTTATGTTCATTGGTTATTTTTTTGTTGTAATGCTAGGTTAACTGCCAGAAGTTACAATTTGCAAACTGGCCTCCAGACAAAACATGTAAGTAAGTAAATAAAATGAGGAAGAAAAAGTAGAAGTCTTCTATTAAAATGTATTAAAACCTAGTTTAGTATGAATGGGAAGTGGATGTAAGGAAATAGGTTGTAGAAGTAGCTTGGGAGGTAGGAACAGTGATCCAGAAATGCGTGCAGTTATACAAAAGAGAAAGACGAAAAAGATGAAAAAAAAAAATGCTTACTATGATGTTGAAAGAGAGTGTGGATGAAGACAAATGCATGCTGCAAGAGAGGGATTGCTGCAAAAAAAGCCACAATGTGTACAGCAGTACAAAAGTTAGCTTCAAATAATGTGCGAAGAATAGTTAATATTAAATAAAGAGCAATGTTAACAGAATAAAAGTTGTTCTGGAAGCAGGTGAAAAGGGCTAAAAAGGGGCTTCGCGTGTCCCATTAGTCCTTTCATGAATTTTTGGATAACATTAATAAAGAAGGCTTGTTTTGTTCATAAGAGGGGTCTTTGCTGAGGAGGTAACGTGCCAGTGGTTCTGTATACAGATTATGCCTCGATGTTGTCTGAGAACAAGAATGATTTGTATGAATGTAGACTATATTATACAATGGATGGATACAAATGTTAACACAGCAAAGCCTCAAGTAGTTGTATTGGATAGGAAAAATAGAGTTAACAATTGCAAGCTATGCTTACTTCAAGGGAAACAACCACAGCAACAAGATGGATTGGGACATCTTGGTAGAAGATTGACTAACATTGGGGGAATAGATGAAGAAATTTTAAGATAAGAAAATGCTGGTGTAAAGGTAGTGGGTAGTATGTGGTCTGTTAGGACAGATGGATGTTCATGAAAACAGTGAAAATGTCTGTGCATAAAGGTAGGCTCCTACTGACTTTGTTATAGGGAAGCGAGAGTTGGTATGGCAGGAGAAATATAAAAATAAATTGAATGCAGTGGAAATGGGGAACTGGGCATGTGTATGGGAAAACAAGAAGAGAGGGGTCAAGAATGAATGGATGACAAATGAATGCGGGTTGAAATAAGTGATCTGTAAGGTAAGGTGGATCTCTACAAGCAACAGAACTTTTTCTGTTATGATACTCCTTCTATGGAATTCCCCATCCAGGTGGACCTTTCTATTTTCCCAGGCTTTTTGATTGCATTTTAATCCATATTGTTCTAGATTTTGAACGACCCATTTGCTGCTGCCTGCTTGGTTCTTTCATTTTGCATTTCATTTGATGTTAGTGTATATGTTTTGACACAAATGGCACTTTTTAGTGTGTTTTATTGCAAAACATCCAGAGAGTTTCAACTATTGGGGAGTTTAAACATCTTTTTAAAAATTAATTAAATACATAAATAAACCAGTCGTTCACTTCCCTTTGTGTTTACTAGGTTTCTCACCCCACCTGCACTGTCATTTGGGTTTTAGAATTGAGAAAATCAGTCTTAGATTATTTTTTTTTAAGCAGCTACTTACAGTGTCTTGTTTTGTCTGGCAAACAGCCAACGTGCCCCCAAAAAGAGACAAAGGAAAACTTTGGGATAGGCTAGAAACCACTGGGGTTACCACAGAAGCAGAGATCAACCCCACCAGTTTTCCTTCTGGTAAATTGGCTCTTTGATTAACCATACCCTCTCCAATAGCTATTGTGTGCACTGGAAAGACACCTCTCATTGCAAATCTGTTGTTAGAGCACCCACAAACATGCTCTTAAAAATCTCAATGTTCTCACAAGCCAGGTAAGGTTCTTTACCATTGCCCCAGGACCAGGAAGGACAATCTGATGATATCCAGATATTTGGAGTATAAAATCCTATCATGCTTGACTATTGGCTGTATAGGCTAGGGCTGATGGGAGTTGTAATCCAAGCCATCTGGAAGATATCAATTGCCTCTGCTACAGTTCTTACATCTGCAAGGAATTTGAGCATCCAATAAGATCAGATCAACTCCAGACACAGTTATGCAGCCTGAAAGATTCAGACATTCCCATTTACATTTCACACCATTTTATTGAGGGAGCTGGACAAGCAGACTTTTTGTATTGCACAATTTACCATTCCCTGTTTTCAACATGACATTTCTAGCTGTTTGTGCATGTCTGTGATAACAGTATCAATGCTTGGAATGCTAATGCTTCTCTGATTGTTCCCTGTCCTGAATGGAGCATTTTATTTAACCATTGAACGAAGGACTGCTTGCTATCAGAAAGGAAAGAGAAGTTCTGTTTTGCACATGATGGAGATCACAGTTCTTAAAACAGACAGTTCTCAGGGCACAGTCTGAACTGGATCCAAAGCTGGAACTTGCCCCATTTCTCTTTCTCACTCCCCTAGCAATGATTTTTAGAATATTTTTAGAAGATCTTAAAAAAGGTCCACTTGGGATTCTGATGACAGCAAACATGGGTATTTTGCTACCATAGGGTTCTGGGCAGAATGAGGACTAGTTTCCAAGACTGTATTCTGAATTAAGTTCTGACAAAATTATGCCCATTATGTTCTGACAAAAAAAGAAAAATGGTGATTTGCCATTTATATGCAGGCATGGGAAACATTTTCAGAGAAAATTTGCAGTGGGCGGCGGAATAATTAACTTTTCCCACTCAAAGATTTTTACCTACCTCCACCCCACCACCCCTCAGGTAATCATGATTTAAAAATAAGACACCCATGGGGAAACCCTTTCAAAAGTATCAGTGAACTAGGAAAGGGTTGACCACCTCTCTCTTTACACATACTTCCCATCTGCTCTTATTTTTGTTCTTTAGAATCAGGCCATTATTGGCACCATAATAGGGAATTGTGTCTTGCAATTCTGATTGAAGATTAGAGCTCCCATTTCTTCCTGCTGAACCACCCAGTTTGTGCTTCTGCTCCTTATGTTCTTTCTAACCCATTATGTGATACAAATGAAATTCCTGCAAGAAATGCATGTGGGTGGATCTTCGTTAGTGTGCATATGCATGAGGGGGGCCACTGGCCTGTTTCTTTCCTCCCAGAATGCTGCATTTACAAGGTTTTCCCACAGTAACTTGCAGCATAGTGAGGATCCTTGAACTGCTCAACATAAGCAATGGGCCATACCCTATAGATCTTCATCTGGCATCAACTTGGAAGAATCTCTTTTGTGTTGTGACTCCCACTATGAAAAGCGCCCTCCCTCTCTTTGCTAGCCTGATGCACTGTGAAATCTCTTTTGATTTATCTTGGTATACAGGTAGAAAAGTAGACATTGTAGAAGAGCCATGTTGGTCTATAGTAGCCAAAAATCAGGAGTCTAGTAGCACCTTTTTGACTAACATTTTTTATTAAAAGCATTAAGCATTTCTTAGCTTACAATAGCTTATGTTGTTTAATAAAATGTGTTAGTCTGAGAAGGTGCTACGAGTCTCCTTCTGATTTTAGCTGGGAAGATAAAATGTCCTTCAAACTGAGCTTGGTTTCTGGCAATTTCATGCTAGTTCATCACCTTGGGACTTCTTCGCAGTCTCTTATTTCTATATTACTTGACACAGACACCACTTAGCACTTGTCTGGCAGTTCAGACAACATCCTTAAATATCCTGCTCCACATGAGAATACTTTCACACGTTGTATATGTTTTAAGTTGTTTTAATCTGTCAATTTTTAAATTCATTTTTATTGTAATGTATACGAGATATCTGCATGACTCCTACCCCTCCTACCCTGATGACATTCAAAAATGCCTTGAAAACCTGACTGTTCTCCCAGGCCTTGCGGGAGGACAGTGCGGATCCTCTGTAGAATTTTATCCGATGAAATATCTTCTTTCTTCTGGACTCACATGATCTTTGTTCCTATTGTTTCATTGTCTCCTTGTTCTTAATGTTGAAAACCCCCAGAATTTTGTGGAGTTGAATGGCCTGTAAATTGAATCAATCAATCAATCAATCAATCAATCAATCAATCAATCAAATGCATGAAACCTCAGAAGCATGGACAGGAAAACAATCGCTTCAAGGGTGAGATAACGTTATACATTTATGCATTCCTAAAAGACGGCCAGCTCTGTCTTTGACACTAATTATCAAGTGCATTTTGATTACATTGGTCGGCACGGTGTTTTCTGGAAAAGTAATGAAAGACAAGAAGTAAAAGATAAATGGTAAATATCAGAACTCTAATGCCTTTTTTATTAACAATTCTGCATGAGTTGCCATAATAAACAAGACAAACCAAAGCAATTTGAGGGGAGTGGGGGGAAGATAGAGTATCTTGTTAATCTTAGGAGGAAAAGATCTGCATGTTTTGCCGGCTAAGCCTGTAAACAAGCTTACTTTTGAGGAGGAGCAGGAGCAGGAGCAGGAAGAAGAAGAAGAAGAAGAAGAAGAAGAAGAAGAAGAAGAAGAAGAAGAAGAAGAAGAAGAAGAAGAAGAAGAAGAAGAAGAAGAAGAAGAAGAAGAAGAAGAAGAAGAAGAAGAAATCATTTTAGAAATATTCTGTCAGCATTCCTGCTTTTTTATGGGCTGTTTATTTTGCTTACTAAATTATATACTATCTCAATGTTCCTCTATAGGCAGAATTCATAGCCATGAGAGACCAATGTATGTGAGGTGGAGAGGACTTTGTTATTTGCCATCCCATCATGGACCGCCCATCCTTTCAAGAAGCTGCAAAATTCAAGGAGCTCACTTATCACGTTTGACATACTGATGACATCCCCCTGGTGCTGCTGGGAAAAAAAATGGATTTCCAGGACAAACAAGCAGAGTTATTGCCATTTAAAGATTGTATCCTGAACTTCTCCAGAGAGCATGGAAGGGAACTGTAACATTAGGTGTGACCAGAGCCTGAAAGACAATCTCAAGAAAGGCAGCTTCCTCCAGCCTTGCAAAACAAAATGAGTGAATCAGAGTGCAAACTAACCTGTTAGTTTTGAAGGGGGTACTCCAGTCTATTTTCCCCTCATTGCATCTGAGACGTCCCTTTAAACTTTTGTACCAAAGTTGTGAATAGAAAAGTTGGGGAGGGAATTCAAATTCCTCTAGGAAGAATTCTCCATCATTACTCAATGCCATCCCTTTGAGGTAGAGCAGACTTAGAAACCAATGTCATGTAGGTTAATACTACTTTATTGTAAAGCTATCGTAACAGAATCTTGCAAGTCCCTTCCCCCCCTCCCTTCTTTATCTTCATGTGAACTAGGGAGGGCCTTGTCTGTGATGTTTTCTCAGGTTACCTTCTTGCCCCAGACTCAGGCCCCTTTTATCTGACCAGTTCCTTGATAGTGACTCTTTCTCCTGTCCCTCAAGGCCATTTCCTTTTCTCTGTACCCTCCGAAGACAAGGCTTTCCTTTAGCTCCACCACTGAAAAAGCCCTTTGGGGAAACGTCCCCTCTTGGGACTTCATGAAAATATGGGAAACCAGGATCTCTGTATAGATGATCTGAAACACATTTAATTGCTTTGTGACTAAGAAGTGCCAATCACCACCAAACCCTACCCATGTGGATTTCACCAACATTCTCTTCTTTTTTGAAAGAGCTTTCTAAAGAAAACCCACTGCCATGAAAGTGAATGAGAAATTATAGGAAAATGCAGAAGAGTTTCTTTGCCTGGCATAATTAAGAGTTTCTTTGCCTGGCACAACTGGTAGATTTCATTGCTCTAAGAGCAATGTGGGGATCTTTAGCTGTCTCCCCCATTAAATATTCAGCTGCTATGTCGGGATGATCCTAAACCTAGCAAGCTATCCATATGTCTATACTGTTTTTCATAAACATTCTCTGTAAATTCCCTACTGAATGAAAGTGAACTTCCAATCCTCTTTGGTTCTGGGTTCTTTGTACAGTGTTTGGCCCCTTCTGCCTTTCTTCTTCTTTCAACTATGACTCCAGAAGTCTCTGTTTTCCCAACTGAGTTTTCTCTGTCATTTTCTTCCTTGACCAGCTTTAAAACTTACTGTCTTTCCTTTGATATTGTAGAACTTCTCACAAAAACATGGTAAGAGTCTTTCTGAATCTGTCAGCCTCCCAAGTAGACCCGACAGGAAACTTGACAAGATGAACTAATTCTACTTTATTGTAAGGTTATATTAACAGAATCTTGCAAGTCTGAGAGTACAAATCTCTCACTGTGCCTTTTTACTGCCTGATCAGTTAGGGCAGATGCTTTCTAAGTTTCTTTCTCTGCCTATTACTCAGTTGGGGGCTTCTCCCCCTTTTATCTGATTGTTCCCTAAGCAGTATCTCCCCCCCCCCCCTCCAGTCTTCCAAGGTCATTCTCTCATTTCATTAAGAATCAGACCAAGGCCTTTCTATATCCCATTGTAGCCAACCCAATACTCTTATTTATTTGTTCGATTTCATCCTATCTTTCCTCCAGGAGTTTAAGGCTATATACAGAGCACTCTCACTTCTTGATCTTTGCCTCATAACAACAACCCTATGATGTAGATTTGGCTGAAAGCAAGTGACTGGTTGAAAGTCATCTACTGTACTTCCATAGTTGAAGATGGACTACAACTTCAGTATTTCCATTTGTGGTCCAACTTCTTAATTGAGATCCACAAGCAGAATATGGATGCAAAATTACTTTTCTCTCCCAGCAACTAATATTCACAAGTGTGGTGTTGATCATCCTGAAACAATAGGTATCTGTCATTACTGGAACCATGGACAATCTGATAATTTCTTATCCTCTTATAAATGTTTCTAAATTGTTGAACATCATCACATCTCCCATTAAAGATTGCTATAGTTTAGCCATAGAATGAAAATGAATTTCAGTTTGTCTCTTTCCTATATTCCACTGTTCAGTTTGACTAGATGACTAGGATGAGAAAAGCTTCTTTCTGTTCATTTTACCTCCACTCATCCAACAAGGAGATGCTAAGGACTGAACAGGAAATATTTTCTATGCAAAGTATATGCTGTGCCACAGAGGAACAGTGGTTTTCCTGATGTTCAGCAAGTCCATGCTAGGCTGATGTACGTGGTTTTATCAGTAAAAGTTTCCTTCCATGAATAGAAAGTCTCCACTGCTTATTAAAAAGCTGTTTTGGACCTGTTGATTGACAAAATCAATCATCAGATCCAGAGTTTCCCCATTTCCATAACTTCTAGCACAAGACTTCACACAAGCTGTTTCTCAAAACACCTTCCCCTAGTGCTTGAGCAAAGTCACCAATTGTTCTTATAGTTTCTGGATCTAGACCATTATTAACCAATCTATTAAAATAAATCCATATCTATCATTGGATTCCCCAGTGACTAATAGAGTGAAGACTTCAGACACTCTGTGGCATTCTACCAACCAATGGCCTCACTAACCAGGACAGATGTTACCAATAAAGATGGCTTCTCTATTCCACTTTAGCACCAACAGAGGGACAAGTAACTGCAACAGTTCCTCTTTCATCTTATGCTAGCCTAAAGGTTGGAGCATGGCTGATGATAAATAATGCCTTCACACTAGCAATATACACAGCAATTGACAATGTTGAAGACAATAGAACTTTGGCCTTTGGAATGTACAGTCTAAAATTCAACAGATTGGAGACACCAGTTGAGAAAGAGATGAAATAGTGACAAGAGTCAAACTTCTTTGACATCCATAATACAGTATTGGACTAAGAGTTGATGCCAAATAACCACTTAATCCACTTGTTACAAGCATCTGTAGCTAGTTACTGAAATAGTAATAAAGGTTTTGTTTTGTTTCAAAACAATAAATAAATCAGAGTGCTTGTTGGCAGTTACCCATGTTGGAATATCCATCCTGGAATTTAGCCAAAACAACCCAATTAAAACATTTGGTCTTGCTAAAGCCAGCGTTTCCATCCTCCAGTCTTGCATACCACTATAATATTCTTGCATATGTACCCTATATTTATAGGGTCTGGAGGAGGAGAAAATGTAAATTCAGCCCCAGTGTTTCTTGGGGCTGTTTTCCATTTGACGACAATTTTCTAATCGTCAGACAGACTGTAGGAGTTGGACCAGACAGAGCCCCTATTTGATATGCAGTCCCCCTCGACAACACAATTAATGATGTATGTCGTCTGTCTCGCAAATCTTTCTTTGGTGGAACAGGAACTAGGCTAATCTGCAATTAAAATGACACATCAGGAGGAACTTGGCTACAACAAGCTTATTAGTTTGCAAGCTTATTAGTTTGAAATAATGTTTTGCCTTCTGATAGCCTCTGTTAAAATTTCCATTGCTGCTTCCTTAAGTACGTCTTGTCATTTTTAAGTATGTTGTGTTGTTATCCCTCGGAAAGATGGGTCTATTCTTTCACCTTCTTAAGATAAATTGGAAGTTAAAAGGTTGAGAGAGAATAAGCACTTTCTGTTACCTCTAGAAAGCTCGAGATACTAAATGCAAGAGGGGGAAAAAAAAAAAAAAGGAGAGCATTTCAGATACATCAAGAAACAGCTGACTAATAGTCTGAAAGTTGTTTTTTTTCCTAAGTGCAGACAAATACTTGATAAAAAACCATGGGTCTCTGCAAGACAGTATTTTTTACGTGCTTGGTTAGTAGGTGGTAAATCCTATCTTTAGTTTAGATATGCTTCTTCATGGATCCAAAGAATCACCCTGGGATGTATGATACTTATTTGAATCCCAATTTATCTTGGAATATTTTTTCACTAAAATTAATTCTAGAGCTGGTACTTCAGTTCCTATTCCTTTCTAGAATGGAATTTTATTGTAAGAGAGAAATAGGAATCCTCCTGTGCTGCTTTCTTTCTGTTACTTTGTCTTGGGAGCAGGTAGCCTGTGGCTGGGTGGGATGGTCCACCCACAGGATCTTCCCATCCAAGGACATACAACGCAGAGAGGACAGGAAGTATAACCTTTGCCAACAATGAACTTCCATTCTCCAAAATTCCTCTAATGATGACCTTAGCTAGTAGGGCAATAAAAGGCCCAGTTTCATTTAACCACACATTCCAATCAACACAATTTATTGTCATCCAAAAGAGGTACACTATAGCTGGTTTACACGATGGTTTATTCAAGCAGGTTATGATCAAACTAGGGGATAGGATTATCCTGGATCAATAATACATAAACTAAGTACACCTAATCACTCTTGGATGTAATGATAAATCAAAGTTGTTTAAAAATAAAAAGCACAATCCCAAAGTTTGGGCCTGATTTTTTCATATATCACTGTGGTGAGCGATGCAATGTGTATACCCTAATCAAAGACTCCCTAAACAAAATTCTTAATGTGATAGTATTTATTTCTATGCAATATTTATGTGCTGGCCACTGACAACAGCTAAAGCTTGCAAGAAAATTGTGTGTGGTTTTACTGAAATACATTTATGTAGATTAAAAAGGCATAGGGCAAAATGACTTCTGTTACAGCAGTACGTACAAACACATCAAATTTGCTTTGGGGCATTATATCAATGTGTATACATGTGTATACACATGCTGTGGCTTTTTTTTTTTTAAGGGGCAATAATTTAGTATATCAAGACTGTAAATATGTGAACTTGGGCAGCTGGCCCTGAATGCTTTGCATAAAATGTGGTTAATGCTTTGCAAAGGGAACAGAGAAGGATTTTTAATGCTCTGAGTTCGCTTGAGAAACCCAACAAGTAAAGGTGGAACTCTGAACTCTAAGAAGGAATTTATAGGACAGATTAGGACACACCCTAATTTTGCTCATGATATTTCCACTTAAATTACCTAGAGAAGCAGTTACATCAGCGATGAGCTTAGATCTGAGTATGTGGATATGTAATGTATAGTTCTGGTTTAAAAATTCTGCTGCTGTAAAAAAAGCAGTTCAGAGTGCCAGGTAAGATTTATTGTGTGAGCAGAAGTTAAGTTTAAGCATGGAAGGTGGATCTGAGAGGGCCTTCTCATAAAATGCAAAGGTAGGAAGGTTGCTTAGATGACATCTAGTCTTCAGTGGTTCATAAACTGGGGATAATTACCCCAAAGGGATAATTTGGACATATTCTAGGGGTAATGAAGCAATTGCTTGTTTATGAGTTGAGGTCCAGTTTGGGACTGCTGCTGCTGAGAAGCTGGTCTAAAACAAGATAATCTGGTTTGTGTGTGTGTGCGCGTGTGTGTATGTGGGGGCAATGACATTATTTGAGACCAGGAAAAGGGGTAATTGACTCAAACAGTTTAAAAAACTCTGCACTAGAATGTCTCTAATAAATGACCATCTAGCCTCTGTTTGAAGACCTCCAGTGGAGGTGAATTCTCCCCTTCGAATGGCAGCTAGTTCCACTGAATGATGGCTTGTATGATCAGGAAGATGCTCCTAATTTCAAGACTGAACCCCCTTCCTTGTAGCTTTCACCCACTTGGTTTGGTCCTAGCAGCAGAGAATGAGTCCACTCCTTCTTCTGTGTGACAAGCTTTCAGATATTTGAAGACTGCTGTCATATCTCCCCTCAGTCATCTCTTCTGTAGGCTAAATATATCCAGATAGTTTACCTTCCTTCACTGTTGTCTATGAGTTTTCTTAGTGGGTCAGGCCAAGAAGTAGATTAAATAAAATCAATATGATTCATGTTTGGGAGATCTCCTGTCTGTTTGAGGAGAACCTTTTAGAAATAAGGGACTTCAAGGAATGGGGGAAAGGTCCATATGAGGGGATGATCACTTGTGCAATGTTGTATTTAATAGATTTCTAGAACCGTATTTTGAAGGGGATATGTAAGTGAGCAACATTGACCCTTTGCTTAGTGTAGAAACTAAAATTAAAGCATCCATATGAACATGGCTGACTAGCCTCTTCTTAAGGGCATTCAGTGAAGGGGATCCCATCAGCGCCCTGTTTCACTGGTTCCACTGCTGAATTGTTCTCATTGTTAAGAAGTTTTCCATAATATCCCGTCATAATCTGCCTTCCTGTAACTTTCGTCCATCATTCCATGCCGTGTAGTCTGGGACCACAGAGAACAGATTTTGTATAATATCCTTTCACTTACTTGAACAGTGCTATCATGTCCCCCTCACTCTTATCTTCTCCAGGCTAAATGTTCCCAGTTTCTTCCATCTCTCCTTATAGGATTTAGTTTCTAGTTCCCAGATAATCCTTTTTGTCCTTCTTTGACCTTTGCCCAGTTTCTCTGAATTCTTATTAGTATGGGATGCACAGAGTCTGAGGTGGGTCTGGCAGACAGAGTGGAATAACTATTTCCCATGATTTAGCAATTACGGTATACATTTATTGATGCAGCATTAAATTGTATTTTTCTTTTTGCTGCTACATCACACTCTCCATTAATATTAAGTCTGCAATCAACTACTATTTCAATATATATTTTTACAAACACTGCAGACAAGCTAGGTACCCCACATTCCATATCCATTCATTTTATTCCT
This sequence comes from Python bivittatus, assembly GCF_059951505.1. NCBI lineage: Eukaryota > Metazoa > Chordata > Lepidosauria > Squamata > Pythonidae > Python > Python bivittatus. Next base: position 18,980,912 of record NW_028277097.1, read on the forward strand.
GTTTCCTAAATGAAGAATTTTGCATTTGTCTGCTAACATTTCATTCTGTAATTTTCAGCCAATTTCTCTGCCCTATCATGACCACTCTGAATCTTATTTCTGTCTGCTAGGATATTAGCTATCATTTCAGCCCAACTGTGTGCCATCTAAATATTTGATAAGCATTTCCTCTAGATCCTCATCAAAGTCATTGAAAAATATAGGGCTTATGATTGACTCTTCTGGCACCTTCTCAATATCTTATTCCAATCTGATGAGGAATATTTGATGAGAATGAGCAATATATACATAATTGTCATACCATCAACTAATCAGGGTATCATGAATTACTTTGCTGTACATTCTGCTGACATCAAGATACATTATTTATACAGCATTCCCACACTCTACTATCTGACCAAAAGAATAAAATAAGGATAGTCTGGCAAGAGTTGTTCTTGACAAATCCATGCTAAGTTTCAGGAAAAAGATCACTGATTTTCAGGAGCTTATAGCTCAATTGTTTTGCTGTCTGTTCTAGAATTTTCCAAATTTTAGTGTCAGATTGGCTAATTCCCTAATCTTCCTTTTTCTCTTTTGCTTTCATTCAAGTATCTGGTTATTCTTTTTTTTTTTTTTTTTTTTGCCTAGTCTCCAATATTTCTTAGAGGCAATGCATAAAAGTTCATCCAAACTATTAGAAGGTTCCCTTTCTTCCTAGAATGCTGTTCACATGCCCCTGGGTATTAAACTCATCCAAAATTAAGTGGTATTCCAAACTAGGTTTCTATGAATTTCAGGGTTAAATCTTTCCTCTTCACCACTGGCTGGTGGAACAATTATCTCCTCATTGGTGAAATGGGAGCCAAAGTATCTTTCTATACCCCCCTCCTATCATATTCAAATGAATTTGGAGCATCAATGAATTGCATTGAAAATGGCCTTTGATGCTTTCCAGATAAACATTGTCTCATGGTTTAAATACTTCAGCACGTTGCTTGCTTTAATTAGGCCCAAATTAGTAACATAAATGAGTGTAATTACATACATATTTAAATATATTAAATCCATTGTAAAAAGAAGGAAGACTATTCATTCAGCTCTGAACTTAATCAACAAAGGATAATATCCTTTAAAGAAAAGAGAAAAGACTGCCATAGAAGCTGGGCTGGCATTCTCTAAATCCTTGATGTCCCATCCCTTTTTGGTAAATAGCCAGGATATATATGGATATTGTCCCTTATTTCTAATAAGTACACATTGATAATTTTTATTTTGAAAAGCAAATCAATCCAAAGTTCTCATCTGAGGCACAAATGACCACGCTTAATTTATCCTACTTTGGACACATCATACGAAGACCTAGATCTCTAAAGAAGGCTCTGATGCTGAGAGAGATGGAAGGAAATAGCAGAAGAGGATGGCCAGGAGCAAGGTGGATGGACTCAGCTACAGTGGTTGGAAGACCTGAAGGACCAAGTTAGGGACAGATCATCATGGAGAACATCTATCTATGTCATTGCTAGAGTTAACAACAACTTGATGGCACATAATTAATCAATAAATTGATTTTAATTTAGCATGGCTACAATTTCATTCCTTTGTTTTTTCTATCTCTAGTCTGTGTGAGTGTGTGTGTCTGTGCTTATATATGAAATATTCAAAAGAAACCATCTGAGAAAATAGAATTAGATAGAGGCAACTAAATATAATTAGTATATATATTTACTATATATGTACATGTGTAGAAGTTTGAAACACAGAAGTCTTTTAAAATTAAATAAATAAAAGTGTATATGTATAGACACACACCTGCACACACTTACAGGTATATTTGGGAAGCAAAATTATACTCAAGCCCTATTTGTGTAATGCACTTGTCCTGGAGGGAACCTATGTGTTACGTGCATAGGAAAACTGGATCAAATGAAAGGACCCATTAACGCTAAGGTGTTTAAGTTTAGCCCCAAAGCAGAGTCTTATTCAGGATTAAACTAATGCTTCCTAATGATTATTCATGTTACCTAAAAAAGATGATGGGAAGAGGGTAAGTTACCCTTCACCCCTCCACAACAAAGGAAAAAGTACTCAAAAAAGACCCTATGAAAGCAAGATTTCTGTAGACGTATCATTCCTGTCATCATTCCTGTTTTCACAGAAATTGCTGGGATAGTAACTCTTGGTGATCACTACTACACTATACAGATGTTTTTGGGGTTATTTTTAGGTTTTTTGTTTTTTTTTTTGCTCTGGTAAGGAGAAAAAAAATCTAAAATTAAAAAGAGGAAGTCGGGCAGGAAGTTCCAATCTTTTTTTAAAGAAGCTGGAAGGACTCACCATATGCCCATCAGATGACTGCCTGAGTGAGCTGAAAGAAATGAGTATTTGGCCAGTGATGTTGTGGAAAAAGGAGCATAAAATAAGAGCACCCGCTAAATGAAATCTGTAAGAAAATGTCTTCTTGCTCTGATCAAAATCTGATCCCTGCCAGAAACTTGTTTCCCATAGTGAAAAACCAGGTGTGTTTGAGAAGCAGTTGGTATCCAGAACCATATCGTCTCTCATTCGGGATGGTAACTCGAATAGTAGACAAATGGAATTTTGAACAGTTTTTTTCCTGAATCTTTATATATTTTTTGTTTTTTTAAATGCCCTCCTGCATGTGGATTTTGTGAATTATAGTTCAAACACTAGGGGTGTTAAAACAAAAACAAAAATACACAGGTTGTGTTGTTCCGTATAATTATTTCCTAACTTGCAATGATTCACTTCATTGACATATACAACATTAGCATTTACATAGATTTCTGACCTGGAGAGATGCCAATTCAATGTGCAAAACTGCTGTGAATAAATGTAAATGCAAACAATTGTGTGCGCAAGATACTTTTTTTTAACTCAACCTGATTAAATTGTCTGAGTGAAGATATTTAAGGGCCCTCGCTTTATCATGAAGGCTTATGGTGAATATTAATCCAAAACTTATTTACACATCCTTACTCGAGTGAGCTGTTGGTGGAGCTTGCTTTAAGCCCAGGTTATCCCAAACGTTCAGCCTAGAGGCCATATGTAACCTGGGGAGGACTTGCTGTGGGGGAAAATGGGTGCCTTCAGTCTTCACCATCATGTCCTAAGATGGAACCGCAAGGGAGCCCTTGATGGGCCACATTAAGCCTGATGAAGCTCTCCAGCTGATAGAAAATTGGGTAGTTCTGTACTAACCAGTGACTGAGTGGCACTAAGGGCCCTTTCCTGAATTTCTTAGGATCCTCAACTTTATTCAAATGGCATTTGGTAGACCTGTTGTTCCCCAGAAGCCCACTGGGTATGGAGAAAGAAGAAGGGAAAAAGAAAGAGAGAAAACAAGGTCCTTCATCCACTTCACATACTCAATGAGGACATTAACCCTTCTTTGTTGGCTTCAACATCACCTGCTATCAGTGTCTGACCCCAAAGATCTATGATGAAGGAATTTCAGAAATGTTTTGCAACCCTGATTTATATAACTTCTAATTCTATTCCTCCCAATGCTATCTTTTATACCATGCTGGCTAGCAAATTTAGAGGGAAAAATATGTATGTGTGTGTTTAAGTGCATGTTATGTAAAGTGGTGTCACTCTGGTTCAGCAAGGTGTACTGCCCAACGAGATGTTTCACCGTGATGCATTAAGAAAAGACCAGTCCATCTTGATTGATTTTTTTTTTTTGTCTGCACTCAGTCATTGCTGACCCTGCAGTGACTGCTTGGATGAGTCCTTGCAGTTTTCAAGGCAACTGTTTTTCGGAAGTGGTTTGCCATTGCCGCCTTCCTAGGGCAGAGCCCAGCTGGCGAGCGCAGGAGGCGGGGTTTCCGTTGCTTCGCACCCTTTTCGGGCGCGTGCGGTTTTTTGTGCTTACCGGCAACTGCTCCCAACTCCTTTTTTTTTGCAAGGCGCCGCCAGCATTTTTCCTCCCACTGGAGTGAGAGTCCCCATTTATCTACTCACGTAAGTTTTCGAACTGTTGGGTTGACAGGAACTGGGGAGGAAACAGGAGCTCACCCTGTTTAACGCGAAGGCTGGACTCGAACCGCTGAAGTGTCGACCATTTCTGGCCGGCAACTTTCAGCGTCATTAAGCCGCTGTGCCACCGCGTCCCCCACCTTGATAGGCCTCCTCAGTTTGACCTACGGGACTCCTTTGCATGTGTTGATATGCATAGAGACAGAGTGCATTGCTCCTATCTAACATTTGGAAACTTGGATATCTTTGAAGGAACTTTTTTTTTGAAGTTTTGCTCACTGCTTTATACACAAACACACACACACAGACACACACACAAACCTAACGCAAACACTATGAAATTACAGGCAGTAGAAATCTAGGAAAGAGAACCATAAATTTGCTAGTGAAAAAGAAAAAAGAAAATATGCTTTTGATGCTTAAAAGGTATCAATGTCAAGAGATGATGTTCTAAAGATGGAAAGCTATCACCAGAAATATCCTTTTATCCAGATGTGAACTACAAAGTCTGAAATGGAATGGTCACCTGGATGGTTCCAGTTGAAGAAATCAGAAGCTCAGTGTGGGAAAAATTCTAAGGATCTTTTTGAAAGAATACACCAAATACTACCTTGATTTTCTTTTATATGTGTGCGGGATAATAGCTGCAATAAATATTAATTTTAACTCTTCTAGATAGTGAGAGGTTTTAGGGAAAATCAGTTAATCGTCTTTCTGTTAATATATGTCAATAGTCTGAACCATATGCTTGTTCAGTGGATACAGATCTTTCAGCTGGAGACTACTGTTGATTTTTGAACCATGAAAATATTAAAATGAACGGTGAGTTTGCAAGATTTTTTAAAAAATATTTCCAAATCTTGTAAAATGTAGTGATCTCACAACTGTTCAGTCATTTAATTTCTATTTAATTTTGAGGGCTCAAAATCACTATCTAAGATGGTTCCCTCAAAACAATTTGGGGTCTTCTTTAGAGGTTGGGGGGTGAGTAAAGGGTGAGAATCGGAATGGTTTGACTTCGGAGGCCTCCTACTGCCATCCCATTTTTACAGCTCAAAAGAGAAATACAGAAGCAAAAAGAATAAAACACAGCAAAACAAAACCCAACCTTGGTGTGGGGAAATGAATGAATGGGTAGGAACCCTTCTCCCATTACCATTCTTAAATCTGAATGAAAAACAATACCAGGAAGAACTAGAATTACCCACATTGGCCATTTTGCTGCCAGATTTCAACAGTTCTTAAGGGTTGCCATAAGAACACAAATTATTGTTTGAAAGATGCTTCCTCCTGGAAGTGCTTGGCCATCTCTAGCCTAGGCAGATATGGAGCTGGGGGCAAAGAAGAAGATTCAAGACGTTCAAGAATCCAAGAACTGAAAGTGAAATCCAACAATCCCACAGGCCAATTTACACTGTCCCCATATGAATGCACTATAAAAATGACTGCATTTTCCTCCTTTTATTGAATATTACAATGTCTGAGTTTCAGAAGATACAGGCAATAATTTGCCCTCCTGTTATGCTTCCTTTGTATCCATTTTCAGTGGTTTTCTCTAAAGCCTGTTTTACTGAAAGAGATATACAGGAAAGCAAATTGCATTGGGAGAAGTTTGAGTTAATCATAGCTTCCCCACCCTGTACTTCAGACATCAGGGAATATCACATGTTTCAGATGGCATTATTTTTCATGGATGAAGTCTTTGCTAACTTAAGCAGTTTATTTTTGCTGCCTGCATGTCATTATCTGGATAATCTCAGATCTCTGAACATCTGGTGAGGAAACCTCTGAATCTGCAGTTCTATTTCTATTACTTAAAAATGACAATGGACATATTCTGGAGAGCCATATTTTTCTAAAAATAAATGCTCAGTATCTCTACGATATATAACATTGCTTAACTGTAGAGAGCTGGTTTTTAAAGTGTCTGTCCTGATGAATCTCAGCCTCCAGACTGTTGTTTTTTTATATCTATTATATCTGATCCATCTTAATCTTTCTAGCTGGAAATACTAGGGAGTTAATCCGCAGTCTCTTGAGGGTCAGTCACGTGTGCCAGATCAGAACAATAGATGCAGTGTGTGGTTCTTCACAAAATTGTATGCTGCTAAAATCTTCGTAGAAAATTTATGGCAGAGGTCACACTGTGCTGATCCAGCTGGCTTGACCTTGCCAAAATTGGAAGTGGTGACAGTGTGCCAGTTCCAGTGGTGGCACAGATCCAGTCTTTCAAAAGAGACCTGTGCAAAAAGGAAGAAAAGGAAAGGAAAATACACGAACAGCAACTTAGGCACGGTATCACGTGGCTTCATCTCTGTATTCTAAGAATGACTTTGGTGTGAACCACCTTCTCTTATACACTGTAGCCATCCCTACAAGAACAGCAGACAGTGACAAGTCTCATCAGCCTATGATACCATACAAGATATAGGGAGATGGCTCTGGAAACCTTTCCAGCCGGCCCCTTTGGCAGCAGAAGCCACCTTGTGTCCTCAAGGGAGATACGGATATAGATCTTGAAGAGGAAAATGTTCTGAAAAGAAGATAAAGAACAGAGACTCTTCTCGCAAATTAAAACCTGTAAGGCAGTCATAGGATGAAGCAAAGCCTCACTTCCAATGGCCTCTTCCTCCAAGGCAATTTATATTAATGCAGCTATGTTGAGTCCGATACACAAGTGGTTGCTCCTACACATGGATCTTTTCTAGGTGTTGTACTCAACATGCAGATGGTAGAGGATGGAGCTAAGCCAAGGATGAACATTATGTAGAGTTGAGGTTTACACTGAGATATATAGGCTGGCTTCACAAAACCATGCATAAGCAGATCTAACTAAGCTTAGAGCGTTTAAAATTAAATTAAGCTCTGAACCTTAATTTAAATTGTTGTGGCTTAGACTGCTGTGTGGACTTTGCCTACTTGGGTTAGTTTGCAATTCAGTGCATTGTAAGGATCCCGAAAGCGGATTAATTCAGTCATTACATTATTAAGCACATTTCCTAATTCCAACACTCTGTAGGGTGAAGTTAAATTGGAGGCACCCAACCAGTGGTCATAGGGCATATCTGACCTCTGCAAACCTTTGACAAAGTCCTTGAAGAGCTCCCAAATCTGTGAGCAAAGTGCAATTTTTCATGTCATAGAAAAGCAAAGTAATGAAACACATGACTGGAGATTAATCATATTAACTATATTTCATTTTAATTATGTTTAATTGTAAACACAATGAATGTTTTTTTCTCCTCCTTCTGGCCTAATATAACAATCTGATCAGTATCAAAAGTAATTATTTGGAATATGAAATGTACAACAAGATACAACATAACTGTTGCTAAGAATGATTATTGCTTCACTATTTGACATGCTTCCAAATATTCTCCATACTTAAAGGCTACAGTTTTGAAAACTATGGATATAAAAATATGGATTCCACATGTTTCTATGACATTTCTTTTATGAATCAATTCTTACCCTTTCGCACGCAGATATCCTCTGCCTCAATTTAAGTTTTCTTAGAAGAGTCAATGACTCTTAACATTTATATATATATATATATATATATATATATTCCTTAATACAGGAGGATGATGCATGATGAAATAGTTGGTTTGGATGTTTTAATGTACAGTGCCATAAATATAGTATCAATATGTACAGGGTGTACTATTCACAATATGTTTCATTTTTTTTTTTTCAGAGAAAATGTTACTATATTTTGGAATGTTCCAAGGCCATGTACCGAATGAGTGTTTAAAAGAAAATGCGAATCAACTTGGACATTTAATGGAATTTATATAATAAACTGTTGATATAGCTTCACTTTTGGTACATCCTGCATGTACGTACGTGTGTGTGTGTGTGTGTGTGTCCCAAGTAACACAAATTTTCACCCACATTGGAAGTTTTCACAGGAGGACTAGGAATTTGTTTTATTGACTTTTACTGAAATATTCCTTGGGTTGAAAGGTGACATTAAAACATGTATACTTAGGGAAGATGCAAACTGTATATTTGGAAAGTTGCATACACAGAAGCAAATGTTTGGATTAGACATGGAGAAATTATTTCTTCTTCCCTTCCTTTCTTCCTTCTTTTCATTTGCTTAACCATCTATGTGTAAACTGAACTCTAGGCAATGTAAAACATAATGATAAAAATGCAATACTAATACAATTTTACCATAGCTTTTTTTGCTCAAGTCAGTCTTGACTCATCAATTGCCTGGATAGGTCCCTGCAGTTTTCTTGGCAAGGTTTTTCAGCAGTGGTTTGCCATTGCCTCCTTCCTGGGGCTGAGAGAGAGAGACTGGCCCAAGATCACCCTTGGGCTTTGTGACCAAGGCAGGACTAGAACTCCATGTCTCCCAGTTTGTACCTGGTGTCTAAACCACTACACCAAACTGGCTCCATACCATATCTTAGGGAGTTATATATAAAAACTGATTTTAAAAATTATTTTTATAAAAATAATTTCAGTTTTTTTAAAAAAATGTCAAAAGACATGCGAAGAAGGCTGGGTTGGCAAAAAGTTACATTTCTGTATTCACATCAGTGTGATTTGAGCACTACATTGAGGATTCTAGGGTTAAATAGACATATTTAAAAATCAAGAAAAGAATCAGACACAAGAGTCAGAAGAAAAAGCATTTGAGCTAAAGCTCAGCTTATATTTCTCAAAGGCTAACAATGTATTAAAAATGTAAGAAATGTGTTTCTCCTCCCTAGAAAAATAAAATCATGCTATTTTTATACATTATTTTTAATCAATGTTCATACTGCTTCCCACATCAAAGAAAGATACTGCAGTGTGGTAGACAGCAGCAAAAACAGACAAAACTACTATTAAAATATGAAATATTATGATATTAAACAAAAATGCTTTCATGATTAAACATTAGCATCTAATAAAGCCTGCTTAAAGGGATAAGTCTTCATTAAGAGACTAAAAGATATCACAAGATGGTATCTCCAGAACACCAAAGGAGGGAGAACCTTCCAAAAATGTGGTACCACCACAAAGAAGATCTACTATGGAGTAAACCATCCTGCATCATACTTTGCTGCATGTTCTAGCAATAACTCATTAGAAATAGCTGAGAGGAAAAATAAACTTCATTTTCAATTGATCAAGGCTAATAACCTTTACTGAGACAAACAGCACAGTGATCATACTTGAAAAATAAAAGGTTGGATGTCTAGTGCAAAGTCTCTTAGTCAAAGAAAAGGCTAAAGGCATAGAAACTGCAATAGTGTAGACCAGCAAAGAGAAGAAAACTCCAGGCACAATAACTAACACAACTAGACACATATGTGATCCTGAAATATTCAACAGCTCTCCATCTTTGCTAGGGTATTCTCTGAACTTAATTAAGTCCCACTGCAGACTTGGATTCTTTGCACAGAGGAATAAAACAGCCAGCAACTGAAATTCATAATAAAGTAACTCCAAAACCAGTTTAATTCTGAGTTTGATTTCCTGTCATTTTGTTCCAACAAAAGAGCCTTCACCAATCACATGGGTTGCTGGAAAAGGTATTCCCAAGTTTGGGACATGTACAAATCTGAACAACCTGGAATAAAATTGTCCAGTGCTACCATTATGTGCATAAGCAAGACTTTAGTCCTGGCTTGGTGGTTAATAGGCAGACAATTTCTGCATAGCCAGGGCAACTACAGCTTCTCAATTAAATATAAAGGGAGCTCAACATAATATGGAAAGTGTGACCAACTACTTAGGTACAGTAATGCCCTCCTGCTAAATTAATCCATTCCTGTTTTACAGGAATGCACAACAAAGTCCATGCTGAGAACAGAGGAAGAGCCTGCTGGATCTGACCAAGGCTCATCTTAGTGCACCATTTTGTTCTTCTTCTGGAGTGCTCACAAGCAGGAGAAGGAGACATATACCTTCTCCCACCATTGTTCCCCTGCAACTGACATTTGGAGGAATGCTTTCTTCATCTGGAGGTAAGTTTTGAATGAATTTATCTAATCCTCTTTTAAGAAGAATGTAAGATGGTCCTCATGAATCAGACAGACCATGGACCATATGAGTCCAGTATTTTGTTTCTCACAGTGGCCAACCACTTACTTCTCTACTACCTTGGGTTCCCAGGTCTTTGGAAGCATGCTACCCATAACTAGGAGATACCATAGATTGTTCAAGACTAATGGACTTCTATAGATTGGCGAATGAATTTATCCAGTCCCCCTTTAAAGCCATCCAAATCATAGGCATCACCAAATTGGTAATGAGTTCTACCATTTAATTTTCTTTTGTGTGAAGAAGTTTAAAGGGAATGGTGAAAACCACCTATGAAAAGTAGGTGAGACTAGGATGTAAACAGCAATTAGTTTAAATTAAAACTAAATCATTCATTTCATTAGTCATGGATGCAAGGGTGGTTGACTGTGCCACTAGAGATAGACAGGACAAGGTTATACCTCTTATGGTTGGGTGAAGGGAAACTTTCAAAGCATAAATAAGGCTTAGGAGCACTGATGTGTAAGTTCTGCTTAGCTTGTGAGCAGGTTAACATGATAGGACAGGTGACTCTTTCTTTGCATTTATCACATTCTAAGCTGCAACATTGGTGGCTTTCTGGAAAGAATTCACAGAATACAAGTCTACAATCCCTCTCTAAGGTTCCTTAAATTAATCAAAGTATGCTTCTTTTTGGGAACGGTTCATAAGTATATGATAATCATCTGATCGTGGCAACATCATGGAGCATCCGATAGCCATAACAGTTACAAATTGTTCTTGCTTGCTTGTGTCTGGAAATCTCCATTTATCCAGGACAGAATTATCTTAGCACAGCGTTGAGATGATTATACCAGTCTAAACCAGTTTACACTGTGCTCAGTCTGATCACCTCTTTATTATATTATCACAGTCTGCCTCTCCAGGTGTTTACTTATAAATAAATAAGGAGATACAGATAGCAGAAGGTGGCTACGGAGGGGGAAAGGGAATAGTCTGATTTAGTTAAATGAAATATTTCACTGAAAGGGGAAAAAAGGAGGGGGGAAGCAGTAGGAAGTAGAAGAGAAATAATTTTTTTCTGCAACCCGAGGGGGAAAGATGTAGTAACGGTGTCACAGACTTTGCATTTCAGAGAGTTCAAGGGTTCCCTAAGGCTTCCTGTTTTTTACCATTCATCACTGTTCTTGGATCGAGGAAAAAGGCGTAATAGAGAAACTAAGACCCCATAAGGATGAGAAATAAATCTGGGCACCAGGGAGAAACAGAGGTAGGAAAGTATCTGCAGTCATCGCTCCTGAATCAAATCAATCCCTCAGCTCATCTTTTCCCCACTTGTCTCTTTGCTGAGGTGATCTGTGGGCAGTATTTGTATCCATCCATGGAGGTAGATGTGGAAGGATGGTTAGTCAGGTCACTTCTGCTGGATGATTAATTCACTTTTATCGATGTCTGTTTTTATCAGCCAAAGCTAAAATGTAAAAAGGTACTGAGTAAAAAACTATTCCCACATTCAGCCTTTTCATCCAGGCAGCCTCCATATTTGCTAGATTACAATACTAGACATCCTATCTTCATTGTTGTTAAGGATGATGAAAATTGTAATCCAACACATGGACACAGACTTCTGCTGAACTTAGTGAAGGTGAACACAATCTGATACTGTGCTGTTTTCAATATGGCATACTTCTAACCAAGTCTGAGAATTAAAATCATCATCATCATCATCATCATCATCATCATCACCACCAGTCAACTACAAAAGCCACCTTTACTTGGAACAGCTCACATCTTGCAATGATACCTTTAACATTATCAAACAACGACATCTGCTTGTCCCAGGTCCTTGGGAAGGACTCGATAGGTGGGTGAAAATGCCAAATCCAGTCTAAACATCTGGCAGACTGTGCAACCAATCATAATAATAAAAAATCATTTCATCCAGTGAACATCACAGCCTTAGACTGGATATTTTCTGATGATCTGAGTTCTAAACAAAAGCCTAGGGACCATGTTTAGGAAGTTCCAAGCAAGGGATTTTTTTGCAAAATCAGTGGTACAAAGTCCTGGGAATTTTCCAAATATTTAGTGAATATTTGTCACTCTGTTTTGCTAATTTCCACCTGTAATAAAGTTTTATCTATATTACTTTGGTGAATATTATATGTATTATTAAATGCTGGTAATTTGGAGTAAGATCAAGCTTTTCCCCAGAGTTTAAGAATGGAGCAAATACTACCATAATATAAATGTGGTTCCAAGCAAAAGTTTTCCTTTTCCTTTCCTTTCCTTTCCTTTCCTTTCCTTTCCTTTCCTTTCCTTTCCTTTCCTTTCCTTTCCTTTCCTTTCCTTTCCTTTCCTTTCCTTTCCTTTCCTTTCCTTTCCTTTCCTTTCCTTTCCTTTCCTTTCCTTTCCTTTCCTTTCCTTTCCTCTCCTCTCCTCTCCTCTCCTCTCCTCTCCTCTCCTCTCCTCTCCTCTCCTCCTCCTCCTCCTCCTCCTCCTCCTCCTCCTCCTCCTCCTCCTCCTCCTCCTCCTCCTCCTTCTGGCTAGGTGCCTGGGTGGGGGATAAACTAAATATTGTGAGATCAAATATTCTAATTATTTCAGCTGTTTTGAAATAATTCAATCATTATAGCTTCTAATGTTCCAAAAATTATTGGGAAAACTTCTGTTGGTGTATTCCATAATCTCTCTATTTCAGTTGTTAAGATCCAATAACTTACATTTTTTTTCAAATTCCTTTTGAGCTAGTGTCATTTGGTGTTGCCACATCTATAAGTAAGACTGGCTTGTCAGCAACAGTGATGTCTGGAATGTTGTGTTCTAGACGTTGGTCCGCATGAATTCAAAAAGCCTATATAATGCTTATGTAGTAATTCTGGAGCCCTTTTTCAACTTTCCTCCTCTTCCTGCAGTGAAAGATTTGCAGTGTCTATCAACTGCATCATTTTATGGGTTGATGTTATCCTTGAAAAGCCTACATGAATTAGGGCCCGATTATCTGTGGGCCTATCTCTCCCGTTATGACCCTGCTTGTTAATAAGATAAGCAAGAACAGGCCTTTTGAAATTTCCCCCGTTCCTAGACACCCATGTTTCTCTTGTTCAACTTCCAGCTAATGTAATGCTCTTCCTAGAGAGATATGCTTGACCCACACTCTCCCAGGATATAGAAAGACAGTAAAAAAAAAAACCACCCCCTTCACCAAACTTCTAATTGTTAACTATTTTAATGATTGATTTAATAGTTTTGTTTGGTTTAATACTGCATATTTTTTACTATTGCAGGGTCATCCTGAGAATTGAAATAAACAAAGGCAGAGGGAAAATTCAATAATAAGTACCCGTACAAATAAATTCTTTATCTTCTTGTTTATTATGATGTGTTCATTTACTTAAAATTATTTCTAATCCTCTGGACAGCATAAATAATAATTCTCTTGTTGGTTTACAACATAAAATCACAATATGATAAAGCTATTAAATACAAATGAATATAATAGGCAGTACAATAAATATTAAAATCAGCATCAAGCCTTAAGGAGGGCCTGAAAGAAAGGAAGGTTGAATCTCATATTATTTCTGCTGGATGACAATCGTGCACATTTTTTTTGCCCAAACAGCTGGATGCCTTTAATATGGTCTATCTACAGGAAGAAAATAATTGCATATCATAGGAGAGCTGACAGTAAGGAGAAGAGGCTATTATTAGAAGTGCATGTAGAGGACAATAGAAGACCTCTAATAGAGTTCATTCTTTGATATCCCCCACCCCACCTTTCACATAATGGGAGTGCTAGATTTTTTAATATCGTGCAGAAGCCTATTTTGTTCTTCTGATTTAATTAGCAGGTGTCAGAATCGTATACTGTAAATAGGTTGCCTGGGATTGAAGTGTGTGGCATGAAAACAAAATGGGGTTGGAGTAAGATGGGGGCATTGTTTCTTGATGATCGAAGCATTCATGCTGCTGCAGAACTATTAGGACCCATAGGAAAACATTATCACTGAGTATTCTCTAAAGCTTTGTTTTTGGTAGGGAGGAATACTGTAATTCAGTCTTGCCCAAACTGAGATCTTCCATTCATGTTGGACTATAATAGCCCAAAATCCATACAATATGAATATTGCTCAGACTGTCAAGGAATTGTAGAGTAACTCACCTGAAGGTTAGGTGATTGGAAAAGGTTGCCTAATGTATATCAAGAGAATTAATGCAAAGAAATTAGAAGGGTGAAAATAATTTCCCATCATAAAGGGGTTAAAAATACTTCCTAGTGCTTCAATAGTACATTATTGGGTTGTGCTTTATGAAGGCTAATGCCAGATATTCATTAGGAAGATTAGAAAAGTTAGGGGACGGGAGGGGAGGGGAGGGGAGGGGAGGGAGGGAAGGAAGGAAGGAAGGAAGGAAGGAAGGAAGGAAGGAAGGAAGGAAGGGAGGGAGGGAGGGAGGGAGGGAGGGAAAGAGGAGAGAGGAAGGAAGGAAGGAAGGAAGGAAGGAAGGAAGGAAGGAAGGAAGGAAGGAAGGAAGGAAGGAAGGAAGGAAGGAAGGAAGGAAGGAATAGGAGGGAGGGAGGGAGGGAGGGAATGACAAATGTCTCTTCTCTCATGTCAGACCTGGACTCTATAGCATGGAAAGCTCTTGACAGTCAGCTGCATCTAAAAACAAGATTCTCACAAAGACTTCTTTTAAAAGATTTATCAAAAGGACAAAGAGACTAGTTTATAGAAATCTCAACACCAGGATTGTTTTCATTTTCAGAAACCATTTTATCTCCTAGCCTGCAAAGACAAGAGCTTCCTAAACCACTTCATCACAACCTCTGTAGGAACTGGCCAAAACTGTTCTTTTGACCGATAGGATTGTCCACATGTCCAGATGGAAATCTCTTTCTCAGGGTTTGGACATGCAGTTAGAATCTCGTTGTGCGTAGCAAGCCAAAGAAGCATCTCTCAGTTGCTCAGAAGCTCACACCAGCATTGGAGTACCATGTGGCAGAACACCATAATGTTACACTAGATTGGAACAAAACCCTCTCTGGTAACGTCAACCACTGATTGATTAGACTCCAGACACTGCTTCAGGGCCTGCAGCCATGCAAATGTAACACCTGTCCAAAGCTCTTCAAAGCAGCCTTACCTTTTCCCAGTTGTGTCCTCTTTTAAGGTGTTGAGGACAGGTACAGTCACAAGTATTGTCACATGCAATGGTGCTACTGCAGTTCCAGAGAGACTTGGGAATAATGTGATTGGCTCTCTGGCTTGGCTATGAGCCAATGAGTTTCATCACCCCATTAAACTCTCTGCTTGTGAGAGCTCTTTGGGGTGGCAACACTAATGTTGTCTGGCTCTTCCTCGTTTCTCATCAGCTTTCATGATCATGAGTCATAGGTCCTAAGTTTGCTGTCTTGTGCTGATGAAGTGATGTCTCCTTGCCCTGGTCCTACCAACACCATGGGAACTTAAAAATAGAGCAGAACAGAACAGAATAGTCATTGAGAGAGTCAGGTGGGAAAATAATGCCATCCTTCCAGCTATGGGGCATGGACGCAGGCTTTGCAGACACATTAAGTTGCCCCACCACTTCATAAGCAAACCACACCCATATTGTAACATTTCTCCCATCACACCATCCATGCCATCCCATTTTCAACATTCTCACAATGGCACAGAATGTTTTCTTAGACAAAAGCCTTTGTAGCATTTGTTTCAATTCCACCCTTTGGCATATTACTCACTTTCCATACAAACCTTTAAAATATTTCTTGCAGCATTCCAGATTCCAAATTGAATCTTTGTACAACCCAAATCATTTAATGATGTTTATTTTTAATTTCATACACTCTGCTGGAGGGGCTTTGTTGAGTCCTCTTCACCCAGTTCCCAAACATTTTTTTTTTAATTTCCATCAAAATTACTCTGCGTGTTCCCTGCCTCTTTTAATTTTAACTGGTCCTTGCCATGTTCTTTACAGCTATATTTTTCTCTCTATACATCACACAATACCTTTCTCTCATTCTCATTTTTTGTAACAATCATTCTCTTATCAGCATTTTTTCACAGCTTGTTTCATGCCATTATTCCACCAAACATCTTTTTCATACTTCCCATTAGCGTAACTCCACACCATTCTTTGGCAATCTGTAACATAATTCTTTTCATTCAGTTTTAACCAGCTTCTGCATCTGCTTTTCCATCCACTTCCCATTAATTCTGTTAGAAGATTAATCTGTCTTCTAATATGTTTTTCATAAAAGATTCATATTTTCTTTTTCTATAGATCTCATTTCCTTTGCTTCTTCCTTTTTTTTTATGTCCATTTTTGTTCACAAAGATCCAGTCTTGACAAAAATGATGTGTCCCATATTCAGAACCTCTCATTATTCATTATATTCATTATTCTTCACTAATCCTCTCAGTCTTTCATCATAAATCATCAAATCAATCCTGTTTTTAGTTTTATTGATTCCTTCGCCATGGACATGTTATGTATGAAAAGGGTTGTGCTTAAACCACAGTCCAAACAAACAGGCTTGTTCTAAGCAGATACTGTCTTCCCACTCACCATTCTCATTCATTCACAGGTCTTTGAAGAGCTCAAATACTTTTTCTAAACTCCATTGTTTTGTTCTCAGCCATTAATTCATTCTTGTCAGTTAGAAGAATTTCCATACACATGCACCTTGTTGTTGTTGTTCAGTCGTTAAATCGTGTCCGACTCTTCGTGACCCCATGAACCATATTGCGCCAGGCCTTCCTGTCCTTCACTGCCTCCCTGAGTTGGCTCAGTTTCATGATCATTGCTTCAGTGATGCTATCTAACCATCTCATCCTCTGCCGTCCTCTTCTCCTTTTGCCTTCAATCTTTCCCAGCATCAGGATCTTCTCCAAAGAGATCTCTCTTCACATTAGGTGACCAAAATATCTGAGCTTGAGCTTCATTATCGATCCTTCCAATGAGCAATCAGGGTTGATTTCCTTTAAGATTGACTGGTTTGACCTCCTAGCAGTCCAGGGGACTCTCAAGAGTCTTCTCCAGCACCACAGTTCAAAGGCATCAATTCTTTGGCACTCAGCCTTCTTTATGGTCCAGCTCTCACAGCCATACATTACTACTGGAAAAACCATAGCTTTGACTATGCGGATCTTTGTCGGCAAGGTGACGTCTCTGCTTTTTAATATGCTATCTAGGCTTGCCATAGCTTTCCTCCCAAGGAGCAAGCCTCTTTTAATTTCATGGCTGCAGTCTCCGTCTGCGGTGATCTTGGAGCCCAAATAAATGAAGTCTGTTACTGCTTCCATTTCTACCCCTTCTATTTGCCAGGAATTGATGGGTCCAGATGCCGTGATCTTAGTTTTTTTAATGTTGAGTTTCAAGCCAGCTTTCGCACTCTCCTCTTTCACCCTCATCAAGAGGCTCTTTAGTTCTTCTTCACTTTCTGCCATTAGGGTGGTATTGTCTGCATATCTGAGGTTGTTGATGATTCTCCCTGAAATCTTAATTCCGGCTTGTGATTCTTCCAACCTGGGTTATTCTGGAACTTCTTCCAAACCTCACATCTGGTTCTTCCACTATTACAGTTCCCTGAAATGCAGCATGCAAATATAATTAAATACTTATTGCTTCTAAATGCATCCACAACAAACTAGTTGACATTAATTCATACTTTCTAATGGACATTTTAGCCCTTTTAAGTATAAGGAAACCTAAGCCCTTTCTTCCCTATATGTATTTATCAACCCTACTCCATATGATCAGACCATTTTCACTTCCATCCTTTGCTTTTCTCTTAGTTCCATTGTCACCCAACATATGTACCTATTTTTTCTTTCATTTTAAAAAAATTAATGCACTTTACCTTTTACTCTTCTTACATTCCAAATTGCAATCTTCCGTATATCATGACTGCCCCAAATGGGCCATAAACTTCCAATCTCCACCATCCATTATGGGTTTGGCCAGTCAAAGTTTTCTCATAACACTTTTAGTAAGATAGGGAAGGAGCAGACCAGGGTTATTAGGCTTAGCCATATCTTTGCCACATGTCATATTCCCTGCTAATAATGGTGACAATACCAGTCTGTATGGGCACATTTTGGGCACTATGCCACAAGGGCCAAGGCAGTTCAGATTTATCTTAAACAGGCTCAGGCTATTCTACGAAAGGTAGCATCTCCAGTCTGGAGATTACCTTGCAAACTCAAAATACTGATGTTTGCATCCCGCCTACTAGGAAGTGTACACAATATGCAAAGGAATATTTCAAATGCAGAGAGATGAAGACAGAGATATAAGATCGGGCAGAGATGGAGATGGAGATAGAAATGGAGGTGGAGATGGAGAAAGAGTTGATAGAGAGAGATTGCCACAAAGTTCTTGAAGGTATCTGGCTGGAACATGGCAAAATGAATGTCCTCTAAAGTTTGTATCATTCTTGCTATTTTAAGCTCATTCTGCTAAAACTGAAGCCACTACAAGTGTTTTGATGCTTCATTGTTACAACTATGGATTTCTTTTTTCACAGAATTGAATCTTGAATCTCAAATTGGCTTAAATTGAATCAGTTTGCCTTGGAAATTTGAATGGAAAATTCAGATCAACTCATGGCTTCTTTAATTTGATTCAGGGCTGTTTGCACAGGCCTGCTGTTGAGATCAGGATTGCTGTATTTCAATGACCAGTAATTTGTGTGTGGGAAACTCACAGGCAGAACAAGAAAGCAAAAGTCCCAGCAACTGAAGGTGACATCAAAATATCATATCTAGTAGGCACTGACAGTCTTCTCCTCAATATATTGGTCTAATGTCCTTTACAAAACTGTCTAAGTTGGAGACTATCACTCCTATCTATGATAGCAAATTCCATTTTAACCTATGTGCATTAGAAGACCCAACAGTAAAGGAGCAAGCAATCAAGAAATATGTCACAGACTAGCATTTGGTAGAGAAGCCATGAAGGCTTAGGAAAAGACATTCAAATCTCTTGATATGTCTATACCTACAAAGATCAGAACTGTGTGAGCCATAGTATTACCTGTGACACTCTATGGAAGCAAAAGTTGGACTTTGAAGAAGCAGGAGAGGAAGAGTATTGACGATTTTGAACTTTGGTGCCAGAGAAGACTCTTGAGAATACCATGGACAGTCAAGAAAACAAACCAATGGATCATTGAACAAATCAATCCAGAGTTGTCACTCAAGGCACAAATGACTGGGCTCAAACTATCCTACTTCAGACACATTATGCAAAGACCAAGCTCTCTGGAGAAGGCTCTGATGCTGGGAAAGGTGGAAGAGAAGAGAAAAGGATGACCAGCAGCAATGTGGATGGACTCAGTTACAGTAGTAATGGGTGCATTGTTGGAGGAGCTGAAGGAAGATTATCATGGAGAAAATCTATGTGGTTGCTAAGAGTCAACAATGACTTAGCACATCGTCATCATCACCATCATGATTGGGAAACATGTTTTTAACTATCCTGAATTTTGCTTTTAACTGTCCTGAATTTTCTAAAATTCAGATTCATCAATTCGCATGGGATTCTAGGACTATGCTAATCAGCTCTGATGTGATTTCAACTGCTGATTTGATTTAAATTAAATTGATTGAGAAAAGTGAATTCATTACATTCAACTCTTCAGTTTGGAGTATCAAACTAGGTTGATTTAACTGATTTTTATTTTCAATTTTTTGGGGGGGGAGCGGGGAGACATTGTGTATATCCAAAGCCCTTCTGAATCAGTTCACTTCAGAGGCATCTAGTTCAATTAATTCAAAGGATCAATCTGGTTCAGAAAGTTGATTCAATCTGAAGATTCAAACTGAATTTTCTTTGAATAAAATGTCCAAACTGAATCTTTGTACAGCCTTAATATTCTGTTGTTATTTGAGAAGGAGAAAAATATACTTGACAACATTCTTGCTACCATATTTAATTATGTTCAGCTTTATTCAGCCCCCTC
The DNA here is from genome assembly GCF_059951505.1 of Python bivittatus. Lineage (NCBI taxonomy): Eukaryota > Metazoa > Chordata > Lepidosauria > Squamata > Pythonidae > Python > Python bivittatus. The sequence continues at coordinate 19,000,839 of NW_028277097.1, forward strand.
TTACTAATTTATTTAAGCTTAGAAAAAAGTATTCTAAATATTGTGATTTTCCCCTGTATATTGGCATAATTACAGCAATGATGGAATGCACCATTGGAAGTCCTGAAGGACCAGGGTCATGATAGATCCTCTTGGCCACTAAGAGTTGACACTGATTTGATGACAGAAAATCAGTCAATCCATCCATCCATCCATCCATCCATCCATCCATCCATCCATCCATCCCTATATATACATTTAGGTCATCTTTTCCTACATCATTTTCAACTCTATGATATATACTGGAAATGTGACAATGAAAACTGCATTAAATATGCCATGCATGCTTGCACCATAGATTTACATAAAGGTACTATAATAATTTGGCTTTAATTATTGTTATTGTTATTGTTGTTGTTGTTATTATTTGCACAGTCAGGCAATTGTTTAAAAGGGATACGGTATTTTTATCCACCTGTCGAGTCCTTCCCAAGGACCTGGGATAGGCAGATGTTGTTGGATGGTGTTAAGGGCATCGTCACAGGATGGAAGCTGTTCCAAGTAAAGCTGCTTTTTGCAACTGACTGATGGTGATTTTGTCAGTGCCGATGGTCTTCAAGTGGTGCTCCAGACGTTTTGGGATTGCACCCAAGGCGCCTATAACTATTGGTACTATCTTTGCTTTCTTTTGCCACAGTCATTTTACTTCTATTTGCAGGTCTTTATATCTTTTGATTTTCTCCAGTTCTTTCTCTTGTCTCCAGGTATTGCAATGTCCACTATCCAGACTTTTTTGTCTTTCTTATCCACAATTGTTAAGTCTGGGGTGTTGTGTGGCAGGTGTTTGTCTGTTTGAATTCTAAAGTCCCAGAATATTTTAGCTTCTTTATTTTTGATTACTTATACTTTTTTTGTTTTGTGGTCCCACCAGTTCTTGCTTGCAGGCAAGTGGTATTTCTTGCAGAGATTCCAACGCACCATTGTGGCTACTTTGTCATGCTGTTGTTTGTAGTCAGTCTGTGCGATCTTCTTGCAGCAACTCACTAGGTGGTCAACTGTTTCTTCAGCTTCTTTACAGAGGCGGCATTTGCTGTCTGTTGCTGTCTTCTCAATTCTGGCTTTGAAGGCATTTATTCTTACGGCTTGGTCTTGTGCAGCCAGAATTAGCCCCTCTGTCTCTTTCTTCAACTGTCCTGCTCTTAGCCATTGCCAGGTCTTGTTGTTATCTGCTTTGCCTGCTAGTTTGTTTGTGTACTGGCCATGTAATACTTTGCTTTGCCATGTCTCTATTCTTCATTTGGTCTCTCTTATAGGCCAGTTTGGTGGTGGTGATGATGATGATGATGATGATGATGATGATGATGATGATCATCATCATCATCATCATCATCATCATCATCATCATCATCATCATCTCCTTCTCCTCCCCTTCTTCTTCTTCTTCTTCTTCTTCTTCTTCTTCTTCTTCTTCTTCTTCTTCTTCTTCTTCTTCTTCTTCTTCTTCTTCTTCCTCCTCCTCCTCCTCCTCCTCCTCCTCCTCCTCCTCCTCCTCCTTTTTCTTCCTTTTTCATAGCAGTGGTACACTGGGTACACTGGGTCAGTGGCTGTATCAATGTTTCATCCTACTCTACCCTTCACCCACCCATTGAACACATACACACAAACACACATTTTCAGTGAAAACTGTCAGACAGAGGTTCTTTGCTAGTTTAAGAAAGGACCCCCCTGCAGTGCAGCTATCCAGCCTCAGAGTCCCTGAGCATATACCAAGGGGGCTTGTGGGGGCATCCTTCCAGCAGACACAGTAGCATTCCTGTCTCCAGCATCATAGCTACTTAGAGCCCCCACTGTATGTGCTATAGGATCTCCCAAGGTGGTGGTTATGGATAACTCTTCTGTGTCCCCTGTCCTTCCAACAATCAGCCCCCATGCCACACAGCCTGGAAACCCTTTGGATCCAATCTAGTGGGCAAGGTTGAAGTGAGGGGTCTTCCCCATCACTGGCCTGAAACAGTTTGAGGCCACTTGAACTGCTTCATCAAAGTGCATCTGGTGGCCTTTTCTTTCAGAGAAGCAATCAGATCATCTCCATGTCCTGAAATGATTTATCAAAGGGACTATAGGAATATGTGTCACTTCACATAGGCCTAGTTTTCTTATCTGATGTCAGCTACTCACATCCTGGATTGATTATGGGTCAGAGTTCTTATTTGTATTTAATTACTTAATGCTACATTTGTATTTTACTCTACCTCTAGGTGGTTTTCACTTTCCAATGTTCCACAGCAGCTATACATTTCAGTTTTTCAGTAATCTAACAGCTGAGAATGAACAAAGGAAGTTCACCCATTGGTCTGAGTCATGGTTATAGTCTGAGTCATATATAGTCCTTGAGTGCTTACAAAATTTATGAAGAAGAGGCAACTTCTTACCCTCTCCTCTCCTCTCCTCTCCTCTCCTCTCCTCTCCTCTCCTCTCCTCTCCTCTCCTCTCCTCTCCTCTCCTCTCCTCTCCTCTCCTCTCCTCTCCTCTCCTCTCCTCTCCTCTCCTCTCCTCTCCCTCTCTCTCTCTCTCTCTCTCTCTCTCACACACACACACACATCTATCAGTCAACTATCCATTATCTATCTAACATTCTACTGAGTGTTAATTCAACTTTGGGATTCACTGCCATGAGATGTGATGCTGGCTACCAGCTTATCTGGCTTCAAATAGGGTTGGAACAATTCATAGAAGACATGGGAATCAATGACTTTTAGCTCTGATGGCAGTCTGAATGCCTCTGAAAGTGATCCAACAGGTCATTGTTTATGTTCTTATGACCTATCAATCTATTTTGTACATTACCATCTAATAGGCTCATGTTGATTAAGAATATAAAACATAGCAACTTATTACAAGAAAAATAGCATTAACCCATAACAACAATACCACAGCAGCCTAACTACCAAGCCAAGAATAGCCAATCCTTCATCCTCCAAAGCTTTCTGCAACAATTTTGTCTTCACCAGCTTTCAGAAAGCTGTGAGGGTTGGTGCCAACCCGGTCTCATGGGGAACACTATTTTCTTTGTTGTTTTGACCTTCCAGTTCTTGCCAAAATTCATTTTTGGAGGAACTAGTTGACTGTTATGAGACCTCGGTGAGAAATGCCATAAAATATGTCCTGGATTGTTTGTGTTTTCTCAGAAGAATAATCAACTGAAGTGGACCATTCACTTTTGATAGCAGTTTTAGTTGAATACATTCTTATATGAACTAGAGGGCAGGAAAAAATATTAAGCCGAATATGCAGTCAAGTAAGGATTATATGTAGAGATATTGCAGGAGGAGAGACGTGTTAGGCTATGATGGTAAAAAGTCAGGAGTCTGGTAGCACTGTCTTTGATTTACATATTTTATTAAAAGTTTTAAGCTTTCATAAGGTATAGCTCACTTCATCTGATGTGTAGATGTAGGCTATAGGAGGATATGCAAATCAATTTATGCATCATTCATATCACTTTGCCGATCTACTGTATATAATTCATTACACTGGGTTAGTCTATTTTATTTTTATATTTTTACATTCTCTCCTGATTTGTTTATTAAAACCTTCTATGGTTATACTCTTTCTCCACTGCTATTGTTTTGCTTGTTTATGTTCTAAAATAAGTAATTCTGTAACCCCGCCAAAAACCACTGTCAATAAAGGGGATTAAAAAGATAACTAGCTAAAAAAAGAAATAAGCAGAGTGTTGCGAGGATGTTTGCATTCATTTTTGCACACAACTTTCCATAACACACAAGTTCTGTCCTCAACTTTCTCTCATACTCATACCAAGAACTTCATTGAAAAAACAGAAGAAGCATGAAATATGCAAGAAGACTCCATTACAAATAATGTCTGGACAATTTTGTTAAAAATATGGAAGAAATAAAAGTATTTTGCATCCCTCAAACTATGTGTGTAATTGACATCGACACTAAGTAATGAGGCTTTATAAATCTCTTTGAGGTGGATTTCCCAAGATTTGTGCATTTCTAATAAATACTTTAAGAATATGGTTATTTAAACTGACTCTATTTATTTTCATTGAAGGATTAAGGGATTCAAGTAAATCCATAACATGTGTGATATTTTGAGACTTCTTCAGAATATAAACGTTTCTTTTACAAAAATAACACAGACAAATCACGTATTGTTTGAACACCCATCAATATTTTGCGGTCTGAATTAAGATATATATTGACTAAATCCCACAGATCGATCGGCAGAAAAATGGAAGGGGGAGATCTATTTCATGGGTGATTATTACGATGAAAGATATCTGCATTTCTTTTAAAAGGGACACATTTAAAACTATGATTAATGAAGTCATTGATTCATTCCAATATCCATTAATTAATTGTTCTCAGGCCATATGAATGTAAAGAGCAAACCTATTGTGATTCCAGCATCAGCCAAGGGTTTACCGAGTGGAGATACAAGGCCATAGATTAGATTTGCAAGTTACTGTTTTCCAAAGTTGAGAGCTCACATTCACCCATGGCTTCTCCTTTAAAAGCCATTTTGAAAGCAAGTTTTTTTCATCAAATTGAACTGGGAGAGGAAAATGTATCATTAGTTCCATTAGACCTGTCTATCTGTCTGCCTGTCTGTCTCTCTGTGTGAGACACTTGGGATATTTATTTATTTAAATAATTTATATGGCTGCCCATCTCACAGCAGTGACCCTGGGTAGCATGCAAAGATTAAAAACTATTACAGACAATAACCATGACATCCAAGGTAAATAATACATTCCAATCATAAAACCACCACAACAAAAGAGTTTGCATAACCAAGTAGCCTGGCCCTGTGTCATGAAGGCCTTTGCAGCACCATGAATTGCACCAGGAAGCCTACTGGGATCCAGTGCAGCTCACGGCGCAGCAGTGTTGCATGGGCATAGCAAGAAATGCCAAAAACTACCCTTACCACTACATTCTGGGCCAGCTACAGCTCGTTCTTCAAGGGCAGCCGCATGTAGAGAGCATTACTGTAATCCAAACGGGATGTGACAAAGGCATGAGTCACCATGAGCAAGGAATGGATGGAGTTTTGGGCATAAATTGTTCAGTGTGAGTTCTTGGCAGAAATTGTTACAGTTTGGGAAGAGAAGCAACATTTATTTGCTTATGCAAACACGCACCAACAGACATGCACACTTACAATTAAGAGCCCACCTGACTCCTAACAATTCTGGGTGGCTTACGATTTAAAAGCAGGAACAATCTAACAAAAAAGGGAAGGGAAGGGAAGGGAAGGGAAGGGAAGGGAAGGGAAGGGAAGGGAAGGGAAGGGAAGGGAAGGGAAGGGAAGGGAAATCATGAGCACCCCAAAGACAAACATATAATTTAAAAAACCATCCAACAAACTTTTGGGAAAGTGGCTTTAACTCATTCCTCCCCTCCCCTCCCCTCCCCTTCCCATCCATCTATCCCCACCCATTTCCCAAGGCAATAGCTTTAGGATTGACATGTAAAACTAATCATTTTTGTTCAAACCCTTTGGTCTGTGAATGCTTGCACACAGATGTCAAGTGAGGAAATAGGATGAATTCCCAACCTGGTCTAGAGGCTTGTTAAGCTTTCTTTTCGGCAAGGCCATAAAACTTGAATAGCAGCAAATAGTTAAGGCTAATCAAATGGAAAGTAAAGGAGCACCACAGTCTTTTTTTTTTTTTTTTATGATTGCAAGTGATGAATTGAAACCTGAGGCCTTATTTTACTTTTAAAGTAAAAGTAATATCCTACCCTCCCCCCCCAACCAAAAGAAGCATGAAAGAGCCAAAATTTTGCATAGGCATAGAAGTAAAATTGATTGACATGGATAAATATGGCAGACAGTTAAAAAATATATCCCCTCCCAAAGAATGTAACTGTTCTGGGTTTGGGCTACAGTTGGGCAACCTCGTATAAAATAGGGAGGAGGCTTACACTATTACACGCTATCTCATTTTAAGTACTTTCATGAAGAAAAGGTATCTATTAAATGTGTTTCCTGCCCAAGTATTTAACAATTGCCACCCATTAAAAATTATAATTTGGTGCAACTTTGGGGGGAGACTTTAGTAACTATATACAAGATTTTGGGGGAGACACATGTGAACCAATAGTTGATCTTTATACACCTCAGGTTGCATGGACATTCCTGTCAATCTCCCCAACCCAAGAGGAAAGGAAGAATAGTACAAAATTAGTAGTCAATCCAGGGGGAGCCCACAGAGAGCATCAGGCTGGCTAGATGGAGGACAAAGCGTCATGACGTAGGTCCCTCCAACTTGTCCATTTTGATTCTCTTTCACAGGCACTGCTGAGTCATTGTAGGAATCCTGTGACCTTTTTCAGCACCTGCAGAGAAAAAAAAATCTTCATTGTGTTCCTCATTTATTTATTGTATTTGTTGGGTCTATATCTTGCTATTTGTAAGGAGTTCAAGATGGGCGTGTATAGAGAGGTCTGTTGGGTTGAGAGAGAGTGAGTGGCTGTAATGGACTTTAAGAGTAACCTTGAGGAACAGCAGGAAGAGTCACAACCAAGACCAGGGTCAGAAAAAAGACATTTGAGTCTGAGGCACAAATGTAATTTGAGAAAGCATCTGAGACTTGATCTTCTGTCTTGAAGATAAAGGGAGGGAGAGGAGAACACATTCAGATTTGCAAGATTCTGTTACTGTAACCTTATAATAAAAGTAGTATTGGCATTCATAAGTTTGGTTTCCTGGTCTGGTCTACCTGGAACGGCTGACAGTGGCCCAACATCACTAAGGAACTTCTATGGCTGCGGGTGGACTGGAATCTGGAATCTGGAATCTGGAATCTGGAATCTCCCTGCACTTAGTTTATGTCTTTTAGCACTACATCATTTGGCTCTTAGGGTGAGATGGATGGAATGGCTCAAAGTCCTCCAGGAAGCTTCCAGGCTGAAGGGGAACTAGACCCTGGATCTCCCCTCTCCTAGTCCAACACCTTAACCATTACACCACATTGGCTGTTATGTCCCTAGGCCCCTTCAGTTGAAAGCACTTGCATATTTATGGTCCTTACATTCCTCCTGTTCTGTCCAGGTAGGTTGAGGCATGCTATGCTGGCTCATGAAAGCTCAACAGTAGCTATTTTGCTTTAAATGGATCCCCACCTTCATATACCACCCCTCTTCTGATTACAATATTCCATTTTGGAGGAGGAGGAAGAGGAGGAGAAGGAGGATAAAGAAAGACAAAAAAGTCTGGATAGTGGTCATTGCAATACCTGGAGACAGTAGAAGAGAAGAGAAAGAACTGGAGAAAATCACAAAATACAAAGACCTGCAAATAGAAATAGAACGACTGTGGCAAAAGAAAGCAAAGATAGCACCAATAGTAATAGGTGTCTTGGGTGCAATCCCAAAACACCTGGAGCACCACTTGAAGACCATCGGCATTGACAAAATCACCATCAGTTCATTGCAAAAGGCAGCTTTTACTTGGACCAGCTTAGATCCTGCAACGATACCTTTAACACCATCAAACAACAACATCTGCCTAGCCCAGGTCCTTGGGAAGGATTCAGTAGGTGGATAAAAATGCCAAGTCCAGTCTAAACATCTGACAGACTGTGTGACCAACCATAACAATGTCTTCAGAAAGGGGGGAGGGAAATATCCCAGTTGTCTTCTAGGGAACTAAACTGCATAGGAAGTTTACTTGGGTAAAATTTCACAGTAATGGGAGTCAGAGGGGAAAAGACAGTTCTGTCCTCATATGATGTGAATTGTGGGTGTGGATTTGATTGTGCCATTGAATAAAGCTCTAATTGGCTACTGAAATAGTCAGAAGGGGCAGGACAACTGGCTGTCAGCAACAAAAATGACTGCATCCAAACTATCAGGAAAAGGGTGGGGAAGGAAGAACCTTTTTTCTTTACTTTGATGTCTGTCAGATTTGTACATCTGATGGCAATTTTCGAAAACATAATGCATTCCATGAAATGCGAGCCTCTGAAAACCAGCCTTCCTCTTTCATACTGTATTTATTCAAGTTGAGATAATTATTTTGAGCAGGGAGAATCTCTAACATATTTCACCCATTCCCAGATGTGAGGTCAAGTTTGAAATTCACATCACATTAGTGATGTCCAAACGACGGCTTGAGATGTGCAATTGACCCAGCTCACAGTTGGTTAGTTTCCAATCCATTAGTTCGCAACTCACATTTTTCACTTCATTACTTCACAGTTTGTTGGTTCAGAATTTTCTGTCTGCTGCAATCAACTTAGGTGTTACACATGAGGGAGGTTAAACAAAGGCCAGAGAGGTGTAATTAAGCTATTGGTATGGAGGAAAAGGGAAAAGAGTGGAAAAGGGAAAAAAAGATGGTCCCTTTCATCAGCCTGCTTAACACATAGAAGAAATGGTGTTACAGTAACTCTGATACTTGGACAAGGTGGATTATCTAGCATTATTTCAAACTAGCTTCAACACTATTTATGGAAGAAGAACTTCATCAGTTGCGTTGGGAGATGGCGTATGCCATGACCTGAGCAGAGGGGAGGAATTGCCTTTGGGTTCCCTGGGTTAAACCTTCCTGATATGCACTACAAAAATCCAGATGGCCACTAAGGGGCAGGATTGCATAAGAGGTTTTTTATACTTCTTTGCTGCCATCTAGTGATGGTTCTAGTTTTGCAACCCAGATCTTGTAGCACTATGCCAGATCTCCCAGCATCTACTAAAGACATAAATTCCATCTACGTTGCTGGGTGTAAATGAGATAGGAAGATGTTGATTTGTGGTGGATCTGGTCCTTCTCGGAAAGCATAATTTCAGGGATTTTATTTATTTATTTATTTATTTATTTATTCATTCATTCATTCATTCATTCATTCAATCAACCAATCAATTAATTAATGTGTATGCCGTCCATCGCCCCCAGAGGGTAGGGATAATGTTAGACTCTGCAGTCATAAGCTGATTGTGATCCTTCAATATTCTCCATTTTTTTCCCCAAGCTAGTTAGCATACACAGGAAACCTTTGGAAGAAATTCCCTGGAGTTTTGGGATTCAGTACCACAAAATGCTGTGAAAATACTGTGTTCTAGCTCCCTCTTCCAACTCTATCGCCCTCTTTCATCTAACTCCAATGAAGGTGTTCAAATTCTCAATCTGTGTTTCATGTCAGCAATTGACTGAAGGATGGAGAAGCAAACAAAGCTTAATCAACAGAGGATAGAGGTCCTCCAGGTCAGTCAAAAGGTAGACTTGGGGAGAACTACCTTCTGCTTGAAAACTCAGGTTCACGATTTGGGTGAACAACAGAATTGCATGAAATCTGCATGCTTAGGAGCATGGCTACTATATACCTAAGACAGTTGTCATTTACATCAAGGTTGCTTTACATGCCTTTTCAAAAATATTCAGAAACTTCAGTAGTTGAAGAATGCTGTGCCAGAATTTTAGCTGGAGCTACTTGCTGTTGGTCCATTTCAGGTACAATTTAAGCAGCTGATTCCTACCTCTGAAGTATGTATGATGTAGAAGCAAATGACTTCAAAAGCTGTATTCTCTTCCTTCTTTTCCTTCTGCCAGCTGGCAGTGTTATTGGTAACCCATTGCCGAAGCTGATTTTAATGTAGTTGGTGCCTTATTTATTTCATACTGATATAGTTACAGATTAATCTCTAATTTGCCTTTTTTAATGTTCTCTAAAACTCAGAGGTTTGCACATCAACAGTATTTTTGAAACACACACAAATCTAAAACTAAATTCCAGGGTATGCAGATGAGATCTTTAATCATCTTGGTAAATCTCAAAATTAAAGAAAGCAAGGTTAGGAAAATAGAGTTATTCCTCTCTCTGTATGTATGTGGGTGCGCAGGATACAGACACGTGTGCAATCTTCAATTAAATTATTATATTAGTTGGCTGCAACGAGAGTCCATTAAAGATTTAGTTACCTTCTGTGGTGAACATTAAGAAGCTATTACTCAAATTCTATTTAAACAGTTAAAAGGAATTAAAATGTGTAGGAAAGATCATTACATATCACGACCTAATTTTCCAACACAAGCTTAGCGACTGATAGATTGCTTAAACCTCTCCAAGGTTTTAGTTTCCCACTCAATAATTTAGAGCCTAGAGTGGGGGGTTATGTTGATTTATAATTTGTTACCATCAGTCTTTCTTGGTGAGGGAGAAAGCTGTGCTACTGTAATCAGCCTTATTTCATAGGCTTTATTTGAAATCATGTTCTTCTTAGTTGAAACTTGATGGCTATCAGAGAGAAAATGGCACCTGTCTGCCAAAGGTCAGTCCCTTTGCGTTCACCGTGTTATTTTTGATTATTATTATTGTTAGTCGCACAGTCAGCCAGATGTTTAGCCTGGATTTAAGCTGTAAAAGTAAAGCTGCCTTTTGCAATTGACTGATGGTGATTTTGTCAAGGCTGATGGTCTTCAAGTGGTGCTCCAGATGTTTTGGGATTGCACCCAAGGCACCTATACCTATTGGTACTATCTTTGCTTTCTTTTGCCACAGTCGTTCTATTTCTATTTTCAGGTCTTTGCATTTGTATAAGGGCATGATCCATTGTTATTATTTTTCTGGTCTTCCTATCCAGGGCTTCTAGTACTGCTTGGGTCCAGTCCACTATTCCAGCTGGGTATCTACTGACTGGAACTGCCCAGGTGGTAACTGCCTTGATGGTATTTCCTTCACTGAGTTTGGACTTTAAGATCTTCTTCACTCTCATGATGTATTCACTACTAACCTTCTTCTTGACTTCAGTGTGCTTGATGTTGTCCGCTTGAAGGATGCCCAGGTATTTGTAGTGATCTTCTTCATCCAGACTCTTGATGTTATTTCCATTGGGCATCTTGATTCCTTCAGTTTTCACTACTTTTCCCCTGTCGATGGGAAGGGTGGCACATTTTTCCAGTCCAAACTCCATTGCAATATTTTGGCTGTATATTTGGACAGTGTTGAGCAGCGATTCCTTTTCAGACGGTGTTTTTCCATACAGCCTCAGATTGTCCATGTAAAGGAGGTAGGAGAGCTTGGCAGATGTTTTTGATGTTTGTTGTTGTTGTTGTTGTTGTTGTTGTTATTTCTTCCAGAAAACAAGCAAGAAAAGCACTTTCCACTCCATTTTTTGTCTGGCCAAAGTACAACCCCATGATTGTCTCTCTTCAATTATCCCAAAGGTTATTTTGAGGGAGTCAGGTTTTCCAACTGCAATACATTCATCCCCCTTTTCTGTAGGAATCAAGTGACTGACTATTTGTCTCTGCTAAATATCTGGACTGGCTTTATGTCCTTGCAGATGCCTTTGGACAACTTGCTAAGCTTGGGCAGTCTTCATCTTTGCTAGGTCCTTTGAGGCTTCCTATGTTGTGTGAGCCCAGCACATTTGGGTGGCTTGTGGTTCAGTGTATTTCACAAACTCAGAAAATGGGCTAATTTAGCAAGTTTGTGGAATGTGTTGTGTGAATTCTTTTTGGGACTCTCCTTCTGGGTGATCCCTGTGCAGTAGAAGCCAGCGCAAGAACCAATAGTATCATTGCTTGATACAGTTGACTATGCCATTGGCACCACACCATGTGCCTTGCCTTCTCTCCCTCTCCCTCTCCCTCACCCCCTCCCAAACAATCTAATGGGATTTTCAGTTTGCTTGTCAGTCTTGGCCCTATGTCTGTCTGTCTGTCTGTCTGATGACTATGTCTGTCTGTCTGTCTGTCTGTCTATCTATCTATCTATCTATCTATCTATCTATCTATCTATCTATCCATCCATCCAGACATCCAGACATCCAGACATCCAGACATCCAGACATCCAGACATCCAGACATCCAGACATCCCCACACACTATATGGGCTAAACGACTGGGGAGAAAAAGTGGTTTGCAGATTACAGTTCCCAATGAAGCCTGATACACAGTAATCAGTTAATTATTCAAAGCTTTCTTCTAGTGTTATCATTAACTAAATTTTTTTGGGCACTCACTCAGGTTTGAGTGATTATATTTCAGAAAGGAAAAGGGAAGGAGATGAGGGCAGCTAGCTAAAAATATAAAAATAATGGAAGTCTTTTTTTTTTTTTTTTTGTAATTTCTTTTCTCCGTTTTCTACCCTACACTACTCTAAAAAAAAAAAAAAAGGATTTCATTGGAGGTGAAAACTTTGAAGTGGAGAAAAAATGAAGAAAGAGGGACCTTTGTCACTGACTTTGCATTGAATTTTTAAATAGCTGGATTCAAAAAGAATAATTAATTAAGTCATTGAGTTAATACATTTTTAGGTTTGCATAATACAGTGAATCATAAAGGGCCAGGGTTTCACAATCCATTAAGCTCCACAACAGCTATGCAACATGTGTGGAGACAGTCATTTAACATCTATCCGAATCCGCTGGGCAGGTCATCTTTCAGTTTGGCATGAGATGTTATCAAGGTGCTGATGATTCTCAGCCACTTATCACCACTGCAGGCCAAGCTGGAGATGCTGAACCAGTGTCTGGAGGCTGTTGGGTCTGGATATAGACAAACAAGCTCAGAATTAACTTTAGCAATAATGAGCAATTATTATTTTTTAAGGATGATTGGCAGGTAGGGTCATGCTTCCCTGAAAGGAGTTGGTTCACAACTTGAGGGTCCTAATATACTCATGGCTTCAGCAGGCTAGGACATCATCACCCATCTTCAGCTGGTGAACCAGTTGTGGCTGTAACTGGACCAGGATGCCCTGGTACCTTATAAGTAGACATACCTTTGAAGATGATTTGGAAGCTGGAGCTGGTAATGTATGGATTGGACATGCTACTAGTTGGGGAGACTTGTTACTGTAAAATAACACCAAAGCTGAGGTTTCTGCATTAGTTGCTAGTAGATTTACAGACCCAATTTAAAGTCCCAGTGATTATCTATAAAGCCTTATATGGCATGACATAGAAATATATCAGGAACCACCTTGTGAAGCATGATTCTGTCTGTCTGATTCAGACATCAAAGGAAGACAGTAGCAGATCAAAGGGATTTCTACAAGGAGGCAAGCATTTTTAATAGTAACACACACACACACACACACACACACACACACACTTATGGAATACATTCTCTCCCAAGGTTGCAAATAGCTCCCAACTTTCTTGCATTTAGGAAGACTTTCAAAACAATTTCATATCAGAGGGCCTTTAGGCTGTAGAATGGCTAGTAGCATCTATTTATTTGATATTGTTTTCTATTATTGTTGTGTTACTATGTTTATTTTGTTTTGTTGGTTTTGCTTTTAATTATTGAGGTACTTAGATGTTGTTAATATCTCAATATCCAGATAATCTTGCTAACCTGACGGGGCAATCATTAAGGACAACTGATGAGAGAGAGAGAGACAGAGTGACAAGTGGGCATTAAAAGGTCAACAGATTTGCTCAACTGTTTGTCATATTCTTATATGTTCTTCAGGTCCTTCTTTAAAGATCTAGAAAGGAAATCATACTGGGAGGTAGGTATGCACTGGAGTGCTTAAAAATATTGAAACTACCTTTGAAGTGGTGGAGAATCATACTACCAGTTCTTAATGTTTTGCCGCCAAATTTGGTAGGAACCAGTTTTAAGGGCACAAAAGCAGCGAGGTTACTCCATGATTAAGATAGCGATGGTGATGATGATGATGATGATGATGATGATGATGATGATGATGAAAATTATGATGATTTATTGGATTTAAAGGCTGCTCAACTCCATTACATTCTGGGTAGAATGGTCTGTCTGTCTGTCTGTCTGTCTGTCTATCCTATCCTATCCTATCCTATCCTATCCTATCCTATCCTATCCATCCATCCATCCATCCATTATCTATCTATCTATCTATCTATCTATCTATCTATCTATCTATCTATTTATCTATCTATCATCTATCTATCAGATATGTTAGCAACAACTACTGAACTAATTGGAGGTGTTGACTATCTAGGTACCCCAAGCCCCTGATTAATCTTTTACTTATTTTCAGCAAAGGCCCAGGACGGTTTTCTATTTTCTCAGCTATAGCTGGGCAGCTTTTGGGTCTTGCGTTCCTGTATAATTAATACCGTCAATAATTCACCGCCTTCATTGGAGGCAATTGTCTTCATTAAATAAGGGAACAAGCCAACCAGCTAAATATGAAATCAGACATCATTTAATATTTCATGGGTCTCCCTCACATGGGTAATAAGAGAATGTACAGTTTTCCTCTGCTAAATGGATGAGAAATTATTCATCTCTGCACACTTTGCATAATTATCCAGGTCATGGATTCTGGAGACTGCAATTAAGACTTTTCTGTTCTTTGGGGGCTTCTTGATGGCCATTGAGGGGGAAGAAGAGAGACGTCGTAACTGGGCTATGCAGAACTTCCAACTGAGGCTTAGCTTTGAGCAATCTACCCCTTCAAAGCAAAACAGTGAAGCAAAGTGCCCATTTCTAAGGAGTGGAGTGGTGCCACCCATGCACAGAGCCTAGTTGCTGTGAGATAAGGCCAGTGAATGAGGCAGGTTGGTCTTGGGTTGAGTCTTGATGAATCCTAGTGAAGCACTAAGATGTAGCACATTTTCTTCACCATGGAAAATATACCACTTCACACAGCTATACTGCAAATACATTGGGACTTCTCAATGGGCTTTTTATGTTCTTATCTAGCTCTATATCCATCTAAACTAGCACTGTGCTTCCCAGTCTGGTCCAAAATATATCCATCCATCCATCCATCCATCCATCCATCCATCCATCCATCCATCCATCCATCCTATCTCTCTCTCTCTCTCTCTCTCTCTCTCTCATCTATCTATCTATCTATCTATCTATCTATCTATCTATCTATCTATCTATCTATCTATCATCTATCTATCTGGGACACTTATAAGAACAGGTAAAAAGTAATTGTTTTCTTTGGCTGAGGTTCCCAAAGACTAGTCATCCTTTCACTTGAACATGGAGGATTCTTTTGTTATCTTGGCTAATGGCCACAGACTCAGCTCTTCTCTGCAATTTAATTATTTGTTTCTTTGTCAGTTGGCATCCTACCTTCCCTCCCAGAGCTCAAAGTGGCATACATAGCACTGCCTCTTCCTTTTTTTTCTCACAATGGCCATATGGGTTGGTTCAGCTATTCCGTTCCCAAAACCATTGAAGCAAATCCCATCAAAGCAGTAACACAAATCTCCACCTGGATTTCTGTAAATTAACAGTGCATGGCGTAGAATGAGATCTCTTCATCTGTGAACCCTCCACCACTGCCAATCATGACAGACGTCGTTGGGATTGTCCTATGTTGAAGTTCATGCAATCACTTGATTATTCTCATCTGCATATGGCAAAACTCATCTTCTTTGAGGAAAGTGACTGAAGTTGCTTAGGAGTTGGGAATAAAAGCAGAGGTACCCTTGGAGGAGTTCCACCAATGTTAATGAAAGCCTTCTGGTTCTCTAGATCTTTTTTCAAAGATTTGTCCCAAGCAGGAAACCTCCAAACTCATCTCAGAATTTTATCACAGCCAAATGTTGCAGTAAACATTATCTCACAGTTTGAGAAATGGGAGCAATTGTTTCTGCGAATATGGCTGGGGAAATGCTCTAAAACACCTAGAGAGCTTTCTATTGAACTGGAATCAGTCTCTCTTCTATTTTCTAGGTCCAAATTTATTGGGGCAAATAGAATATTGGCTCTCCCCAGCATTCCACTAAATTTATTTCTGATTTTGGAGTCATTTTGTGGCAACAGAGCCAACAAAACTGTGCTGCTGTGTAAGGAATAAAGTCTTCAGGGCAACCAATCTTTGACAGCACTACATTTAAAATGGAATAAAATAAATGGCTCTTCTCCTTTTTTCTTTTCCTTTTTTTTTAATAGCAAAAGCAAGCAGCTGAAAAGCGCCTGAAGTTGTTTGATGATGGAATTTCAGCCACATTTATTTGTTCAGCTCAGAGGAAGTGGGGATTTGGATGAATAAGTTTTATGAGTTACATTTCCCCCTCAGTTATAATATTAATTAGAATCAATGTGGGAGAGGGGACATTGATTGTCAAACTCCACAAGTAGTCTTTGACTGCATTGTAATGTGAAGTATAACCTGGGCTTTAACATTAAGTAATGTTCATCCTCACCTACTCAATGCTAGTCCAATTATTTCATAGGACATAAATAAAAACCTGAGATCCATCTGCCCAGTTATGGACAAATATGTTGATGACTAAGTCTACTTGAAAACAACAGAAGGAGACTTCATTTGTTAATATTAATGGATCTTAAAAGAAACCAACCAAAATCCCATTGAGGTCAATTGTCTGAACTGCAACTAACCTTTCTTAGAGTGGGTCCCAGATGTTGGATGCAGTCACCTTCTCACTCGGTCATTCTTCCTAGGTTTTAGGTTTGGATTCCCACTTGTTGTATCAATGGGAGAGCATGATGTGTCATGTGTTTTTTGAAGCTTTCTATCTATTTTGGGGAAACAAAGCTTGGCAAAATGGACTTTTGATGCAGCCAATTTATCTTATGGCTTTGCTTGCAACCCATTCTGTACAGGGTATTCAGCTAAAAACAAAGTTTGCCATAACTATAAGCTGAATGTTTCCTGGATATGATGAGTTGGTTGCCCCTCCTCCTCCTGATTTTCTACCCCACGTTTTCATTCAAGAGCTCGGTAGCATTCACGGCACTCCCACTTCTCTCAAAAAATAACCCGTTGAGTAGGTTGGGCTTGTAGTAGATACCAAGTGAGCTTCCATGGCTGAGGATAGATTTCCCATGTCAGCCCAACATCTTAACACCAGTGGCAGAATTTAAAAAACCAATTGGTCCATACCACTCCTTGAATTCCCCAAATATTGTTAAGCTTCCAATGTACACAAAACTCTGCAATGTGGTAGCATGTATATTCTAATATACAAGAAACAGATACACATATAAATGAAATAAAGTTAAAAATGGTCCATAAATGATTAATGCAAAACATTAGAGAAAAGTAAACTTGGATTTTCTCTCTTTCTCTTTAGTTTTATAATGTTTAGACTTAGTAGACCTGGGCTTACCTCAAGTCTGGTTTCATCCCGTTTCTCTTTTCTCCAAGTGTGTTTCAATCTTTTTCTACCATTTTGCACGATTTTTCTTACATCAGCAGGAGCATTTGCCTTAAAATATATGTGTTTCTGTGCATTTCTCTCAGCCTACAGAGTTTTGTATTCATTTTCCTAATATATTCAATTTTGCAAGCATTTTTCCTTAACCCAACATATTTCTATACTTTTCTTCCACATATATACATTTTGAATATATCTTCCCTAAGAGTCAGATTTCTGTACACGATTTTTAGTGTACTGAAATTAGAAAATGACAAGCTTTACTTTGATATGTGAGTTTTCTTCATGTCAAGAGCTTGGGACTCAGAACTATTCAATGTTTATCCAACTACTTCCCAGAGATGTCCTCAGGATCCAATGCTTTCACCGAAATAAGGGATGTGCTTTTGTACATATGTGCAATGTCACAATACATATTGCATTAATCATTTGCCCCACCTTAACTCGCCCTGCAGACACCTTTGCCCATCGCACTACCACCAAGCTGAAGGAATATTTCTGGGGGGAAAAAGGAAGGAAGGAAGGAAGGAAGGAAGGAAGGAAGGAAGGAAGGAAGGAAGGAAGGAAGGGAGGGAGGGAGGGAGGGAGGGAGGGAGGGAGGAAGGAAGGAAGGAAGGAAGGAAGATGGAGGTGACAAGCTATTCTTGTACAGAATGAGCTTTCCTTCTGCCTGAAAATCTCCTCATAGATTTGCAACCATGAGTTTCAAAAACAAAAGGTATGAAACACCCTGAGAGTTCTAATCCTTCACTCAGTGTAGATGAGAATCGAGCTGTTCGCATTTATATGCCGATGGCCAAAAAGTTGCAGTGGTGGAAAATATGGCCGTTATATATTTCTATAAGCCAACATTTGCAATGCAGGGGCCATCCTTGAAAGCGAATAGAATATTGGCTTTATTACTCTGGGGAACACCATTCGCCCACCATTACTATCTACCTGCTCCCTAAGAGTCCTTCTCGGGAGCCTAATTCTCTAAGAAGATGGAAGTGCCATCATTTCTCAGTGCTACTGATGCCTTAATGTAATACATGTCAGGAAAGGTTACATTTTCTCTCCATATTTTCCTCCAAATTATGTCAAATCTCATTACGCATCGTGCTTTCCGTGCCTGGCGCTGCAATAGCCAATTTGATGCAATTTGACATGTGGTGGCAGAGGCCATGGTACAGATTTCCAGCACCATTCATCCCCCACCCCCTTGGAGCCGTTCTACCTGGGATATTAAGACAGGCATCACCAACAAACTTAAGACATTCTCTTTAGAAGAAGGATTGGTATCTGGGCCAAAAATAGAGTTGGATTTTTTTTCTTCCTTTTTCTCTGTATAGCTCTGATTCTAATCTATATGGAAAGAGACTATGCTAAGCGTGGAAAGAAGTGGGGATGAAGACATTCATTCTTACAATGTTTTAAAACTGAGCTGTGTGGAGGAAAAAAAAAAAAAGAAGATGTATTTTTACAGACATTAAAACAATCCACTGGCAAACTTAGGTTTATAAGGTACTCGGGTAAGTTCCTGTAAGGCTGGCTCCCTTCATTTAGGTCTTTATTATCACTCTGTGCCACGACTAGCCTATATTATTTAATTGTTTGAGAGCATACAAGATCCTCAGAATAGTGTGGAACTATTTTATAACTGCATATCTGCAACAGGCAGAAGACACATGCAGATAGGGCGTCTGCAGGAAGGGGAGTCACAAACGTCAAGATGGTGTCTTTGATTATGTCATCACGGCCACCATGCTGGCTTTTTTGACTCCCCCTTCTGTGGACACCCTGTCTGCATAATTCAAACAACTACATGTTGCAGATTTTACAGGGGTGAAAAGCCTCTGGGTACAGCTTCATCTGCAGACTCAGACTTCTTAAAGAAACAAAGCAAACATGTTCCTAGGCCTTAAACTGTATACAGTGGTACCTTGGTTCACGAACCCTTCTGTTCACGACCAATTCGGGTCACGAACAGCACCGTTCACAAAATTTTGCTTCCGTTCGTGAACCCCGGATCAGGTGACGAACAGGATCCGCAGCCATTTTCCCTGCTGTGACACGTGGTTGTGGCTTCCTGTAGGGAGGGGGACTCTCCCTCCAAGCAATAACCTCCTCCCCACCCGCCTTCCTGTCCTCCACGCCAGAAGTCGCGTGGAGCAGGGTTAGTTTTCTCTCTCTTCGTACTGTACTTTGTGTCATATTTTTGTGGTTTTTAAAAAAAAAATACATATGGTTCAGAACGGATTAACCGTAATTACATTGAACCTTATGGGAAAATTTGATTCGGGACACGACCAAAATCGGTGGGCGACCAAATTCGGAGGGGTCAGAACGGATTAACTGTATTTACATTGAACCTTATGGGAAAATTTGATTCGGGTTGCGACCAATTCGGGTCGCGACCAGAGTTGTGGAACGAATTAAGTTCGTGAACCGAGGTACCACTGTATATAGTTGAAAGTATATGGACAATATCTGGTGATTTTTAAAAAAAAAAACAATGACAACAGAGATCCGAAATGAAATTTCTAGGACTGGTGAGGGTGATTAGCATAATTTTTAGTAGAATAATTATAATATTGTATTATAATTTATATCATATTATAAGTTTATATTAATTTATATTATAAAAATATTGTAATCATTAGCATAATCCAGAGTCACCCACTGGGGGAGATGGGCAGCATACAAATTTAATAAACAAACAAACAAACAAATAAATCTATCTTTGACCCTCTCCATAATTAAAGTTAGACACCAGAATTTGTTATGGGAAAGAGAAATGCATCCAGAATTATTTTATTTTATTTACTAAACCAATTTCTATAGTTGCCTACCTCACCACAAGCAATTCTGGGTGGTGTACAACAAAGCTAAAAACAGTCTATAGATACATTAAAAATATAAGAAGCAAAATAAAACAGAGAATAAAAGGATGTTAAAAATGAGGGACTCACTAATTCCCCTGTCCCCTGAGGTCCCCAGGCCTGCTGGCATAACCAAGTTAAGGGACCTCCAGAAGCTCAACAATGACGAGGCCAACCTCACCTCAGGGGGGAGAAGATTCCACAAAGCAGGCGCCACAGCAGAAAAGGCCCACCAAATGGAGCTCCCTAGGTGATGGAACCCATAACATGCCCTCTCTGTGGATCTGGTAGGGTGGGCAGATGAAACTGGGGAGACACAGTCTCTCAGATAGCCCGGCCTCATGCCATGAAGGGCTTTAAAGGTCAACATAAGCACCTTGAATTGGGCCCAGAAACAAACTGGTAACCAATGCAGCTCGCGAAGCAGAGGTATAACGTGTGTTCTACCAGAAACACACATAACTGCTTGTGCCCCTGCATTTTGCACCAGCTGAAGTTTCTGGATACTTTTCAAGGGCAGCCCCAAGAGCGCATTGCAGAAGTCTAACCAGGAGGTGACCAAGGCATGAGTGACTGTGAGTAGGTCCCTCTGATCTAGGAGTGGGTGCAACTGACACACAATACAAAGTTGTGCAAAGGCACTCCTAGCCATGGGTGCCACCCGCTCTTCGAGCAGGAGTTGTGAGTCCAGAAGGACCTTCAAATTGCATACAAGGTCTGTTTGGGGCAGTGTGACCCCATCCAGTACCAAAGATGATAAAATCCTAGAACCAGAGGGGTTCAAAACCCAAAGCCATTCAGTCTTGCCAGAGTTCAGTTGAAGCCTGTTGTTCCCCATCCAGATCCTCACAGCCTCCAGACACTAAGATAGAATGCCCAC
The DNA here is from genome assembly GCF_059951505.1 of Python bivittatus. Lineage (NCBI taxonomy): Eukaryota > Metazoa > Chordata > Lepidosauria > Squamata > Pythonidae > Python > Python bivittatus. The sequence continues at coordinate 19,021,673 of NW_028277097.1, forward strand.
AGCATCACTTAAGTCACCGGGGCAGAGATATACAATTGAGTATCATCAGCATACTAATGATACCTCACCCCATGGTGACAGATGAGCTCACCCAGCAGTCTCATGTAGATGTTAAATAGGAGAGGTGAGAGTACCAATCCCTGTGGCACACCATATAGCAGGGGGCTGGGTGGGATCTCTCCTCCCCAATCACCACCAACTGGAACTGCCCCTGGAGGAAGGAGGTGAACCAACACAATACTGTGCCACCTACCCCCAATTCTCTGAGTCAGTCCAGAATGATACCATGATCAATGGTATTTAAAGCCGCTGAGAGGTCAAGTAGGGCAAGGATGGACACACAATCACCATCCCGCCCACACCAGAGATCATCCAAAAGTGCAACCACTGTTGTTTCTGTACCATACCCAGGTCTGAATCCTGACTGAGAAGGGTCCAGATAATTCACTTCATCCAAGGTCCTCTGAAGCTGCTGCGTAACCACCTTCTCAACCACCTTCCCCAAAAAGGTTGAATACTGGATGAAAATTGTCCAGTATCGTAGGCCCAGCAATGGCTTCTTGAGGAGGGGGTAAACCGAAGCCTCCTTTAGAAGTTCAGGAACAACCCCCTCACTCAAAGAAGAATCCACCACTGCCAGAACCATGCCCCCCCCCACACACACACACGACACCCTCCAGGCTGCTTTCACAAGTCAGGAGGACCGTGGATCTAGAGAGCAGGTGGCTGAGCTCACAGTCCTGAGGATCCTGTCATAAGTATCAATGTAAGAATGATGATGCACCATTCAGATATTTTAGTAAAGTTGCACCATACAAATATTTTGGCTAAGTTGCTAAATCCCATATTTCTTGATCCCAATCTGGAGTGTGGAATTTTATGTTATTTTTCATTTAGTGTACACGAATCCCATCAATGGTGTTTGAGATTATTCGATGAGTGGTTTAATTCCCTGCTGTAACTCTTCTCTTTTGCCATCCCACCAACCTATGAATTGCAATCTATGTCAGGTGAATAAATGAATTGGCCCAATTTCCCATTCTCATTATGGGTTTTGTCATGGCAAGTGAATTATTGTGGGATTTTGTCGCCCAATCTCCTTGGTGAAATATGAAAGCGCCAAGGACATTTCAGTTCCTTTTCTAACATGATGGGATTTCTTCCTGACTGCACTTTTTAACCTTTCCTCCCTCCTCTCATCCATGAAATGCTTAACAAGGCAAAATTATCACCCAGAGTTTTAATTCAAAGCAGACAACTGGCCAGATGATAAGAAAGGGTCGAGACCTCAAACGCTAATCATAATACAGCTCAGTTAATACTGAAAGCAGTGACATTTCAAGATGTCAAGACAACATCATAACTTCTCTAGTGTTGGGAAGTTCTCCAAAAAGTACAACAGGCACACTAACATGCATTTGTATCTCAGAAAATGTTTCCTTCTATACATTTCCATACAGAGAGTCTTACTTATTTTAGGTTTGCTAGATTTCTATCCTGCCTTTCCTCCAAGAACTCAAGATGGTATGGAATAAAACTCCTTCCTCCGTTTTTTTCTTCACCACAAAATTGTTGGATTGTTCTTTTGAACTGGAGTTGCATATAAGACCCAGGAAACGGGAGTGTCTTCTTGAGCAGCCAGAGACTTTCTTACACAATCTAACTGTCCCTAAATTCCAGAGAAGAAAGCTGGTGTAATGGTTAACTGGGAGACTATAAGATCTAGTCCTGCCTTAGGCACAGAGCCAGCTGGGTGACCTTGGGCCAGCCATCCTCTGTCAGCCCCAGGAAGCAGGCAAAGGCAAACCACTGCTGAAAAACCTTGCAGGGACTAGTCCAGGCAGTTGCCAGGAGTCAAGAACTGACCCAAAGGCGCGCACACACACACACACACACACACACATTCCAAAGAGTGCACACTTTAATCTCCTTCCTATAATGGTCTTTGAGGGCAGATACCCCCTTCACAACCGCCCCCCCCCCCAACTCTATGGGCTAAGGTTACGCTGATATTCAGTTTCTAAGAATGTGGCTAAAGTTTGCTCTACTGTTTGTAAACCAGACACACTACAATGAAATGCATGGTACAAAATAATACAATAAAAAAAGGCATATATGCATACTTAGAACCCTATCAGGCAGCTTGAGCTGAGTATGCCTGGCCCGAAATCATCCAGTGACCTTTCCTGTGTAAAGGTGGGACTTGAACCTAGATGTTTCTGGTCCTTTTCCAAAACTTTCACCACTATCCCACACTAGTTCACTTCCATTCTGGTTGTCTGCTGAGATCTTCCTCTAGGTGTCCTCATCCAGTGAATTGAAGTAGGTGGCTTCAGGAGAGAAGGTCTTCCAGATTGTTGAGTTCCACTTATGAAATCCACTCCCCTCTCATCCAGAAATGCTTCTTCAGCACCATAATAAGACACCCTTCTCCCAGGCATTTTTAATTTTAGTATCTTCATTACACTGGGAGAGCAGATTCTATATATTTGCAGTATTTCTGTGCTAGTTATTCATGTACTTTATTGTTTTAATTATTGTTTTAATAGTTTAAATAACTACTCAGAAAACTCCAGATACTGGGAAGATTAGAAATAACTACAGCTAGGAATGGAGTGAAATTCATTTAATATATATGAAGCAATCTAATTCACATTTTCTCAATTAATACATAAACTGCAGGGCAATTCTTCAGTTTTCTTGCATTTTCAAATTTGAGAGATGCATCGTTCCCATTCAGAAACAACAGATCATGTGCACACTGGGGAAAACAGCATACATTAACATACGTGACTTTTCGTGCTTTTTTTTTTTTTTTTAAGAAATGTGGACAAGATGTGATCTCCATATTTTTGTGTTGGAAAAGTACACAATCCCAGCTTCTTTTGGAGATGTGGTGGGATGCCAACCTGCCCTTGGGAATGCATGAATGAACCATTAAGGGAGGAGGTTCAGAAAAGGTTAGTCAGTCCTGGGAAAGAAGGAAGCATGAGAAAGAAACTCAAAATAAATTTGCCTTGATTTTGTTTGGTGTAAGATGGAGTAGAGAGAAACTCTGAGACGCTTTCAAGAATTTGTTATTATAACCTAATATCATAACTTAAAACCACAAAGCATATTCCTGAATCCTTGCTGCTTCTGTTTCCTGACCTTGCCTATCTCAAAGGACTGACATCATTTTAAAAGTCTTTCAGAATTTCGAGGCAGGGTTATTTTGAATTTTTCCTCTCTCTCTTCTTTTTTGAACTTCTTCCCTTAATGGTCCATTCATCCCTTCCCCATTCCCAGGGCCATCTTAGGCAGGCAGAAAGCTGGTGAAAACTTTTGAAGTGTAACATCCAAATGCTTCCTTGTTGGTGCACAAGTTGGCGATGAATTCAGCAACACAGCATTGTTTGAGAAAAATCAAGGATATTGTGGAAGACTTTAAGATTTATAATTCCACACTAAAAATTTGTAGAATTCCAAAGCTGCTTCCCCCCGCTCCAGCACAAAAGGTATTTTCATATGGAAAATGTGAAGCCCGAGGCCATTACTCAGGTGGCAGCCCAGTGGTTTTGTTGGAGAAAGAAATGGATGGAGTCAATCCTCTCTCAATGGTAGTCCAACAATCCCTGTGACCTACACTGAGGAGTGATATCAGCCTATACATTGATGCCTCTGGCTAGTATGAGCCATCTAGAGCTCCCAAGAATGAAAAGATAGTCTTTGGTTCTTGCAAACTCTGTTGTGACTTAGTGGAAGGGCAAAGGAAAAGTGGAGTTCAAAAGCTCCTGAGGTGTTATGACAGCTGTAGCGGGACATTTGACATAGGTAAAAATCACTTCTTTGTGGGGGAGTACGCTGTACCTGTTCTGTGCAGGGAGAGCAATTTAATTTAATCATAACTGGGGATCTCTTGGCTAAGGTTCAGAAGATGCAGCAGTTTCAGGTCAGAAAGATTTGAGGCAGACTGAGACCAATGTCAATGAACTTACAGTGGAAATGCCACACTGTCCAAGTGACTGCACAATAGCCACAGTCTATGAAGCTGAGGTCTCAGTCCAAGGCAATTGCCAAATTTACCATGGAGCCAACTCTCACCTTGGACAATATTATGGCCAATGAATATTTCTCTTGGTGCACATCAGGCTGTTTCCTCCTGACTGTTCAAAGGATTTATTTATTTGTTGTTTTTTATTGGGAGTAGTCACATTGCAAAGCAAAGCACTAGTCTCTAGCACTGTATTTATTTGCAGGAACATTTGGGGGGGTCCCCAGAATATCTCCCTGGGATGAAAGGAAGTACTGTGTTTGCAGGACAAATTAGTTGATTTTCTAATAACTGCATCTTTTGAGATTAGCCATGCCCTCCAAGTCTTCCATGGCTGCCATATTATGAGTGTCCCTGTCACATGCTCTCAAATGTCTCTGGGTTCAACGAAGGTTGCCTACCTCAATTCTGTGCTGTTGATCAGTATACTCTTCCGTTGCTTACAAAATTAAAAACTAAAACATGATAGCAGCAGAAATCAAGTTCATAAAATTACCCCTACCTCATTGGCAGCTGTCAAATCTGCAATGTTTTCATCTTACCATACAATACATACCCACACATATAGAGTGATACAGCATGACTTCATGATGGTTGTGGGTCCCAGCTATGCCTTCTTTCTCTACTGTGAGACATGCCAGACATCAGTTGCCCTTGGGCTTGAGAGACAATACCAATCAGTTCTATTTCCCATCAGTTTGGAGGACTTGGTTCTATAACACCCATAGTCTACCAAGGAAAGTTGGTGCTACAAGAAAAAAAAAAGTTGTTATTGTTGATAGCCTACAATACAGATGGTTCAAGATATGGACACTAAATGAAATCCTTATACTTGCTGTTGAACTGCCAGGTGGGAGATGAGCAGATGTGAACAAGATCTGGAGCCGTTAATGCGTAGGCCTCACTGTCTGGGCATCAATGGGACACTGTTTTTCAGATTTTGTGCCTGCAGACCTCTACAAACATCAGATACAACACTGTTCTTCCCCGTCAACTTACCCAGGTTATGTATTTTGGCCAAGTTCTTCAGATGCATAGTGGGAAATGTACAGAGGACACTTGAGGCTGGCAGACTATTCTCTTTTCAGCCAAGGGTATGATGAATCTGATCTAGGAATTCACGTGATTGAGTCTCTACAATATACATTCCATTTCATACTAAGGACATAGTACTAAAGATGAACATACAATGGCTAGGAAGATGAGGAAGTGAAACTAGGGGCTAAAATGCTCATTTGGAAGGATGAAGGTATTGTGGAAGATAACATTCCCAGGATCTGAAGAAAGCAAGTTCCACTGTCTCCCTTCCAAAAAGAAGAATAAAAAGAAGGGCTGTGTAATCCAGTTTTTTTCTGAGCTTTTGTTTTCATTTTGCTGAATTCAATTCTGTTTGGCTTTATTTCTCTTGTTTTCCCCTTTGTCTACTGATCTGAATATAGAAATACTTCCAGGATTCAGAAGCAATAAGACATATTTTTGGAAAGAACATAACTAATAGATAGAATTATTATGTATTTATCTTAGTGAAAGGACAGTGTTGATTGGCTTCAAATACTTCTAAGGACTTTGACTAGAACTGAGAAGAGTGTGAAAGAGTAGTAGAACTTTGAAGCAATAAACCGAGGCAATTGTTGAAATGCTCTGTTGCCTTCTGTGGTTGGCGTGCCCACTGGGGAGGGCAGTCCTAAACTGGCTTAAGACTAGACAGCCCAGAACTGGGCATAAACATTGGCTGGATCGTTGTTCCAAATTTCCCCAGGGCAGAGCTTTCCCTTAGTAGTGACTGTAGCACCATAATTAAAAAATATCCCAAGGGAGAGGTTCTCTCCTGATACTTCCTCTTAGGATTTAGCAAGAAGTTAGGGTGGCTACAAAGTGCTGGAAAGGGAATGGTAACCAGGAAGAAAAGCAGAACATTTACACATTTCCTTTGGCTATCTTATAACCAGGGAAAGATACACGCCACCCTTGGGAAATTCTTCAAAATTACCTTCTCCTTTGAAGGCGTTCTTAAAACAATTTTTCTTTCATCAGTTGAAAGAGGACTGGTAAGGGGGAGGAGGGGAAGAGGAGGATCACTTATTTGCCTAGAATTAGTACAGAGCCCTGAATTGTTACTTTTCTTCTTGGCATGGAATGTCATAAGTTCAGCTCTGCCTCCATGATTTCCCATCATTGTTTCATGCTCATTGCCAAGCTACTACAATTATCAGCATTTATTTACAGCACCTTTAGTGTCCCTTGGTTGTGTGTCTGGAACCTCCCCAAAGATCCCTGTTAAAGGATTCAAGTAAACTGCCATTCTAATTACAGAGCCTCTGGTAACAAATCCAGTATTGCTATTTTTAATCACTATTCAGGTATCACGCTAAGTCAGTCTCAGCCAACAGGGTTTTCCAGCACTGTGACTTGCTTCAATCCAAGATGCACTGAGGAACTTTTTAACTGATGCAGGGCTGGTCCTTGATTTACACTTCTAGAGAGCCTCATTAGATGACTTAAAGTATATTGTCATCTTAATTACATATAGGACCACTGGCAAAATGATTTGCATGGTTAGATTTGGGTGACTACATATAAGCAAGCAAACAAATTCACAGAAAACCTAAAATGAAATCCAGGAACACATCTCTTGTAATTTCTTAGGCATCAACCATTCAGAAAGATCAACTGCAGCTGCAAATTTCAGCCAACTGATGACAGCTTTTTGGTGGTTTCCTATGGTAGTCATTGAAAAGTACAAAACTTCAGGTTTCTGAATCCTGCTTTGGCTTTGCCCCATATCAGATTAGATAGTCTTTGAATTAATCTCACCCTAATTACTCTTCTCACTGAATCTTGTCACTGCATGTGCCCAGGAAGGACCTCCATGTTGAACTGAATTCAGAATGGAATGAAGATAGGTAGAAATTTAGTGAGATCCAGTTGGTGCTGCCCTAAAGCCTTGCAGTTTTATCTAGCTGAGGTTTTCAAATATAGTAGTTGTCAAGCCATTATGCACGATCAAGGAAGCAACAATTGCCCAGATTTCGGTGAGGGAGCTTTAATCTTCATCTGGAATAAATGCAGAATCTTGGAATTTTTCACCTTCCCTGGTTTAGGGAAACCATCTTCCAGCAGTTACTATATAATTTCTGGGCTGTGTTTCTGCTTATTCTCCTCCATCTAGTTCATTATCATTTCAGACCCCAAGTCAGCATTCCCACTGTTGCTTTTTAAGAATAAGTAACAGTGAAATAGAGTTGGTATTTTCAGCAAATCGATGGCCTGTTACCATGAATTTCCAGAATAATCTCCTTCAGCATCTTCATGGAGATACTGAAAAGCAGGGAGACAAGATAGACTTTATGGGACATCCCTGATGTAAATATTATTGATAAGAATCCTCTAAACCAGGGTTCCTCAACCTTATCAACTTTAAAATATGTGGACTTCAACTCCCAGGATTCCAGGCTGGGGAATTCTGGGAGTTGAAGTCCACACATCTTAAAGTTGCTGAGGTTGAGAAACCCTGCTCTAAACAATTAGCTGAGAAAGTTGTCAGGCAAAGATGCAGGACAGTTATTTTTCTATGCTCCTTATACCATAAGTCATACATCTAGATACTATGTTCATATCGAACATGGGACCATTTTGAATAAATACCCAGGGACCCTTTAAGAGTATCCATAATTCTATCTACCCACCATTGTGTGTCCCTACTATACTGGAAAATGCAACTTTTAGGAACCTGGAATTTGCCTGTTATGGGACAAGACTAAAGTCTGGTGTCCATTGTAGGTTCTGTTACGCAAAGAAGAGTTTTCTGAAAGTTCCCCATTGAAAGCTTATTAGAAATATATCCCTGTTGTCTTCTCCCCTTGACATCAGTAGGATTGGCTGTCCTGGGAGGTATTTTCGGTCTACATTTGTTATTGATGCAATCAGAAACCTTTCCAGAATCATCAAGAAAGAGCATAATGTAAAGTTTCACCACGAATTGAGCATACATTTTAGCCAACTAACTGAGCTATTCTCAGCTTGGCCAACTGAGCCTGATGCAACGATATAAACAAATGATGCATAATGGGAATGCCTGAAACCAGATTTATGTCTCGTCAAAGCATTCTTTCTTGCAATATTATCCATTAGTTGTGCACAAACATGTTTGAGCAATTTAGATAATGTACGTAATGGTGGGACAGAGCGATATAAATACCCAGGGGCAAAATCGTTCAGAAACAGGCGTCAATCTGCTCTTCATGTCCAGATGCAAAGGGATGGATTGCAAGGACAAATTAATCTGTGAAAGGCTGAGAGTGGGTGAGAAAGAAAGCAATCTAATTAATTACACTTTGGATCACGTCTTGTCAAATGAAAAGAGCTCTGGTCAGATAAGGGTCTCTTTGGGTGAAGATAGTTTCACTGAAATCCTATTCAACTATGAATGGTCTTGTCTAAGCTATCACCTAAGCTTCATTTATTCATCCGTAAAATAGGAGCATCTGCAACAGCAGGGAAACTATAACTGAATGGGATGGGATGTCAGTATAAAACATTTTTCAATCTCATGGCTGAGCCAGACATTACTTATGGGGGTGGGGTGGGGAAATAAAAGCAGTGAGATGTATTGCCAGTTTCTGTGCATATGGTACCTCTTTCATGTCTACTGTATCTACAGAAAATGAACAGTACAGAGCTAATCTTGAAGAAGAAGTGTAACCATGGTTAAACATCCAACAAGCCCTGTGGTGAGAAAGAAACTCAAGATAATCCCACCCTTTGATATAAGAGGGGGCAGAGGGAAACTCCATCAGGTTTTAAGATTCTGTGACTATACCCTCCAACAATATACTAGAATTTCAATAATCCTTGTGGTATGTTTTCCTGACCTGGCCCACCTCAACTGATTGATTCTGTGCTATCAAGTTGTGATGACTCTTAGCAACCACAGAGATACATATTCTTCATGATGATGTGTGCTAACCTGGTCTTTCAGATGTTCCAACAGTGTACCTATCACCATTATAACTGAATCCATCCACCTTGCTGCTGGTTGTCCTCTTCTTCTCTTTCCTCCATCCCAGAGCCATTTCCAGAGAGCTGGGTCTTTGCAGAATTTGACCCTGGTCATTTGTGTCTCAAGTGAGAACTCTGGGCTGATTTGTTTGATGATCCATCAGTTTGTTTTCTTGGCTGTCTATGGGACATAATTCTCAGGAGTCTTCTCTAACGCCATAGTTCAAACGTGTCAATACTCCTCCTATCTTGCTTCTTTAAAGTCCAACTTTCCCTTCCATAGACTGTCACGGGAAATACCACGGCTTGCATGATTCTGATCTTTGCAGGTAATAGACACATCACAGCATTTGAATATCTTTCCAAGGCCTTCATGGCTGCTCTACCAAGTGCTAGTCTCATGTATTTTTTGACTGCTTATTCCTTTGCTTTTGATGGTTGATCCTAAAAGGCAGAAGCTCTCCACCACTTCGATATCTTCATTGTCAATTCTAAGGCCGGTTGTTCTATAAGTTGTCATTAATTTGGTCTTCTTTATATTTAATTTAGTCCCATTTTTCACTTTGCTCCATAATATTTATTACTTTGCATTTTCAGCTATCAGGGTAGTGTCATCAGCATAGCACAGGTTATTGATGCTTCTTCCTTCAGGTTTAAAACCATGCTGATCTTCTTCAGTCTAGCTTCCCTTAATATATATTCAGTATATAGGCCTACCTCAAAGGGCTGACATAACAGCTACTGCTTAAATTTATGGGATGTAGGATTTTAATTGTATGTTTGTAATCTATATTATTAGATTCTTAGATTTTTAAAGATTTTTTTATCCCACCTTTATTATTATTTTTTTCTTAATAAATAACTCAAGGTGGCAAACGCACCTAATACTGTATTGTTGAAGGCTTTCACGGCTGGAATACGATGGCTGGTGTGGGTCTTCCGGGCTGTGTGGCCGTGTTCTGGAAGTTTTGTTTCCTAATGTTTCGCCAGCACCTGTGACCGGCATCCAGAGAGAGAACTGCTCCTGTCTGTGCTCCTGCTCTCTGAAGATGCCGGTCACAGATGCTGGTGAAACGTTAGGAAACAGAACTTCCAGAACACGCCCACACAGCCCGGAAGGCCCACACCAGCCAACGTACCTAATACTCCTTTCTCCTCCTATTTTCCCCACAACAACAACCCTGTGAGGTGAGTTGGGCTGAGAGAGAGGGACTGGCCCAAAGTCACCCAGCCGGCTTTCCTGCCTCAGGTGGGACTAGAACTCCCCGTCTCCTGCTTTCTAGCCTGGGGCCTTCACCACTAGACCAAACTGTCTCTTACTATTAAGAGTAGTATTAGTATTATATTTTCAGTTGCTGCATTTTTACAAAATTTTGTACCCTGTCTTCAAGGTGCTCAAAAAAGCTAACTATAAATTAAGTAACAGATAAAATGTGACTTTTCGGGGAAGAAAGTCCCTTCTGTGGAGAGGACTTTATGGGGCTTTTCATGAAGTTTTTACCTTCTGCCTACCCATCTAAAAAGCTGGACTCAATGTTTATTGCTCCTTTCCCACTTACCCAGCAAAAAGCTCAGTGGCTTTTTATGTGCAATTGCTTGCTTCTATGGAGATCCATCCGGTCTTCCATTGAGTGTTACTTGTTCATGAGGAGCCCCCATGCCCCTTGAATTCCAAAACTGCCCCCCCAACTTCATTAACAGGAAGGGCTTCTCTGAATCTGAGAGAGGTTGTGGGAGAGTGCATCAGATATCCACGCTCCATGCCTTGTATACAAGTTTCAACTGAGATTCCTGTACAAATCCCATCTCTATGATCTGCCATTGCTATCAAGAGACAGTGAACCCCAGGATGTTCCCCAGGGAGTACTTAATGCTTCTCACCATGATAGACTCTCCAGGACAGGTTACTCTGCAAGAGGAAGGGAAGGGGGGACTTTTCAGCTCTACCTGATTTTGCAGGATAAGACTTATCTAGTGACCTCAGACAGCTGCCAAGCAAAGGTGGGGGGAGTGAGTCTGTAGTTGGTTCCCATAGAAACTTGTTGGTGTCTTCTTTGCACGTGACAGGAGAAACTCAATCTGATGGGGAAGGTAGTGTAGAGGGGTATGGAGCATACCTTGAAGAAGGAATGCAGGAATAGTTAGGTAACATCCACTGAGCCCTGGGAAGGAAGAGAGAGTGAGAAAGAAACTCAAGACAATCCCATTTTCATTCTCTTGGGTACAAGAGCCATCAGCACAGAACTGGCGGAAACCAGTAGGACCCAGGCATACCCATCTACTCTCCGGAGAAGTCTGGCCAGAAGTGGAAGAATTGCAGCCAAAAAGCCATACCTCTGACGTGGAAACAAGGCTAAGTGACTCAACTAGGCACAAAAACATAGGCACTGGGGTGCAGAAAAATGGCAGCAGGTGCTCTGGACTGATGAGTCAAAATCTGAAATATTTGGCTGTGGCAGGAGGCAGTTTGTTTGTCAAAGGGCTGGAGGGCAATACAATAATGAGTGTCTGCAGGGAACAGTGAAGCATGGTGGAGGTTCCTTGCAAGTTTGGGGCTGCCTTTCTGCAAATGGAGTTGGAGCTTCAAGAAGAACAAGGAATCCTGGAAGGGATGGTCTGGCCCCCGCAGAGCCCTAATCTCAACATCATCGAGTCTGTCTGAGATTACATGAAGAGACAGAAGGATTTGAGGCAGCCTACATCCACAGGAGATCTGTGGTTAGTTCTCCAAGATGTTTGGAACAACCTACCTGCCGAGTTCCTTCAAAAACTGTGTGCAAGTGTACCTAGAAGAATTGATGCTGTTTTGAAAGCAAAGGACAGTCACACCAAATATTGATTTGATTTGGGTTTTTCTTCTGTTTGCTCACTTTGCATTTTGTAAATTCATAAACAATTACAATATATATTTTTGAAAGCATTCTTACTTTACAGCATTTTTTCACACCTGCCTAAAGCTTTTGCACAGTACTGTACCCCTTAAGGCTGTTGAATTATTCACACACACACGATATCAATTTTTGTCCCTGTGACTTATTCAAGTCTGTCAGCCTCCTTGAGTGACCATTTTTTGTGGATGAGCCTGTCAAGAAGTTTCCCTTGGCAGTCCCAGAACTATAGAGCTAGACATGTCACTGAGCTTTGCAATTCCTGGACTAGAAATATTATCCTTGACAACCAGAATGTCCTCCTAAAGTGTCTATAAGCTCAACTCACAATAAAATGGGTATCCAGAGACACTTTGTAGAAGTTGAGAAACAGTTGGACTCCCCTTATATTTCATTATGGACACCATAAAGTCTTAGGCGGTTACAACTAGGTTGCTTGGTATTTTTGAAGGAAATAGCTTAGGTTACTCCTAGGTTATCCATCTTTCAGAGGTAACTATTCCAACTGAATCTTAGGAAGGGTAGAAGGAGTTGCTTATTGTTTTTTGCGGCCACACCAATTGCAAACTCTTGGCATTTCTTAGGAGATGGTGTTTTGTTTTCTTCCATTTCTTCCTAGACTCTAATGTTTATTGATTTCTTTTTTTCTTTTATCACTTTGTATTGATTACTCGTGTCCATAGTTATTCATAAGCTATATTGACCATGAAGTAATTACCCTCTAATGGGGGTCACTTAAGGTCAATGGTATGGCCTTGCCCTTCTTGATTTTTGTTAATTTGTGTTTATTGGGATTTTGTTTTTCTCATTTCCAGTTTTGGAACAATTTATTTTCTTGTAAAGAAAAAAAAACCTGCTTCTTTTTCATATGTCATGAAATATTATTTAGCAGCTATGTTGAATTATCTGCAACATTTTCTTATACTTACACATGCATATTGTCTAGTTCTTACCCAGTTATTATAATTATTTTCCTGGTTTTTTTAATAGGGATGACTATGGAATTTGATCAGTATGAATTTGTAGATTAACTTATTCAATCTATTATCCTAATTTAAGTTGATATCCACATCTTCTAAATTTTTGCAATTCACCTCATATAAAAATCAAATGTTAGAGTAACTTTCACATGAAAAGTTATAGGTTGTATTGTGATTTGTGGATATTTGTTTTAGCATATTTGCATCATGAACTCAGAAACTGTGATTTTGAAATAAATAATTAATATCTTATGCCAGAAGAGTGCCCGTTGCCTATTGCGGTAGAAGTGATGGGGGATTTTAATTTTTCCAACTTCTTTTGGGAGACAAACAATAATGTAATTATTGAAGCAACAAACATTGGGAAACTGTGTGTCTTCTGGGAAACTCCTGACTTGTTTTGCTGACAACTTTCTCCCTTAGAGGGTGGGCAGAAAGGTAGAAGAATATCAACTATCCTTCATTTAATATAAAGAACCTTATTTGAGAAGTGGAATCAGCACTGGAGATGGGGTGGGGAAATGACTAGATAATATGGAGTTCTTGATAAGATACTAGACATCAGTTGTAGCTCTCAGACTTAAAAAAGAAACAGCTTTTAATAAATTAAAATAAATATTTTTTTATGAATGAGTCGGATGAATTGGTGGATGGAATCCTTACTGAATTTGTAGAGGACATAAAATTGGTGGGATGATTAAATGTCATTTTGATAGGCTGGAATGAAACTTAATAGAGACACGTAAGACTAAAAAAAGCAGTCTTCATTTGGGAAAGAAAAAGCAAACACAGAGAAATAAAATGTGGAATACCTGGGTTGGTAACTACTTGCGAAAAAGATTTTGAAACATTAATTGATTGCAAGCTGAATATTGGTTAGTGGTGTGATAGGGAAGGGAGGGAAGGAGGGACGGAAGGAAGGAGGGAAGGAGGGAGGGAGGGAGGGAGAGAGAGAGGGAGGGAAGGAAGGAAGGAAGGAAGGAAGGAAGGAAGGAAGGAAGGAAGGAAGGAAGGAAGGAAGGAAGGAAGGAAGGAAGGAAGGAAGGAAGGAAGGAATTTTAGGCTGCATCAACAGAAGCATTGTTTGCATATCACCGGACAAAATAATACTTTATTCTACTTTCATCAGACCCCATCTTGAGCAATGTGTCCAGTGCTGGGGCTTATACTTGAGAAAGGATTCAGGGAAACTGAAACACATTTAGAGAGGAGCAATGCAAATGATCTGGGGATTAGAAATGAAGACCTATGAAGAAAGATTGAAGGAGCTAAGTACGGTTAGGGCTCTTCCAGACAACTGTATTAACTTCAGTCCATGAGTTGGCACCAAAATACGCTGGTATGACTGGCTTTGCCCTGACAGCTATTCTTTATTCTGCCTCAGTAACATGATGGACAATTGGTGCTGGGCTTATAGTTGCAATGCAGTTGTAACACAGGGAAAAGTGAAGTGCAGTGATTGCTGACTTTTTCTACTCCCAACAGCATTTGACCCCCTACCTGCTTTCCTTAATGGTGGGGTGGTGGGAGCCCGGGCATTTGACAATCTTAGTCACTCCAAACTAGTAAAGAGCTGTGCTGGCAGTTTCACAATCATATTGTTCAAAAAATAAATATTCTGCCCCCGTTTTTAAGTGGCCCAAGTGATAGGTCATCAGCATGGAGGTGCTCTGCAACAATAGGTTGCCACTTGGGGCTGAATATAACACCTGTCTAGAGTTATTCAGGAGAATGGTAGACATATGTCCAGAAAAACCACCAGCCGGTTAGTAGGCCAGTGGTACAGTGGAGGAGCATAGGACAAAATAGGAGGAAGACCAGGGACAACAACAGCTGGACTCCTCCCACTTTACAGTTACCCTTTTTTAATAGTACACTACAAATATTGACAGTGTGATCCCTATGGATGTCCACCACCGTTCCAGCAGTACCCAACTGGAACAGCAGTGGAGATAAATCTTCATGGAGATCTTGCTAATAACCTTCATGACAGTCTTGATGCTCCAAGAGACAATGACAATCCCATTTCTGAGTAATGCTTCTGGAGAGCTGTGGGGCTGGCAGTAAGTGAGAGTGACTTGGATTTCTGGGTAATATTTCTGAAGAGGAGCAGCGTGCTCATTGAAATGGCAAGGCCACCAAAACCCAAATGGTACCTGCCTGCCAACAAATCAAAAACAGTTAAAACCAGAAGTCTTTCTTAAAGCAGCAGGCAACCTGTGTGGCTAGAAACAGTGTTCTTCCTGGTGAAGTTGATTTTCTGAACAGCAATCTAGTCTTTTTTTTTTTTTAAGAGTTCTGGTGGGTTTGGTTTTGTTGGTATAAATGAAAGGTCTACTGCTCTCTCATAAGAGCACTGAACAGATGCTTGGGAAGAAGGCATAGATGCATATAAAAAATTTCTACATAAGCATTTCAGTGAATGGAGACATATTTCATTATAATCATCCATAGTGAATCTACATTGATGAGTGATTTGTTTCTAAGTTGCTCATAACATCAACTCATCAACTGTTGAGTAGTTGGGGCCATATGCTTACGGTGAAAGATCATTCTTCTAGCTAAAAGTAGGGCAAGAAGAATCCACTTTCTTTATCCAGATGTTAAGTTCCTTGCAATAGAAATATCATTCAAAAGAGTATGAACATCTGAGAATATTAAATCTTGTTTCGAAGTTGAGTTAATGGAACCATTATAGGACACAGTAGAAACATGTATTTAAATGATGCATTATTCTTGTTGTACCTCCAACAGCATGACAGTTTGCTCACGTTTTTCTGTATAAATGCAACAGAATTCAGCAAGTCAAAATACTTTTGTTGTTGCTGTTGTGTACGTTTTCGCCAAAAATCCATTAAAGTTTTTAGTGTTGATGCTAATGTCTTCCCATTGTCTAAATAAAATAAGAATCTCTAATTTTTTTTATTATTATTATTATTATTCCACTCCAGCATTAAAGGTTTGTACCTAAGTGAAATGTTCATATCAGCCTTTCAAGGTAGATCGGTTTAAGAAGCAGACACCATAAGTAATGCTAGAACTCTACATTATTAATATAGACTAAAATAACAGAATCTTGAAAGCCTGAAAGTTTATTTTTTTCCCCCTTTTTTCTCCTTCTTATACCAAAGAAAGTTAAGGCATGGCAATCTGGAGGGTTTTTTTTTTTTTTTCTTTTCCTCATACTTCCTTGTTTTCCTGGGCTAAGCTCATGTTCTTCTAAAAGTTGCCACATATTTTCTTCAAGGCCATCCCTCTATTCCTCTACAACAAGACCCAAATAAGATCTGACTTTTGTTTCAGGAAGGAAGCACAGCTGGAAGCACAAATCACAACATAGGGTGATGTGTAAATCCAGCCACCAAATTAAGAAACAATTGTATTATATTGGAGGAATGTGTAAGAAAATGCACAACTACTTTTGTGCAGATTTTTTTTTCTTTTTTAATTCACAAGCTGAGGCATAAATAGGCCGAAGGGAGCATAAGGCTGAGATCATGAGAACCTGAACAAGAGCAAAAATAATAGATTCACCTCTCCAAATAATTCTGCTTGGAAATTGGTTATTACTAGTTTTTGCAGATAACATCCAAAGAAAATAGGGGATTTCCTTCTCTGGCTAGGGAAGCTTGAGTCAAGTTCAAGCATTCTGAAAATGTAGCTTACTATTTCTCATGGAATTCCTTCACATGGAATTTCAAATAAGACAAACACTTTGGGTGGATTTTGAACATGGTATTGCTTGGGAAAAATTCTCAGAGAAAACAAAAGAATAGCAAAAATGTCCAGAGAATTTCTGGAGATATTTTTAGGTTTTGCAGGAAGTTTTATTCATTGATTAGAACTTCTGCAATTACACCGTTCTGCCTGCAACATATCTAACAGTATTCAAAAGTCACCAGAAGAAAGCCCAAAAATGGTTGAACTTTCAAAATCCTGCAAATAGTTTTCTTTTCCAAAGCAGGAACATCCACGCTTTAAATCCCCTCAACTCCTCTTCTCACATGATTCTTTCTCAGGAATATTCTTCAGTGCAAACAATAGGTCAACCCAAATGACAATTGTAATCAATCCAACACCTTGCATTACAGAAAAATGCTGATGGAATTTGGAAAAAAAAATAATAAAACTTCAGAAAAAGAGTTGAACTTTAAATTTGGATCACTGGGTCCTACTTGGTTGAGAAATTTAATGCTTTCTGCTCCTTTCTCCTCCATAATTCTTCTCCTTTGTTCAGTTCCTGATGGAATAAGGACAGTTAGAGGACTCTTATCAGAACAGTTCATTCAGCAATATTAAGTGAACTTTGTTTTATGTTCAGACAGTTTAGCAATGATGCTTTTTATATGACTAATTTATGTCGGGCATGTCAGAAGTACTTTCTTTCAGTTTCATAGCATCCACTACCGTGTCAGCAGGCTTCCTTTCTGTTCAATGGTCAGGGTGTATTTAACTGGACAATAGATGCAATGGAAAATCCACAGTGGTTAGAAGCATCTTTTGGAGAAAATATATCAAAATAAAAACACATTTCCTACATCAGATCCATACCGGCAAATATCTTATATAACACTTATAATATAGTACTATTGGTCTAGGACGTACAGGTGGCTATACCAATGTTTTAAATAAAGAAACGAATGTACATGGCCTCTGGACCTACTCCGGTGAAGGAGCTGAAATTTCTTTGGACCCCTGATCTTGCAAAGGCTTGCTGTATCCAACAAGAAAGTTGAGTTTTGATGTCCTTCATAATTTGGTTACCGTGTTAAACCATTCCTGGGTTTGTGCAATAGATTCAAATATAAATTAACCAAATTTGCTAGGAGTACACAGCACGCTAAACTACAAAATAACTAATCTTGGCTAAAGCAATGCACTCCTTTGAGGTTTCCAGCCAACTTAATCTCCCCTCTCCCCGGGGTGTGTGTGCCTTCATTATCAAAATGATTTACAAGCACAGGACTGTTACTATCTACTTTTTTGTTTGGGCAAATCTGGGGACGTAGAGAAATCACAAAGCTAGTTCGGAGCACAGGTGAAATCATAACATTGACTAGAGGACTGTATTGACATTGCAGGCAGCATTTCCCCCTTGCAGATTTTACATTCACCCTCCCATAGATTCCCTTGCTGCTACTTGTCTTTCATGGGGTGGTGGGACCGTTTCCATCCTGAGCAAGGAGTTGAAACTCATCTGTTTTTAATTCCAAAGAATTACTCTTAGGTCTGTATGAGAAACAAATATGATGCTGGAAGCTAGTGCTTTGTTCTTCTCTTTTTAAAATTAAAACAGTCTAAATAAAATAAAACATTGCAGGGTGAATTGGTGCCTGCTGGTGTCTTGCTGAGGACTCGGGACTCAATGTGCTTTTTGAACCAGCCAACTGTGGCTTATTCAGTAACAGCAATGGACCCACTGTCCGTGGCCATTCTCCCTTTGTTGGCTGCAGTCCCAGAAAAACAGCAATTAGCAATTTAGTTTAGCAACTTGAGATTTTGACAGGGCACCACCAATATGCTCAGGATAAGACTTTAATTTTCAGCTTGAACTACCCAGTAGAATTCCTTGAGATTTCAGAGTACAAAGGAAACGGCGTGCTTCAAATCATTGTGCAGTAGTGTTCAATCTGGAAATAAATTCAAGGACAATGCCCACCCTTTGTGACTGTGAACCAGTGAGTGATGTTCTGTTACCATTTCATTCCACACTTCTGAACAGCATGAAATCTCAAAGGATCTACTACATATCAAAGATTCAACATTCTTAGAAGGAAAGCCTGGTTCTGTAATTTAAAAGGGAATAGTGAAAGGAATGTTTTCAGCTGAAACATGGTTGTCACCTACATTAACATAAGGATTGTCTTCTGCCATTTGGAACACAATTATGTTCATTTTTTTTTCCCTACACTGAACTGAGTTAGCTTTTGGCAATTTCTAAAGACCTATCTTTGTGCCCAGATTTTGGGCTGAGGTTGTGACACTTTGATGTTGGAGAAGACTCCTGGGAATACCGTGGACAGCCAAGAAAACTGATGGATCATCAGACAAATCAACCCAGAGTTCTCACTCAAGGCACAAATAACCAGGTCCAAATTATCCTACTTTGGACACACTCTGTGAAAACCCAGCTCTGGAAAAAGCTGTAATGCTGGGAAATGTGGAAGGAAAGAAAAGAAGAGGACAACCAGCAGCAAGATGGATAGACTGATTTGTAATGATGATGGAGACACTATTGGAAGACCAGGTTAAGGATAGATCATCATGGAAAAATATCTATGTGGTCACTAAGAGTTGACACTGACTTAGTAGCACTTAAGTAATCAATCAATCAATCAATCAATCAATCAATCAGTGCAAAGACCCAGCTCCCTTTGAGAAGTGTATAATACTAAAAAAGGTGAAAGGAAGGAGGAGAGGATGACCAGCAGCAAGGGAGATGGACTCAATTACAGTTGTGATGAATGCACCATTGGAAGAGCTGAAGAACCAGGTTAGGGACAGATTGTCATGGAGAAATTCTATGTGGTTGCAAGGAGTTGACCCTGACTCAATGACACATAATCGATCAATCAATTCATGTGACAATATTAGTTAACATGATTTTTTCACTTCTGGGATAGTTCTCCATGGCATCTCCTTTTATTTATTTATATTGTTATTTGATTTGTGCATGATTAGAAAAGGTGGGCTTAACATGCGTGTAAATGCAGTCGATAAATCAATAAGCCAGCTTGCAATTCGAGTAGATGAAAAAGTAATGTTAGGGAAGCACAGGGCATTACTTCAGAGCAGGTGGGAGTCCAGTCAAAAGCACTGCATAGTCCTAGATAAAATGTCATTTAATGAGAGCTGAGCTCAAGCTTACAATCAACCAGGACACAGAATGAACTTCTCTTAGTTAAGCTGCTTTGCAGGGCTGTTCTTGGCATCCTGGGCTCCTGAGGTCCCCTGACCCTTCCGCCCTTTACAAGGACCTTAAAGACTTGGCTCTTCCTACAGGCACTGGGCTGGGATGATTCCTGAAGCTGCTAAATGTTGTGTATTTTGAACCTGTTGTTCCCCAGGAAACTTGTCTTTCTTTCCTGAGATTTCCTAAGATTATTATTATTTCCAGAAGCTGCAGCTGGTTCAGAACAGCACAGGCAGTTATGTGTGGTCCTCATTCAGTGCAAGTTACACCTCCACTCTACGAGCTGCACTGGTTGTCTGTTTGTCTCCAGGTTCAGTTCAAGGTGCTGGTAATGACTATAAAGCCCTACATGTCATGAGACTAGGTTATTTGAGGGACTGTCTCTCCCCAGTTACATCTACCCAGCCCATTAGGTCCGGCAGAAGGGACATGTTGTGGGTCCTGTCTACAAAAGAGTGTCATCTGGAGGGACCCAGGAAGAGAGCCTTTTCTGCTATGGCACCCACCCTGTGGAATATCATCCCCCCTGGACCTTAGACTGGCCCCGACCCTCCTAGCCTTTAGGAAGGCCCTGAAGACATGGATCTGCTGCCATGCCTGGGGGTCCAGTAATGTTGGGGAGCTCTTACAGTGGCTGCATGGAGCTGAAGTAACAATGGTTTCTGCCACTGATCATGATTATTTCTGTTTTAAAATGATTACTGATGATTTTATATGTTTGTATATTGGTTGTTTAACTTGTTTTCATTGGATTATTGTTTTTAACCTGCAACTGTCTCTCTTTCCAAGGGTAGAGAATGTTAGCTGTCTAATCACATTCCTCTGGTGAAGGTATTTCTCCTTGATTGATTTTGTAACAGGAACAGGCTTTTTCAGCTAACAAGACTCTGTGCTAATCAGCTTCGCCCACTCATTTTCACAGGATAATGCAGGAGAACTCCCCACATTGGCTGTCCTTCTCATATGCACAGCTCCAGTTTTACATGATTGTTTCCCCCCATAATGTTCCAGCCACTTCGTTTTCTCTTGTCCATCATGCTGCTCTTCATCTTGCAATTTTAAAATCCATCCCATTTGCAAATAATCATCGCTATAGACAACCCTGCTTTAGCATTTTGCAGAGAGACCCTGAAGCAATGATTCTTTGTCTCCTCCTTGGGGTATTCATTTCACTGTGTTTAATTATGGGAGTTTCTCCACAACAGCATTAACTCAGAACTCAGAAAAACAATACATTGATTTATAACCCCATGTTATAGCCTTTGGGATAGCAACTATATAGGATCAATCCCAAGGGCAGGTGTACAGAAGAAACAACTGCTATTAAAACTATTAAAATGAAATACAACTGGAGAACATGGTGTGTGTAGGATGAACACCCAAACAAGAAAGGAAAGCTGTCAAATTGGAGAAAATAAGAATTGTTCTGAGGGCTCTAACACATCTATTCCTGCATTCTATTACCAAGGTGCCTGGCTAGATCTTCTGAGAAGTTCAGATGAAGAGCAGATAGGGAAACATTTTCAGACTCAAGCTTCCACCTCGTCTTTCTGCCTTGGAGGCTACAGGGAGGAGAGTAGCTGGTGAAATTGGGAGATCACCAGAGTATGTGGGGACAAAATTTGGGGACTATTTTGAATCATTTTTGTTCTTGCCTTGGGTTCTTCATCTGACATCTGGGTATTTCTAGTGCATGACTGGGATGATATAAATGTTAGACCATTCCTGTGAACAAAAGACAGGTCCACGTAAGGCCAGACTAAACTTATCTGATTCATATCCCTGGCTGATTTTATTATGGTTCTGTTGTAGGCTACATGGATACTGGTTTTCAAGGCATCCATTGGCCGCTTGAGTTTCCTAGGACAAGAATACAGAGAAGGTAAATAGGCATTCTTATCAGTGACCATGGGAAGTGTAAACCACATTTTCTGTTAAGCCATGGGAAACATGGAAGGAAAAGACATTAAAAGGACATCTAAGGTAACGTACAATGGAGCAGTAGCCTTAAATGTGAGAGGCAATCAACCATTGTAATGGAGCTTCATTCAAACCAAGAAGTGTTATGTACTGGGAAGTTTCAAGTAAGTACCAGCCTGCCATGGAAGCTTGATACTATTAGAATCACCTGGAAGACCTCTGATCAAATTATCCAGTTTGGTCTGCCCTTCCTTGAAGCCCCTAGGAAATCCTATTGAGTGAATCTGCTCAGTTTGGAAAGGCTAGCATAGATTAAAGACTAGATTATTTTGTGGAGTCCCAGGGAATCCCTTTGTCTGGTTATTAGTTAACTTTGACCATTAAACCTTCTCCCCCTCCCAAAAAAATGTTGGTGAGGTTCTACTAAATCCTCACACTGGAGCTAAAAATCCATTTGTCAGTGTTTGCTTGGGTTTGCTAGCTCATGAAGAATGATTTGTGTGCATCTCTCATGAAAATTTTGTCTCCTTCTTGAGAAGAAGGTTGAGTGAAGGAAGGAAATTGGGGGGGGTGCTTCCATACCCTACACCCCTTATAGATTTGCCCTGCCTCATCAGTTTCAAATCTTGCCACATTAAGCAATATGATCTGAAAGGATTTTCTATTTCAAGTTGAAGGAAGGTAGAGAAGGTTCTTTACTGGTTCAATGAGAAAAAAAAAATAGAACTGAGAAGGTTATTAAGGTATTAAGGGACACACAAGGATGGTACAATAGGACATGGGTGCAAACAAAGCAGATTGTGGGGTATATTAGTTTAGTTTTTGCTAAACTAATTTAGATTCTGAGCCATGATTGTAATATGGTAGTTATTAAACTATTCAAGAAAAATAACCCAACTTGAAAAGAATTTCTACACCTTAAAAATTAATTAGGATTGCCTAATTAACCTGAAAGCGTGTGCAAGCTTTTGAATTCTCCAGAACTCTTCACTGGGCAAGATGTTAACCAAAAACAGGGGACAGGGAAGCAGCAAAGTAGTCCAAAAATTACGCCAGCTGTCTTGACCATGAGGTTGGTAACTCAGCCAGTGTTAAGATGAAAAGTGATGCCTGAATGCCGTAAATTAAAAACTAAAAAAAGGTAAAGTCTCAGTCAAGCTCAACGTGGAATAATAGGCATTTCTGGAGAGTGGTAGATGTTATCAGAATCAGTTTACTTTCAAGGGGAAAAGGGAACAGAAGCCCATCCTGTGATTTGCATTCTATTCATGCCAACAAAGTAGAGTTGGACCTGATTAAATTCTTGGATGGAGCACCACCACCATATCCCAAGGATATAGACTCAGTTAGGAAGTTGGAAAAAAAATTATTTTAGCAGAAGGCACTGGAAAATAATTTCTGTACTGTTGCTGGAACCAGGAACCAGGTTAACTTGAATCTGAATTGACTATCCTATATGAGAAAATTGGGGATTACACCATTTCCCTCTGTCCTTGCTTCTCGATAAACCCTGGATACAATCCCAAATTAGGGAATAGCACCCAGGGAGTTACTTTAATGGGCCACCCCTGTTTCCCCACCCCACCCCACCCACCCCACCCCCCACATTATGAACTGCTTATCTTACCGGCTTACATTATCATCCTGGGAGGAGAAAAATCATTTTTATTACTATATCCAAAGCTGTTTTTGCTCTCTGCAATTTGTACTGAAGGAATGAAATTTTATGACACAACAGTTCTGTCCCTTCCTTCCTAGGAATTATTATATGATTGCATTGTTATCTGTCCAATACTTTGCAAATGTGAATATAATCCTTGTTATCATGAGGTTTAATAGGGTGTTTGTTTATATTTGCAAGATATACAAGTCACTCAACCCGATGGATATTTATTTGGCCCCCAAGGAGAAGACGGGGTGGCCTACAAGAATTTGCAAACTGACTGTATTTATGACATTTTTGAGCTCCATTTGTTGGATTCATTTAGTCACAAGTGGAAATCGTTCAGAAGGCAGTATTATATTGGTGCAACTGTTTCCTCCTTCAGTCTCCCCAAAGGAAGATAAAATGTTATTCTTCTCATAAAGCCAAATCTGTTGTTTTTTCTGGTTCCTTCAGGCTATGCTGCCAGATGGTACCCTTCAGACTTGGCACTGATTCAGGTTTTCACTCCCATTTGCCTCTTCCCCCCCACCCCAGCATAGGCATTATTATTATTGTTGGTCACACAGTCAGCCAGATTTTTAGACTGGATTTGGCATTTTTGTCTACCTATCGAGTCCTTCCCAAGGACCTGGGATAGGTAAAAGTTGTTTGATGGTATGAAAGGTATCGTTGCAGGACAGAAGCTGTTCCAAGTAAAGCTGCCTTTTGCAAGTGACTGAAGGTGGTTTTGTCAATGCCGATGGTCTTCAAGTGGTGCTCCAGAGGTTTTGGGATTGCACCTAAGGTGTCTATAACTGTTGGTACTATCTTTGCTTTCTTTTGCCACAGTCGTTCTACTTCTATTTGCAGGTCTTTGTATTTTGTGATTTTCTCCAGTTCTTCCTCTTCTCTTCTGCTGTCTCCAGGTATTGCAATGTCCGCTATCCAGACTTTTTTGTCTTTCTTATCAACAAGTGTTAAGTCTGGGGTTTTGTGGGGCAGGTGCTTGTCTGTCTGAAATTTTTATTATCATCATCATCATCATCATCATCATCATCATCATCATTATTATTATTATTATTATTATTATTTTAGACATGGAAACTGCTCAGTGTGGTCAAATAATGGGCTGAGAAGACACTCTAATGGCACAAATGAGTTTGCTTTCACCAAGTAATGGCTTGCAAATATTTTATATATCATCGTAAAATCAACAATTAGCAGATGTCAGTGTTTGATACATGGATAGTGCAAGGAGGATGCTTTCAACAACCTCAGTGACTAGAACACTAGCTTAAGGCACCATGTAGGATAAGGAACATTGGTTTGTTCTCTTTTAATTACTTGTTTATTCATGTACTTGTTTGTGTATTGATTTATTTTAAAATGTATAGGCTGACCCGATCCATGATTACCCTGGGGTGGGGTGTTACCAAATGAAAGAATAGAAAGCATGAACATATAAAATCTACAAAGAAGAGTTAGGGGAAACAACACCAATTAAAAACCAATGCTCCACACTAGGGGTTCATCACCAGCTCAGCTTGGGGAACATCAAGGTTTTGAGAGATCACTGGAATAAGGTCAGGGTGAAGGGTCATACCAATCTCAAGGAGAATGTTGTCCCAGAGGGCAGGTGCCATAACAGAGAAGACCCATTTCCTGGGTCCTACAAGATGATGTTGTTTAATTGCCATCTCTGTCCAACTGTATGGGATAGGGAGAAACTACATAGGCAGTCCTTCAGTTAACAGCTCCTATGTTATGAACAGCTTTATCGCTGAATTTCACCTGAAAAGTAACTTGTATCCAGTGCAACTCACAAGTTGACAACATAACTGCCCATGTTGCCACATTCTGGACCAGGTGCAGCTTCTGAGTGGTCTTCAAGCACAGCCCATGCAGAGTGCATTGGAATAGTCCAGATATGAGGTGATGTTAAAGCTGTCTTAAGGATCTCTCAGTCCAGGTATACACACAAATAGTGCCCTAGGTGAATTTGTGCAAAGGCATTCCTGACCACAGTTGCCACCTGCTGCTTTAGCAGGAACTATACATCCAAGAAGAGTCCCAAATTGCACACTAGCCCAAAAAAGGGAAGGGCAACCCCATTCAGGACTAAACATGGAAACAGTCCAG
This sequence comes from Python bivittatus, assembly GCF_059951505.1. NCBI lineage: Eukaryota > Metazoa > Chordata > Lepidosauria > Squamata > Pythonidae > Python > Python bivittatus. The sequence continues at coordinate 19,047,189 of NW_028277097.1, forward strand.
ACTCAGGAGGGCCAAACATCCATAGTCACTCTGTCTTGTTAGGGGTGAACATGAGCTCTTCCTCCCCATCCAGGACTACATGGCCTCCAGACTCTGGGTTGTATTGGGGTCAAGATGTATAGTGGGGTATCATCAGCATTCTGATGATCCTGGACCATGAACAGATGGCCTCATTCAGTGGCTTCATGTAGATGTTAAACAGGAGGGACAAATGTGCTGACCCTTGAGGCACCCCACATAAGAGGGGTCTCTGGCTTGATTCCCTACCACCCCCATCCACACCAACTGGAACTAATCACCAATCTGGAGACATAGTCAGAAAAGTGGACTTTCTCCGCACCTCTCTTTTTGCAGATATAGTCAGAGAAATTGCTGGCCTTGATTCTAAACTGATATTGCTAATTCTCATAATCAGAAAATGTGGGTGAAGTTTCAGGTTTTGGTGCTTTTTTGATTGGCATGGAGGAAAAGTGGTGCAAAGTGTCAGATTTGTGCTAAGCAATATTATCCCAAGGCTGTTGTGTGTGTGTATGCACAAGTGTGTGTATGCATAACTAAGTACCTCTGCATGTTTTCTTGGCTATCCATGGTACTCTCAGAGGTCTTCTCCAACACTAAAGTTGAAAAGCATCAATAATCTTTTGGCTTCTTCAGAGTCCACCATTAATTTCAGAGACTCTTCAGTCTACAGCTGGTGGTGGCCTTGAGCCAAACATGGCTGATCTCAAAAAGTGAAGCAGGTTGAGCCCTGTCTGATGGTTGGAAATGAAACCATCAGGAAATCCTTAGGAAATGGACTAGGAAATAGGAAGGAGACGAGGACAGAGACTGGGAAGTGGCAAACTATTTTCACAGAAGTGACTACATGAAGACACCAGGAGTTGAGTTCAAGGTGAGGGAGACTTTATGTGTTATTGGTCAGTAGGGCACAAAGGAGAGAGGGCTTGCAATCTTGCTGTTTAATTTTTCTTTTCCCCTCAGAGAGATTTGCCCATTTGGAACTTTACATTTTACATGGGCAGAAGTTAAACAGTCTGGGCTGGTTAGTTGCTCTTCTAAATGTTGTGTTCTGTTGCCTTTCTTGATTATTGTTTGATTCATTGTTTGTTTTATGATGGATTTTATTAATTATTTCTCATTTTTATGTGTGTCTCCCCCAAGGAATTTCAGTTGCTGGATAGAACTCCAAAACAGTATATAAATTAAACATAAAAAAAAAAAAAAATTCCTGGGACAGAACATGAAAATCCTTTAGGCAGGCTTCTCCTATTGCAAAGCCACATTGCAGAAAGTCAGCTTAATATATTAGCTGCCATGTAATAATGTGACCTTTTTTTTTTTTTCTGCACAGCCCCTTCTTTTGTTGCATAAGCTGCCCATAGCAATACAACTGAATTGGCAACTTTGCTGTATTAATTTCCATCTTCACAGAAATGCAACTTTGCTGGTGTCCTAGTGACCCTCATGAAATATTTAGGGGAAAGAGATCATAGTTGTTTTTCATTGACATCCCATTTCATCCTGGCATATTTTATAAGGTGGATTTCTGAGCCATCATGATGATTGGACATAAGCTTATCGTTTCAGGAATGCAGTTTGCCTTCTCCTTTCTGGTCGTATGAGTTCAGTGAATGTGCCAAAATCCTGCGACTCACTTTCTCCAAAGTTTTCTTCCTTTTCCAAAGAGGCTTCTGTTTTTCTGCTTTATTGCCAGGGAGCTTGAGAATTCCTTTTAAATTTCTCCTGGAAGCGATTTTTTTTTTTAATTGATGGATGTAGGTAAGGACTTTTCTCCTATCATTGCTTTCTAGTACACATCTTTCCAACATACCAAAGCCTCCATTTTGCCCATTAGCAGAAGCTCCTTCATGATGCAAATCTTGGGGTGTGGAGTCCTTGGGGCTTTCTGAGCTTGGCTGTTTTCTTGCAAACATTTTGTTACTCAGCTAGGTAACATCTTCAGTGCTAGAATGGAGTGTGGTTTGCTCTCTTTTTATATACAGTGGCTTGCCCTGCCAGTGTTGGTGGGGGTGGGGGTTTTGCTTTGTTTTATTTATTTTTCCCTTCTGGAAGTTCCTTGATTAGGGTACTGTTTACTGCTTGATGGTATGTCTGGTGATAATCTTGGTGTTAATCTCTGCTTATCTGGGTGATGATTGCTGGTGAGGAGATGTTCTGATCTTTTGTTTCCTTTTTATTGTCTCTTTTGAATAGCGTGTAGATGTTGTTTATCTCTATGTGCCTGTTGATGGCTGCCTTGTCTGAATACCAAACTTCCAAGAATTCCCTCGCATTTTTGGATTTAGCTTGGTCTAAGATGCTGACTGTTTCCCAGTTGAAACTATGGTTAAGTCTGTCCATGTGTTATGAGATTAAGGAGTTCTCATCATGTCTTCTGACTGCTAGTTGGTGCTCATGGATGTCCTCTGCTAGTCTTCTGCCTGTCTGTCCTACATAGTGGCTGTAACAGTCCTTACGCCGTATGTTGTAGATGACTCCTGTTTTATCTTCTTGGTCTACGGGGTCTTTTGGTTTGCTTAGGATGTTTTGGAGGGCTTTAGTTGGTTTGTGTGCTACGGAGATGCCATGTGGTTGTAATAGCCTGTTGGTAGTTTCTGAGATGTTTCTGATGTATGGCAGTGTGATCCTTTTCATAGCTTGTGTCAGTTGTGTTGTGCTAGGTTGAGTGGTCAGGGACTTTTTGATAAAGTTGCATGGATATCCAATTTGTTGGAAGATGTTTTATAGGTGGTTTGTTTCCTTTTTCTGCTTTCCTGGGTTGCTGCAATGCATTTGCGCTTGCTTAAATAATGTTCTTACACAGCTCCTCTTATGGGCGGTTGGGTTGTTACTTTGGTAATGGAGTGCTTGATTGGTGTGGGTTGTCTTCTGATAAATTTGGGTCTCTAATTTGCTGTTGTTTCCTCTGCTGATGAGGACATCCAGGAAGGGTAGTGTGTTGTTGTTTTCTTCCTCTCTGGTGAATTTTTATTCCTTTTATTTAAACCCCCACCCCCACCAACACTGGCAGGGCATGCCACAGTATATAAACAGAGAGCAAACCCCATCCCATTCTAGCACTGAAGATGTTACCTAGCCAGGTAACGAGATGCGGTGGCGCAGCAGCTTAATGACGCTGAAAGTTGCCAGCCAGAAATGGTCGACGCTTCAGCGGTTCGAGTCCAGCCTTCGCGTTAAACAGGGTGAGCTCCTGTTTCCTCCCCAGTTCCTGTAAACCCAACAGTTCGAAAACTCACGTGAGTAGATAAATGGGTACTCTCACTCCGGTAGGAGGAAAAATGCTGGCGGCTCCTTCAGGTAAGCGTGAAAAACCGTGCGCGCCTGAAAAGGGCGTGAAGCAACAGAAACCCCGCCTCCTGCGCTCGCCAGCTGGGCTCTGCTCTAGGAAGGCGGCAATGGCAAACCACTTCCGAAACACCTTGCCTTGAAAACTGCAAAAGGACTTGTCCAAAGCAGTCACTGCAGAGTCGGTAACGACTGAGCGCAGATTAAAACAAAAAACAAAAACGAAACATTTGCAAGAAAAGAACCAAGCTTGGAGAATCCCAAGGACTCCACAGTTCAACCCCGAGCTACACACATTCACTTCTATTGGTAATTCTTGGGGTTTCATGGAAACGAGGGAAATTAGGGAACCCGCAAATGGTGTGGGTGGAAAGATGATGCCACCAAAGGCATAACATTCACAGATATCTTGGTCATCTTGCTGCTACATAACACCACAGGATCCCCCAGGAGAATTTCACCAAAAGTCTCTTCTCCTTTGAAAGAAATTTCAATATTTTCACATTCAATTGTGTAACAATTGGCAGGAGAAAAAAAATGCAGGATAATTTTTTTGCACACCACTAGGTTCAACCCACTCAAGATCTTCCAACCAAGGAACGTTTCCTCCCCATATGCTTTTGGAAGGGAATATCTCAGTAAGATTAATGTGGCAGAAGATAAAATTGGCACATGGAAATTCCCAAATTCAGACTTTGCATTTGTCCAGTTAAATATCAGATAGTAGAAGCAAAGGAAAAGCCAGTTTGGTGTGGTAGTTAAGGCATCAAGCCAGAAACTGGGAGACCGTGAGTTCGAGTCCTGCCTTAGGCACAAAGCCAGTCACTTTCTCTCAGCCCTAGGAAGGAGGCAATGGCAAACCACTTCCAAAAAACCTTGCCAAGAAAACTCTAGGGACTAGTCCAGGTAGTCATTAGGAGTCAACACTGATTTGAAGGCATTTTTTTAGAAGCTAAGGCATCTGCAGGGCTGTTGTACTAAAAGCTTCACCTCTTTTGTATGTGTGCCATGACATCACAGACACATACGACAGCAATGGAAGTTGCCCTGTGATGGTGCAACGCTGCTTTCATTCTTCAGATCCTGTAGATGCCTCTAAGTAGGAGGAAAACAAAGGTCTAAAGTCTGTAAAATAGGAGGCTGATGGTTTCGTTCATTCAGCAGGAAAGGGGAACCTATAAAGATCTGCTTACCTGTAGGACTTAGCATTCAAGGGGGGAGGGGGGAGGAGGGTGGAAAAGGAGGCTAAAGCAGGACTCTGTGTTAGCTGAAACTCCAAGTCAGGCCCTATAAAGGATACCAAAAATAAGCAGATCTTACTTGTATCCCTATATTTTGATTGCTTCTTATCGGTTCTGTTGGGTTCCCATTCTTCTTTTGAAGATTGTCTTCTGTGTGTGTCCTCCTTTTGGAAGTTGCCCTAGTATGTACCACACTTTGCTGTTGTTTGCAAGCCCTATCTCTGTACCTTGGAACAGGTGCAGAATAAACATTGTTGTGTTCAGTGCTGGTTATTTACTTAGCACTAACTACATGTTCTGCTTCCTATCCTGAATTAAAAGGGATTGTATTGGACATACTATACAAGATTTTGGGCTCCCATCTAAGAAAGTCCCTGAAGGTTATTGCTAATACTGGACAGCTGGACAGAAAATTCTCTGCATTTTTCCCTTACAATTTTTAACACAATTTGATGGCAAAGAATTTATTTTTAACGTATCTGTCTGTGTGGGTGTGTTATAAGAGAAGAAAGCTTCAGTGAGCTCTCATGGATTGAGAGTGGTGTTCCTGTGTTTATTTAAGGAGAAGATAGACAAGAGTTGTGTAAGGCAGTTTTGTCTTTTATTGTCCAATCTTCTCTCCAGAAGCTGCTTCCATGGTTTCTTATATATTCAAAGATCCCAAGAGAAGACACCAGGAGGAAGACCCGCAGGTAGAGATTATGCAAGTGTTTCTCCTAGGCAGAAGTGACAATGGTGTAAGACAGCTATGTGATATATCATGTTGGAAGAGAAGAGAAGAGAAGAGAAGAGAAGAGAAGAGAAGAGAAGAGAAGAGAAGAGAAGAGAAGAGAAGAGAAGAGAAGAGAAGAGAAGAGAAGAGAAGAGAAGAGAAGAGAAGAGCCCATGGAAGTAGGGAAGGAATATTTTGAGGAGAAAATATCTGTCTCTTCCATCTATTTATGTAACTAGATATCTTAGGAGTTTCTTTTGGCTGAATCAGGCAATGGCTAGAATGTGTTATAGTATCACAAGGTACAACAATCTATATGAGCTCTATGAAGAAAATTGGTAATGGCTGAAGCATCAACCTACATTCAATATTTCAAATTAGCCCCATGGGGCAACAATTAAGCGGGGGTCTCATCAGGTTCCAAACTCTGCACAGTTTCATACAGCAGCTCGGTCATTTGATTTATAATAAATAGGCAGACTAACCAGATACTGTAGAAAAAAGCTGGTTTACTTGGGTTCATTTTAATGAGCTAACAAACTAATCAATTTCTCTGATTTGGGCAGTTGATATAATTTCTGAAGCCAAATACTAGAACTAATGAACTTGTCTTGCCTAGATTACACATGACATCTAGCAAAGAGATCAGATAAATTACGGAATGTCTCTTCCTCTTGCTCAAACCCCCCACAAACACACACACACACACACAACATTTTGCTTCTTTTCAAGCATTCTAGTAAGGAAGCTAGAATTCTGAACTGGCTAAAATGACATTTTCTTAAATTACCTGTTTTCTGTGGCAATCTTATCTCCGACATGGTGGAACATTGTTATTTGTGTCTCCAGTTCAAATATATACAATTTAGAATCTATTATTATTTACAATTTTATCCCTTCAAGGAACCACAGCTGATCGTTTTCCCCTTGCCCCACCATTTTATAACTTCCACAAAAAGTCTGTAACTGACAGAGAATGACTAGTGCAAGGGGAGTTAGCAAACTCATGGCTGAATAAATATCTAATCCTAAATTCAGTTTTTGTTCCTGTTTTTTCCCTTCACTTTGGGGAGATGAGATGAAAACAGGGATGGGTTAATTTTTTTTTGCTCCACTTGAATGAAGGTTCGGAAGTTAGTTGGCATATACTTCTTAAAAAATTATTTATTTATTGGTAACTCCAAAGATCCATCTTGATTTTTGCTCAAGGGGGGAAAATGAAGCCACAGAAATGAACTTGCCACTGAATTCTGCTGACCCAGGGTGGGGTGTTCTGTCAGTAACAAAATGGGCCAATGAGTACCATGCAACTTTGCCCTTTTGTGAGACCCAGGAAGTTTGCTCACATCTGTGGGTGGGGGAGGTCCAAAAAGCCATGACAGTGCAATCAAAGCCTCTCCCCCTTCTGCCACTAGCATCTTGACGCTTTTGACTCCCCTTGCGAATGCCACAATCCTTGCCCTCAGAGTTGAGATACTATCCATAAGGTCTTTTAAGAATATAAGATGGTCCTTTCTGGATAAGATGAAAGTTCTATCCAGTTGAAATTCCTGCAAAGTGGACAATCAGGTGCTTCTGAGACATTAACAAGGATAGTGTAAAGGCAAAACATTATTTTGGCTGCTGCGTTCCAGAAACTGAGATTCAGTGACATGGGAAACGGGATATCACACACTTTTACCCTGATGAAAGGAAATCATGGCTATTTATCCTCAACATTCTTATATTAGCTTCATTGACTAAGAGAGCTTTTACTTTCCTGATGCCAAATGAACAATTCTGGATTCCTTGACTGTGCTCTTATTTTATAAATCAGGCCATCATTCCATGTCTAGGATGTATTCTTGTTTTTTTCTCCAGATCTTAACTTTGCTCTCTGTGTAACCAGAGGCTCCTTCTGCTGTTCTCCATTTTTTCCTCCCTCATTGGAATTGTTTGCAGTTCTGCTTTTAGCATTTCTTCCTTTAAGAACTCCCACTCACCTTGAGCTCTTTTTTAGTTTCCATTAGCTTGTCCAGTCATGGGATCTTACTTATCACTGAGTTGAGTTCACTAAAATCTCCTTTGTTTGAAGTCCAGGATAGAAGCCAGTGTTCATCCTGGTTTGCCCTAATGCTTCTCACTAGCATTACATGGTCACTTTCCCACTATGTTCCTGCTCCTTCCACTGCTACAGCTGCATTTTCTCTACTGATTTTTTATTTTTATTTTTTGTTTATTATTAAATTTATATGCTGCCCATCTCCCCCAGAAATTAGTATCAAGTCAAGGATAACTGATCCTCTGGTGCCTTCTTCCATCTTCTGAAGGAGAAAGCCAAGTCAGAATTTTCCTGGTAATCTTCCTTGGCAGATTTTGTCTCCTAACAGGTATCAATGTAGGTATCAATCAGTGTCCATCATCCCAACTCCATGCTTCTTTATTTTATTTATATATTAGATTTATATTCCCCCTTTTATTTTGCCCAATTCAAGGAGGGCTTCCTCCTTCTCTTTTCTCCACAGCAACAATCCTGTAAGGTGGGTTGGACTAACTGGCCCAAAGTCATCCAACCAGTTTCTGGGCTTAAGGGAGAACTAGAAGTCATAGTCTCCTGGTTTCTAGCCCAACATCTTAGCTACTACACCAGACTGGCTCTCTTTGAAAGATCTGCAGTTTACTTTTGAAAGAGATTGTCTAAACATGCTTGATCAGAATACATATGTATGGAGTTTCTAATCAAAGTCCTCTTTATGTTCAGGCCCTCTTATGTTAAATAGACAGGAAGTCCCCTTATGTTAAATAGACAGGAAGCTTCTCTTATCACTGGAGAGACCCCTTGCTTCACTGAATCATAGGGAGGCTGCTAATATCAAAGGTCTCTCCTCTATGTACACAGGCATATACTGCTTGTAGATGGGAAACAGTTCAGTCACTGGCATTCTTCTAACTCCATCCTTTCATCTCAATAAATCTTACTAAAGAAAATTCTGTGGTAATCACACTAGGAAAGAATCACTTTCAGTTTTAGGTAGCCATCCAAAAGCTTGATGCTGGAGCAAAAGGGAAGAAAAATATGAACTTGCAGTGACTTGCAGTAACTTATCTTGCAGAACCGTGTTAAGAAGGAATAAGATGGATTCACATGGCCCCATGATGGTCTTCACATGTTCAAAGAAAACATGTGTGTGGCAGATGTGTGACTCCCTCCCCCTCACTGCCTCTGACATAGAATTCCATCTCACCATCATATTTAATATCAATTGATTGTCTTCTGCTCCATGAGTTTCTCAAATCCTCTTTAAAAGCAATCTAAGCTAATGGGAATATGAGCTCTCAAACTGCAAAACAATTTGAAATAATAAACACAAATTAACTGAACAAAAATTAAACTAAGCCGTTATACTATTTTAAATTAATCTGACCTGCGCTGAGTCTTAATTTTTCCAACGCCAGAGCTCTATGCAACCAATTTAGTTGAGAGCCATTTTCCCCACATGGTGTGATTGCTTCATAATGCATCCATAAGGTTTTATTAGGAGCTAGGGAACTAGTTTGGTTAGAGCAAGGAAATAACCCACTTAATAAGCAAAATTCCATATAGCATTTCGGTAACCATTTTTCATCAAGGTTATCCCATGGCTTCTCAAGAGAATCCATTATTTCCTCTCCAACAGGCAATGTTATTCATATAGATTGAAGCTCGCACACTATTCACTAAACATGGGAAAGGAATGTGTTCACTCATTATTTGTTCAAGCATTCCCTGTCCTTTCACACCAATGCACAAGCTGAAACTTAGCAATCTTTTCAAATTCACACTTCACTGCATTTTGCAATGCAGTTCTTTGAATCAAAATTTGCCTGCGGAAATATGTGCAAATGCACGCATATATTAGTGAAGGTAATGGACAGAACCGTATTATGTTGAGAAAGGCTGCTTATCAAAAGATATGAATTTGGTAAAACAGCATATATAAATATGTATGCTGTCTGTCTATCTATCTAATCAGCATGGAAATTGAATAGATGGTAAAAACGTAGAAAAGGGATTTTGGCCAAATTTCCTTCTTTTGCTTCCTTGTTTTTTCTCTGACTCCATAACTTCATGCAATTTTTGAACTACTTTCCTTTCAAAAAAAGAAGAAAAACATTTACATATCATATATAGTGTTTATAGTTTCTATCTCCTTGACCTACATATTTTTAATAGTGTTTGAAATATAATATTTGATTTGTTTTTCTTTTACACACTCACACACCTTGTTACTGTTGTAAAGAAGTGGATTTGACTCAAACTTCCAAATCCAAATATTAAAGTATAATAAAAGGTGGGTGGTGGTGGTCCTGTATTACACAGAACCCCTTCTACTCTTGGAATTATTTTAATATCTGTGCCCCTATGGAGTCGATTAACAGGAATTTCACAAAGAGAATAGATGTGGTTATATTTTTGCAGTACTTTGCATCTTTTCTATCTGTAATGTTATGTGGGAATGACCTTGGGAGACAGGAGGAAGAGCTGCAGACTGGACAATGGTCAGATCAGAGGGAGCGGAGCCCGCAGAAGGAATGGGGCCATGGCAAACACCTCAGAAGGGACCCTCCCCTAATTTCTTGGACTGTAAAGGCGAGGGGGGAGAGATGCAATTTCAGATTTGCAAGGTTCTGTTAATTTAACCTTAAAATAAAGATAGAGCTAGTATTCCTGGGTGTGCTTCTTCTCTGGACTACCTCACAAGGCTGACATTATCATCCCTTCTTCTCCTTCTCTTTTACTCTTATCCCTACTCCATAGTCAGCTGGAACTAAGACAGATTTGTCTTGCTCAGGTCTGAACATATAATTTGTAGATGAATTCATCTTCTGCTTCCCCATTTCTTTATCACATCCATCTACTGGCCTTCCAATTCTTTCCAAGGCCATGTGAGGTCTCTGCACTGCACGTTTCCAACTTCTCCTGTGATAATGTCCTGGACAACAGGATTTCTGTAGAAAAATGAACTGGCTATCTGGGGGGAAAGAAAAAAGATCCAGCTAAAATACCAGATATGGAATGGTTGATTTGAACCAGTCAATAAAGACAGATATTATGTATATCCTCATGAATGGGCACTTTAAGCACAATCCATAGCAACTTTTGAGGGTTTTACAGATTACCCATTTAACCTTTCTGTAAGTGTTGTACAAAATTTAGCACAGCTGGAACTGGTATGGCAAGGTAATGGCCCTTAATTTTCAGCAGTCAGAGAAAACAAAGGATGGTTTATAGGACAATTAGGATGAGTTGGGTTTTGCGGTCTCCTGGTATTCTTTCGCCTAAGGAGATGGCTCTTAGTAAAGTCATAAACTACATGGGTGATCTGCATCACTGGCTTTCAAATGAAGACATTTATTTTAAAATTTTATTGACAACAATATTTTAAAATTTAATTGACAGTTGGATTTTAAAAGTAAAGAAAAAAAGGGACAGATACTCTGTAGGCTTTGATGAAAACTGCCATAAAACCAAGCATTATCTATGAGTTATGAGAGAAACCTGGACAGCAGTCCTGTGGATTTCAGTGATAGGTCTAGACAGGATTCAACAATTTGTCAGGGTGGCAGGTGGTCCTCCAAAGAGTCTCAAATCACTTTGGAATAATTTTGGAGGCCCTGCTTGAATTTCAGAGACATCTTCATGGAGGGTGTGCTATCATTTCTTTAGAAATGAGGTGGCCTACTTTGGCTAATCTACTCATATGCTCAGAGGGGGTATCTTCTCTCTTCTTAAAGTGATCAAAAGGGTTGTTTGATCAGGCCAGATGTCTTCATACTGCCCTTGGGCTTCTTGGAAGCATCCACCCAGCCATAGAGCAGCACACTAGATAAACATTTGAATCCAAAGTTTTAATTAAATATCAGGATTAGTGATAGCAGTTGGTAGAGAATTTCATAGAGAGGTTGATCACTATTTCTGCATGGCAGTTTTTGAAAGAAATATTGTAATGTAGCAGATAGCAGGTTCCTTTTTGAGCGCTGATCAAAGCATTCTGGCCTGTCAGAAAATAGTTATTTCTTTTGTTTTAGTCAATGACCAGATCAGGCAAGCCTGTACAGGATAATCTGAAAGAAAACAAGTTTCCAAATTGACCTAAGTGGGACAAATTGCTGCATTAGTATGGCAGTGCACAGCTAAAAATGGATTATTGTAGAGGGAAGCAATAATACAGAGGAGATTATCATTTAATAAACTTTCAGGGCTCAGCTGAGTATTGGGCATTAAATAACAATAAAGAACAACCAAGAGAATAGTTGCCATTCTTAGGTAGTTGTAAATGTCAAGGCTTGATTAACTCTCCATTTTGTGTTTTCCCTTTATTAATTTCCTATATCATTATAAAGAGAGGCGTTTCACACCCCAACCCAAAGGCAAAGCAAGGGAATTATTACATGCCACGTATCAATCATTTTTTAAAAAAATGCAACACTTTGGAACTTGCTGTATGTTCTTTCTGATGTTTTCTGATTTAATAGTTGGAAGAGATTGTTGAGACTGTGTGTCCAATACCTTCCTCAGTGAAGACATTCAAATTAAAACATTCCTAACATAGAATGGAAAGGTTAAGAGGTCATCAAGTTCAACCTTCTGCATGCTGCAGAGTTCACTACAACATCCCCGATAGATGACTATCTAGCCTCTGTTTGAAAACCTCCAGGGAAGGGGAAGAAACCACTCCATGCAGTCATCTGTTCCACTGACTGGTGGCTCTTATGGTCAAGAAGTTCTTCCTAATGTCTAATCCATATCTACCTTTCTGAAGTTTCATTCCATGAGTTCTAGTCTTACCCACTGGAGGAAGTGAGAACAAGTCTGAACCCTCTACAAGGTGACAGCCCTTCAGGTATTTAAAGACATCTATCATATCCCCTTTCAACCTTCTCTTCTGCAAGCTGAACATTTCTAGGTCTTTTCACTATTCCTTGTAGGACTTGGTTTCCAGTCCTTTCACCATCTTGGTAGACCTTCTCTGGACCTGCTCCAGTTGATCAATGTCTTTTTTTTAAAACTGGGATGTGGAGAGCTGAATGAAATATTTTAAATGAGGGCTGACAAGGCAGACCAGAGCAGGATAATTACTTCCCACAGTCTGGACTCTATGCTCCTCTTGATACATCTCAAGATGTTGTTGGCCTTCTTTGCAGCTGTTGAGACATGTTGAGCTTGTGATCCACTAATACACCCAACTCCTTCTCACATGTGCTGCTCTTGAACCAGATTCCCCATCCTATGCATGCTCTTTTCATCTTTCTTACCTACGTGCATGACTTTATATTTCTCCTTGTTAAATTTCCTTCTACTTGTTTTTCCCCTCTACTCCCAAATATTAGTCATCCCTCCAAGCTTTGTATTGTCAACAAATTTGGTAAGCATTCCCTTGACTCCCTGATCCATATCATTTATAAAAATGTTGGACGCCTCCAGACCCAGGACAGAGCCTTGTGGTACCGTACTCAAGATGTCTTGAGGCATGTAACACTTCAGCCTCTCTGGGATCACACCTATGTATAAATGAAGGCTACTATTCCTTAGATTAGAGGAATCAACCTCACTATGACTTGGGAAAAGCCCCAGATTATACATTCTGGGATGATGGAAAACAGACCGTGGTTGCCTTCTCGGTGACACCTCTTCAGGTTTTTGAAGAGTTCTATCCAGTCTTTCTTTTTTAAAAGTTAAATATATTCTGTTCACTTAATCTGTGATTGTAGGATTTGTTTGTTTCTTTGTTTTTAGTCCACTGATCATCCTTGCTGCCTTCTTCTAAATCTATTCCAGTTTGCCTGAATCCTTTTTTCAAAGGTGGTACAGTTTTCTCATGAGTGTTCTCAGTGGAAGATCTAGAAAGTAGCTATAGTAGAGTCTCGCTTATCCGACACAAATGGGCTGGCAGAACGTCGGATAAGCGAAAATGTCGGATAACACACAGTAACGATTGAGTGCAGTAAAAAAAAAAAAATCCGATCTGTTGCACACTTTTCTTGTCACCGATTTACGCGTGTTGTGTTTTTTTTAGGGGCATCAGATAAGATGGAATGTTGGATAAGCGAAGGTCGGTTAAACGAGACTCTACTGTATTAACTACTTCCTCATTTTGAAGTGTTAACGGGACAAGTTATTGTTGGAACTATTCTAACACCCCTGAACTATGTAAATAAGAATCTTCAAGTGTGATACCTGTCCAATCCAAAAAAAAGCCTTTTATAAATCAGTCTAAGGATGGAGATTTCTGGGAAACCTAGTTATCTCTTGGAAATTCAATTACTCATGGGAGAACATATATATCCTCTATGTCAGCATTTTTCAAACTGAAAGCCTAGGATTCTGTGAGAACTTGATGGGGTTCACTTGAATACCGTCAACTTTCTATAAATAGAGAATTGCCACTTGATCAGGCATTCTGGGACTTTTTTTAAAAAAATATATATTTTTAACTAATAGGTTCCCTGCATATCAATCATCTTTGCTGTCCAGAGATCTATGAGTGGAAGGTCTCTAACTGATTTTATTGAGCTTTTCCCTTTTATTCCTCAGACAGGCACATATTCTTATACTTGGTACCCTACGAAGAACTGTTGTCATGGTGAGATTCTTTCTTATTTCTAACATAAATATCTTCTCACACTAGGGATAGAGGAGAAATCTGTTTGCATAAATATAATTTATGCAGACTTAGCCTGTATAAACTACAGTCTAAAAATATACACAAATCAGAACCCATCTGAGTGGCAAAGTCTACAGCATTGCAACTCAAAAACAATGAACACAATTATGCATGTGTTAGGAAAAAGTATATGCAAAAATGCATAATATTCAGAGGAAAACACTGGCAAGGGGTGTCACATTACAAAAAACTCAGATATTAAAACTGAAGTTGATAGATTGAACTCATCTCAAGTCATCAGTGTTTACCTGTTTCCAGGTGTGGACATTATCTATACACCTTGGAAAAACCCTTAATACATTTAAGGATGAATTAAGGATACCCCTCAGCTCTACGTGTTGTCCTCATTGTCCACAACTTCATGTAGTGCATGTAATTAAACTCTGGAATTGATCATGAAAGATATGGTGCTGGCCACTATCTTGGATAGCTTTAAAAATGAATATATTCATTGCTGACAGGTGTGTCAAGGGCTACTGGTCTTGAAGACTTGGAGTTACCTGCAAGTTGGAAGAAGTATGTCTCTAAGTACCCGTTGCAGAAAACAACTGTGGGGGAGGGATGGGTCTCCCTCTCATGTTTGCAAGCACCTCAAAGGTTGTCCTTCGAGGTAGTCCAGACAAGAAGCACACCCAGGAGTACTAGCTTTACCTTTATTGTAAGGTTACCTTAACATAATCTAGCAAGACTAGAAGTATTTCTCCACTCCTTTCTTTTTACTCTCCGGAAAGCTAAGGAGGGTCCCTTCTGAAATGTTTCCCATGCCCTCCCTCCTTCTGTCAGCTGAGCTATCTTTTACATGCTGGTTGTCCCATCCTGACTTCTTGCATGGCCCTACAGATGCCCCTGTATCTAGCCATTGTGAGAAGCAAAAAGCTGGACTACAATGGGTCTTGTCTGGATCCAGCAGGACTCTTCTAGTGATGAGGATAACCACAAAGCTAGGTTAGAATCAAGCATTGATGCACCAGTTAGTAAAACTCTCCTGAAAGTGGTAGACATATTTATGTTAAGGTTTATATTCAGGTGAGTATTGATTTATGCCTTCCTTTCTGAAAAGCAATGATATGCCCAAATACTCTGCAGCATGGATGAAAAAGAAATCCATCATGGATTTGTTTTAGATTGAAATGCTGTGATCCATCAGAATGCAAATGTGCCGTGGCAAGGAATCCATCATTGTTCTTCACAAGGGAGAACTCATCAAGTTATCTACAATTATGCAACAATCACGGGGATTTTTAAATGCAAGATACTTTTCCCTCTCAAAACTGTATGTTAATGCTTCGCTGTGGCCACTATTTAGAAAATTGCTTAGGAAAAAAAAAAGAAAAAAAAAGACAAATTTGCCTAGGGAATATGAATGAATCTTTCTCTCTCTCTCTCCTACACACACACACACACAAACACAAAGAAGATAAAAAAGTGTGGTTTCAGTTTTGTAAATTACATTTTAAAATTTGTATTTCGGCGATGATGCTCAGAATACATAACATATTGTCTTAACTGTATTTTATTATAAAATATTGGCTTTTAAATTCTGTGGAATGGAATAGTATGAATTCATAGCTGCCCCCATTTGACCAGTGGTGGGGGGAAAAATCTGAGTTAATTGGCGAACCCACATTCCCTTTGTGGTTTTGCTCATTAGTTTCAGGATACTTTATATACTGCAAATTATTCTAGATTTTTTTTTTTTACTATATTGTCTCCACTCATTTTATAATGAATGATAAAGCCATCCAAATGTGAGAATTACAGCTGAATACATCTTTTCCAGCAGAAACCCTCAAGGTATCATATTTTCATGACATATCAATTTGTAAATGGCTTGACAATTACTTCCCGATATTATTTATCGTGCCTTACCTCTCATAATGTTGAAAGAAGGGTCTCTTTTGCTGGTTAACAAGGTATAATAGCAAGATCTGTTCTTGATAAATAGTAGAGTATAAATCAGGTCATATCACATACTGTAAAATGGTTTTCCATAATAAAGGGACGACAAATAATGATGCCATACGCTTTATTGGATTTCAGTTGTTACAAGAGTTGATTTCATTGATATGCAACCGTGGACATTTTTGGGTCATTGTGGAAATGAGTGATGCTATAAACTACAAATCCCAAATTCTCCATCATGAAAGAGGCAATCTGTCAGCTACTGCCTTCAACAAATCATCTCAAGTGAATGGCTTACACAGATCTTTTGGAATCAACGTGCAACATATGGATCTCATTCTGACTGGTAAACTTGAGTCAGGACTGTACCATTTCAGATTCCCATTTCACACAGTGAAATGCTACAGAAGACACATGCAGGCACGTGCAGGAATATCTACATCCAGCAAAAATAGAAATGGAGATGTTAGCAGAGAAAAATTGTGTATTCATGATTTTCTCCCGTGGCTTCACATTCAGATTTTGGGTCAATTTCATTCCAGCTAGTGTTTCTTCCACCATGAGTTAGCCACAGCAAAATCACTATTTTTTTTCCCAGCAGGTGGACTTCTTTTTAATCCCCAGTGGGCAGGGGCAGGGGGAGGGGGTCATCCCATTTGTGTCACATTAGGAAAAAAATGTACAGGGTTCATCACTTAGGATTTACTAAAGAAAGCTGCTTCAGTGATGTACCAGTGATGCGTCAGTACAGCCAGCATGCTTTCTGAGACCAAACTAGATGTGTACTCAACACATCCTTGCTTCAATAACTTGAAGTGCTTTTTAAGAAGGCAAATTCTGTTAATTAACAGGGATAATACTTAATTGAACGTGAGCCAGCAGCGTGATGCACCTCCTAAAAGGGAAAATGCTATAATGGGGTGAATGAATAGAAACAAAGAGTTGGAATCATGGGAGTTATTCTCCCACCCTATTCTGCCTTGACTAGATGCTGCTTGGAGTACTGAGTTCAATTCTGGGGACCATCGTTCAAAGAGGACAGTGACAAATTGGAGCAAGTTCAGAGGAGGGCTACTGAGATGGTGAAAGATCTGGAAACCTAGAAATGTAGCTTTGCTTTGCTTATAGAAAAGAAAACTAAGGGGAGATATGAAAGCAACCATCAAATATCTGAATCACTGTCAGACAGAAGGAGGAGTAGATTCATTCTCTGTGCCCCAGAGAAACAAAACCAGAACGAAAAGCATTTAAAGTACAAGGAAACAGGTTCAGGCTAGACTTCAGGAGAAACTGCTGGCAGCATCGATGGTCAGCCAGTGGAACAGACTGCCCCATGACCTTGTGAGTTCATTGGAGGTCTTCAAGCAAATGGTCATTTGTCCGAGATGCTGTAGAGGATCCTGCACTGAGCAGGGGTTGGACTTGGTGGCATCTAAGGTCCCTTTCAACTCTATGATTTTATGGAACAGGGATTTAATCCTGCCTTCCCCAAGTGAAATGCCAGTTTGGGAATAAGGATTCCAGGCAACAGGGTAGAGGTATGAATGAATAGATGTGGCACCCTCAGTCAGGTCCAGCCTGGGCTTGAATATTGCTACAACTCCATGTAACTGTTAGAAGAATTGCAGAATTAGGATTCAGGTAACCATTCCAAGTATGCCATATGAGAAATATTCCCCGAGGTTATTAAATAGGCTTTGCTTCAGCTAGTGTGCAAGAGACAGAGAGAGAAAGGGCAGGAGGGGGTGGGAGGGAAGCTGCCTGTCTCATGTGTAAGATAGGACAGACTGTGACAAAAAATGGGACAGGATGTAAGGTTGTCAAAGGACTATCACTAGCTCTGCTAAATTAAGTTCCCAAAGGTAGTATAAAACTCCTGATCTTCCTTTTTCATGAACACAGATGTTGCCAATATGATAGAAGTTCAACGGCAGACAAAAGACCTTTTTGAGGTCAGCTCAATCTGATAAATCCACTGACTTGTAACAGCGAACAGCAAAAGCGGTGGTTGTGACTCTCCCATTTTTACTAGCCACAGAGAAGAGCAAACGCCATCGGTAGATAGGCATCACTTCCTCTGATGTTTCCTGATTTCTTTTCCTCCCCTTTTCCCTTGGGCTCTGCAGCTTTTGGCATTTGAGAAGAAAAATAGAAGGCAGCCTCAAAGCAGCCAAGATAATGAAAAACTACCAGGGTGGGAGGGTAAGGGGCAGAGGAGAGAATAATACTGTAACAATGGGAAGTTTGCTGATAAGAAGCACATAGTGGTATGGCTGTCATCTAATAAATTCTGCCACTTTGACCACATGCACACATAAGATCAGGAAATGTTCTGAGAATATACACAAAGAATACTTTTAATTCTAAAAGGCTCCAGGTCAAATATTACCTAGCTGTGCAAATTGCTGTCTCTCAACTGTTACTCATCATCTGTGCTGAATCTATCATGGTAGTTACAGTTTCCTGGACATCACTTATCTATGATTCAGGATTGGTCTCAGCAAGCTAACATCTTCCTGGAACTTTCGCTAATTTCCTTAATTATTGGTTATTTTTTGGTTTGGTTTGGTTTGGTTTGGTTTGGGTGCCTTTGAGTCTGTGTTGAGTCCTGGGGAATGCCTGGACAAGCCCCTGCAGTTTTCAGAAGTGGCTTGCCATTGCCTCCTTCCTAGGGCTGAGAGAGAGGGACTGGCACAAGGTCACCCAACTGGCTTTGTGCCCAAGGCAGGACTAGAACTCATCAGTTCATAGCCTGGTGTCTTAACCTCTTTTATAAGAATAATTTCAGTTTTTTAAAAAATCATGTCAAAAGCCATCAGAGGAAAGGTAGGCTGGCTCATATTTCAGTGTGATTCTGATTCCATAGCATAGAAACAAAAGTTCTAGGTTCAACCCAGGAATAATCTGAGATGTAGACAGAAGGAACTGTCAATTCCTTCCATTGAAAAACAGGTTTCCTGCTTTGCATTCCTCATATAAAACTGCCTCAAAGATATCCTGTGTCGGAGATAAAAATGAGACCATTGGAAATCCCTGCCCTGAGGTTCTCTCTCTTTAAAAGTTTTTAAAACAGACAATTGCATGAATTCAGAAAAGCTACAGCATAGAAAAGTCATCCTTCTGAAGTCCAGCTAGGAAGCAGCCCAACAATGCCGTTCATATCTATGTCATTACCGGAGAAACACTCTCCTGGCCAGTAAGATCCAGCGTGTGCAGCTTACTCCAGGTCCTCTTGGTTAAGCATTTTGCAGGATCTCAGAGATGGGTTTTCTCCATGGTTGCACCTGCCCCATAGAAAAACATACCTCCCGAAGTCTGTATGCCCTCAGTGTGGCTGTTTCGGCAGACCCTGTGGCCCAGTAAATTGTGGTGCTTCTCTCTGATATGTACATGCATATGTGTGCATGTTTGGGCATGTTACCTGAGGGACTACCTGTCCCCATAGTATCTGCTGAGCCAATTTAAAATGGCAGGGGGGGTATACACCAGGTGCGTTGATTAAACAATGCCATCGATCAGGTGCCCAGAAGCACATCTTCTGTGTTGCAGCACCAGCCCTCTGGAATGAGGTTCTCTGTGAGATCCAGGTGGCCCCATCCTGCTGGCATTTTGGAGAGCCTTGAAGACCTGGTTCTTCACCCAGGCCTTTGGTAAGGGTGGCTGAAGTCCCCTCTTGAGTAGTGTGGGCTTGTTTCTTGTTGTTGCCATGTTTTGCTCCTTGTTTTTAATATGTCATTGTTTTTGTTTCTGTTTTATACTGATGAATTGCCCAGAGTCACTTGTTTTTACTGTCACATTGTTTTATTGCTTTTTATTTGTGAATGGCCCAGAATGGCTTAGAGTTGGGTGATATACAGATTTTAATCATCATCATCATCATCATCATCATCATCATCATCACCATCACCATCCAATTGCAAAAGGCAGCTTTACTTGGAACAGCTTATATCCTGCGACGATACCTTTAACACCATCAAGCAACCTCTGCCTATCCCAGGTTCTTGGGAAGGATTCAATAGGTGGATAAAAATGCCAAATCCAGACTAAACATCTGGCTGACTGTGCAACCAGCAACATTAACACATTCTGAGAATGGACATGTTGTTTTCCACATGGGTGTTTAGTAATTCTTTGTTATATATACATACATACATACATACATACATACATACATACATTCACATTTTTAGATTTATAAGCCACCTACTCTATGATTGAGGTGGCCTATATGATAGATGATAGATGATAGATAGCTAGATAGCTAGATAGCTAGATAGCTAGATAGCTAGATAGCTAGATAGCTAGATAGCTAGATAGCTAGATAGCTAGATAGACAGACAGACAGACAGTCAGTCAGTCAGTCAGTCAGTCAGTCAGTCAGTCCTTGGTGCTCTCTGAACTTGGTTCTTTGCTTGCAGATATTGCATTACCCAACTAAGTAACATCATCAATGTGAGTGAGTATGGGGATTGCTCCCCATTTATATACAATAGTTTGCCCTGCCAGTGTTAGTAGGGTGTGGTAGGGGGGATAGATAGATAGGGATGATAAAGGTAGAGATATAGAGACACAGATAGCGAGACAGATAGATAATAGATAAATAGACAGACATATGTCTATACAATTAAGCCAGATTTTTTTAAATTTTAGTGAATGAATTATATGAACATAGCCATAGTGATGAGTAAACCATGATGTGTGAACCCATTCAGGGGGTGTGCAAACAAAGATAATTTCCTCCATCCATGCTCAAAATTATCCCAAAACCACTAGCCCCAAAAGGGAAGCATGGTTTAATAGATATGGTAAGCTTTGTGAGATAATACTAAGATTGTGTGGTAGGAAAAGCTACAAGGGGAAACAGGGCCCCTAAGGAGAGTTCTTCCCCCTCCATCTCTCATTCTCTCTTTCGGCTCATTTTCTTTCTCTACTTCAAGAATAATTTTCTTTCTCCACTTCAACAAACTCTATAAAAGATATAACTGGACATCTCAGGTGGCTTCAGTTTGTCTCAGTGAGGCCCTTAGCATCATGTAGGCAACGCTATTGCCTTTGTCCAGATGTTTTGTGATTCCCCAATTGCTCCCTCTGGCATAACTGGTCCTGGAAGTGTCAAAGTGTCACTCAGTGAAATGAATCAATGTGGCAGATTCGCTTTGCTCTTTAGAAGCATCTGTGGGAGGAGGGGGCATGTTGCTTCAGAAATCAGCTTCCAAGTGGGCGTCTTATTCAGTCACTTATTCAGTCACAGTTGACTCTTTTTTTGACCCAACAGACATCATTTCTCCAGGATGGTCTTTCAGTAATTCCTTCTCCAAGGCTCTTGGTTACAATGTCAGCTAGTTGCCTTCTCTTCTGTCAGCTTCTTTTCCAGTTGCCTTTGATTTTTTCCAAGCATTAGGCCCTTCTTCAGTGACTCTTGCCTTCATGCTATGTGTCCAAAATAGTTATCTTTTAGCATCATTATTAATGCCTACCTGGATGTACTTCCCCTGGAATGGAATTACTTGATCTTATCACAATCGATGGAACACACGGTAATGACTTTACTTTATCTTGATTCAGTCTTTCTGATGGTCCTGCCTCCACGGCATGTGTTACAAGTAGGAAAGCTATAGCCTTGACAATATTCAAGTTTGTTGTCAATGTGATGACTCTATATTTTAATATTTTATCCGGATGTGACAAAGTCTTTTTTCCAAGGAGCAGATGTCTCTCTTCATGGCTATGTTCTCTATCCTTGTGAATTTGGGGCCCTAGGAAAATAGCCTTTATTACTTCAACTTCTTTTCCAACTCAGTGCATTGGTTTGGCATAATCTTAGGCTATTATGATTATGATTATTATGCTTTAATATTGAGCATGGAGACATCACACACATACCTGCAAAAGGGAGGTGACTTCAGTCATGACACCATGCCAGCCTTCATGTTGTCCTCTTCCCCACAAATGCCCTTCCTCAGCACAAGATTCCTTAAACTTTCCTCACTTCCAGTGATCAGAATGGTACCATTAGCAGGTCTGAGGTTGCTGATGTTTCTCCCAGCAATTTTAACTCTAATTTCTATTTCTCCTTGTCCAGCATTTATCTTTTCTATTCTGCATATAATTTAAATGAACTATAGAACCTTGCTGGCCTCTGTTCCCAGTTTTCAACCATTTAGCTATGCTGGATGGACATCACGCACATTCTTCAATATGCAGATGAGGTGGCCCACTAAACTCATGTTTAGGCCATCACAAATTTGTTGTGGTCTACACAACCGTCAAAAACCTTAGTACAAAATAAACATATTTTTGGGACTCCTTTGCCTTTTCCATTCTCTTCTGGATGTTAGTGATATAATCTGACATCTCTCTGCCTCATCTGAATCCAGCTTGTTACAGAGGACAGCTCTTATTCCATGTATTGTTGAAATCTGGATTGGAAAATCTTGATGATAATCTTACTAGTGTGAGGGAGAAGAACAATTGTTAGCAGAGTGAACCTTCTTTAGCACAACCTTTATTTTTGTTATTGGACTATAAATTGATTCCTTAGCCACTGCTGTGTTTTTCATACCTGCTGAAAACTGCATGTAGTGTCATGGATTCACTCTGAAGAAGGACCACAGGAGAAGAACTATGTTTATTGCAACAATCATTGGGTGCAATTATTTACAAGAAAGAGGGACCCCAAACAATGGGAAAGCAAAGATTTTTATAGCAGCTGAGGACTACAGGGCAGGAAATCTAGGGATCTGATTGGCTGGCCAGTTTGGGGGAGCGAGGCAGGTCCTTGTCAGTGTGCCTGGGGTTCCTTCTATTGTTAGGCAAAACGTCCCTTTCGGGAGGGCAGCACAGCTGGAGAAGGCCACTGTCGAAGGAGGTGGAATGTTGAGACAATGGGGGGCGTGTCCCTGACGGAGGGCGGAATGTTGGGGTTTCCCACCTTGTTACTATGTTACTATGTCCCTCCTTGGGGCTGCCCTCGGGCTGTACCACCCGCGGGTGAGGAGGGTCCTACTTGCTTTAGATGGGATTTGACTGGGGGCAGGGAGGGTCAGTTTGGATCTGATAGGATTAGACCAAGAGGGGAGCTGGGCTTGACCCCGGTCATGTCCAAAAGACAGGGAGGAAAAAGAGCGCAGCCTCCAGTTTGTTTGATTTATTTTTCCACTATAGTAGCACTTCAGCATCTTGTAAGATGACACAGCTAAACGGTTCAACTGAACTCCTGCAGCCTTATTCTTAGCAATATTTACTAGGTCTATTGAGCTTCACTTTCCAAAATGCCTGGTTTGAGTTCAGTGATTAAAACTTTGTAGGTCTCATTGATTTGGGAATCTATTTAATCTATTTTTTTTTAAAAAGCATTGCCTACATTTATGCATTAAGTACATATAATCAATAATATGCAATAAAGAGGGGAATCAGATTCCTCCATTTTTAAAATCTAATTTATCCTGAATAAGCTGCACAATCTTAGTGCTGGTCTTTTAGTAAAATGTTGATTTTCCTGAAATATTTCAAATTCAGACATTATAGGCCTAGCAACATAAGTAGCAGTGACCATGGTTTACCTGGCAGGGTAGTGTTAATGCTTTTGGAAATTGGGCTTGAGTGAGGGCCCTGAAGTTTATATGAGCTGTAAATGATAGAAGAATGCATTTCCAGTGTCAGCAGTAGACATGGGATTGGCTACAGCTTGTGATAAAATGAGTGCAAGCTTTGCATTGCTAAAAAAGTAACTATCTTCAAACACTCCATCTATTGAGAGAACTAATATGGAAACCTGCTGATAAATTGCCCTGAGCATCTCTGCAGTGTCTCAATCCGGATTGACTTAGAAGACATCAAAGGCATAGTATTTGGCAGATGGCGACTTGAAACAAATATACAAAGCACCATTATTCATTCCTCCTTCCCTTTTTCCCATCTCTGGTATCCAACTTGCTTTTTCCTTGCAACAAACAAATCAATTCTCTCTGCCAAATGAAAACTCCAGCCTTGAAATACTGTGGAATTTTAACCAGCCTAGAAAGAAAGATTTGTTAGTATTCAAAAGCTGAGTCAGATCATCGGTAGTCCTGCATTTGATAAAAGTCAAATTTCAATTCCTTTTCAGTCAAAAGCTACAATAAAAGCAAAAGCAAAAAGCAAAGGAATTTTAAAATAGTTTTAAAAACTCTTTGAAATCTAGTAATTCCATGATATTTCTTGTCTGCATGAATCTTGATGTAGGAGTCATGAAGCATAGTTTTGTTTTGTTTTGTTTTTAACCATGGTTTTCAGAACAAGCTATAATGCCCTGGTTCACACAATGGTCTAAGCCACAAACATGACTATCAAAACAGTGGCTAAATTAATCCATCATACAGATTGAAACCAAATTAACCACTTTATGGCTTGTATGAGGCATGAACCCAACAATATTGTCAAGGCTACCCTCAAAAATGATTAGGTTATCCATGAATGGATGAACATCAGAACATCTATTCAGCTCCCAAGAATCTGAGAAGAACAGGCCACTGCAGGGGTAAGTAACAGTAATAGCACCACAGAACAATAGCAGAAAAATGAGAAATCTGGGAATGAACCACCCCTTTCATGCTAACATTACCCTATTATAGGAGCAGGTCATGATGGAAAGAAGCTAAAAGAGGAGAAAGTAATGGGCTTTTAGATGACATCTCAGCCAATAGTGCCATTAGACTAACTTTGCCTCCGCTGAGAAGCCAAACAGGCTTTGTTCTGGTTACTACTTGGATGACAAACAAGGTTGTAACTGGACTGGGAAGTCAACAAAGCAAATAACCCAGAAGACGACAATGGAAATTTCTTCCACATTTTGCCAGTATGGATGGTCCATGAAGTCACAAAAAGCTAGGCTAGTCAAGCCTGAGTTGGAAATTGACTTGATCGAAAAAGTCTGAAAAACATCTGAGTCTTGCAACCTTTCTCAAATGCTTGCTCTTCTTGTGTAGTTGTGAGGTAGTTTCCCAGATGTGGACATCTTTAAGGAGGTCTCTTCTGCTGACATTTATGTCCAAACTGCTCCACTAAATCTTCCAGCAGCCATATCATAAACACTCCTACAGCTAGGGATACAAGCTATATGTCTCAAGCCAGTGCCTAAAGCTAACACACTTTCTGATGGTGGGAACAAAAGACACACCAACAGTTCGACACCAGACCCTGTACAATCAGTTTTTCTTTGGTTCAAAAGTTTGAAACAGAGACGACCACCAGCTTTGAGTGCTGGATCACGCCTGTCAGTGAACATTGGTTTGGATATCCCTTGTTCCTACAAGCCCAAATTTCATCTAGAACCAACTCCCCCCCCCCATGTCTTGCCATGTACTCCTGAAAAGATGGGTGAAGATGGTCTTCAGGGGGTTCACTTAAAAACGATTAAGGAATCTTGAGTAAGCTATATTCTCCCTTGCTTCCTGTGAGCTAGCTGACAATTTGAATAACAGCATTGAAGAGAAACATAGTGCAGGACTCAGAAGCTGGAGAAGATGAGAAAAGCAAGATGATGATGATGATGATGATGATGATGATGATGATGATGATGATGATGATCATCTAGATTGGAATTCCTTGTGGTTGTGCCCCTGTCATAGATCAAGTGCATATTTAAGTTTCAGACACATTTTTCACACTTGACAAAGGGGGGAAAAAGGAGGGAAGGTTGAGAAGGATAAGCTAAGTGAGGCATCCATTTCCCCATCACTTGTCAAATTCTGATCATGCCAACCTGTGATATTTTGCTTTAATTCATAGCATCATGGGAGAGATCAATGGCATTAGTTTAATGAACAGGCTGCTCAAGTACATCAATGAGCAGTGCAACCTTCTTAATAAATGCAGACATTTTACAAAAAAATGAAAGTCAAATGACAGATGTGGCATTTAAGCATTAAAAAAAAAAATGAAAACCCTCTTTTTAAAAATCTGCATTACGTTTTCCTCTTGCTCTTTCATTCCAAACACTGTTTTCCCCTCTACAACATGTCATATATTTGCCACCTACTGTAACACCTTTCCACGCTTCCACCTAAATATGGTGCAAAAATGGCAGGACCACGTGTTGCTGTTTTTTCCTTGCTATGTCCTCAAGACATCCCCATACAGCAAAAGTATAAAAACAAAAAGAAAACAAATAATCTGAAAATAAAAATAGAATAAGAGGGCAACTGTCAACTAATCTCTAAATACTGTACAGAATCGTTCATCAGTTTTAAGCAACATCTGGAACATTAAAAGAGATGAGAGAAGCTTAATCCCATATCTAAATCTATTTATACCTATATCATCTGAACCAACAGTAATTGGGATCAGATTGCAAAAGCATCCAAAAACTTTCAGAGTTACATCTTGGGTTGAATTGCATCATCTTTGCACATCCTTGGCTACCCTTATCCTTGGCCAAGGGGGGAAGATAGACAGCATCTATACTCACTGTCCATTCAAAGCAACTATTTATCCTCCCATATCACCCTATATGTTACCTAGGAAATAACTAAGAGCCATAGTATACAACTTCCAATCATTCAATCTTATATCTAGTTTATTTGCTATAGGTGAGCATTTAAAGATGCATTTTTCAAAATGTTTTTGCATCCCTCTTCCAATAATCCATAATGTTGGAGATGGCATTAGCATCAGCACAAATTTATAGATCATAAATAAGTTTGACAATGAGTTAAATTCTTGGGGGGCGGGGGGACAAATTGACCTCAGCCACTGGCCTGGTTGATTGATGCTGAGATTTGCACATCGTATGTTAGACACTGAGATACCCAGAGACACAATAAGCTGATCAGAGTGTCTTAGGTGTTTGAGCCCTCGGGCCATTGTTCCTAAAGCATTTTGAGGATAATATTGCCTTAAATGTCCTCATCAATCCTGTCCTTGACAAGAGGAGGCTTTGAGGAATAAAACGTGGGGATAGAAATGTCACATCTGAGCCAAGTCAGCAGACGTGTCTCTGTTTATGTTAAATTGAAGTTTGATTTAGTGGTTTTAATGCCAAGACTGTATCAACAGTGTTAAGTCTGTGATAGTCAGTCAGTTCATCAAGACTATAATAGACGGGACCCCATTTTCTCAATTGCAGATCAAGGGTTAGACTGTCAACCTTTCTGATGCAGTAACTTACTTGATTAATAATGGCATCTCTCTCTGCTTAAAAAAAATGAAAAAGAAACCTGTATAAGTTTGGTAAAATGGTTGGTATAGATTTCTTCTCTTTAATACAAAGGTCAGAACCATTTTGGGGCTAGTGTGCACATTGAGAATATGAATATGAATATGTAATGGGTATTTTAAGACAGCACCATTGGAAGAGCTGAAGGACCAGGTTAGCGACAGATCATCATGGAAAAAATCTATGTGGTGGCTAAAAGCCATCCATGATTTGATGGCACATAATCAATCAATCAATTTTAAGAAAATGGCTGCTGTGATGGATGTGGCCTGGAGGGGTTCGCAGGGTATGGTCAAATATGTCAAGGGGACAGCCATGACAATGGGTTTGGAGTTCTGCCTGTTTTTTATGTATGTTGTGCATGCAATGTGGATTAAATATGAACGGAGCTACAATGACACCATTGCAGTCATCATCTTGACTTTTTTGACCATACTTGTGGACTCCCTGGCATGGCCAGTAAAAAAAAACAACATTTAATAAAAAGAAAAGGGGCTAAATTTTCTTCCACCCGTAACCTCTTCTGAAGGATGCTTTCATTCCCTCTATCCCCTACTGATCTTTCTATGTTATTTCTTGGTAGGTGGGATGTACTTTGAAGCAAAATATTCAGTTGCAAACTTACACCATTTATTAATATTTAAATAAATCTCATACTCACACATGAATATTCACAAAATGAAAGTTAGGTGGGAAGGGGAATGATCACTTGATTTGGTCTTTAAATAACTACAGCTACTTTACAAGGACTCGGATCCAGATGATAGCAGTGCTCTGTTCCTTACCTGCCCATCCAGGAGGCCTTACTTGGGAAAATGACCTTATTTTGCTGCTTCATATCATTTTCTCCTTTTCATAAGTTGGGTAGGGAGAAGGATCTGAATTGTTCCCAAGTTTTTTCTTCTCCATCCAGACTTTGCAAGCTGTTGGTTTAGGGCCATCCACAAAGAAGGATCAAGAAGGTAGATGTAAACTGCATAATTAAAATGGCACATGTAAAAATGGGGCAGGGCTTCAATAAGATGGCTGTGGCTTCTGGAATGAATTGTACTGATGGTCAAGTAATGTAACAGAATCTTGAAAGCCTGCAAAAGTGATTCTTCTGATCATCTTATACCTAGTGTGAGTAGGTAGAGTTGCTCTGAGAGTCTTATGTTTTCCCCTCCCCTGGACTAAAGAAATGTTTCCCTAATAGTCCAACTCCTTCCTGTAATGGTTGTACTCCTTCCATGTTCCCCAGATCTGTGAGACAGTCCATTATAGAAGCAGAAAAAGTTAACATGTGTTAAAGACCAATGCATCTTATGTTTGAAAGTAGGGGTCTTCCATTATCTTCCCTATGCTTTGTCTCTTCCAGGAATCAAATCCCTTCTCCATAATCAAAGAATTAAATCCTGAAGATGGATTTTTGCAATTCCTAAAGTTGGGGTGAAAATACAGAGCTTATATGAAGCAGTTTTATTTCACCTTGACAAGGCACTTCATGCCAGGAAAATGATGTGATTCTTTTTTTTTCATCACCTAGAAATGCGAGTTTGGAGCTGCAAGACGATGCAAAGGAAAGGAAAGCAATTCAGTGGCTTCACTTCACTTTTTGAAGCTGATGAGAAGCATTGCTTCACCCATCTCTTCAGTGAAGTGATTCAGTTCAATCATCATCAAACTGATTGACCCCCATCTAAGCTTTACACAGCCCTAAAAATCAGTGATTTGCACTTTGTGGACAAGGAACTCCTGAGAACTCCATGGAAGTCCACCAAGATCCCTCTGGTGTTGCCAAGGTACAAAGGATTTTTCTACAAGGAGGACAGGGGCCAACCTTTCTGGATAGGGTTTCCTGATGCAAATGCAGTCTTCATCCATTTTCTGCTCTTGGGAGGAGAGAGATCTCAGCCATAAACACAAGAAAGTTCAAGAACACTTGTGTTTTATAGCTAATGAAGAGCAGCCAGGCTGAAACTCAGAAACTGTAGTAGAGGGTTAGCCCTAATTGTCATTCTTCCAGTGGCCTCTGCAGGCCTCTCATCATGGCAACCCCTGTGCATCTAATGACTGGCAGACCAACTTGGGCCGAGAGCATTGATTGCCATGGTGCAGGTGTGCGACACGCAGGGAGAGATTTATTGCTTGCCTGCTTTGGAGACCAGCCTCCAAAGCTGTCAGACTGATTTAACTGCTTTAGGTAATGATAATTCTCCAAGCAAAAACACAGTTAAGATGTAAGTTTGATGCCATTCTGGACTAATTTCAAGGAGAAGTAAACACAATAGGGCACTGATTGTGATGAAAAGGCGATGTGTGTGTGTGTGTGTAGAAATACATGCACATGCACAGACATGCACACACGTGGACGTATGGACGCATATAAAAGCAAAAGGAAGATATCAATTGTTTGCTTGTTGGCTGTCACAGTGATGCAGAAAAACAGAAATCCCAGCTGAGTGGGATTCCTTCTCAGCTGCACCCCACTCCTGGCCATTTCTACCCTCCTTATTTTTGGTGTGTGGCAGCTGACCTTAGCACAGCTCTAGCTGTCTTTAAAGATGGCAGGCCATCCATCATCACCTCTGAACGCTGTCAGCATTCCATTTAATCTCCCTTGTAATTTTCGGAGCAGAGCTTGGTAAAAGCCACAGTCGGAATTTTAATGTTGTTTTATTTTTATGAGATGCGTAGATGCCAATAAATATTTCCTCACTTACAAAGGAAGGAGACTACTTGAATGCACCTGAAAGGTGCCCAGGTTTTTATCTAGACTCTTCCTCTGAGGTGGTGATAGTTTTAAAGAACAACAGTAGCCCAGCAATATAAGTAGACCTCTCCGGGCCTCAAGGAAAGCTGTTCAGAAGAATGTTGAGAAGACCTCCCTAGGATGCAGGGATTGAAGGGAGGCAGGGGAAAAGGAGGAGGATGGCCACATGGTTGCTGAGATGATGACAGACTCAAGAGTGGCAAAAGAGAAAGGGGGATGCAGCAGAAGCAACAGTTCCTCCCTCCCTTCTTTCACTGCCATTTCTCCACTAGGGCTCCTACTGAAGTCCTAGGAATCTAGATGCACTCTTCTAAAGATGGAAGACATGGGGCAAAGGAAAGCCCAAAATTTCCTTTGCCTGCAGGCCCTAGATATTCTCCATGCCTCCCCTGTCTTCACTATTTTTATGCTCCTGCAGTAATCTCAATAACCTGTTTATTCTGGCTGTGGCACACCAGACCTTGATGGAATCCCCCAACTTGGAATTCTCCTAAAGCATTGGATGGGGCCATTTCAAAGACCTCTGGCTGGCCACAAGTTGGGACAAGTTGGTTAGCAGAATTGAGCACAAGAAGCATTTCAACATTTTCCACCATCTTCGTAGGCAAAGAAATTGGCTGGACAAATTCTCTGTAGTTTTCCAGGGGAAGAAGAAAGCCATCTCACAGGACTTTCCTCTGGATGTCTTTCCTTGAGATGTAACGGAAGGGTCAGAAACACACGCTCACATTCAGAAAATGGGAAATAGGCAAGCCGAGTACTGAAAGTCAAATACAATTTTGAGGAAACAATGGAGACCTGCTATGATGACTTCCATGACAGGAATAATTGAACACATTTGAGATACTATTTGTTCCAAAGGAACAGAAGAAGTCATGATAAATAGCACCCCGTGTCAGGAGGAATTAACAGGGAAAAGAGCTCAAGCTGGCAGGAGCTCCTAAAGGAGAAGATACTAAAATCACTATAGCAAACAAATCCAATGATGGAAAAAAAGAATAAGGTAGAAGAATGCTGTATGGCTACAGAAAAGGCTCAGTGACAATCTGAAAACAAAGCAAGAGAATCCTTACAGGAATTGGAAAGATGGTAAGGTCACCAAGGAAGAGTACAGATAAACAGCCTGGAGCTGTAGAACTGTTGCTGGGAAACTGGGAGCTCAGAATGAGCTGATGTTAACAATGCAAGCAAAGAATAATAAAAGGGGATCCTTGAGATGGGATCAAAACACAACAGAATGAACAGAAACAGAAACTCCCCAAACCAGATGAAATGCATCTTAGGGACCTGAAGCTGCTGGAAGATGGTCTAGCTGAACACTTCTAAGTTATCCCTGAGAAAATCTAGAGAACTGGTGATGTGCCAGATGAGTGGAGAAGAGCCAGCATTGTCCTTAACCCTGTTTTCAAAAAAAAAAAAAAGAAAAGAAAAGAAAAAGGGAATCTGGCTTCAATAACCCCTTCCTATTTTGGGATTCTATCATCAGGAGGCTGCAGATCACTGGCAGGACAGTTGCAGTATGGAAGATGGGACATTCCAACACGCACTTTGATTCCCTGATTCCCAAATACCTGCAAGAACCATGCTTTACCCATTACAATTTCTCCAAATTTCTCTTCTCTTTTGAAAGAAAGCAATTCCTTGTTCATCCAGTTAAATGAGAACTGGTAGAAACAATGGGAAACAGCATGACTCCTTGAATTCTTTCCAGTGCCTTTACCAGCAGTGGTTGTAGAAGGCAACTGTATTTTCTTCTGTGTAATGAAGTCACATGTGGGATGTGTGTTTGTACATTCCAGTTCTCCACATCCATTGTGTCAGTGTGTGTTTGACAAAAACGTGCATCAGGAAGGACCAGTCAAGCATTCCGACTGAGCCACTACCTAAAGGGGTGCATTGGATGAATATTTCCTGCATTTTTTCTTCTGCTGTCCCTAACCTGATTAACCCTGTTTCAAGCTCAATTTCAGAGAGTTATCCTGCTGATGGAGAGACAGACAAGCAGAATCTCAACCCCATTTACCTAATTTATTTTTGCTGTTCTGCTGGATTGGAAAGAATAAGGATGTAGGAGGATGTATTTTGTAGCATTAAAAGGTGATGAGATGGTCACAGAGAATTTTTCTGTGGCATACTAGGATTGCCAGGATAACTCAGTAAGATTCCCATCTTTTCTGGCTGCTGCTGTTAAAAATGCATCCTGCAATTTCGTTACAAGTCTCTACCCGATCCCTGATCCTTCTTTGAAACCTCAGCAGCCTTGCACTTCTGCCCTGCATCTTCCATGAACTAGTGAGGGAAATCTGCAAGGAGGAGAAGTCTCAGCCAAGTCTTCAGTGAAAGAGAAGCTGAAAATCAAGGACCCTGTATGGAAGAAGTTAAAAAGAGCTTTAAAGAAGAAAACGGGGGGGGGGGGGGGACTTCTTCATGGGGCCTTCCATTTAATTAACTGCACTGCTTGGAAATTGCTTAGAGGAGCAATTCCAAAAGGCAGGATCTTCTTAGAGTTTCATTTTCAAGATTTCTTTCATGCAGGGTTGGTCTTTTAACTTTCGGCCAGGTGCACAATTAGTAAAGAAAAGATTTGAAATAGAGGTAATAAATTAATCTGGAGGCTGATTGGGTGCACTGAGCAACCTCTTCTTTCACAAACAAGAGTGCTCATGTTTGAAATGTATCATAAATCTCTGTAAAGAACAATACAAAATGTAGGCTAAAAATATTCAGAATGTAGTGTTGGAAGACAGTCTGGAAGACAATAGGTGGAAGGATCCGGCATTATCAAGAATTGGCTATTTTTTAGGTTAATAGACCACTTAATGAAGCACAGCAAAACATGAAAATACATGTTGGATCCAGGTGGCCTCTTAAGTGCAAGAAAGGCAGTTTTGTATTAACAAGGGGGAGCAATTAATGCAGCTTCTCAGCTTGTTATTCCATATAATGCCCTAATCATTTAGAATGACTTCTCATGCAGTGAGAAAGTGGAAACAAGAAATGCAACAAATAGGGTTGCACTTTTCTAGGTGAGGTTCTCACATCCAGCAGACAGAAACCATCAGACATTAATCTCCTTCCCTTTCTTTTTTAGATTTTTTTTTCTTTAAATAGACTGATAGCAGCACTCCTTCTTCCAGGAACTTTTCACCTATAAATTATTTCAGGAAGGATATTATCTACTAAAGTGGATCAAACTGTGTTCACAGACTCATAGTTAGACAGGACTGTGGACTCCAATCTCCTGCTCACTGCAAGAAACATTATATTATCTCTGACAGAGGACCATCCAACCACTATTTGAAGACCTCTGGCAAAGGAGAAGTCAGTATTTCATATGGCCACCTATTCCCCTGGCTGGCAGCTGGTACAATCTGGAAGTTCTTCCTGATGTCCTGCCTGAACTGCCTTCCCTCTAGTTTTAATCCATTGGTTCTGGTCCTGGCCTTTGGGACAACAGAGCATATGTCCAGTCCCTCTTCTATGTGACAACCCTTCAGATATTTGAAGACTGCTATCATATCTCCCCTCAACTGTCTTTCCTATAGGCTAAATATCCCAAGATCCTTTGATTATTCCTCACTGAATCCAAAGATCAAACTTATAATCAAAAAGAACAAGAGGATTCCTCTGCTTCTCTCTACTATAAATAAATTTCCCACTTCAAAGGTATCTCATCTGAATTTTTCCACCCAGTCCCAGATGTGAACACATCTCCCATATACACCTACAAAACCCATGAATATGGGACCATTTTTCTCCTCCCTTGTATTTTGTATAATGGAAGATGATATGAAAAACATTGACTTCAGCCTTTGAGCTGTTTCAAATATTTTCCACATCCCAGATCTTGGATAAGGAAGTCACAGGGATAGGAAGCCTCATCTCCAGTCCTATATGTATCCTTGAAATCTCTGTACTGCCCTCAATCTTCGCTAGGAGTTAATGCTGACATATATCATTTAAAATGACCTGAAAGGAAATATCTTTATATACACCAGGGCAGGGGTATATAAAAATGAGCAGTTTCAACTGCAACACCCTGACATTTTTGACCACACCCTACAGAGACCCCGGCACTGAGATGTTCACTGGATCAAATGTCACTAAAATTAAACCAACATTCCCCTTCTTCCATGGCCTCACGTATCTTCTAGAGTGTAAGCCCTGTTCATTCATAGGTATACCTTGGCTTGGAAAAAGTTATGCCTCCCTGTTTTTAGAATACAGAAGTGGTGACTTCCAGAGGTGGTATGGTGAAAAGAAGAAGTCTCAATGAAAGCAGAGTCAACAGGTGCAGCAAAGACCCAGAAACTGATGAGTAGACCATCTCCTCAGAACCTCTCCGGATAAGGAAGGGACAGGAGATTGCCTACATGTGCTTTGGGTGGCTGCTCCTCATGAGGAGACCACAGGACAGTGGTCTTCCATGGGTTTGAGCACCGAGAGACAACAGGGTCAGCCATCTTGCTTGCAACCATGGTGCAGCCTTTTAAAGGACACTAAGTTCGCAAACCTCACTTTCTAATCACTTTTGGAAATTGCCTATTAACCATCTTAAAGCTCTTAGAGAACTTTGGAACAATAAGTCTGAAACGTCTTCATCAGGTGAGTTTATCTTCAACTCTGAACAAAAGAAACATTAATTACAAGCTTAAGAACTTAAAGAATGTGAAATAAACAGCAAAAAGCTAAATAAGATTTTGATCTAAGAAAGTTATAAATGGATTAAGGTTCCAGAGAAATGTGGAATATTAACTTTTACTATATGATTTTGGAATTGGCTATAAAAAAAAAAAATAGCTTCTTGAGGGAAACAGATTTATTTTGGCTACCCAGGCTATTGCAAGTCATAACAAAGATGTTATTTTATGATTTTAGAAACTAGACACTAGTGAGGACTAATGATTCTAAGCAGAATGAAAAAAAGAAATGCAAGCCTGTTCTTGATGTCAGGTAATATTGAGACTTAAAATGTTATAACATCAAAAATATTAAAGGAGACCTTGAAGTATGGAGCCAGAAATTAGTAACTACAATATTAACACTGTCAGTAATTATGTTTACTTCTATGGATAGATTAAGTATAAAAGATGTTAATGAATGACAGTTGTGAAACAAATTTTATCTGCCATGACAGAGAAAGTACTGAAAGTGGAACTACAAATCACAGGCCAAAATAATGATTTAAAAAAGGCTCCTTTCTGGATATACAAAAGAAACTGACTGAAGTTTTAAAAATTAAAAGGGAAATGCCAGTGATTAACCAAAAGAATGACCTGAAAAATGTTTTCTTGTTGGATCTACAAAAAAGGCTAAAGCCTTGAAGAAATCTGTGCAGTGGAGTAAAGAATTGAAGAGAAATCAAATCCTATGACAATGTTTCATTGAATGAAAGATTAAGACTGTTAGAAGTAAAAAGAAGGAATGTAAAGTTGGTTTATTAGGTTAAGATTAAAATAAGACTTTTTTTTTTTTTTTGCAAAGTTCTGGCAACCTTTATGGACTTTTTGCTAATCAGGATTGAAAAGTTGATGCTTTATGGATTGACTTATAAAGGTTGGGATATGGGATGAAGAGGTACCTGTTTGTAACCTTATAGGGGATGAAGAGTTACTAAATTCATTTATACTTGTTGTGATGAAGTTTGGAAGTCACTTCCTAATAAATTTCTTGTCTTTATTATATTCTCTTTTTTTCTTTTTCTTCTTTCTTTTTTCCTGCACTTTATATTCTTTTTTCTATTCTCTTCTTTTTCTCCAAGTTTAGTTTGTATTAGTTTTTACTATTGTAATCAACATTCTTAATAAAAATATATTAAAAAAAATAATACAGAAGTGGCATGTACAAATTCACATGTATGTCCTTTCTTGGTACTTCTTTGCTGTCCAAAAGAAATTTTGCAGCTTTAAAGGCCTGCAAACACCTCTAACTTCCTGAATGGATTGCAAAAGTAATATAATAATACCCAACCGATGAAGATCAACAGGATTGCAGTCTTGTAGGATTAAATCTGAATTCAGGAATGCTTCAGCTAACATATGATTGTCCTAACTTGATCCAGATAAAATATATTTTTCAATATATTTGGAAGGGTTCATTCTCCTGCAAACAAAACAGTTTTTCTTGTTTATATTTTATTTGTTAGAGGCATGTCCTACCTTTCCTCCAGGAGCTCACAGCAGCTTACATGAAGCTGTTTCCTATATAATTTAAGTCCCAGGAATGAAATAGTGACTCTATCAAATCAACAGCAAGATCAATATATCCCTTTGCTTTGTTCCTCATTCCTTGGCCTCCTAGATGTTAACCTGCATGTTGCAAGCAGTTGGACAATTTGGAAGACTCACTGTGGCCTTATTCACTTGGCACATGTGAATGACCTTGATGAGGATGTGGCTCTGAAAAACTCCCAGAGTTCCATTGTTGAGTTGAAACAAAAATTT
Organism: Python bivittatus; assembly: GCF_059951505.1. NCBI lineage: Eukaryota > Metazoa > Chordata > Lepidosauria > Squamata > Pythonidae > Python > Python bivittatus. The sequence goes on from NW_028277097.1 coordinate 19,083,423, forward strand.
GTCAAAGACATTTGGATAACCTGCTTGGCCTGGATGGCTGAATTAACCCAGTTCCTGAGTTTGCCCAACATAATACATTGCAAAATATTAACCAAGCTTAAAAATAATCAGATTTAACTGTCAATTTTTTTTTTAACTGACCTAGTTCAATGTGCTGTGAGAACCTAGTTGGTGTGAACTCAGGGTCAAACATCCTTGAATTCAGTAGACCTCACTCTAAAGGCAAGCAGTTACTGGGCCATGGTGTCAGTGACTTAAGAGAAGATTGATGAAATTGTGTTTATTATTGAATCTTATCAACATTACTCTATGCATAATTGCACCCCTCCATATTTCATCCCAACAGGGACATTCCTCTTTATTTGCAATAAACCTTTCCTTGTGCCAGATATTACCACGTGAACCCATCTGTTATTTATTTCTATACTCAATAGTACTTCCCCTATTTATGGCATCATTTATTTTGAGCTGATCTGAAAGCCAAGAATATCAGACTTTGTTTTTCCTCCCTGAATTCCTATCATTGCAGATGTGCTTGGAAAAAAAAAGAGCAAAATCATTGATCTCTGATGGTGTTACATACTATGCCTGGAAAAAGCTTGTGGTAAAACCCATCTCTGTGTAGTCCATATGTTATAAACCTTTCCCACTTGTATTTCTCTCTCTTACAGAAGATCATGGGGCCACCAAGCTGGTTTTCTTATTCTGTTACTACTGCGGACTACGTAATATAAGGACATTTAAGATAATATCCATTTAAGGATCCATTTAAAGGTTTCACTTGATTTGTATAGTCAAATATAGGTGTTGAGGAGTTTTATTTTGTTTTGGCAAGTACAATGTAAAATGTTACGTTTTGTGCTTTATGACCATGTAGATTGAAGATGAATGGCTTGAAATGACTAGCTCATAAAGTAACATATGGTATAATCTCACTGCTGGGAGACGGTGTTATCAAGTATTTGAAAAAATAAATCTTTCCTATCTCCCCGTCTGAAGTTGCATTCCATGTTCTTTGGTGTGATGCTTATCTGTGAGCATTACATGCCTGGGCACTAAGCCTTGCACCCTGAAAACTCACCTTCAGAGATGTGAGATGGGTTGGGCTTGAAGAACTGTAACAAGCTGCTCACGGATGCACAAAAAACTCAAAGCTCAAAATAACTACAGTATAATGGCAGCAGTTCAGGAAGATGAGTATCTTGAAATTCAAAGGACCCTTGGTAAACGGCAGCCAGTAAAATATATGCATGGAGGAGACGCAAGAACTGAAAGCTCTGACTAATCTTACTTGCTTTTTATTTACGTCATGGGTCTGCTACCACATTCTGTATGGATTGGTAGCCACAGACCATAAAAAAGCAAAACGATTTTAATGGAAAAACAGAATAAGACGCATATAATCTTCCTTAAAGCTGCTATAATCAGAAAGAGCTGTAACAATAAGTAGGCCAATGACAGATGCTAAATACAAGCTCTTCCGCAGAGTTCTGTTTTTAAGGTTTTTTGAAATGTGGTGAGTGATGGAACCATCCAGATTTCTGCTGCCATCTTTGGCGCTCAGTGGTGATGGAAGCATTGTTTCCCATTACAAACCGAGGCGTCTACAGGGGAGGTGCAAACAGGCAAAACGGAAGACGCAGCTTCAGGATCCAAGCCCCGCCCCTTTAAAATGTGTGTCGATTTGCATCACAACACCCTGCCTGCCACCTTGGCCATTTTAGCCCCACACCCACAGACCCCTCTCCATTAGAGAGAAGATAATGTTATTGACTTTAGATAAAGAAGGCAGATCTTGGTTATCCACAGTTCCCAGTAATAGTAGAGTAGAAATCACTGGGGTTGTAAAAGAATTTTAACCAAAGAGTCTTGGGAACATGTTTTTTTTTTTTTTTTAACAATATCCCCTGCCTAGTTGAGCTCCTGTGCCTCTGCTCCACTACAATTAATATACATAGTAGTTATACTTGGACTAGTACATTAGAATGGCCATGGAATTACCTGCTATCTTGGAATCCCCCCCACCTTTTCCCCATGGTTTCTACCATATTGAAGGGGCAAAAAGCGTGTTAGTCTAAAATAGACTTAAAAACGCGCGGGTGGGGAAGGAAGAATGCAGAATGCTGGCGCTACCCAGGGGTATTTGTGGCAGGGGGTTGGGGGAAAGGTTCAAAGGCAAGATGGCAGCCACGGCCATTCAACACACTAAAAGGGGGCCAGAGCTTTGATCATGAGGTGGTGGTCATCTCCTTGACATTTTTTACCTTACTTTTGACCCCCTGAATTACATAAACATAGAGTGGGGCTCTGCCCACCAAAAATTGCAGACACAGCATAATGCTAACATTGAACACCCAATTCTTTTTCTATCCTTACACCACCCTGCATTTCCAGGCACCATGATGCTTGATTTACAGTGGCCTAACTTCTAAATAATCCATAATACTTAATCCTAGCTAACTGGGCAAAGCAAACAAAGATTACAGTAGGAATTGCAGTCATAAGTCTAACTGAACTGGGGAAACTTTCCACTGTGTTTTCTAATTAACTTCCCTCCACCAAGAAGAGCTTCTGCAAAGCTTCTGCAGGGTAAAAATGGCCCCAGTCGCTTTTTCATCCCAATACTTAGTTTTTTCCCCTCCAGTAATCACATCTCAGGATGGAAACAAGATTGTTCTATTCCTGATATGGTTCAAGCAAACAGCACATGGACAGCTGTAACCCACTTTGTAGTCAGTCTCTTCGAGAAACAGATATCAACGCATCATTTCCTTTTTTTTTTTTTTTAACGATCCAGTGGCTGAATTCACACAACAAACTTCTTCTGGTTTCCAAATTAACCTATTTCTTAGGTTTTTTTTAATACACTCCATCAACCAATTGATGGATCACCCGGACTCTTTCCAGTCAGGATTCAGGCCAGGCTGTAGTTCCAAGACAACATTGGTTGCGGTTGTGGATGACCTCTGGAAGGGCTCAGGATGGGGCTGGTGTGCCCATCCTTGTCTCCTTGATCTCCTATCAACCTTTGATACTATCAACCATGTTACCCTTCTGGGCTAGCTCCATGGGTTGGGAGCAGGGGACACTGTCTTTCAGTGGTTCTCCTCCTTCCACTGTGGCCAATACCAGTTAATGCTGATAGTGGAAGAAAGGTCCAGCCCTATGCCTCTCTATGAGCCACAGCCCTAAGCCCCTATTATGTGGGGTGCCTCAGGGATTGAGCATGTCTCCCCTCCTATTTAACATCTATGTGAAGCTGCTGGGAGACATCATCTGCCAGCATGGGGTTTGGAATCCTCAGTCTGCCGATGATACCCAATTATACATCTCTACCCCATGCCAGGTGAGGGATGCTGTTCAGGTGTTGGCTCAGTGCCTGGAGGCTGTAAGGGCCTGGATGGGGAGAAACGGGTTGCAACTCAACCTAGCAAGATGGAGTGGCTGTGGGTTTTGGCCCCCCGGGATCAGGAGAGCTGATATCTTTCCCCCCCCAGACAGAAGTGTTGTGTAATTTGGGAGTCCTTCTGGACTCGCGGCTCCTGATGGAAAAGCAGGTGGCAGCCTTGGCTGGGGGACCCTTTGAAGAAATTCATCTTGCTCACAGTTACTCATACTTCAGTCACTTTCTGACTTGAATACTGCAATATGCACCACACAGCATGCCCATCTGGAAGCTGCAACTGGTCCAGAACGAAGCAGCATGTGCAGTTCTGGGCAGCCCACATTTTGCCCATAATACACCATGGTTGTGTGAGCTGTACAAGCTCCCAGTTACTTTTTGGGTGAAATTTAAGGTCCTGGTTATCACCTTTAAAGCCCTACATGGCACAGGACCAGGTTATGTGTGGGACTGCCTCTCCCTGAGTATCTGCCTGTCCCACTAGATCAGATACAGTAGGCACACTCCAGGTTTCCTCTATAAAGTGTTGTCATCTGATAGGACCTGGGAGGTGCTCCTTCTCTGTAGCTGTCCCAGGCTTTTGGAATAGCCTCCCCCATGAGATTTGAGGGACCACTACCCTTTTAGCCTTTTGGAAGGCCATGAAGACCTGCCTCTTCTCCCAAGCATTGGGCTGGGATGGGGTTGAGTAAGGGGGTCAATCGTCTGGGTCCTCTAGGGCCTGGTGGGAAGGATCTATTCTTTTTTATCTTTTTTTTTAAATTATTATTATTATTGGTTGTTATGAGCTGCCTAGGACCACTGTGTGAGTTAGGCAGCCATATAAGTTCTTTAAATAAATAGGTTCTTTAAATAAAACAAGCAATTAGGCCAGGTTCATGTAACACAATAAATCACATACAAACACAAACACAAAAGCATCAATTGTAGTATGAACTCATCTAGCTCAGTGTGTTGCGAAAATTCAGCTGCTACATTTTTCTGTGGCCCAGTTAAGCGTATTGTGTGAACAGTCAATATATGCTTGCGTGGAGGAGCATAATGCGTATTCAGACATACATACAGTATGCACACCACCCAAGAAGCTGAACATCCAATGAACCAGCTTGGCTGAAACTGAAAGCTAAACCAGGTTGGTCCTGCTTAATACTTAGATGGGGGATAATCTGAGAAGTCCAGGCTGTAGGCTAGACATGAAACAACTTGGGGTAAGCAATAACAAACCACTTCCAGATCACCCCAAGAAAACTGCACAGATATTTTCTTTCTCTGCATTTCTTATCTACATCGGCATACAGTAGAAACCATGATGACATTGTAGGAATCATTGCATCATCAACACATTTTGAAATTTGCCCCAGTGGCATTGTGACATCATTCATCATTTGAGCTATGAGGTCATGACACATCATGCCCCCAACTTGTTATCTCCCAGAGAAACCCATGCTTGTATCTATTCACATTCTGTACATATAAAATAAAGCAATATGGCTCCAACTGAAGAACAATACATGGCTGGAATACACATGCAGATATTCACACACTAGACATATATTACTTTTCTTCTCCTCGACCCATGGTGTCCTGAGCAAATGTATTATATATGAGCCAGGTTACCATGTCTCCTAGCCTTGGCAGTTTTGATTATTATCTCACTATGAAGTCATTATCTCAGAGGCCAGTCATAAAACAGGATGGAATCTATGCCCCGTGAAGGCATTCCTCTAAATCTAGCCATAATATTTATATTAGTCCCATTATCTTAGTGCCAAGATGCTGGGAAGACTTGTTAATCTTGCCCTCTGCAGCTGTAATAATATATGTGTTTAGATTGTAATTTTTTAAAATAACTATTCATACCAGCCTAGTGTTCAACATGGTATTTGAGAAGGTAGGGCTTGATAGATTACAGAACTTCCCAGTAGGGACTAAAATGCAGTATCCAGAGCAGAAGACCCATTTGGCTTCTTCACCAGATTGTTCTCCCTGGAAAGGATGTCCAACCATGTGTAAGGGCAGCCTGAGAAGGCTCACTACCTGAGACAAATGAAGAAAGACCCCACTGTTCTTCCCATTGCTTTTTCCTAGATACCTCCTGTTGTGCAACCCTTTCTCGGCAACAGCATCCTTCAGCAATTGGCTGGGGCTGCCGCCGTGAAGGTACAACTCTTAGGACATCTTCAGTATAGTGTGAGTTGTATATGGCTGTTGTATAGCTATATCTCAAGGTCACTGCAAGCTGCAGTCCTCTGAGGACCCCTTAAAAAGGATGCATGGATGCTGGCCAGGGCTGCAAAGCAGTACCTCAGCTGAATGTTTTAGATGCAATTAGCAGCTGTTCTGGATGGCATGCTGCCAGAAGGGACCATGTTTCTGTACTCTCCTGTCCATTACTCCAAGTGGCTATTTTGTTCTGCCTAATGGTAGAGCCAGCCCAGAAGATGATCAAGAGATCATGAATGTCAATGGGAACAGATTCAGCCAAAATGAATTCTGCTATAGCATGGGGAACAGCAGTATATGGAATCCACCAGCCCCATTTTATCTCTGGATGAAGTTTTGTACACACACACATGCACACACAACAAAAAAAAAAAAGGGGGGGGGAGAGAGAGAGAGAACCTCAAGGTTTTGGGTTATTACTCATTAAAGCTTTCTAAATATATTAAGAACCATATATCAGTGTATTGTCATTTGCATATGATGCCAGTAATGTCATTGTGTGATTGGGAATGTATGGAAAATATGAGAGAACTGCTGAAAACAGGCCACAGAGTCAAAACAGTTTGCTCCAGAAGATTTCAACCAATGCAGCATATGGAAAAGTACCATAATGACAACACAACAAAACATGAGAGAGAGACAGTTCTCACAACAAAAGATGGTTCCCAAAACAACAGATGGTTTCCATGTGAACTGGATGAGGAAATGACATTCTCAGGGAGACATACCAAGAAATGTATGAGAAATGCCAAGGTGGGACTGTCCAAGATTTAATGGACTGGTCAAGTGTTATTGGAAGTTATAAAGATGTATGGGAACTGTACTCCTTTGGAGCCATCCCACAGAACAAAGTTCTTTAGATTGCAGGTATTCCAATTCAATTCTTCTGAAATTCAAACCCAGCCTGGCCAGCTAGATTTTGATTTGGTTAGTGAGCGCGTTGTTCAGGAAGTGAACAACAAATATTGTAGATGTACTGTATGTTTATTTTTACATGTCTGAGTCTCTGAGTGAAAAGGAACAAATAACACTGGATCTGTTTTCTGGCCCTCGGTGTGACATCATCGGCATAGCTGGGAGGGATCCAAGACTAGCAGCTAGAATAAACTAAGGGATGGCAATGTTTGTGATAACAGGAGCCCTGCAACCTCTACACACCTAAGAGTCTGAGCAAGACTTTGGGGAACAGCAAATAAATAATTTATTGGTAAAGAGCTCCTCAAGGAGTGCCTTAGAATAGGAAAGGTTGGCGCATACCTTTCCAGTCTCTAACTGGGAAAGTAGGAGCACTGCAATGGAGCATTTGTCTGAAGAATATTGTGAGGTGTGTATGTTTGCTATGAATGAGACACCACATTTGCTGGCTATTCAGCAGGACTGGGAGCTTTGTGCAGGCTGTCAAGGGCATTGGGTAGAGGATTTTTGAGGTATTTATTTATTTTCAAATTTATATATGCCACCCATCTTACTGTACTTGGGAATGTGCATCTTTGTTCTCCTGCAAGTAAGGTTGGCTGCTGACTAGTTTATATTCCATTAACTTTTCACTCTTATTTTCCACTTGATAGTTACTGTTAGAGGATGAGATGCTTCCAGGCTGTTACTGCTGACCAAGCTCCCTCTTGATTGCACATCTGACTTATTCAGTTCTATACTGGTCGTTTTCCTGTCATTCTAGATACCTCCAACCTTGACCACTGACCTCCAAATTTTGCTCGGTCACCACTTCCTTAATTCTTCCCTTAACCAAACTTCATAAGAACCACAGTCTTCCTATATAAAAAACTGGAAAAGCAAAATATTGCAGGTGGAATTTCAGCTTGTAAGACTTGGCAGGATTCAACCAGGTCTTCTGAGGGCCTAATACGTTTGCCTGATGGGGAATGAGTCAACTCTTTTGCATGTAACGTCATTGCCAAGCTTTCAGATTAGTGAGATCTAGGGGAAAGAAATCAGACACTTTGAGTTCAGAAATGAGCAGCTTTTTGGAATCATAAACCATGTTCAAACTTGGAGGTAGTTTTGAGTGCTGTCATTGTCGATCTCTCACAACTATTTACAGGGCAGGGGAAATGGGGTAGTTTCCCCTCCTTTTATGAAAGACATCCAAGAGACTGTATCAACAAGACTTTGATCTCACTTTCAAAGAATTGTTCATCTTCGGATGGAAGGAGTTTAATTTCATCATCATTTCAGTCCTATGGCCTGTCTGAATTCAGAAGTAAAGAGCTTTTTAGAAACCTTAAGTCATGCTGCTCTCAATTTTGATCTGGTTGGGTAAGTAGCTGAAGACATTCAATGGGAAAAAAAATTGCCTGTATTTATATAAGATAATATTCTTGCACTTTGGAGCATCATTCAGTGCCATTTCAAACCAGTTGTTATGCTGATTATGGTTTCTGCTTTGTTTGCTGTTTCATTACTTGACATAAAATGTCAAGTTCTCTGCATTTTATCTTGTTCAGCCTTTGCAGTTGGTTATTCTGAAAGTGTTAAGGGAAGTAGAAGAAAAAGGATATAGTACTAAAACAATGTGTATTATTCCATCAATGTATTCCTTGGATATTCTCTGGATTGGGTGAATGACAGAGACTTTTTCTTTTAAAATAAATATATAGTATGAGCAATATGCCAGTTTCTTTTTCTTTTTGTTCTGATGAAGTTAAATGCCTGTGAACATTTTAACAAATTGAGATGAATGTCATGAATTCAGATTACATTAATGTACCTCCAATTAGAGCAAATTAAATGATCGTCAGATTAATCTCTCGCAATCCAAAGGTGAACAGTTCTTTGTAAGTGTGATTAAAAGTCTTGTTGGTATGTTCTCCCAGATGTCTTTCATAAAATGAGAGGAAATTACCCCATTTCCCCTGCCTTGTATGTGTAAACAGCTTTGAGACACTATGGAGATTTCCAATGAGCTTCTCAAAACTGCTCATTCAAAGTCTGAGTATGGTTTGTGATTCTAAAACACTCCTTATTTCTAAGCTAAAAATGGAGAAGCCCAAATGATAAATTGTTCCCTGTTAGGAAGGAAGGAAGGAAGGAAGGAAGGAAGGAAGGAAGGAAGGAAGGAAGGAAGGAAGGAAGGAAGGAAGGGTGGGTCACTCAAATCAAGGTTGATTCCTGGTGAAAACAAGTCTATGCTGTTTTCTTGTCAATTATATAGAAATAATTTTCTACTGCCTTCATCCAAGGCTTGCTTGTTTGAATGTCCTAGTCTATGGTATCTTATAGCCCTGGCATTCCTTGATGATGTCCCATCCAAGAACTGTTACTGAACAGCCCCCATCAAATAGTTTCCATCACTAAGTGGGGCACATCTTAGCATTATGCTAAAACAAGCTCAACAGATTAAGGTTCTTCCATTATTCAGAGCCCTTTATCCACCAGATGCGTGTAGTTTCTCAGGGATGATCAGTCATTTGGAGAGAGAGAGAGGATGCGTGTAAGAGGTTCCTTTTGGGAAATAATACCAATTACAGAAAATGATTTTTCCCCTCCTTTTGTTGCAGAGAACTATTATGCAAAAATTATGATTTTCCAGGCAAAATTGAGGATACCTCCTTATTTTCTAAATCTATATCTATTGTTAACTAGGCATTTATTTACAATTGATTCCAAGAATTTTTAATCTGTAGCTTCTATTAGCTTCTTGGCCTCTTTCCCCTTCTTCTTTTACAGGCAGGCTTGAATTGTTCCCTCCTGTGTAAATTGCCAGGTTTCCAGCTCTGAAATGCAGAGATGCATCTTAGTCTGAGTTCTAGCCACCTTTTAGCCATTCCAGGTTTGGTGGCTTCATTGCAGGCTGGTAGCTTTTAGGCTTCCAGTCCAGGGTCAGCTGCCTCAATCCCAAGCTGCTATAAAACAGCACCTTTTAGTGTCTGTCTTTGGGAGGGGAAAAATTGTTACCAGTGCCTGTTGGTGCTTCCTGAGAACTTGGCGGGGCTGTTGGGCCTTTGGTTGCTCACACTTTTGAATCAGCACCTTCTTCTGCACTCCCTGCTGGATGTTCTCTGAGACAGCTGTGTCCCAGCATCTCTTGCTTTCCTCCTCTGTCATCGGCAGCCTGTTCTTCAACATGCAAATGCAACCTATCCTTCTGACCACACCTACTGTAGATCCAGAAGACCTCTTCCTTTCATAGCTGGAGTGCAGGTATGGTCCAGCTAATTCAGCTGCCTCAAAGTCCCAGGGGGAAAGAAAACAATAGGAGAAAGAAGGGCTCTGCCTCAATGCAGAGTAGATTTTCTTGGTCATCCAGTCCCAAGCCTTGCTTCATATAGGAAGTTCAGCTCTAGAAATGGAAAGATGTCTAGATTCTGCTTGAACTTTTTTCAATGCAGGAGAGTCCGCAGCTTGTTCAGGTAATTCGCTGCACTGTCAAACAACTTTTAACTATGTGAATCAGGCAGTTTGGATACAAGAAGATAGCATCACTTCTTCCCTTCACTGCCATATAAAAAATGTAGGCTGGTGTACCTTCCCCTCTCGCTTGATTTACAATACTTTATAGACTGTGGTCCTCTATGAACCACCAGGATTTGCCTTTCAGATGGCTAAATGTGCCTAATGTGGATTTAACTCTGGGGTTTCCTCCAAGCAGAGCCAAGCCTTATACCACCTCCTCCCAATAAGTTTTCCCTGCTGACTTCAGCCTATTTAGCAGCTGGTAACCACTGTCCACTGCCAGGCTTCTTCTGTGGGTCAAATGCTACTGTGGCCTCTTTGGTAGGTCCCTTCCTCTGGACTTCTTCAGTAGTCCTCTCCTGCAGGCACTTCTTGGCAGACTATACCCTCCACTCATGGTTGTCCATAGGGCCTTTTTGGTGGCTTCACCCACTGCACTATTTACAGTCACTGGACCTCTCGCTAGGCCTCACTCCATTGGACTCTTTCCTTGCTAGATCTCTCAATGAGCCTCTTCAAAAGCCTCCTGCTGCTGGACCATCCCTGGTCTTGTTTCCTTGTACTCCAGCTAAGCTCTCCTGGCCATGATAATGCTGTAGCTTCGGGCACATTTAGCCTGCTACTTTTTCTGTTGGCATTTAGCTGCTTAACTCTTATTCCTTACTGCAATTCCACAGGACTTTCAGTGGTTCCCCAGGAATGCAAACATTAAAACATCCAAAATCCCCCAAAACACACAAATCTGAAAAATCAATCCAGAAAGAGCAGTTGTCAGGTCCCATACACCCACCAGAAGAGCTCCATGTTCAACTGTTTCTTGTTGTTGTTGTTTAGTCGTTAAGTCGTGTCCGACTCTTCGTGACCCCATGAACCATATTTCGCCAGGCCTTCCTGTCCTTCACTGCCTCCCTGAGTTTGGACAGTTTCATGCTCATTGCTTCAGTGATGCTATCTAACCATCTCATCCTCTGCCGTCCTCTTCTCCTTTTGCCTTCAATCTTTCCCAGCATCAGGGTCTTCTCCAAAGAGATCTCTCTTCGCATTAGGTGGCCAAAATATCTGAGCTTGAGCTTCATTATCGATCCTTCCAATGAGCAATCAGGGTTGATTTCCTTTAAGATTGACTGGTTTGACCTCCTAGCAGTCCAGGGAACTCTTAAGAGTCTTCTCCAGCACCACAGTTCAAAGGCATCAATTCTTCGGCGCTCGGCCTTTTTTATGGTCCAGCTCTCACAGCCATACATTACTACTGGACAACTGTTTCTAGAAGGTAGCTAAAGTTGGAGCTAGTCTAACTTCCAGCAGGAGGCCATTCCAGAGAGCTGGTGCTGCTATAGAAAAACAATGGTTAATCCCTTGGCTTCCCACAACTCTCAAATTAGGGAATCCCTAACTTAACAGAGATTAATGTAAGCACCAGAAACTTACAGGATATCAATGAAGGACCCATAGCACAGGTGTAATATGCTCCCACCTGTGGATACCAGGCAACTGAAGCTTCCTAGTGGTCTTTAAAGGCAGAGCCATGTGGAGTGTGTTGCAGTAGTCTGAGTGATGATGACAGCATAAATCCCTGTAACAAGATCCTCTTGCCACAGGTAGGGCCACAACTGGTGTACCAGTGGAAGCTGGGCAAATGCCCCCACCTGCTGTTCAAATGCCCAGGAGAACCTCTGAATTGTAGACCTGATCCTTCAGGAGTAGTGCTTCTCCCTCAGCAGACACCACCGCCAGAGTCACACAAACACTCCAATGGACAAACACAACTTCATCTTGTTAAGATTCAATTTCAGCCTGTTCTCTCCCTTCTAAACCCTGGCAGATACCAGGATAAGATCTTAACAGTCTCACCATTGCAGCTCGAGATAGAGATGTAAAAGTAAGTGTACTGATTATACCACACCAAGAACCAACGGATGATCTCAACCAGCAGTTTCATATACCGGTTATCTATACCTTAAAGGAAAAAGCAATTTCAGCTCTTTATAATAACCCTTTTGCTTTCTCACTCCAGCTGGCTCCAAACGACAAGGAAAACTCCCACACCTCCTCCATGTATTTCTCAGCTATATTCTTATACACACATCCCAGCTGGGCTGTAAATTTCTGCTTTTATCTCCACAGCTCTAGCAAGTATGCAGGTGGGATCATTTAAAAGCAACCGGAAAGGAAAGGATTTGAGGTATCTCTTTCTATGCTGAGCCAGATCTTTTCCTTCTACAGCCCTGTTCCAATATTTTTTAACTATCTGAAGAACTTTGCATGGTTTATTCACCATCAGGCTAAATATAGGGATCAGAGCCTTTAACCTTTCACTTGATTTCCATGCAGTTACTCTCTTTTTATCCTTCTCTGAGTTTACAGTTTGTCTACATCCTTCTTAAAGTGCAATGCTCAGAACTGAAGACAAAATACGCTTTGCAGATGTTTATCCTCCTTATGTGAGAACTAAAATCAGACAGGAAACATAGGTCTGAATACAAGATTTATTTCCAATGTCCATTTTGCCTCTCCTCTGTCCTCAGCATTCCTATAAAGTTTGCAGAATTTTCTCATATAGTGTGAGGCTCAGAAGATATGCATTAAAATTATGTATATAAGGGACAAAAACTTTGTATAAAAGACAGCCACTATAATGTTGGACTAGGAAGATGTTCAAGTCTACCATCACTCCTAAAAAATACATTTGGAGTAGAAAACTAATGCAGAAACTGATGGAAACAAAGCAAACTGTGTGTGTGTGAAGACACCAAGCAAAAGTGAAATTTGCTTATTCAGGGAGAAAATGTTGGCGATCTAAACGTGGAATTTGTTTTAAAATGCTGCTCAAATGACATGAGTTATGAGATGCTTAGTATTTGAATTGCATTCTTCGCTTGCACTAGAGAAAGTAGGTGGAAGAGATTATGTCTTTCCCTGACTGTAGCTTCTTGTATCAGGATTCCTTTCCACCCACTTTCTGGATTGTTTTTCCCTTGGACATTTTCTTCTGAGCCCTGGGAGAGATCTACAATGATTTGCATTATAGATGAGCATTGTCTTGGAATCACAGTGAAAGCCATCCAGAGGTGATTCCCTCACTTTTCATTTGGATTCATGGTTTCTTCTTCACAGCTGGATCCCAGCTTCATCTTTAATCCAAATGTTCCAGTGTTGCTCCAGTCACTCTAAATGATGAGGTTGTTTTCACAGCAGGGGTGATTGTGCACTGCACAGCATCAAGTGATTTGAATCTCGCCCTTCAGAGGCAATGAAGATCAGTGTCTCCAACATGGCTGCCCTGCCAAGTGAATGTCTTCTGTCATTCAACAACAAATATGATGCTGATGAGCACCGAAGAATTAATGCCTTTGAACTGTGGTGCTGGAGAAGACTCTTAAGAGTCCCCTGGACTGCTAGGAGGTCAAACCAGTCAATCCTAAAGGAAATCGACCCTGATTGCTCATTGGAAGGACTGATAATAAAGCTCAAGCTCAGATACTTTGGTCACCTAATGCGAAGAGAGATCTCTTTGGAGAAGACCCTGATGCTGGGAAAGATGGAAGGCAAAAGGAGAAGGGGACGGCAGAGGGTGAGATGGTTAGATAGCATCACTGAAGCAATGAGCATGAAACTGAGCAAACTCAGGGAGGCAGTGAAGGGCAGGAAGGCCTGGCGCGATGTGGTTCATGGGGTCACGAAGAGTCGGACACAACTTAACGACTGAATAACAACAACAACAAATGATGATGACAATTTCCGAGCTGGTACTTTGTCATCCATCAGCATTTCTTCCCCTCTACCAGTGGGGCTTGTGGAGTCCCAACCACAGCATTATCAATTTTCAGAACCAATGTGAAGAAGAACATTATTGATCCCCACCTCACTTGAAAAGAAGGCAAGATTTGAGAATGATAATGCAACCCTATACTTTAGCTTTACCAGAAGTATCATTAATGTCATTGGGCAGGGTGGAGAGAGGAGAATGGAAGTTTGTATGATGTGAAATTTCCTCGAGGTATTCTCTGAAACTTTGCAATTAGTTCTTCATATTCAACAATGGGACAGTACCAGCAGGCAGCGTGTTCAACTGCCAAATTCTAAGTGTCCCAGCAGAGTCTGAGAATCATTTGTCATTTTCAATTTTCCAAGAGCACTTCATTCCAGAACACCATGGAGAATTTAAAATGACACCCAGTGGCTACAACTGAAGGGCTCTTTGGTCACTATCCAAATGAAGCCAGGCCTGAAAATAAATGTAGAGGGTCATCTTCAGATAAGATGTCAGAGGGATGAAGAAAATCTGAACAAGCATTTAATAAAACTAGGAAAATCCCAAAGGGTGTTCCTATGCATCTACATTAACCAGTATTGGAGTAGAGTAGAATTAAACACCACCACCCCCTTTTTTTTTTTTTTTTGCTTCCTTTTTCAAATGTTAATGTCACCACTTGGTATTGAGGCCATTAGGAGGCAGGTGTGCACTTCTGAACCAGTTCAAAACATTGAGTAATCAAGTGATTTATCTGGGTGAAAACAAAGGTAGCATCTTGGGTGATCTTGAAGAAGCCAAACATATCTTGTGATATGTTTAGTACTTGGAGAGAGACCACCAGGAACTCCTAGGGCTTTAGGCTATGCTGGGAAGTCAAGAAATCATCCCATTAAAAAAAAAAAAAAAATGGAGCAAACCAGTTCTGTTATGTCATCAAGAAAACTAGATGGATATGTTTATGTAGCCATCAGAAATCGAGCTCCACTTCAGGAGGACTTTACCTTGGTCCAGAAAAAAAAAATCCTTAATTAAAAATAAAAGTTCTATAGACAGTATGAACATTGTCTCTCCTCCTCCACTCTCTCTCTGTGGCTTGTTTTAGTTCAAGTAGCTAAAATGAGAGGCTTCTGAATTTGACTAGAACAGGAATTATCTTTCACTGCCAGCTCAGAGATGTTGTCTCAACTGTTGGAGAAAAAATGACTAGGCATCTCTCTTACCTCAGAAAGAAAGGAAGAAAGGAAGAAAGGAAGAAAGGAAGAAAGGAAGAAAGAAAGGAAGATAACCTCTTTAGCAGGCAGATAGTTGTGGGGAAAGGGTTAAGAATCCCTGTTGGCATGCCTTTGGTTTAATCAAATTTGCAACTCCCCCATGACCACACTAAAATCATACATATATACCTACATCCATACAACAACCCTCTTATGTCTCATCAATTTTGACCCAAAGTGGAGGGAGGTTTGCAAATGAAGGTGGCACAGCTTTTCATCTCAAGCCGTGGAATTGTCACTCCTTATTTTCTTGACTGCAAAGAAGTCACTAGTAATCAAAATGAGGGTATGGATAGGTCTCTCTGGGCATCAAAATAGCATTTCACACAGGCTTTTTGCATGTGGAAGAATGCCTACCAAGGACCCAGAGCAGACCCTTGCTCCTGGCTGCTCCATCGTCACTGCATTCACAGACCAGATGTTAATATAAAATTCAAGAATCTAAATTCTTTCCTTTGCTAATCAGCTGCTTTTTGAACAGGTTCAATTCATGTGCAGGTGTATTTGGAGAGATGGACTGTCCTCAAGATAATAACAGGGAAGCAGCTGTGTGTGGAAGAAACTTGAAAGTTAGAGAATAATTGCTAGGGTGGTCTGGGCAAATGCCAGATTTCCTTAAATATCTATCTATCTATCTATCTATCTATCTATCTATCTATCTATCTATCTATCTATCTATCTATCTATCTATCTATCTATCCATACTATATGTAGGTATGTATGTGTGTGTATATATATAGAAAAAAGAAAAAGAAAAGTGTGTTGTGTGTGTGTGTGTGGGGGGGGGGTATTTGTTTTCTTTACTTCAAGTCTACTTAAGGTAGTAAATATAGAGGCTGTTAAAAGCCAATTGGTTGTAAGAAAAAGAAAAGGTGCTTTCTTCAAGAAAGGAAAACAAGGTATTTGTATTTTTCCTTCTTCATTGACAAAGATTTTTAAACATGTTGGTAGTCCAGGGAAGGGAGGACTCAGTTGATCACACAGAGGCCCTTTGCAGAATTTGGTCCTGACCAACTATTGTGTACTATATTTTTTAATCAACTCCATAACTAAAATTCTCTGGGCAAAGTCTTACCAGAAGCTTTACAATGCATGCCATGGGGGCTTCCTACCTGGCTGTTTATGCATCAGATTGAAAATAGAGAAGGATTGATGTTTTCAGAATTTGAAACCCTGATTCAGAGAAAAGTTCTCTCCTATCCCAGAAGAAAAAAATGAGACTTGATATGAAAAATCTCTACAGCCCCACAACATTATTTCCTTATTTTAAGATGGGTATTTTTGTATGTCTAAAAATCTTATCTGTCTGTCTCACAGTCCATTGATCCAAGCAACCATCCATCCATCCACACAGAACACAGATGATAAAAATGAACATTTTTGGTTTGCAAAATCTTACCCATGATATCTTCCTTCCAGGAACATGAAGTAGAATCTGACAGTTAGCGTTTCAACATTTTGGAGAACTGAGCCAATGACATAATGATGTTGGTTCCTTCTTCAGCAAAACACTATAGTCTTAAAAAATAGAATAATAAAATGAGATAAAACTTATGTGGTTTGCTTTCCCTTACAACTGTTGCTTTCCTCAGCCAATAATACTTGTCCAACAGGAAACAAGCTGTTGATCACATGGTGCTCTTGAAAGACTAAACAAAGAGAGAATGAGAGAGAGAGAGAGAGAGAGAGAAATTAAATATAGAATATAGTTGAGATCACCTGTGATTTGATCCAGATGTAAATGCTAAGTTACCTGTTAAAATATACATTCATTCTACTTGACAAATTCTAAATCATTTGTCAGTCTAATGCACGATGGTCCTGGTTAAGCTCAGGAGTCATCCTCCAACAGATCACCACCTCTTTTTTCTCTTCTTCCACACTATCACTTCTTCCTCCCCCCTCATCATGCTAATGGATGGAAGTTGAAGTTTTGATAATGTAGATGCCCCAAATCCCTGCATACTTGCATACTCAATCCACAGGAACTATGACTCTGATCTTCACACTTTTATCCATGTCATTTATTAAAAATAAATAAAATAATAAATAAAATAAAATGCTCAGGGCTGGGACAAAACCTGTATCGCTCCACTGAATATCTTCCTCTAGCAAATTGTACCACTTGTGACATTTGTTGAGCACAAGTAGCTGCTGCTGCACTTAACAGTAATAAATCGAACCCACCTTTTACCATTTTGTCATCAAGAATATCATGGAAAATCTGATCAAGTACTTGGGAGTCCATATTTAATATGCCTGCAGTGTCCATTATTTGGACAATCATTTTAAGGAGAGGTGAAATTGGTCAAGCACACCCCTGCTCAGGGAATTCTTTTCTAGATGCTGACCAACCATCTACGTCAGTGTTGTCCAAACTTGGGCACTTTAAGATGAGTGGACTTCAACTCCCAGAATTCCCCAGCCAGCATGGCTGGCTGGGGAATTCTGGGAGTTGAAGTCCACTCATCTTAAAGTGCCCAAGTTTGGACAACACTGATCTACGTAGTATCTTTTTCTAGAATTTTGATCTTCAGTATTGAACTGAAACTAAGCAATGGGTAATATCTGGGCTCTACTTTTTCTCCTTCCACAGTGATAAGATTAACATTTATCTCTTTCCAGTTCTCTGTCATTCCAGATCTTACCCCAACATTTCTCAATGGTTACAGGCAACGGCTCTGAAACAATATTTATAGTTTTCTCTCAGCACCCTAAGGTGTAATTCATTTCATTCTGGAGATCTGAAGTTGTTTAAAAAAGCTAGGAAGTCTTAGGAAGCTAGGTCATTTTGTTATCTTGGGCTTTAAATCTCTGAATCCCTTTTTGTGACTATATATAGTCATATATGTTGGGCAAAATCAAGACAAAACATTGCAATGAAAGGAGCAGCAAATGCGGATTAAGACAAGTTAAAGGCTGTCAGGCAAAGTGAGCAGCAAGAAACAGGACTACAGACAGTCCCAAACAGATCCTTAAGGCTGAGTTTTTCCTTTATTTGAATAATAGAAGGAGGTGCTCTCTCTAACAAAGAGATGTTTAACCTGCAGCCCATGGAGTCATGTGTTCCCTTATATTACCTCCCAACAGCAGGAAACCCTATATCACTTCTATCAACCTACAAATTCCCCTTCCTTCCTTCCTTCCTTCCTTCCTTCCTTCCTTCCTTCCTTCCTTCCTTCCTTCCTTCCTTCCTTCCTTCCCAGACTTCTTTCTTGAAACAGTTGGGTAATCACCCAAGGAACTTTTTTATAGTTCACTAGCTTTCCCATGTAAATCTTCTGGAGTCTTTGAGACATTGTGTGCAATAGATCTTGGCTGAGGCAGTAATTGACTCTCCAGATGTTATCCACGAGAAGTCTAGACCATGGAGACCTTGCTGTGGACCTCTGAAAACCCATTAAGTAAACTGAATTTATCTCTGCTGAGAAAGAACCAGCTGTTTAATTAGGATAAAAGATTTCAGGAGAAAATAAAACAACCTATTGGCAAGAAATTTATTTTCCAGCAAAAAATGTACATCGGATGTCAAGTGCTCCAAATTCTCTCAAGCAAAGTGCCACCTTCATACCGAAGTGCTGGGATGTGCCTGCCCTGAATGAAGTGGAGGAAATGTTTTCCCTAAAGAAGTTCCGCTAAGCTAAATGAGGCCCACTGGTTTTGAGAATCAATTCAAGTTGAGAAATGGCCATTCAGTTGAAATGGGGAGTAATTTCTGCCCAGGCTGGTAGAATACAAGAGGACCTGCATGAAAGTTATGGCCAACGTGATGGTGTTTCAGGAAAGGATAGAGGCTGGGAATAAAGACTTGAAGAAATCTTTCATTACACCGAGCAGGTTAAATCTTGGAGAACTTGAATAATTGTGTTCAGAAAGCATGGTAAGCCATGATTTCTTCAATTATGATTTGTTGCCCAAGCTATACAACCCACATACCATGCTAAGCTACTTACAAATCATTTCATTATACGGTATTATGGTATTGTATTATATTAATGTTTTACTTAGATATGCACACATATACTTACAGCACATACAACTTTCTTTATAAAAAGTATATTTTCTGCCCAATCACTAATTCAAAGGTTTTGCTTGTTTGTTTTCATTTTTAATACTTTGTTGTATGGCTGCACAATGTCTATTTTTTATTATTATTTTTAATCTGACAGCATACTTTCTTCCAAGTGACAACCAGTTATGAAATGTGCGGTTGTATTCTTGGTCTGGTTTTGTTTTTTTGTTTTTTCCCTGCAAATAAACAAACAGATGGAGTTGTGTTATTGTTGTTGTTGTTTAATACCAGGTATATAATCTGTCATATTCTGACACTCTGAAACCAGCTTTGTAAATGTATTCAGCTAAGTAAGTGTTGGAAACCTGGAAGAATTATGGAATGAATATGCTTTGTTCTAGTTATACAAATTATAATGAAATTCATATTTTCTGTAGTACAAAGATTTGCCAGTCAGACCCTAAGCATTTTTCTGTAGAATGGAAATGGTGGCATGAATCAGGTTTTGGTTATAATGGTAACTTCAGGCCTGAGATAATTGCCAGTTCTAAAATATTTGTTTTCAGAATTGAACATTGGGGATTACTTGGCACTCTAATGTATTATGGGGGTGCTAAAGCATTATAAATCTATTTATTAAGATTCATTTGCAACACAAAAACAAAAAAAACCCACATTGTTCTGAAATATCTGATATTCTAACTGCTAGAAGTCTATACAGGTAGTCCTCGCTTAGCGACCACAAATGGGACCAGCGACTCAGTTGATAAGTGATGCAGTCACTAAGTGGGAAATCATGTGACCACGACTGTGCTTCCGTTTTTCCCACTCCCCCACCCTTTGGAAAGCTTACCCCAGCTCTGGGATAATTAGCAGGAAGGGAATTAATGTTTGTATTTACATTCATTGGAGAGGAGGAATTGCAAGAAAGTAAGCAGGCACACAATGGGGAATGCACATTGAAAGGAATGTGCTGGCATCGGCTATTTGCCTAGCACACTTGTGGCTGTGAGCCCAACTGCTTAGAAGGCAAAAGAAAGCCTTTAGTGTGAAACTGATTATGGTCTTGTCAGTTTCAGGTAGAGGCTGCAAGCTGGCTAATTAAGGTCACAATGCTGACCTTCTTAATTTGTAGTTACCACCTTTGGGAAAGGCTGGCCTGCTAAGAAAAGCAGTTCAGGACTTTCAAACTTTGTTTAGGCAATCGCTCCATTCTGCGAGGGGGAGGCTGGAGAAAAAAAATGGGCCAGGCATAGGACAATGTGCACTAACTGTAATGGCAAACCTGAGTGAGAGAAAGAGACACTGCAAAGGTCGTAAATGTGTGCTTTGGTTGCAAAGTTATTTTTTCAGCACCGTTGTAACTTCAAATGGACATTACATGAGGCAGTCAGTAAGCAAGGTCTACGTGTAAAGTTAAAAAGGAGGGGTACAAATCAATATGTAACAATAGTTCAACAATGAAAAAGAAAAAAACCCTCTCACATTGCACACATTTTCCTGGCGTGCTGATGAACATAAACAATCTCAAGATTAAGCATCCATGATGGCAGGAGGAATGAAAGCTTTGCAGGTGTTGATGAAGAGAGAGAATCAGGGGAGATCAACAAACTGAACATGGTGGCTGCAACCACAAAGTTGCAGCCCATCCCTTTTTTCACATATGGCAGATATAAACAATGAATGGGGTTTTGACCGTTCAGGTACAGTCATCATCTTGACACCCCATGGATGTCCCTGAAGGAATGTCATCCTGGAAAACACAACCAAGGAATTAAAATCTTTGCTTAGAGGATATTAGAGGCCACTGCCATCTTATTGGTTTTTTAAAAACCTGAAGCAGCAAGGGTTATGTCAGAAACAAGGACCACATTTTTTTTCTCACAATAACACGGCATAAATTATGTTCTAAAAACTGGGAAAGACTGAAACAAAAACTGAGAAGATTTTAATTTAGTGCACATTTAAATCATCATCATCATCATCATCATCATCATCATCATCATCATCATCATCATCATCATCATCTTTATTGGAGTTACTCCCTGTGCTTCTATTGAGTGAGTAGCTACATAACTGGCTGAAGAATTACACTCAAAGAGGGTTCATGCATGTTTCCTCATAAAATTGGAGAGTCGTACTAAGTGGGGTACCCCAAGGATGTGGCCTGAACCTTATGTTCTTCAACCTTTTTATTAAAGGATTGAATGAAGAAACAGAAGAAGGTATTTTATCTGTCCATCCAGCCAGCCAGCCAGCCAGCCAGCCATCACATTTATATAGCTGTCCACCTTACCAACTCTGGGCAGCATGGAACAAAAATAGGTTCCTGGTGTGACATAGTGGTAGTAAAGTCTCCTACAAGTACAGATCAACCCTTGATGACTTCATGGACATGCCATGCTGTTTTTGTGACAATATGAAAGTAAAATCTGCCGCTCTCATTTTCCAGGTTTTTTTTTCTTAATTGTCCTGTCCAGCCTACAGCTTCTGCATTTCCCGATGGTATCCTATCCAATTATCTCCAATCTTTTTCAAGATCAGCCAGTGCCAACTAGAATTTGTGTGGGAAGCAAGTCTCGTGCTGTCATGACCATCATGAATGATTAACAGTTCTGTTTTCATTCATTCACCAGCAAGATGAAAGCCTGTTAAGAGCCAGGACCTCCAGAATATAGTAAGTGTGGTAAAATGGAGTCATCTTGGTAACATTTGTGTTATAATCTGTGCATATGTCTGAGCGCTGTGAAAGGAACTGAAGTATAAACTGGTGAAAGAAATAAGCAACATTTTTTTCTCATTACTACAGTTAAAAGGATGATTAAATTAATGCTATTTTTTTTCCTTTGAAAAAGTTCCAAAATACATATTAATGCAAACAGAAAGACAGAGAGAAAAGAAAAGGAGAAAAAAAATAGTGCTGTAGTTTAAATCAAACTAATGATATGCTTGTTTTTTTTTTTTTTTCTACTGAGAAATGGTGATTTTCAATCGTGTAATAGCTCCAGACAGGAATAAATATTTTAATATGCAGAAATTTACACCAATTTAACAGGAACCTTCCTAAAAAAAAAAAAAATCTATCACTGAATCTGTCTGGAGTTCTTCTTTAAGTTTTTGGTTGTCGGGTTATTAAAACTGCTGTATACTTTCAGCTATCAACATTTGATCAAGTAATACTGGGTGAGGTTCAGGTTAATCTGGGGGGAAAAAAAGTTCTAGTAATTCTTTCCAAATTGCAGGCTGATGCCTTTATTCCTTGCTCCCAGCCAGGATGACACTATGCAAACCAGATGTCAAACTATTGACAAACTTTACTCAAGAAAGCCCAGGGTTGTTCTTCTGGGGATGAAATGGAGACTGCCTTGAGCTCTTGGAGAAAATATGAGATATACTGTAAATCTATTACTAGTATCTCAGTCTATCTCTGATTATTTCTGCTGAACCAGTACGTTCTGGCAGGATCGACAGGCTCCAGGTCCTGTTGCTTAATCGACATCATCTGATGGGACCCCTGGGATGGGTATTCTCTGTTGCTGCTCTTGCCCTTTGAAACAGCACCCCTCACCCAACCCCCCAAGCAGCCATTAAAAACCTGTTAGCTTCCTTACGCATTGGGTCTGGAAGAGTTGGACCCATCAGATGAGTTTCCCAGCATGTTATGTGTTCACACATCTCTGTTCTGGGTTACCTGGCTTTGCTTTATTATGTGGTATCAATTGAACATATTAATGTTCAATTTAATGATGTACGCCACCCTGAGTCATGTGCTGAGTGGGCAGCTACAGAAATTGATGAAACAATTTAAAAAATACTACTGCCTATAAGATGCACAGACATTGGGCTTCTAATTTATTAGTAAGCATTGTAATCTCTCAAAGATTTTGAGCCTCTTGATTTGTTTAAATCCTGGGGTGTGCCTGGGGGTCTTGGAACCCCTTTTGGTGGTCCTGGGAAAACTTTGAAACCCTAATTGGCAAAAATCCTTGGCACCCTTATCTGTCACTTGGAGGCAGAACCCAAAGGACAAATCTTAAAAGACATAGCAGCAACAACAACAATTTTTCACAACTACCCTAGAAATTCCTAGTTTTTTCCTTGTGCACGTTGGAACATTGGGCCTTCTGCTCCAAAAAATATTATATCTAGCTCATAGCCAAAAACAAGCTGGTTACTCCTGTCTTACTTAATAGTTGCCCTGAGCAATATCTGCAGCATTGCTGAGCAATATCAGTAACTGCAATATCTAAATTGATACCCCCATTTTTTTTTAAAAAAAGTGAATGACCCTGTTTCTAATCCAGCCTTGCACTGACAGATTTCAAGCATAAAAACAGTAGAACTTCTATGTCATAATGCACAGTATTGTTGATGCATTTGGGTTCTGTCTTGTCGATATGTACAATGCTTGATGAACGTAATAATTGTTTCTGTCAAATTTTAGCTCCAGAGTTCACCCAAATGACAAAACTGTTTGGGCTAGTGAATTTGTTCTCACTGCTAGTTGGTATGTCTTGGTTTCCCAAAACTTTGAAGATCATCTCAGAGACAGAATTGGTAAGTTGGTGTTCACCCAAATGGCAAAATAAAAACTCTTCAACAAAAGAGTTAAAGATAATCTTCTTTTCCAGCTGAAATATAACTTATTTCTCCAATATCCTTTTTTGTGAACTGGTTGACCTGGCTGGGATTCCATTTTATTCTCATCAGGACCTTGGCACCCATTTTTTTCCCATTTAGTTTGCATTTTGAATGCAAACATAGACCATTTATACTTCTTCAACCAATCTACAAGCCAAAACAGTTACTGTACACATTGATACTTGCACTTTTCAGTATTTTATGATGTGTGATGCCAATGTCTTTTTAAAAATGCATTTTTATATAATATACACATATTTTTGCAAGGAACGCCCCCCCCATCCCATTGATATGGAAATGGCTAAAAGAAGCCAGAGATTGGGAAGATACAACACTGAGCAAAACTGAAATTGACAGATTGATTTGACTCTACCTGGTGGTGGGAGAATTGGCTGTGGTAACCATCTAAACTGGGTTAATTTGAAAATTAAGTCTCCAAATCTTCCCTCCAGATCTGTTAAAATATTTACTACATTGGCAGGTAAATTTTATTGGCATTGCTTCCAGTATTTGGAGTTAGAAAGACATTTCTCTTCTGAGTCACACTGGACTTTAGTTCTTATCTAGTTCTATTTGTAATGCTGG
Source organism: Python bivittatus (assembly GCF_059951505.1). Classification (NCBI taxonomy): domain Eukaryota; kingdom Metazoa; phylum Chordata; class Lepidosauria; order Squamata; family Pythonidae; genus Python; species Python bivittatus. Next base: position 19,107,725 of record NW_028277097.1, read on the forward strand.
GAAAGATAGAAGGAAAGAGAAGAAGAGGACAACCAGCAGCAAGGTGGATGGACACAGCTATATTTGTGATGTGTACACCATTGGAAGAATAGCTGAAGGACCAGATTAGGGACAGATCGCCATGGAGAAAATCTATCTGTGGGGTTGCTAGGAGTCAAAAACAACTTGATGGCACATAATCATCATCAGTCATCATTTGTACTACAGCTACTTGACGATCCAATAAACTTTTGCATACAGCAAAAACATTGTCTGATTAAATTCTAAGTAGCTGAGTTATGGTCAGCTGTGGTTTGGTTGACCAAGCCCTGTTAGAAATGGTGTATAGAACATGGATCAAGCTACAGTAGGCCAAATGAATGAATATTTGACTTTATTGCTTGAGATGAAATAAAGCGGGGTGTAGTATTGAAGGTGTTGGACTAGAAGCAGGAAGAGTTGGTTCCAGTCCACACTCAGTCACAGAAGTTCCTTGGAGGACTTTGGGGTCTCTCAGCCTCAGAAGCAGTGTGGTGTAGTTGTGAAGGAGCTGGACATGGAGGTCCAGTCCCCTCTTAGCTGTGGACGTTCACTTAGGGGCCTTTGGGTCAATCACACTTCATCTTGCCCACCCCATCCTACCTCATAAGGTTGTTTCTGTAGGGAGAAACAGGAGGAGGAAACAGTACAGATGTCTTTTGTTCCTGCATGAAATAGGAGATAGACAGCAAGGAATAAATACATAATTAAAATCATTGCCTGTGTTATACCATTCTTAGTCCAGTATACTTTCCCAAGTGCCAGACATATTCAGTGGAATGTGTTTTTCTAAATAGATTTTTTTTTTGGGGGGGGGGTGTCTTCTGATCACTGCATAGCAAGTACAAAAATATGTTTAACAAGATAGGGGAAGCCTACCAAGCATTTTTTTTAAAAAAAAAACCAGGAATGTCCATAAAAGGCATTTATTTTTTTCTTCTCTCCTACGAAATAGTCTTGACTCTGGGGGTAGAGTGTGAGTGTGCACTTTCACCCCAGATATGAATCAGGATGCATGCACTGTGTGTATGTGTGCATGCGCGCATGCGTACGGATCTAATTAGAATGGGTGTGAATATGCTGCCTCTGTGAACCCATTTCTGCTCTTCTCTCATGTTGTATCTGGGTGTATATGTACACTTGGAAGCATGGGGGGGGACTGTCAATGAAAGATGGGAGGGGCTTAGAATGGAGGAGGCATCAGCGTTCTGGGCCACTACCCACCCACCCCCACCTATCCCCTAGGCATGCATTGGGGGGATTTTTTTCTGGAATAAGTGATCTTTCTTTGGCTGGCTTTGGCCCTCAAACCAAATTTGACCCCATCCCCTTCTATTTAGGGACAATCATACAGAAAGACAGAGCCCAGAGCTCTTTTACCTGATTTATATCCAACACTCCGCTGGTTTGGAAAGAGTAAAAATAAAAAATTCCTTGCGTTGAAATTAATTCCCAGTGGTTATATAGACATATCCAGTCTTCATGGCAACACTTCAGAAAAAGTTTGCCATCGCCTTCTTCCAGAATGGACTTACTCTGGGGTCTTCAATCCAGATATTAACCATATCTAACCCAGCTTAGCTTTCTGGAAGAAATCTAGGTTGACCACTGCTGACACTAGCTGTGGCCTTTCTGAAGCATAGTCCGGTCAGTCTAAATCCAATTCCTGTCCATATGACATATTTTCTTGGATCAAAAGCCTATAAAATTGTACTGGTGCAAGAAAATATACTATATAGACATGGGCTGGATTCAGACGGATCTAAACATATTTCAGAAATCCCACAAAGAATTTTCTTGATGTGGCTTTGCAAGCCTCCTCAAATTTGCAGCTCCACCATGGATGTTCTGACTGCGAGAAGAGCCACTGGATGGTTCTCTAGGTGCCCCTCTGTCCCTTTGAATTACTTTGTCCATCTGTAAATATATCAGCATCCATCCATTTGCACATTACAGAACAGTGTGGAAAAAACTCCCTCAATATCATCATTCACTCAACTCCAGAAACACAGTATAACATAATCCATAGCTACCTGTCTACAAAATACACTTCTTAATATGACAGTAATTCAACGGGGACCGTAGGGAGGCCATTCACCTGATGTAGCAACCATATTATTTTATACTGTGTGTTTTCTTTCTAAGAAAATCTAATTTTCCAGGAACCCAAATTGATGGTTTGATCAGATTCAGCCAACTTTAGCATTTGTGTCATGATTCTTGCCTGCATGCGAAAACTCACAAACAACAGATGGTGAGAAGCTTGTCCAAGAAGGAGCTTTGAACAAATGATCTAGATAGACTTGAAAACAAAAAAAAACCCTCAGCTCTTAGATTTTTTTTAATATTGACTATTAAATCTGCCCTCCTGTACTGTCAACGTCTGGAAAAAGAGGCAGGCCACGTACTAATGGCCTACAGCCACAGATGTTAAAACATTAATAGTCCAATAAATCTTTGGAAAAATAGCTTTACAATTTTGCACCAGGCCACATTCACGTTTGCTTTTTTTTTTTTTTTTTTTAATACTTCTTGCATTTAATAAATATTGGGAATTGGGACCAGTAGGAACATTCCAAATAGCAAGATACTCCTGCGATTAATAATAAAAAAGCAAAATGGTAAATCCTGCTAACTTGCATTGCTACAGTGTCATTATCAGAGAAGCGATATGCAGTAATTTAGAAAGCTGGGATGGGGGTGGGGGAAGTCTGATATTTAGTTATCAGTGTTTAGAAATGAAATAGGCGATTTTGTTTTTAAAACAGAAGTGGCTTCTTTTCATGAGCAGGAGTTTCATTTAATCATTCATTTTAACATTTATTTTTCTTTTATGGCTGTCCAAGGACTGCACTGGGTAAGGTGGGGATTGAAAGTGGATACAATCAGGATTTTCTTGGAGTTTTCTTTTTTGGGGGGTGGGGGTTTCTTTTTTTAACCCCCCTTCCCTCCCTCCCTCCCTCCCTCTCTCTCCTTCTATCTCTCTCTCTCTCTCTCTCTCTCTCTTTCTTTCTTTCTTTCTTTCTTTCTTTCTTTCTTTCTTTCTTTCTTTCTTTCTTTCTTTCTTTCTTTCTTTCTTTCTTTCTTTCATATTTAATGAATGAAAATAGAAACAGAAAACAGAAATATTTCTTATTCACCCATTTTGGGACATATATCGAAGATGTTTCCCATCTCCAAGTATCAGGAAAATATGCCTTCACTTTTAGCAACTTTGGTCAAAAGTGGTTCTGGGAGTCAGTGTTTTGTTTTTAAATTTTATTTCAAGCAATATCAAGTAACCACATTAACATACATCCAAGATATATATACATGTAAAGAAAAAAGAAAGATATAGAAAATACAGGAAAGATCTACTGCAATGTGAATAAAGAGACGGGTACTGTACATATGAAAATTTACCATACTGTACATATAGAGTATACCAAATTATAATCTAGTGCTATTAAGGTAAACCATAAAATCCATCCAAATTTGATAAAATTAGGGGCCCTGCTTCTGAAGTCTCTAAACTTAACTTTAACTGTGATTTTTTTTCTAATGTGGCAACTGAAGAACCTTTGTTAATCCACAACTCAATTGTTACCTAGAGTTTTCCAATGTTATGCAATTTTTATTTTTGCTGCTAAAATTAAATAGATAATCAGTTCTTTATTTTTAACTTTTTGGTTTGGTCCTGTAAATAAATGCAATAAGCCTAACTCTGGAGAGCATTCAATTCTTTGCTTAGTGATAATACTAAACTCTCCAAAATTATTTTGCCAAAAGGGTATAACTTTGTCACATGACCATCACAATTTTTTTTTTAAAAAAAAATGACCCTTTGATCTATCTATATTTAAGAAGTATCACCCAGTCTGCAATCTTCCTTTCTGAGTAATGTTACTGAGATTGGTTGGAGTTCAACTGCAGAGCACCCTGGAAGAAGAAGATTATCTGGAGTCTTTCAGATTCAGGCCTGGGCATAGGACCAAGGCAGCACTGATCACTGTGATGAATGACATTGTTTTGATCAAGATGGTGGGGAGTGCATCACTCCTGGTCCTTCTAGATCTCTCAGAGATATTCAATACCATTACCTGTGATATTCTTGTGGATCATCTCAGGGTTGGAAGATGGGGGCACTGTGTTTCAGTGGTTCCATTCCTTCCTCAGTGAGCAATGCCAGTTTGTAGTTGTGGGGGAGGAGAGATCAGCCAATCAGGTCCTGGTTTGTGGGATACACAGAGCATGGTCCTCTCTCTTTTATTCTTTAGCATCTACATGAAGTTGCTGGGATACACCAGGTACCCATTTGGGGTTTGGTATAATCAGAATCCCAACAGTTTCCAATTGCACAGGTACAAGAAGATACTGTTGATATCTTGTCCCAGTGTTTGAGGGCTGAGAGAATCTGAATGAAACAAAACAATCTGAATTGTAGCAAGACAGAATTATCCATTGACTGTGAGACAGTAAATATGGAAAACCTGTTGTGAAAAGGATTTGGCTATTCTTTAAATTATAGAAGTCCAAAGCCTCTGTTTTCTTCTTAGTAAATATACAACACATTCATGCAAGTCTAGTAAACTGGGTGAAAATTAGTTTGTATTTGTCCAAAATACTGCAGCTTGATTTCTCCCTTCCCCCTTCTAATTTTTCATTGAAAAGCACCCTGTTTTGAGACATGAGAACATAAATGTCAGGGATTGCTGTAACTGCATGATCAAAGTCTTGACTTTTTTTAATGTGCATCACATGTGCAATGCACATAAAAATGTGGTGGGACTTCAACCCCACAGACATGTCCACCATCTGGACATTTTTCATCCTTTCCCGGTGTTCAACCCTGAAAACTGGTGCATTTACACTTCTTCCTAAATATATGGAATTATCTTAGCTAGACCCTTCTCAAAAAGCTCTCAGTGGTGAAAACCCTATTTGTGGACTAACATCCCTTTTTATAGAATAACAGAAATTGCAGGAGTTCTTGTGTCTTGTGAGATTTCATCTGGGTTGCCTCTGGGTCTCTCAAGATCTCATGTAAGCATGCTGACATTTTGTGATATTTGCAAGCGTACAGTTTTCTTCAAGTTACTGGGCTTGAAGGACATGTCCGTGCAGTTTTCTTGGCAGCAATACAAAATCGTTTGCTGTCATCCTCTTCCAAAATGATTTTTTCAACTTTTCCATCTAGCCTATAGCTTTGAGATTTCCTGATGGTTCTATCAACTATTTATTAACCAGCTTCAACTCTTGTTTGGTTTCTGGGTCCACACAAGTCACCCTGGTGTTATCTGTCTTTCTGTGTATGTGTGGGTCTTCAAGTCATTCTTGACTCCTGATGATTTCCTGGACAAGTCCCTGCAGTTTTCCTGGGAACACTTTCAAAGTGGTTTGCTCCTACTTTCTTCTTCCTCAGGTTTAGAGAGGAGTCTAGCCCAAAGTTACCCAGCTGGCTTAGTGCCTGAGGCAGAACTAGAACTCACAATCTCCTGCTTTCTAGCCTAGTGCCTTAAACCACTACACCAAACTGGTTCTCATCTAGCTGCTATGAATTTTCTCCATGGAGATCATCCTATTAATCCTAAAGTAAATAGTTTCCAATATTAATATGCAGAAAAGCATAATCCCATTCCACCATAATGCCTTCAATAGAAGGACATTATTCCAATCTGCCATTTTATTTTACCCCCAAAAGAGTCCATGTTCAGTTTTCATTTTCAGCTTCCTTAGGTATTGACCTTTTGTGAACAACTTTCCCTAATTTACATGGTATTTCTTTCCTAAAAATGGAGTTCTTCCAATATATACTACATTTTTTAAAAAAAGGAACTACATCAGAACTGTTTTACAGAATGTACCTTATAGTCTTTTTGTATGTAACTTCCCACAATCCATGTGCTTCTTCCAAGGTTGTTTGTTTCTTTTTTAATAATTAAAATGCTATTTTCTATTAATTTTGAGCAGAAAATAATGAATATGAAGACAGTGCATTCATTGCCACTCTTTGTGCCATGACAAGATCCATTTTTAGAAATGTGTCAATTCATTCTAGAAGAAATCTGTGGTGAATTCTTCTCCCTCCTTCTCTTCTTCTTCTCATCCTTCTCATCCTTCCCTTTTTCTCCTTCTCCTCCTTCTCCTTCCATCCCAACTTTCAAGGGTAGCTCACAATTTAAAATAATACAAGACTCAAATATATTCTTAGAGTCTGCCTGGGAAATACAAGACAAGGAAGAGAAATTTCACTCACAAAGTTGATTCTTCTCTTTATTTTGAAACTTCTCTTTCTCCTAAAAGGAAGTGAGAACTTCTTCAGTGGTGCCAGAAACAGTTTGTTGTATTTTTGATCCAGCAAGACATTTTGGCTCTTAAACAAACAGATTTTCAGAAAGATGTCTCTTTTCCCCTTTCCCAAAGAAAGTAACACTGCCCTTCTCATTTAGGGAAAAAGCAACAAAATGTGTCATTCTCTTTCATTACATATCAAGACATTTCTGCTCCGTTTCCTCTGAAGGGAAAAATGATTTGGCTTGCTAAGGAGCCATGTTCACTTTTATTTTCTGTCTCTATCAGCCCCTGCAAGTAATTATAACATGGTGTAGATGTGAAAATTGGCAGCGTTTGAGATGTGTGTTGATTAATGTGCTTGAAGCTTCTGCTACTGCGTGGAATACATTTTTTTTTCCTTTTCTGAGATTCTTTGCAATTTAGCAATTTATTTGCTGAACCAAGCAGTTGTAAATGCAGACATACAGACCCAGGTTGCTTTCCTTCCTGACTTCTTCTGTTTCATTTTTCTCGCAAAGCCCATCCAGTTCTACCCACAGATTCTCTCTCTGCTTACACTCTGCAGGAATTCAGATTATAAATTTCTTGAGAGAGCCATAGTACTGGTGGGAGAAAGGGGGAAAATGTATGCATTTTCATTCCAGGAACAAACATGTGGGTTTCAAAAGTAAAATAGTTTTCTAATTATGCCCTCTCTTAAAACTACCTCTGGGAACACATGCAAGAAATAAAATTTTCCTTTTAATTACAGGAATGAGAAGGAGTGTCTGTCCTTTCTCCTTACATGGCTGCAAATAAATTCTTTCGCTCACACTTTCTTGGGTTGTTAGTGGAGGTTTCTAGCACAGCATGCTTCTTTGACCCTGCAAATAGCTAAATTTTAAACATCTCTTAAAGACCCACCGAGGAATATACATTGGAAGCCATCTCCCTGCTTGTTATGTTGTAATAACAGGGGCAGATGTAACATACTTTAAGAGGAAAGGAGCCCCAAATGCTCAGAAAAAAAGTAATGATGATCAGAGAATTAGGAAGGGGAAAAGAAAAAAAGAACAATCTCTGTCCAGTTTCTTATGGAAGATTATGCAAGGTTTTTTGGGGGGGGAGGGAGGGAGGTGGGGTGGATGATATGAGCTGTTGGAGATGAGATGGTCCAAGTCTTAGAAATGTGATACAGTAATCAGTCAGTCAGTCAGTCAATCTCTCTCTCTCTCTCTCTCTCTCTCTCTATATATATATATATATCCATCTGACACCCAGTATCTGACAATGTTGTCCACCCCTAAGAGTGTGAGAAATTTTCTTTTATGCAATGAACCTGTGAGACCTAATTCAGAACATGGACTATTTAGCTCATTCCAGAAGAAAGATAGTGCAGTTATCTTCCATATGGTAGAAAATGGTTAAACATAAAACCCCAAGTCCCATGGATATTAAGTCAATGCTCAACATTTCTTCTTGCAAAAATAATTTCTCCCTTGCAAGATTAAGTAGTCTGTATATTTTGTGCTCACCCACAAAGCAATCTGATGTTGTAAATTTCAAGGGAAACATTATAAATCTGTAGAAAGGTAAATCTGTTTATAAGCTATGCTAGCTTATTTCTTTTCTTTAAAAAGTTTCTGGTTTGGGTAGCTAGGAGGGAAGCGTGGAAACGCACCGATGCAAATCCATGCCAAATGGCCTGTGGAATCTTTTCATTGCCTTCAAAAGGTAACTGAGGAAGGCGAGTGACCATACATTTAATATTACTCTTTTTCAAGGGGAGTGAAAGAGAGCTCTTCCAATAATGGAGCAGCTGTGTGTGTGTGTGTGTGTGTAAGAGACATATAAAGCTGTACAAACATGGAGGTCAATTGCTGAATTGATGCGGCCTGCCAAATCATCCTAGAGACCTTTAAATCAATTTCAAGATTCAGTGGATTTTGATACATGCTTTCACACTCTTTCTTCACATTTCTTTGGCTTGATTCATCAGTTCTAATCTCCAATTCAAACAGAATTAGTTTTACTCTTCAAATTAAATACCTTGGCTGAATTTCACACCTCTGTGTGTATGTGTGCACATGAGTTAGTGTGTTCCTTTTCAGATTCTTGTAGTATCATTGCCCTATCATTTGGTTTACCTTGGATTCTGTAACAGCAAATCTTATTAAGTCATTCCTCCAAATTAGATCAGATTAGGAAACCAATGCCATGTAGGTCAGTACTACTTTTATTGTAAAGCTATAGTAGCAGCATCTTGCAAGTCCAAATGTGCTTCTCTCTCCCTCATTTTATCTTCATGTGAACTAGGGAGGGGCTTGTCAGAGATATTTTCTCAAGTTACTTTTTTGATTTGGGGTCAGACCCCTTGTGTATGACCATTGCCTTAGTAGTAATTCTTCCTCATCTCCTTCAAGGCCATTCCCTCTTTCCTCTGCATACTACAGGGATCTTTCATCCATAAGATATGAAATCGAATCATAGACTCATATAGTTGGAAGTGACTTTAGATATCCTCTAGGCCAGCCGCTTGCTCAGCACAGGGCCCATAGACCATCTCTGACAGATGATCTTCCAACCTCAATTTGAAAACTTCCAGCATAGAGGAACTCACCATTTCATGTGACACCCTGTTCACTGGCTGACACCTCCTACAGTTAGAACGTTCCTCCTTATGTCTAGCCTGAACCTGTCTCCTGGAGGTTTTAACACTGGTCCTGCCCTCTGGAGCAATACAGAATTAGTCCACTTCTGTGTGACAGTTCTTTAGATGTTTGAAACCTGCTGTCACATCTCCCCTCAGTCATCTTTTCCATAGCTTAAACTTACCCAGATCCTTTCATTGGTCCTCATAGGCTTGATTTCCAGACTCTTCATCTTCGGGGTAGCTCTGCTTTGAACTTGCCTCAATTTGTCCCTGTATTTTTGAACTGTGGTGCCCAGAACTAGTTCCACATGGGGGTCTGACCAAATGTAGAGGAGTACCTAGGTGGTGTTGAAGAAAACCATTGAGAAAACATAAACTTAACCCAGGAAAACAGAGGTATAAGAAACTCAAGATTGCCCTGCCTTCTTTGGTATTAGAGGAAGGGAAGGGAAAATGGTGTAAGGCTTTCAATATTCTGTTATTGCAGCCTAGATCAATAAAGTTCTAATATTTCTTGTAGTGTCTGTTTCCAACCATCAAGGGCTGGCACCAGGGCACGGTAGTGGTAGAAAATTACTTCCTGTGATCTAACTATGCTTTTGTTAATGCACTTCAACATAGCATTTGCTTTTTTAGCAATCACATCACACTGTTGGCTCATATTTAACTTGTGATCAACAAGGATACCCAGATCCTTCACATGTGCTACTGCTAGGCCAGTACATATGAAAATTGTTTAGGTGCCCTTGTTGACCTCCTAATGGAAAGAAATGTGGGGGAAGAATCATTTAGGAACATGAGGGTCAATCCTATCCAATGCAGTTGGACTACTCCATAGACTTAGAAGAACCTATCAGCGAAGGCTTGTACTTGCTTGCTGTGTTTCATTAGAACATACTTTTCTGATTAGAGAAATTAGGAAATTCTATTTTTTTTTTTTTTTCTGGAACTGCCAAGCTCCATCTGCATGGATGAAGTCTGCTGTGATTTAACACTGAATGTTTCCTTCACTGATGCAAACAAATAAAAGAAATTGGAGTACTCTTGGAAGGGTTTTTTTTTTAACTGCCAAAGAAAGTCTTTTGAGAAAGCCATGAATATTTCATACACCTGTCAGTTTTAGGGAAATGGTACCATTAAGCCCACAGCTAAATGTCACATGGTACATGCATTTCCCCAAACAAGCGGTAAAAGCTTTTGGAATGGTTGGGCAGAGAAGTCAAACTGCATGCACTGAGCAGAAAAGCAGAATATTCTCCCTACACACATATGTCTACCTGACCCAACTATAAATGAATGGACAATGTCATCTGAGTGTGTGTATGTCTGTGTGTTTAACAAGCAATAGTGGACATCTGTTCAGAGCAGAGGAACTGCTCCCTGAACAAAATGGAGAAGGAATAAAAACCATTTTAATGCTCCAACAGAGTGAAATTACAAGTAAAGAGGAAACTGGCCAAAAGAATAGCTCTAGAATTTTATGGGCCCCCTATTTCTGAGGAACAAAGAGGAAAAGGGTGACCTCCAACATGGTCTGAACATGGTTTCATCGTTTCAGCTATAAAACTGGAAGGATTTGCTCAGACAGAGCACATGGACAATAAATAGGATGTCATAAAATTCTTCTGTTGCATTTCTCCATAATTTCTCATAGGAAGGCATTCACTCCCTTCCTGACATCTCTCCCATCATAAACTTTCTGAAAACATGTATTATCATAAGTAGCCTGCTCTCAAGGTTTTGGACTTCCCCTTTCAAGGCTGTCTTATGGAGGATGTACCCACAGGTAGGCAGAGAAGACTTTATGTAATATAGGAGGAAATGTACTTATTATCTGTTCAACCTGATCTGTATTGAGGAATGAATATTCCATGAAATTAGGTACAGGAACTAAGATGAAGCAGGCAATCAAATCAGAGAACATTGCTTGGCGAGTACAAGTAAGAAGCATTCATTAGAGCAGGAACGTAGAAATGTGTAACACTGTAGCTTTCACCAAACCAGTAAATAAGATCAAAGGGAAGCAAAAATGATAATTTCTCTCTAAAAAGTATAATGTTAATCCCAAACAAGGAGGTGTTATACCATTATTGCACCATCATTGCCCATTACCATGCTACACTGATGCTATAACTTTGGACCCATTAGATTATTTATTTATTTATTTATTGAATTAATTAATTATTAATCAAATGTGCATCTGCTGAATCTTTGAGACTCAGGATTCATTGCAACACTATAAATATGAAATGAAAACCTAAAATACCTTTAAAGTATAGGGAAAGTTGTTGGGAAGGTGGCCAGTTTGCAACTTCAGAGGGCTGTGGAAGATGTGGATTATCTAGATCATTTTCAGTCAGGTTTCAGATTGGATATTGAGACATTATTGATCACACTTGAAGATGATATCTGGTGGGATTGGGATGGAGATGATGCATCCTTCATGGCCTTCTTTGATCTCTCAGTGGCTTTCAGTATCACTGATCATGGTATGCTTCTGAACTACTTCTAGGGATTAGTAGTGGGAGTCATGGTGTTATGGTGGTTCTCCATAACACTAGTTCCAGTTGGTCTTTGTAGGAGAGAAGAGATCTAGCCCTAGACCTCTACTTTGTGGGATCCCTCAGGGTTCTACATTCTCTCTCCTCCTATTTAATATCTACATGAAGCTGCTGGATAACGTAATCCATTGAATGTATTCAAGTATAATCACTATGTAGATAATACATCTTGACTCCCAGTGATGCAGCCAAGATTCTTGCCCAATATCTGAAGATTGTGGGGAAGAGCAGGCTTTGGCTTCACCCTAGCTAGACCAAGTAGCTATGAGCATTAAAGCCTGAATCTGGGGACCTTCCATTTTTAGTTTTGGATGGGATTGCATTTCTATAGACAGATCTGGTGCACAATTTTGGAGTCCTCTTGGGCTCTTGGCTCCTGCTCAAAGAACAGTGGTAATTGTGACCAGGAGGGCCTTGTACCAATTGTGCACCAATGGTAACTGTTACAGGCCTAGGAGATCCTACTTGCAGTCACTCGTGCCTTAATCATCTCCTGGATGGACGGTTATAATACTTTTTGTGAGGTGCTGCCCTTGAAGACCATCTGGAATCTTCAACTGGTCCAAAATACACTGGCATGGGCACTTAATGGTGTACCACAGTTTTCCAGTACAACAATACTACTCCACAAGTTGCATTGTGTCCTAGTAGGCTTCTGGGTGTTGTTCATCCCCTATAAAGACCTTCAAGGCACAGGGGTAGGTTACTTGTGGGACCTACCTATCTCCAGTTGACTCTACCTATCCCTGAGATCCAACTGGGTAGGCATACACCAAGGCCCCTCCATTAGGCAGTATCATCTGGTGGGGCCCAGGAAGTATGCCTTCTCTATTATGGTCCCTGCCCTATGGAACAGCATATCCCCTGAGATTAGGATGGCCTTGGCCTTGCTGGACTTCTACAGGGCCTTGAAGATCTCACTCTTCCTCAGGCACTGTGCTACAGCAGTTGATGAGCCCATCTGAAAGGATTTGATATGGAATGATTATATTATGCTTTTGTTTTATATATTACTTTTATACTAGTCTTAATCCTATGTTAGCCACCCAGAGTTGCAATTTGCAAGTTGGACAGCTATTAAATTAAATTAAATTGCTGCACAGAACAATCATGGCAGCCAGGTGGGCATCTTTATATCCCTCCATACTGTAATTTACTGCCCTAAACAAATCCACCAGTTGATTACCCTTCAATGCAGTAAGGAAGGAGAAGTAATGATTATTTACCTCCCTTATCACCACACTTTAGTCATTAATTTAGGCTCATACCCACACTAAATCAAGTTAACTTTGGGTCTTTCTTCCCCAGTGTTGCAGGTATCATTTCTAATGGTTCATCTCATGGAGGTTCTCATTAAACCAAATGCACTCTGGAGGTGTAATACAAACAGAAACTGGCCTTCCATATGAAAGCAAGGAACCAGATATGGAGAGGAAATCAGTGTCTCTCCCAATTAGTTCACCCCATGGAAATCATTTAAAAATAGCATTCAGTTGAGGTCTTTCTACAGGAGGCCTGAGCTAATAGTTCCTACAGAACTAAACATATTCTGCTAAATAGGGACTTTTGCCTATCAAGTACTCAGACCACCCATTTAATAGGTAGGGAGGCACTGGCAGAAGAGGCATGTCTCCAGTTCCTGCTTATCAGCATTCCAGAGGCATCTGGTTGACAAACAAAATGTTGGACTAAAATAGACTTTGGCCTGATCTAGCAACTGTTCTGAAGTTATAGGGAGATGGGGGAAAACAAACAAGCAAACAGGCTTACTGAACACTTGATGGAGGCATCAAATGTGGCAAGATGAGTCACAGGGCATATAAGCCTCCTAGCTGAAAAGAACATTGCTTCTTAGAAACATTAAATACATTTCCCTTTGGACTAATGTCATCAATCATAGAGATCCATTTATCAGTCTTCTTCTTCAAAATAAAATACAAATAAATAAATAACCCTAGGGCTGCTGTTAACGTAATTCAGACAGTTAAAATCAAGCACATGTCCTTTGCAAAGAAAATTTGAAATTGAAAATAAATGCTTTAAATAATTACATCCATAACTTTATTACATTTATTGCCATGATTGGGTTTATGGTAATTTGAAATATTGCACTTTTCGTACAACAAGCAGGAAAGCAGGCCATAATTTACACTGATGAATGTATTAGGGAAACATCTTCCTTGGGGTTCTTCTAGTGAGAAGAGGAAGGCATAACAAATGTACTTACCCTTAATATACAGTTCATCTCCCAACAGGACTTCCCTAAGCTCCTTCAGAGCAAGATGAAAATATAAGCCTGTCAGGTTTGCTCTCAGATATATCATAAATGGCTTACAATGGATCTGAAGGTCCATTGATATCAGCAGTCCGAAGGTGTCACCTTGGAATGTGAGATATTATTTTGAAGCTGATAGCACACCCTTGGACAATGACTTTTATTGTGGTCTTTCTCTTGCTATTTCTTGTTCAACGATAAGGAAGTGTAACATCAGGAGACCCCAAATAGACAATCAGATGCTCACAAGCAAAAGGAAGTTTATTTTGTGAGTTGGTAATATAGAGTTTCATCATGGAGAAAATCTATCTATGTGGTCACTAGAAGTTGAAAACAACTTGATGGCACATAATCAATCAATCAATCAATCAATCAATCAAGTATAGAGTTAGGTAATATTTTGCATCTGAGATAGAAGAAGGAAAGGCAGAAGTGATAAATTAAACAATAGTCTGGTGTTTTTTTTTTTTTTATATTCTATGCTTTTCAAAGATTTATCAATTCATCTCAAGAAAATGTCTTCTTTTGGTATAATTTCTTTTCAGATGCAAATTTATTTTTTTTTTTATTCTAGAAAATCAGTTTCTTTCTATAGCATAACAGACTTTTAAGACAAACCTGCCAGTTTGTCTCCTGAAATTCCTACCATCACAGCCCTTCTAGTACAAACCTAACATGCAAGTAACAATATATTTTTTTCTTTTAATACAACCACATGAGTTATTGGAAAATAAGACTGGTGAATCAAATGATATGAAGGCTAGATCTTACCTGCAGTCATTAAGAATTGTTGATCAGCAAACAGACAAAGAAGCTAAGAACAGAATGGATAAAAAAAGATGTGAGCGCAAATGAAACTACTCAACTAAGCAAGGAAACACTGAAAAACACCCCCCCCCAAAGATGTCCTTGTCAATTGTGCCCTATTGGTTCTCTTAGGGTTTGGAGCAGAGATTTAAGTCCCAGGTCTGGGACCCCTGCTCCTATAAACACCTGAATGAGGAAAAAGAAATGTCTGTCTTCCTCTCCCATCCATGTTTCATTGGAAGAAGACAAGACATTTTGTAGAGCTCTAGGATGTCTAGAATTGCTAGCTAGTTTACAGGTCCCATCAACCAAAATGAAAAAGAAAAAAAGAAGGGAAAGGGAGAGGAAGAGGAAGAGGAAGAGGAGGAGGAAGAGGAAGAGGAAGAGGAAGAGGAAGAGGAAGAGGAAGAGGAAGAGGAAGAGGAAGAGGAAGAGGAAGAGGAAGAGGAAGAGATCATTTTGTCAACCAAATTGATAATTGTGGGATTGGGCTTCCTCTTCACCAACAACCAATCTCTCCCAATGGCAGAGATTGGATCAAGAAGATGAATATCAGCAACATTGCTTTGCCTTACATTCTTGTCTTCCAAATTGAACTTCTTTCTATTCATTACTCCTGATCTTGCTATAATCTTGATTGAAAGGGCAATCTCAAAAACTGCACCACCAATGTTATCTTAGCCTGGAGTCTTCAATTTGATCTAGGGAGACAGAACATTTCTGTCTGGGGTTGGCCATTTCAACTAAACACTGTGAACACATTAAAAAAGATTGAAGGTTCATTTAATCCAGCATTTTGTTCCCAAGAAGCCTATAAGAAACTCCCATGCAGGACATGATGGTGATAGTTTCTTCTTACTCATGTTCCCTAGCACCTGACACAAAGTGGTTTAATACTTCCAGTCCTGGAGATAATATACCTAGTATATTATAATTATTAGCCACTGAGGCTCTTATTCTCCATTAATTTGTTTAATTTCCTTTTAGATAGACCCAAATGGGAAAATTAAAAGAATTTGGTGCATTAGCAGGTTTTAAGATCAACAAACAGAAGATGAAGATGTTAACGAAGAACATGAAAATAGATCAAACAGCATTGATGAATAAAAGAGGTTTTAAGATTGAGAAGAAAATAGAAATATCTGGGTATCACTATGACAAATATGAATTTTATGTGATTTCAAAATAACTACATTAAGACGTGGAATGAAGTTAAAAAAGACACATTTTTAAAAGATGGGAGAAACTACAGTTTAAAAGATGGGAGAAACTACAATTATCATTGCTGGGGAGAATTTCTGTGATAAAAATGAATGTCTTGCCTAGAACGATGTTTTAGTTTCAGACAATACCTGTTTTGACAACTGATGCACCATTTAAACAATGGCAGAAGGATATATCTAAATTTGTATGGCAAGGGAAAAAAACACAAGTTAAATATAAGGTGCTACAAGATGCAAAGGAAAGAGCAGGACTGGGTTTACCTGATTTGAAAATGTATTTTGCAGAAAGAGTGGGTGCTGATGAGAAATAGAAGGCTTTGGGAGTTAGAAGGACATGACCTGAGATTTGGATTCCATGGGTATTTGCGGTATGACAAAGTCAAGGTTAATGTGGATTTTAAAAATCATTATGTTAGATGTGCCATATTGAGAATATAGAATAGTTAAAAATCCAGGTTGTGCCCAAAAACACCTTTGTGGCCCTTGGCACAAGAAGCATTTCATAGATGAGAAATAATAGGCAAACATAAATGGCTAATTTATCCCAAGATACTAGAATTTTTGTTAAGGGGAATGTTAAAGATTAATATGCAACTGAGACCAGAGGTCTTTCTTTGGGACTGATGGACAAACAGTTGGAGAAAAGTCATGGAACTTTGCTTTTGTATATCATAATTGCAATGAGATTCTTGTATGTACAAAGATGGAAAGATTCAGCAACACCCACAATGAAGGAATGGTCGGTGAAGACGATGGAACTTGCTGAGATGGCTAAATTGACTTCTTTGATTAGAGAAAAGACAGTATCTACATTTATTGCTGACCGGAAACCTCTGACAGACTTTTTGTATGAAACAGAAAAAAATGAAGTTATGATTTATGGTTTGATTATTACACAGGATAGATTATAGAAGAAAGAGAGTCATGTTGTAACTTTAGAGAAAGAGGTAAATTTATAATTGCATTTCTAACTGCTATAAAGAAGATCAGAAGATTTCTTTGTATCTTTTTTCTTTCTTTTCTATTTTTCTTTTACTTTTTTTCTTGCATTTTAGCTTTCTCTTTGATTTCTTTCTTTTTCTTTTTCCTTCCTTCCTTTAAATTAGTTTGTATTAGTTTTTATCTTCCTTTTTAAAGCTCTCAATAAAATTTTACACACACACATACACACAAATAAATAAATATAAATATAAATAAAAAGATACACCCAAGTCCATGGATTTTCTTTTGTGTGGGGAATTCTACAGGTTAGCTATACACTATGTGAAAAGAAACTTTATTTCATTTATCTTGGATCTTTTGTGTTCAGAAACTGCACACATCTCCAGACAATTGCTTGGATGAGATGTCAGCAATCTGTTCTAGTGATCTGGAGACGATCATCCCAGCAGAATGGAAAGGGAAAAAACTGTTGTTCTCCATGGACGTTGCTTTGGAGGTTCTGGGTTTTCCATCTCTGCAGGTTTTTAAGAAAAGGCTGGACATCCACCTCTCATGGAAGGTTTAATTACGGAGGTTGGACTAGGTGATCTACGTGGTCCCTCTCAGCTCTACAGTTCCACAATGCTATGCTTTAATGCAACAGAGAGAAACTTTTTGTATGTCTCAGCTGTGGAGTACCTTGTTTCAGAGGAGGGCTTTTCTCCAGTGCTTAAACATTCCTGTAGCAACCCGTTTTGGAGGAGAGATCCTGCCTTCCTGAGCAGTGCTGGAATACATTCTTGCCTCCTTCATCTCTGTTGAATTCAGCCAACTTCATTTGGGATTCCAGCCAGGCGTAGGTTTAATCCATCCAGCTTACTCTGCAGTCCTTCTTCAGTCACGGCTCAACAGCACTGCATCTTCCTCCAGCAACCAGAGTATTTTGCTTTTGTGTGTGTGGGGGGGGGGGTGCTGGTGCCTATTAAAAAAAAAATCCTGGCAAATATCTGCTGCCCCAAATCCCCCATCCTTGAAGAGTAAAAGAATGAGTGAAACGGGGAAAAAAAAATACCAATAAATAAAGGTGTCTCATTCAAGGCTAGCATGGATCCTTAGGTCCGCAGAGAGATCCACTATATATTTCTCCTTTTTGGGTTCGTCTTGGCCAAAGTTTCCAGAACTGAAGTGTGTGAATCTTTCTCTTTTTTTGGGGGGGGGGACCTTTCAAGAGTCTTGTAACACTTAGAAAACTATTTTATACTGTTATGATTTAAAGTTACATGAACCATATCCAGTTCATCAAGTAAAGATAAGAAGGGGAGTGGAGTATCCTTGCCCTTATTTAGTAATGAAGTGACCAAGAGGTATGTGTAAACATCCAATATCAATGAAATCCCAAGGAAAGACCCAACAGAAAAATCTTTCCATTGGATCTTTTTAGAGTAAGACATGTGGACAGCCACGCAGTTTTCAAAGTGATGAAAGGAGTCGCTCAGAAAATAGCAGCACCATCAGTAGGATGTTCCACCAACTCTTGAAAGAAAGTGATTTAAAAAATGGAGAAACTGGGGGGGGGGGGGGAGGGCAGGAACAGTTTTTGCAATGGAAGAAAACTTTGAGACACAGCAAGGTAGAGATTGGCATGTGTACAAAGAGATGCTGGTTGTTATGCTTGAAGCTTTGGAAATATCTAGAGACATGTTTGTTTTTGCTAAGCTCAGTAATGGAATTTGGGCTTCTGAACTGAAGCAACGTTAGAATGAAAAGCACATATTTAGAAGCTACGCTACATTATTTTTGCTAAAAGTTACTTTTGAAGCACTGCTGAAAGATCCATTCTTCTGAGTGACAAGATTTTTGCTCCGATGTTGGGAAACTTGCATCTCAGAAGATGGGAGAGGTTTAAAGTGTTGAACAAACAGCCCTCTTCATCTGGAGCATTCAAATAGAGGTTCAAACACAAGGATGTTCAGGACAAAAAAGAATGTCAAAAACTGCTGTGGAAAACTGTATCAGTCTGCTGTGATAAGGTCACATTCCTAAAATAACCTAGGTTCATTAGTACTCCAAACCAATGCAAGTATCATGATAATAGATATCACTGAAGGATCATGGATCTCATCCTTTAGCAAGTGTGTTTGCTTACTGTAAGAAGCTAGAGGCCATGCATGTACAGAAATGCACCCCAAAATAAGTGCAAGGGAATGCTGCACTTCAGTTTCTATGGCTCCATCTCTTCCACCTGATCATCTGGGGGAAAAGTTATTTCATACACAGCAGAAACATAGAGATTTTGGATGCTACCTTATACATCTAGTCCAGCATTACTGGCACTGATTAAGAACAACTTTGAAGTTTTCAGGCGGGAGTTTTTCCAATCCTAATTGGAGATGCCAGGATTTTAATTTGGGATTATTGCATCAAAAACAGGTGCTTGAGCTATGGAAAACCAGAAGTCAGATAAATAATGCATAACCTGATGGTTCCAGACTTCAAGTGACACTTGGAGAAGTTTCTCTTAACAGACTTTCTTCTTTCCTGATGATATCATCTCTTCTCATGCCATTTCTCTCTCTTTGGTTCCAATCCACCCTGCCAATCTGGAGAAGACTTAAGCAGAAGTTATTGTGCGATCCTTTTCTTTGTCTCTCAGAAAGAAAAAGAGAACACTGATAGAAAATAAGGAGGGTAGCAGAACCATAGGCTCTATATTTTGGTGATGTTCTGTGATCTTCAGCAGAACAATAGGCTCTGTATTTTGGTGATCTTGAAATCCTAAAAAATGGGTCTCAAGAAATGTCAAATGATCCCAGCCTAAATGGAAGATAGGAATGAAGTGTTAAGAATATAAGAAAATAATGAATGTCCTCCTGGCTAATGTTCTACAGCACTAACTGGAGAATAAGGAGAACTATCAAGGTTCCAGTTCCTCTGGAGATCCTCTTCACCAATGTCAGTACAATGATTTTACTGAAGGAAGAGGTTGCTCACTGCTTGAGTGATAAGTTACATAGTTCTTTATAATTCCATTTTGGGTGTTCCCAGAATACACTGAATGATAAATTAATCAGATGAGCTAGGTTCAAACAATACTCTAAACTATGGAAAATTAAAGTAGGTCAAAACTCACCAAGGTTAAAATGAGAACATAGAAGACCATATGTAACTTCATACATTAAAAAAGTAAGGCTGATCTTATTCCTTTCACACTGGACTTTTTTTCCAGATAAGGTAGACACAACTTGGATTTTTTTTTCTTCCTTCCCTGGATCTTTTGCAAAAACAAAAAACAAAAAAAACATAAAACCTCAAATTCACTCTCAAACGGATTTACAGTGGGGCTTTTAAATTCCAAGTTGGTAGTAAATCACCATAGAAAATAATAGAGAATTCCACAACTGAACAATGTACCAGGCTTAAAAGACAAACAAAACTAGCTGAAAATTTGAAATAGTTTGGTGAAAATAATTCTGCTTGTGGAGGAGAATATTTTTAAGTGATGAAGAACTTAGAATTCCTTAGGGAAGTTTCTGCACATCTTTAATTAAGAACCATTTACAATCGGATTGAAATTCGTTGATTAAGCCATGAGGATGTTGTTTCTATCTTATCTCAGATAAAGCATATGTGGCATTATAACATTCTAAATTGCTTAAACTTCTTCCTGTCTCAAAACTACTTTCAAGCAGAATATAAAATACTAATCCCAACACTCAATGTCAATTAATTACTAGGGCTATATAAAGAACTGAATCCTGGAGATTCAGTTCGAAGGCAATTTAATCAAATCTCCAAACTAAATAAACTTTTGGAAGGGAATTGATTCAGATCAAATCAAGTCAGGTGACTCTAAATCACTTTGATTTATTTTTTTTTTCAATTTAATTGAGATGATTGAACTTGATTGAATCGATCATTTCATTGGATTGATTATATGGAACAGATAGGAACAGATCCACACAAACCCATTAACTACTTAACCATGACTAAGGGAGAATTATGGGATGGAGAGTTTGCCTGGTTTGCAAACAGACAATACTATATTTTCTTTAGTTTAGCTACTGTATCTTGTAAGGTATGTCTTATGGCTTTCTGTGTTGACTTGAACCCAGCATATTGAGGCTCTTTCAACCAATCACACTTGAGAATCTGTCTTAGAGTGATGTGGCATAATTCCAGCCTATTTGTCCTTGGTTGGGTCTTAATTTCCTACCCATAATTAACAACCATTTCTACAGTTCATTTGAAGTAGCCAGCTGAGTTGCTCTTTCCCAATTTTTAGCTTTCTTTGAAGCTTCTGGAGCAAAATTATTTTAATTCTATTCAGTTTTCAATTCATCTACCACATACAAGTGGAAACTGCACACCAGGGTCTCCTCCAGTCTCTCCTGGCAACTCAAACATTTTCTTCCTAGATCAGTCTTATGCTATCCATCTTCACAGCACACTCGAGCACCCACCCAACGTAAACCTATCTAAGTTGATGGCTTTAACAGATGTTGCCCCATACATTTTAGAATAACACCATCTAAATCTTCTTTGTGGGCAAACTTAACATGAAGGTAGATTTATCTGCATGGTAACAATATCTATTATGGGCTTTAGCAAAGGGAACAGGAAACAGGCTGCCTGCTTGCTCAGACAGATGTTATCCCTGGCCGACACCTTTGATAAAAGCAACAGCTGTATCTCTATAAAAATCTTTCCTTTTAAAACCAACAAGTTTGTACCTGCAGTTAGCCAAAGAAAGCCAGAAACATTCGTCTTCCTGGACTTTGCTGTCACTCTTTTTTTTTAAACCCCTCTACAGGTTTTTAATTGAAGTTGCCAAACAGCAGGACATTTGACACTAGACAGTGAGAATCCACATTGTAGGAAACTCATCCATTCAGAACCTTTCCCTCTAGGATTTCTCTTAATTAATTTCTTGCAGATTATTCAAAGACAACCTGGAAAAGTGAAGCAAAAATGATACAAGTTTAGCTGGTTAGCATGTACATAGAGACCATCCATTGACTATTCTTTGCGTGTGTTGGGGGGTGGGGTTCTTTGTTTTATGGTATTTTTTATCAGTCCTCGTTCAGTCTGAATCTTCCCAAGATGGCTAAGGATGAATCAGTGCAACATGGAGAGGAATAGGAGAATAATAATAACAGCAGCAGCAACCACCATAAAAAAATGTGTAAGTTCTGATCCTTAGAAATAAATGAAAGGGGGAAGTTACAGGAGAATTAGAACAAAAGGAGAAATATTCTGTCCAACATATATATCATATGCTTTGAATAGAGAACTATGTTACCTTATTCACAGAAGAGTGGATTTCAGAGAACTGGAGTTTGAATTGCTCACTGGTTTGACAAGTATGATTAAATATTATTTGCTTGTTGCATTTATATCCCCCTTTCCTCAAGAGCCGAAGGTGACTTAATTGAAGCATTTATTCATTCATGGTTAGAGACCTTTCCTTTGAAAGATGTATATGGAATCAGCAAAATAAATGACAAACCCATGGGATAGAGTTGATCAAGAAGATTTGATCAAAGCATCCCTTTGAATCAAAAGTTCAAATCAGTTGGAGGAATTTAATTGAATTAGCTCCCTCTAAATCACTCTGGAGAAATTCCAAAGTGATTGGGAGATCTATAGGACTTTCTGCCTTTGCAGTTTTCAAACATTATTACAGCTTTCCTATATGGACTAGGCTGAGAGGGTAGTGGAGGGGTGTGAACGGCATGATAAGCTTTAATAAAGTTCCAAGCAATTTTGTAGAAGCTTAATTTTTCTGGACTTATTCAGCACAATTTCTCTAAAGGCTTTTTGATGGAGAATGCAAAACTTGCTGCACTGTCTTATCTACCCTGGTTATCTCTGCTTTGAAAGAGGAAGAATTTCCCCTTCCCTCCAAGAAAGCTTAATGTTGAAAACTTTACAGTTATACAACTGAAATGTTGCTGAATTAATGCTCTCTAAAGGGTGTGCCATCCTACTGTTTGCATTCTATTCTGTGAAAAATATTTCAGCTTTAAGCACTGTGATGTTTGCTCACCTTGACTGATCTTAAGAAAAGCTAAGAGAGACAGATTAGTGCTTGGATGGGAAATCTTCATAAAGTCTCAAAAGTCTACTCCCAAAAGTAAAAAAAGAAAAATATCTTGGAAGAAGGCAATCCACTCCTCCATATTGTTGTCAACTGAAGTGTCTGGATGTTTCCATTTACTCTACTCATTTTTTTAAAATAATAATAATAATAATAATAATAATAATAATAATAATTATTATTATTATTATTATTATTATTATTATTTGGTACCTTTGAGTCAGCATTGATTCCTGGTGACTGCCTGGATAAGTCTCTGCAGTTTTCTTGGCAAGATTTCAGAAGTGGTTTGCCCTTGTCTCCTTCCTAGGGCTGAGAGAGAGTGACTGGCCCAAGGTCACCCAGCTGGCTTTGTGCCTAATGTAGGACTAGAATTCACAGCCTCCTGGTTTCTATCTTGGCACCTTCACCACTCCACTAAACTGGCTCTTACTCACCATATCTAGGCATATAAAATTTTAAGAAGAGTAAATAGTGAAAAGCATGGTTCAGCAAATAAAATGAAATTAAGAAAAATATATACGCTGCCTTTCTGTGAAACTATGAGAAAGGGGGAGAATGTAGTAGATTTGATCAAGGTGCTCTGATCTTATGGAGTGGAGCTGATAAATGCATGCTGGGAAGTGAAAAGTGTAGGTTTAATTACATATGAAAAGGCCACAATGTATACCAGAAAATATGAATTAGTGTAATTTCTTTCTTTATTTGCAATTTATCCAGTAACTCAAAGCTCAGGGACCCTAGGAAGTTCTGGGTGCAGAGGAAAGTAGGAATTATAGCTTGATGACTGTTGCATGACATGCTCCTCCAGATGGTGAGAATGAGGAATGAATTTCAAGAAAAGTTACGCAATATTTTTAATTAAGGAAAAATGAAAAAACAAAACAGTTAAGTGACATGAATAGACGGGTGAGAATAAGTAACCAAAACAGGATTTGGTCACTTGGAGATCCAAGAGCATATGAATATGGTGAGTATCTACTTAGAAAAAGGTCTGTTTCAAATATTTTCTTTAAGCATAATTTTATCCATATGGAAACATGGCAGAAATGGAATAAAAAGAACTAAAGGTATAATGGATTTGATTGGTTCTGATAAAAGACTGAGAGAATTAGTGAAGGATACAAGGGACCTGAGAGGTTTTGAATTTTGGCCAGACCATTTTTGGACCAGGCCATGGATCTTGGAGGAAAAAAATGGATATGGAAGAAAGGAAAAAAAGTGAAAGAAATGGAAAGAAATACAATGACTATCTTCTAATAATTTTTAATACACATGCACATCTTTAATGCTGGGAAAGGCAGAAGGAAAGAGAAGAAGATGATGACCAGCAGCAAGGAGATGGACTCAGTTACAGTGGTGAGGAGTGCATTGTTGAAAAACTTGAAAGACCAGGTTAGGGACAGACCATCATAGAGAAAGTGTACTGAGAACAACTAGCAGTCAGAAGACATAATGTAAACTCCTTAATCTCACAACACATGGACTGACTCAACCATAGTTTCAGCTGGGAAACTGTGAGCATCTTAGATCCAAAAATCTAAATCCAAAAATGTTAGGGAATTCCTGGGTTTGGCATTCAGACAAATTAGCCATCAATAGACAAATATGCAACCATATTTACCCACATTCTAACATCTGAATTGTATAAATGTTAATGTCTAAGGGGGATGGGGGGAATGATGAAAAGGAAGAATTAAATGCTGTGTGTTAAAAATAGTAAGGCTGCAGTTGTAGATGGTATAACAGGAGGGTTAGGGTTAAAATATGGTTAAATATGGATGTGATTTGCTTGTGAGGAGGCTGTGCAACTTGTTTTATGTATATGTGCCATATCTGAGCCTAATGATTAGAAGACGTTCTTAGAAGTTCTTGGGTTGGAAGAAGTACTATTTCCCTCTGCAAAGCGTGATAAAACACAGGTAATCCAAATCCTACCAGAGGCTAGTTTCTTAATGTGCCTGGGAAAGTGTCTAGTGGACAATGAGCAAAATTTGGACAATGCAATGTGGTTGTATTTTGGGTGTGAGGATGCACACTACATTTTTACTCTTTGAGTAGTCTTGAGAAATGTATTTATTTTTATATTTATATATCAAATTTGTCCCCACCCATCTTGTTAAAAAAAATGACTCTGGGTGGTTTACAAAGCAATTAAAATCAATTAAAATTACAATATAAAATAATCCCAAACAAATAGTAAATAAATATAATCCAAGGATAGATGTTAAAATTGGCAGTAACCCGGGGAGCATCATGAAGGTGGCAGCCACTCCCAGGATTGGATAAGATTCTTGTCACCCCACGCAAGCCAGGTCATAACCCTTGTATGAATGTGTATATATATTGTGAGTTTGCGAAAGGGTATGATAGTGGATAGGATTGAATTATAGGATGAGTTGAAGGTTGGCTGCTGGATAGAGTAAGAGTAGTACATGATGAAAGTAAAATAGGCATGAGAATAAATGAAATGCTTAGCAAATGGTGCAATATTAAGCTGATGCTGCTGTTCCCATCCTTCTGGGTTCCCATTTCCCTATCCCTCTACAGCCTTCCGGCTGCAAATCCTTTCTAACCGATTAAGCCATTGGAAAGCACTGTCTCTGCATGTCTTGCCCGGAATTGAATGGCAGCAAGAGAATCCAGGAAGGCTGCAGACCACTAAGGAGAGATTGATGCAATGCAAGACTGGAGAGTCACAGGTAGAGCTCCTGGCCAGCTCTTAATATATGCAAGAACATCCCATTCTACCCACGAGAACGCCTTCAACTTTCTCTTCTACTTCGAAATAGCTTCTGACTCAAATTCTCTTTCATCAGACAGAATGAGAAGTGGGGTAAATGCATGTGACGCACAGACGCTGTTTTGCATTTTTACCCACGTACATGAACTGCAGACTGAACGTGCTGGAAAGGATTTCTGGACATGCACAAAGCCTTTGTTCCATGACTGGACATGCTGCTTGAGAATGCAGAGCAGCAGGAAACAGCAACTTGGAGTCTAAGAAGCCAGGGAGTCTCCAGGCTGCTGGATATAGAATGGTCATTCCTTGGCCATCTTGTAGCTAAAGAAGTAAAAAAACACCCAAACAACCACCCAATAACATTCTCACTATATTCACTGACATATTTACCATCACGAGGACAGCAAACATCCTCCAGAAGCACAGTTTTAAGCTTCTCCATTTTACCTCCATGCTGGGGTCTCATGGCACACCAGACCATATCTATTCAAAGACTGGCTGGCTGGATTTGCCCAACATGTTCTCTTGGATTAGATTGTTTGGGGCTGAGTGCCTTGTGTGAACCAGCTTATTTATTTAGTTTATGATTCAGAGTATCATGAAAATTCAGGAAGTGGGCTCATTCTCTTGCCAGGCTAAGCATATTACATGGATGCGGCTGTCATGGATATTGGAATGAGGGAGGGGAGCTGAATTTAGGAATATATATTTTACAAATTGTCTTACGGGGCTACAGACTAAAGAGTTAACATATCACACAATATGACTGAATTCACAAGACATTCCAAGCCACAAGACAGCTAGCAAGCATTAAAATAGGATTAGCTTTGGTGATTTACATGGCCCCTTCCAATAGTATAATTCTATGATTTTCTGAAAAGCTGGGAAAGGTTAAGAATTGTTTGTATGGAGCACCTACTCATGAGAACCACCACTGAGCTATGATGCAGTCAACTATGGTCCCATTTTAAAGATAGCACACATTTGCTTTATTTCCCTCAATCTAGTTTGATGAGAGCCAGCAGAACTTTCCAAGGTCTTCAGCACAGATTAGCAATTTTTTTCCTACGAATTCCATTGGAGGTGATTTTGGATGCTCTGCTCTTACCTGACTTCATGGTTGGGCAAAGGCTGCCCTACATTCATCTTTTCTGAAATAAATAATAATCTGCATCAAAAGTGTCTCCCAAAAGTACTGTACTCCACATTGTATGCGAAGAGTAATAGTTACATTTAAAAACAGAGTTTACAGTTGAACAGTGTGTATTTTAAAAGTTTGTAGCATACTCATCACAGAATAGAAGCAAGCTGATTTCTATTTTATAAATTCTATCTATCTATATCTAATCTAATCTAATCTATCATCTATGCATCACCTATCGATCACACTGGTATAGCCACCCATCTTATGTAGTGACTCTGGGCTGCATACATAATAAAGCAAGATACATAAAAACCACTAACAACCACTAATTTAAATAAAAAAAAAACAAGATTAAAAACAAAATTAAAAAAAAAAGACAAACAAGTGGAAAACCATACAGAAGAGTGCATTCAATTACCATATAGCCATCTAGCAGGCTTCACTCTCTCATGGGATCTCTAAGCTAGTTGACCGAACCATGTTTTAAGGGCCTTCTGGAAGGCCAACAGGGTTGGGCCAGCCTCACCTGGGGGGGGGGGCTGATTGTCCACAGGGCGGGGGCCAATGCAGAAAAGGCTTTCCTCCTAGGTCTCGCCTGATGAAATTCCCTGGCCGATAGGATCCATAACACACCTTTCCTGCAGGACCATTAATTAATTAAACCATTAATTAAAAATTAAATCATTAGTAGGCAGATGTGCAGAAAGTGTCCATGTTTTTCAAGACACTGCTAATATAAATTTACATGTAAATGTAAAGTTATCTGCACATGGGCTACAAATGACAAACTGGACTATGACAGTATTAATGGAACCAATAAACAGAGAGAAGTTTTACTGGTTTGCACATCCTAAGTAAATAGCCTCCCTGCCATTTTCCTCAAATTAAAAGATATGCCTCTTCCTTTTCATGCTACATGAAGCAAAAATCACCTTGCAGGCCAAAGTAGAAACCTATAGGAAAGTGTTCAATTACCAGCCCCTCTCTGACAATGATGTCATTAGAGCAAAGAATTTATTGGAAGGAAATGAAAGTTTCAGCCTTTTGAGGAACTGTAGCCAGCTTTCAAGATTAACTGACAAGAAAATATATTGAGTGCTACTAATAGGAGATGTGTCCTGACTCACTGCTATTGCAACCACCTTGCAAAAATAATGAAAGGTTTTACCAAGTGTGCTGACGATGTAATTTATATGGAACCTACACATGTCATAATGCTTGGAAGCAAGTGACCTATGGTTCTCTAATGTGTCCTGGAAGCCCATTAGTTTTATCAGGGAAGGGAAATCTCCAGGCAGATGTCCTGGGAGCTGTGATAAAGAGAAAATGGATACCACAGACAGAGGTCTGCAGGCAGCCGCCTATGACGGCTAGGAACTCAGCTTTAAAAATGTGGATTAGAATGTCTCCTGATGAGAACTGAGGATTTCCCTAGTTATAAATACAGCCCAACCCTACTTTGATTTGTGTCCAGGTTTAATTTGTATCCAACAATACATGGAAAGTATGGGAGCTAAAATTCTAGTTAACAATCGTTACCATCAGATGCTCAGTGGGTGAAGTTATTTCTACTACTCTGGTCTGTGAGTGAGGATGATGAAGGTCATGGTCAGCAAGTAGAATCTTACATATTTTGGGCATGTGGTGTTAGTAGAAAATGGATCTCTGCCCTTTTAGCCTTCAGGAGGGCTGTGAAGACCTGGCTCTTTTTCCTAAGCATTAGGCTAGGTTGGGGGTTGAGCTGGGAGGATGTTTGGTCTGGTGCCTGGGGGGAAGGGTACATTTGTTTTTAGCCATGTTTTTATGGATTGTTCTGAGCTGCCTAGGATCATGATATCAGATAGGTGGCCATCTGAGTCTTGCAAATAAATAAATAGAAACAACAAGCCTGCTTGTTAAGATTAAGTGAAATGGGGGGGGGGGGAATGAAGCCAACAAGTAAGGTTGGTGGGCAGGAATAGGGATACCACTAGAATATTCCCGGAAGAGCTATGGATTGTCACTGGAGGCCACCTTTCCTTACATTAACTAGGAGTCAAGCCCAAGCTGTGGCAACTAACTAAATGTAATATGTTCACAGCCTAAGAAGGATTCAGGAGCTGTTTATGAAGACATGCACATTCCTCTGTTATCTGGATATGGGTACCAACCCTTCAGATCAGAGGAGGGACTGTTAGAAAAAATGGAAGATGTCTCTATCTTATTGAGTTGAAAGAGGAACTGGGTTCTACAGTAAAATGAAATAATCCAGTTATTGAAGTTAACATCAGGCTCTTGGCAGCTCACTTTTCCCAACTTGACAAAGTCTACTTTAACAAGATTTATTAAAAAGGGATTTTTTTTAATAAACAGACATTTCAACCATTGTTTTGCTTTCATTTATCTTTCAGCTGATTTCTTTCTAAAGCCCCTTCTCTGAACTTGTCAGCTGTTTCAAAGTGCAGAAATGTATCAATGTCTTCTAACCACTTCCTGGATCCTCCTCAGGATGTGAACATATCATTACTCTAACTTGTAAAAAGTTACATTGCTACATTTTTGGACTTCCCTTTGACCCCCAGCTTCACAACCTGGAGGCTAGGTGAAAAATACCAGTTGAGAGCAATCTTAGGTTAAGGGATCTAGCCGGTGGAGTCTATATGTGAGAAATTGTTTTCATAAAAAGTCATGTGTAACTGAGAACATTTTACTACTATGTGTAAAAAGATCTTTAAAACTCTCCGATAACCAACCTGAAACCTATACTCTATTTACCATTTCTTCTTATGCCTGAGCAGACAATCCACAGTCACTAAGGATAACATTTGAAATGAGATTCAGCTATTGAAAGTGTTGTGTCTCCCAAAGGTACAAAGCTGAATCCTGTTTCTCTTTTGAACATGACTGAATAAAAGTTGCAGATGTTATGAACCCTTGGGAGGGAAATCACAAAAGAAAATGATGTTGAATGAAACAAATGGCCAGGGGAATTCTGCTCTCAGAACTGCTTACCAGGCCTGTGAAAAGCTTTTCAATAGTGCTTTCAGTGAAGCACACTTTGAACCTAATTTGTGATGTTGTGTAACCCCTGCTTCAAAAGAAAGGAGATAGCAGCTGAAAGAGATTTCAGTTTGTGAGATATCAATGATGCAAAGCAGCTGGTTGGGCGTTGCCTTTAAAAGCTATCACCCACTGCCCCTCATTGAGAGAAATAGCATCCCTTAGAATGCATAGGGTCTCATCCTGCAATTTTAAGGCCAATTCTTACAAGTGGGACACCTACATCTTTTGGAAGATTATGTTTTCTCAAGTGTGTTTTCTTAAAAATCAGCTCCTTGCTTTCTCACTGCTGAAGTTTTATAAACAGTTTCATTGATTGAAAATTGTTTCTTTTGCTTGTTAGTTCCAACCTTCTTGCTGTTCCACCAAGGCCTTCTTGAATTACAGGCCAGTCCTCATCTTCGTTGTCTCATCTGGTTTGGGGTTAGCTGCATATACAATTATGATTACATTCTTTCAAGGAAATATGACCAGCTCAACCCCCACCCTAGCCCAATGCTTAGGGGGGAAAGCCAGGTCTTCACAGCCCTCCTGAAGGCTAAAAGGGTAGGGATCCATCTTCCACTAACATCACATCCCCAAAATATGTAAGCTTCTGCTTGCTGACCGTGACCTTCACTCACAGACCAGAGTAGTAGAAATAACTTCACCCACTGAGCATTTGATGGTATATAGTTTCTATTTGATGGTTAGATAGCATCACTGAAGCAATGAACATGAAACTGAGCAAACTCAGGGAGGCAGTGAAGGACAGGAAGGCCTGGCATGATATAGTTCATGGGGTCACGAAGAGTCGGACACGACTTAACAACTGAACAACAACAAAAAGTTTCTATTTATTTTTAGACTCATTTTTTCACTGTGCTCCTTGACTTTTAGTACCATCTGTAGCTAAATGATTTAGAAAAATATTTAGAAGTATGATTTCATAATTATGTAGAGAATAGAACCATAATTCAGTATCTCAGCTCATTGTTTGCTGGCAGGGAATCCTATGAACAGTAACATTAGTTAAAAGGACTGGGTACCAAATGTTGTGCAAAAGATCTTTTTCCACAATGTCTGCTAATCTGATGTCCTCCAATAACAATGACTAAGATAGTCTACCCTATCTGGAGGGGGACAATTAAAAAATTGTTGTGAAAATCCTGCACTGGTTGCGCACTGCTCTGACTATACAGAAGCTTTCTATATTAGATATGAGTAAATTCATTACTACATTTTGATTAAAATGAAATTTCAAGGTGATCCCATGGGTTTCTTCATCCCCATTTGGGTGAAATATGAAAAGAAGTTTACAGGAAGCAAAAGGTGATGGTGGTGGTGGTGGTGGTGGTGGTGGTGGTGGTGGTGGTGGAGGAGGAGGAGGAGGAGGAGGAGGAGGAGGAGGAGGAGGATTTTACATAAACCCAGAATACTAAGCTAAAATAATGCTTCCTTTGGAGTTATGTAGGAATTTAAAAAAATTATAAGTAAAGAACCCTTAGATTCCAGCATTCTTGGCAAGGAAGTGTATAATTCCATCAATGGAAGTAATGGGACTGATTGCTTCCAAATTGCTTCCAAAGATTGCTTTTGTTTCCTCTTCCACAAAATTGGTGAATAAACTATTCAAAAGAAGTAGAAAAATCTTCAAAAGAGAATATGGGTAGCTAATTGCTTGACTGCTCCTCTTCCGCTCTTCATAAAAGCATTAGCTAATATCATGAAACAAATACATGAGCTGAGATCACAGCCATTTTACCTGAACATTTTTGCATCCATTCAAAATTAAATTTCTAAGGCTAGCCTAATTTCTCTCTGGCTGTTTGTTTTCTTTGCTTTCATGCAGCTATTGTGCACGAATTACTGTTTTCTTTCAATCTCCCCCTGCTTTCAATTTCAATAGTGCCCCCTTCCCAAATGTCAAATATAGGATTAGACAGACAGACAGACAGACAGACATCCTCTCACCCCTATGGATGGTCTGTGTCTTCCTCAGTCTCGGGTCCTCTACCAGAGGCCTGGGAGTTTGAGCGTTCTGCGCCATATCTGAGCTGTTCCTAGCCCTGCACTCTTCTGGACAGAGAGCTCTGATGTTGTTCCTGGGATCTGTTGGGGCCATTCTCCCAGCTTAGGAGTCATGGCCCCAAGCGCTCCTACCACCATTGGGAAAGACCACTTTGGCCTTGACTTTCCACATCCTCTCTAGTTCCTCCTTCAGGCCCTGGTATTTCTCCAGCTTCTCATGCTCCTTCTTCCTGATGTTGCTGTCACTTGGCACTGCTACATCTATCACCACTGCTGTCGTCTGGTCCTTGTCTACTATATATATAATCTCACATTATGCCCCTAAATCATCTCTTCTCCACCCACAACACTCAGAGACATCAAAATGTAACACCTGAAACAATTAATATTAGAGTCATTCCTTTGGACATAAAACAATGAAACCAACAGACTGGGGTGGTAAAAGATACCCCCCCCCCTAAACTTGTGTGCTCCATTCACTACCAAGCCTATGAGGTGCCCCCCCATACATGTGAACTGCTTACAGTGCCCTTGTAAGAAAACCTTCACAGCAAGCTGAATTGACCCTGAGTGTCCAGAGGGAGAAAACTCAGATAGGAACCAGTAAACTAAATTGCTTCTATTCATTGACCATATCTCAAAGATAGGATGGCTAGCATGCGGACCAAGTAAGAAGGGATGAATTGTTATTATTCTTTTTGTTATTATTATATTTATTGGTTGCCCAACTCCAGTAAACTCTGGGCAGTGTCCAAAACTAGAAAGAAACATAGAAACAGCTCAAAACATTAAGATCGGACAGACAGGCCAGACTAAAATGTTCTAATAAACAAAAAAATGAAAAAAACAAAAAAGGGGCCATTCAACTAATAATAAACATCAACTCCAGGCCTGACACCAAAGCCAGGTTTTCAAAGCGTTGCAGAACCCTAGGAGAGTGGGGGCAGTCCTTATCTCGGGGGGTGAGGTGGGGAGATGCTGTTCCAGAATAATAGGAAGGCCATCTAGATGGGTCTATCTAAAACATTCCAATGTCCAACGCTATAATTTACACTGTGTCTGCTTTTTCTTTGTCTTGCCTCTGCAACATAGTAGGCCAAGGGTATATAAGCTATGGTTCTGCCTTTGCCCAACAAGCGGCCAACGCTTTGCTGGGAGCCCGGTGTGCCCTGTATTGTTTGCACACCTAATAAAATTATGTGGTCTCCTCAAAGGGATTTGGTTGTTTTAGGCGAGCTAGGTTTGGGCCACAACAAACACATAATAGTCGTTTTAAAAGCTATGTTTTATTTTAATTCATTGATAAATTTATGTTCTCTGGGAACTTAAGATGGCATACCAACTTCTCCTTGTTTTTCTGCACAGCAGTCTGGTGGAGTAGGTGTTGCTGAAAGAGAAGGAGATCATGGTCCCAAATCCACCAGTGAGCTTCTGTGGCTGAGAATAGATTAAAATCTGGGTCCATTTAACACCTTGACTACTGCACCAACACTAACCATCATTGTAGGTGACCAAAATGCTTTCAAAATAAGTGATGGATCACTCTATCTTCTTGCTTTTCCTTCTTCTTTCAGTATATAGATACTAAAGTTGACTATATTTCTATAGCTGCTATTAAAATATTCTTTGTTTTTGTATAGTAGTTTCAATTTTCTTTACATCCAAAGGGCGCCAGAGCAAGTTACAGATATAATCTAGCCTTGGCATTAGATAAAACAGTTTAACAAATAAAATATTTAATACATATTACATGATCCACTGAAAACCCCAACTCATTGATTTGTTACTAAAAACCTTGTTTTTATAGCCAGTGTTAAAAATCTGTCTGTTGCCATTGTAATCTCAGGTTTTTCATCTGCAAATAACATTTTTACATACTCAGAAGTATTCCTTCCTGGTTTAGATTTTAAAATAGGTCAGATAACTTCCTGCCAAAGACTTAAAATTCACAATGCAATAAAATATGATCCACCATTACAGGGACAAAATCTTTCAGAGTTAGGAATTTTTTGTAGTCTACCATATAGCATATTTGATGGCAATGCATTAGTAGTTGGTAAGAATAACACACACACACACACACACACACACACACACACACACATGTATGTATGTATGTATGTATGTATGTAATTTGAAGACTTCCTTTTTGCTTACTATTCTTATACTATATCTTAAATGTTATTCTTATTTTCTATCATTGTGCTGATGTTTCCATCTTATGCTGGTCAAAGATGGTCATAAAAAGTATATCTGAGTTGAGTTTCCTAAATAAAAAGACTGTGTGGCTGATTTTCATTCTGATTTTCACTAGCCAGGGAATCTGCGTATACTTGGAAACAGTTCTGAACAGCTGGAATTTATATTTTCAACAATAGGAACCTGCAACCATTGGCTTGTTCCTCGATCCCAGCAACTTTTGGCAAATTTGTGTATCTGGAAGTTCTTCTTCACATCGTCTAAAAATGTGAATTGGGATAGACTTGACTCAAAAAATCAGCTGCCTTACTTTTTTTGGGTTTTTTTGCCTTTCAGCTTTTAACTATCATGATGGAAGAAGAGTTCAGTAAAACCTCAAAACTTTACACAACTCTTACAAAACTTTAGTTAAGTTAATAAAGCTATTGTCTCTGTGGATTTATTGATTTCTTAAATTTATATGCCACCCATCTTCCCCAGAGGGTAACTCTAGGCAGCTCACAATTAAAATCCAAAACAGTAAAAACAATAAAAATATAAATATCCATATTAAAATTTGATATTTTGATAAAATTTAAATTAATAACATTTAGATTTTTTTCATGGCCAAGAACACCACAGTTCATTTTAATTGTTATTTCAAATGCAGAACACATCCCCAAATACTTCCTGCAGGTTGGGAGAAAAGTTCAATATAGGGAATCTAAGCCCCCAGCTCGATCTGGTCCATGTTCAGTCTTAATCTTTCTTTTTCTAGCTTCTCCACAATATCAAATTTAGTCTTGTTCTGTTTTGCTTTTGGAGAGTTTTCCTGCTGATGGACAGAATCCCCTTTCATAATTTCTTTCCAATACTCCATCAGGTGGATAGGATAACAGTAACAATAACTGATTTGATTTAAGACCATCACAACTCCA
This sequence comes from Python bivittatus, assembly GCF_059951505.1. Taxonomy (NCBI): domain Eukaryota; kingdom Metazoa; phylum Chordata; class Lepidosauria; order Squamata; family Pythonidae; genus Python; species Python bivittatus. The sequence goes on from NW_028277097.1 coordinate 19,142,584, forward strand.
GGATGAACCTGGACAGCTCACAACATAACAGATGGAATAAATTACAATATGAATCAGAAAGGAAGAAAGGAAGAAAGGAAGAAAGGAAGAAAGGAAGAAAGGAAGAAAGGAAGAAAGGAAGAAAGGGAGGAAGGAAGAAAGGGAGGGAGGGAGGGAGGGAGGGAGGAAGGAAGGAAGGAAGGAAGGAAGGAAGGAGAGAGAGAGAGAGAGAGAGAGAGAAAGAAAGAAAGAAAGAAAGAAAGAAAGAAAGAAAGAAAGAAAGAAAGAAAGAAAGAAAGAAAGAAAGAGAAAATCACCAGTACCATTTTGGAATAACCAACTTAAGGTTCAGGTGTTCCTACATTTTGGTTTCTCAGATCACCATTCCATCCAACTAAATTTCCCTTCCTACCATTCAAAGCTTTGATTCCCTTGCCTTCTCTTTTTCTCAGAACAACACAACCATTACTGGATATCCTGCGGGCTTCTTTTATTAGCTTCTTTTGAACTTCTGAATGATTACCTTGGGATTTTGGCTGCTTATAGACTGACACATTCCTGGCGGGTTTTTTGACGTAAACTTTTATGCCACTGTTACTATGACAATAGAGCAATGGCATGGTGGTTTAATTGATGTTTTTTATTATTATTATCATTATTTCTTGTTGCTCAGGAGGCTCCACACGTTTCAATAACTGTTTCAGAAGCTTTGCATTTAATTGCCTTCAGCTTATGTGTGTATGTGTCTATATTTTTTTTACTGTAAGGTGGAGTTTCTATATTTTATTTATTTATTATTTATTTATTAAATTTCTCACCCACCCATCTCCCCCCAATGGGGGAACTCTGGGCAAGTCACACCGAACATTAAAAACATAAATATATATAAATACATAAAACATCAGTTAAAAGCATTTCTAAAAAAGGGGAAGGAGAGTCCAAGAAAATGAGAAATCTGAGGCTGAAGACAGGAGGCCTCTATGGGGCTAGCCATCCCCATGCTTGAGGTATTTCTTTAATCAAGGTGTCTCTCTTAGGTGTTGTCTATTTATTACAAAGAGTTCATAGATACTTTCCTCATTTTGTTAAATCTAAAGGGTCCTGAAGAATTCTGCATCGGATCAAAATAAGGGAGAAGGAGAAATAGTACATAATCTCCATGCAATGCTAGGCAAAAAGATAAATGGATGAATCTCTGCATCATCCTCAAGTCCTTTTCTTGTTGCTGAAGAAAACCAGAAGGTGGGGTTAGAATGGTTTTTAGTTAGGGACTGATGAATGGGGACAGGATTAAACTGTTATCTCTGCTTATTTAATCATTGGTTACATTTTCTCCGGTTTTCCCTCCAGGAGTTTGCTGTGGTCTACTTAGCATTCCTTTTTCCATTTTTTTTTTTCCTCCACCACCAGTCTGTGATATAGGTCAGACTGAGAAATCTGTTCTGAGAAATTTAACCAAATCACCCAAAAAACTTCCATGGTGGACAATTCTTGAACCTTCATCTCCTTGGCCCTAGTCCAGTAGCGAAACCATTCAAACACAATGGCTGTAATTCTGCTTACAGTCAGAGAATTGTGGCACTGAAAGGAAGCACCCAGATGATCTTGTCCAACCCTCTGCAGTGTCCAGGAAAATCAGTTTAATCACACTCAAAAAGTGGCTGTCCAGACTTCTCAGACACTTCCAGAAATAGAAATGCGTGACTCTCTGTAGGTTGATTCTTCCACATTGTACCAATCCCACCATCAGCAACTTTTTTATTTTATGTAAATAAAATCTAGAGAGCTGCAACTTATACCCATTATTTCTCCCAATTGAATATCACAAGAATAAGGTCTTCATGTTTCTTTAATACAAGGCTTCTTCTGCTCCAGAGGGAAGGGGGAAAATCTCAAACCTGCATTTAGTTTGGATAACACGTTACACCTACACTTAGCATATCACACAAACCTGTCTTCTCCTAAGAAGAGAAATGAAAGCATTAATGAATTAATATGGAACAATTTAATAGATGAAGACAAGTTTTCATCAACAAAGCTACATTTTAACAACATGCTAAGTTTTTAACTAAATGGAGTCCAGTATTATGTAAAATATGAAAATATAAATGCCAGTTTAGCCTAACAGTTGGTGACAGTTTTTATCTTTTAAATGGTTATGTTACTTTCCCTACTTCCAGCTATATCCCAGACACGAGCTCCTACTGACACCATTCTCAGCTTTCCCATTAAGTCCATGGAATTGATTGACCAGCAAATCCATTATAAAGCAAATAATTATGAACTGAAGAAACCCTGAATCAAAGGCAGCCTTTGATACAGAAGTGCTGTAGCACTGGGCAAGCTTCCAGTCCATAGTTCTCTCCCTTGTATTAGCATAATACCTTCATTCTCTTCATGGTAACAATGACTTTTTCCTAAATGTGCTAATAGCTTTCACTGATGGAACCCAAACACGAACGCAAACAGATATCACCACTCCCCCAATTGCAAATTGCTATGCAAACCCTTAAATGGGCCACTCTGTGCATAGCCGATGTATTAATCAGTGATAAATCACAGAAGCTAAAGGGATTGGCCATCTTTGCAGTCAAAAATTCTATGTGGGCCCCCAAAGACTTTGGCTTGGATCCTGCTCTGTCACACATCCTCATGCCTTTGGATTTCAATCGCTAACATCATTATATCAATCTGCGGTGAGACCAATTTGGAGTTGGGCACGGAGTTCTGGTTATCCATACTTGAAAAAAAGTTGTGATAGAGTTAGAATGGGTGTAAAACAGGGGCATGGAAAATGGTTAGTAGGGCTTCAACAGCTTTTCTACGAGGAAATGTAAGAGGAGACATGATAGAGGTTTATAAAACCAGGCTTGGCATAGATAGTGGGAAGAGACAAATTTTACTATCTCTTGATCTGTCTTAAAGTTTAAGACCTTCCACTGGAACTAAATGCAGAGAGATTCAGTGAGAAACAGGGGGTCCCAACATTCCTCTCACCCCCCTACCCCCAACCCCCATGGTAAAACAGGAATTCATTGCCAACTAATCTGGATGGTTTTAAAACAGAATTGGACAGGTTCATAGAGGATCAGGCTGTCAATGGCTACTAAAATTGATGGCTGTTTACTAGCTCCTGAATCCTAGGCAGCAAATCTTAAATTCTGATTGCTGGGAAGTGACCATGGATTGTTGCCCTCCAGTCCAGGTTTGTGAGTTTCTCAAGTACACCTGGTGGCACAGAATTCACCAGTTCATTAAAATGTTCTTACTTGCTGCATTTTAGTAGCACTACGCTCCATGAGGATGATGGGGTATGGACAGTTAAAAGTGAAAAAAAAAAAGAACAAATAACAGAGTATTATTAGCCTATGGCCTATAACACTAACATTATGAGGCACTCAATGAGCAGATCTCACCTCCCAAACACTTTTCTCCATAGTCCATCTTCACAGCCTTCCTAAAGCTGAGACAGGAGGACACTATCTGGATTGCTGGTGGGAAGCTCTTCCAGAGGGTGGGCACTCTTATTGAGAAGCACTCATTTAGTAAGACTTCCCAATCTGAAGGGAACAACACTTGGGAATAGTTTCCTAACCTAGGTAATGCCCTTTGGAGGCAGCCCACTTCATCCTGACATAGGGCCAGGAAAATCAATGTAACAAGGATGTGTGACTTTGGCACGCAATCTAGTACATGGCTGCCTGCTCACTGATCATAAAAACAGCAAAAAAAGAAATCTAGTGGATTAGGCCAAAACATCATATAGTCTTGTATTCTATGCCATTGTGGTGGAATGTATCTACAAAGAGGAGGTGATGTGGGGGATAGCAACAGAGAGCAAGGCCACCAGGAAGGGGGCCGAGACAAGAGACAACACAGTCCGGAGCAGGAGTGTGGGAAGAGGAAGAGACTGAGGATGGCCATTCCCTAGAATCTCCCAGGGCGTATCTGCTTATTGCAGTAGTATAGATTTAGTCTGTCAAGATTATGTCTATATGGTGTAAGCAAATAAAGGAACTTAACTGGGCAGTTTCACCACCGCTGTTTTTGGGGCTGGGCCTGACAGCCATACAATGAATGATGAGTTCAACTAAGTTGGCTCACAAGTGTGGCCAGGATGCTGAAGGCCCTCTTCCATTTCTGCTCCCTGGGGCTGGTTGCCCTGGAGTCAACAGATGCCATAGTTGCTACCCATTAAGCTGTAGAATCAGGTTCTCAGAGCTGGTTGCCACTGTATGTGTCTGATCCAGGGTGAACATGTTGAATTACTTGAAAACTCTGTCCTCCATTATCCTGATGTTGCCTGTGCTAAGGGACAAGGTAGGGGCCCCCATTAGGACTCAATGTCATTGGGTAGACACTGAAATAGAAGGAACCACCAGAACCACAGGTATGTGGAATAATAAGCCGGCAGGATGTACAACTCTGACTATCTTTCTTTCCAAGTTTAGCCACCTGTCTCAGTTTCAACAAAGCTTTAAAGACCATTCCAAATGCTGCTTGTATAGATGTGAAACATATTTCAGCCTGGTATAATGGGGTAGCCAGGAAGTCGTAAAAACACATGCTTGACTTCACCAATTGGAAGGAAATTGGAATTATTAATAAGAGAAGAGACTGTGCAGCATTTTGAAAATGCATAATTTATTAAGGGATGGCCGAGATGGACTCATAAAAAAAAATGGCTGGGCATGGGCTCTGTTTCCCTCCATTAGCAAGAGTAGAAGGAACAAAAGGATGTGACGTGCTGATAGCTGGAAAAGAGACTTCTTTTTCTGGAAGCCAGCTCCTCGGTTAAAAATATGAGACACACATTGATCCTTTGATTTATTGACTCCTTTAAGCAAGAACATTTAAATTAACTTTGATTTCAAAACTTGCTTCCTGTACCTGGTTCCACATGGGGTCATTAGCCCACAGCTGAACTAAGACCATATAGTTTAGCAGAGAAGAACCCTTTTTGGACCATAAATCAGAAAACTTCTTCAGTCTCCTCCCAATGGTCCCCCATCAACACAGTGCATGCTATGAACATAGCTTGGTCCAGTTCTCACAAAACAAAACAAAACCACTTCATCATCAGAGATACCAGAAAGAAGGCCTTTCTTTTTTTTCAGAAAAATTGGATGGAAGAGCATTAGGACTTAGGTATGACAGTGAGCAAGAGGAAGAAGATGATGCAATTAATTACATTCATTACCCACTTATAAATGCAGCAGACTCTAAATCTAGCTGGCCTTTCCTGACCTTAGAAAAGCTCAACAGGGTCAGATCTGGTTGGGTTTGAGATGGAAGACTACCCACCAAATCCAAGGGCTGTAGGATAGAAGGGGAGGTTGAAGAAAATATTCTAGAAAAAGGCAATAGCCAACCCTTTCTGTACAGTTGTCAAGAAATCACATGAAGATGCTTATGAAATTGCCATGATTTAAGATTGACTCCAGGATGATGTCTAAAAGGCTTCTTTGAAATCACTTGGAGTCACTTTGATAGAAACCATGTGCCTTAATAAGATGTCTTCTGTTGCCTCAAATCTTCAGCCAGCAGTTTCAAAAATCCAGAGGCTGGATATCCAGTAGCTAAGGTTCTGGTTACTGGAACTGCTGGAGGAGGCCTCAGAAGTGAAGTGAAATAACACAGCTGCTTTGCTTCGCTTTATAAGTAGGGGGAGAGACACACCACTTGGTAGATCTGCATTGATGGAGTGATTCCATCAAACACTCATGGAATCAAATCATTTTGGGGAAGCTTGACACAGCTCTAATGTACTGTAACTCCCAATATACAGGGAATTTTGAGCATTGAGAGGGGAAAAGTGAGGGAGATACAATAGACCTCTTCAAATACCCAAAGGATAATACATGGAAGAAAGTCAGGATATGTCCATGGTCATTTTTGAGTGCAGGCATGAAGTTATGAATTCAAAATACACAAAGGGAGATACCAACAAAAAGACAGGAAAACTTCCTATCCGTATGAGTACTTAGACTGTAGAAGCAATGAGCCAAAGAAGAAACAGGTTTCTTATTTATCTATCTCTAATCAACTGGATATATAAAATGCATACATGAAATAAAATATGTGCATATAAGCATTTATTTTGGGGGGTACAGTTTGCAGTTTACATACAGTTTACCTTCTTCCAGGAACTTAAAATGAAGTACAAAGCATTCCTATCTCCCATTTTTCCTTACAATAACCGTGTGGGGTCAGTTTGGCTGGAAGAGAGTGTGACTGGCCCAAAGTCCACCATTTGGCTTCTGTAGCTGAGGATGGACTTGAATCTGGCTCTCGCTGGTCCTAGCCAAACACCGTATTTTAGTCAGCCAAAGGTGCAAAATAGAATTGCTAAACCTCTGGTTCTATTCACCAGTTTTGCATCTTCATTTTCTAAATTTTGAAAAAGGAAAATGAACTTGAAAAGGTGATGATATCACTGCATCTCTAGCCATACGCTCTGAGACCAACAGAGGCGGCCACCAAATTTATCGGAGAATAATTTCCTTGATAAATATATCACCAATAAAGTCAGTTATCATTAGGGTTTGTTTGTTTGTTTGAAAAACTATTAATAATAGGAATAGAATAATATAGAGCTGAGAAGAAAATAACCCAATATAATTCCAATGACAAATTAAAGGAATACTGTATGTATCTTGGAAAGAAACACTAAATGTGAATGTTTAAAATATTTGCAGAGACATCTGGGAGAGGAGTCAAAAAATGTTGTAGACATGGGGAAAAAAAGGGTGGGGGTTCAATTGTGCAGGCTTAGCTGCCATCTTGACTTTTTTGACCCTGATGGATGCCCTTGAATTTCTCTGACCTATGCATTTGTATTTCTAGGCTTCCTTCTCATGTCTATGCCAACCTCTTGCAAAACATGGATCATCTTAAGCTGGACTGAATGATCTGATCTAAATATTAGAATATCCAAGTAGGATCAATATCGGATGACTGGATTGGAGCCTGATTTAAATTCAAAGCCATCTCTCTGTGAGAAGGAGATGCATTTTGCTCCAGCTGATTCCCAGGTATAAAAATAATCCAGCCAAGATTTTCACCTCTCTGATGACATTTTCTTCCATCCAGACCAAGTGTTTCTGCTACCCAACAGTTTAATCTGGGTCAACAGGAAGAAAAAACTTGATTTTAATTGTAATGGTAACTGATATGTTCCTTTGGTTTTATATTCTGATCAGAAGGCTCTTGTTTGGCCACCAAGAGCAGAACTGTTTGAAATCCTTGATATATGGAAATGTGAAAGGAAGCAGAAAACTCTGCAAATATGTATGAATCCTTTTAACATTCCAAAGAAGTTATATATTTCTTTCTCTCCCACACTTCTAATTCAACTCATTTAAGCAGTCCTCATAAAACGGAGGCTGTCCCATTATTCTTTTTATAACTAGAAAGGCTGAGGATGTTTCAGTGAAGGTTGGTATTAAATATAAAAACTGGATCCTTAACATCACTGCAAGCTTTTGATTTTTCATACTGAAGGATTGTGAATTTCTTGTAGTACAAGAATTTAATCCTTTTTCTTCTAAGAAAGGACCATGCTTAGCATGTGAACTTTGTCTCTGAGAATGCACAGGAAAATTACATGGCCAGGACAAAAACGCGATTAGATTTAACTTAATGTAAATGTGTGTGTAAATTAAATGAAATATGGTGAAGATAATTACTTTCCATGTGTTTAATCATTCTTTCTCCTCCAACTTGCACAGCAGGTAAAGGCTGTAATCTGACCTTAGTGGAGCCTTAAAAAGCTAAGCAGGGTCAGAGCTGGTGAGAATGTGGGTGGGAACCAGCAGGAAATTTCAAGATTATAGACTAGTCTGGAAAGTTTTAAAAAAAATCCTAGAAGAAAGAAAGAAAGAAAGAAAGAAAGAAAGAAAGAAAGAAAGAAAGAAAGAAAGAAAGAAAGAAAGAAAGAAATATATATATATATATATATATATATATATATATATATATATATATATATAGTTTTCTTCTAGGATTTTTTTGTGTATACACACACACACACACATATGTATATATATATATGTATATATACATATACATATGTATATGTATATTTATTTATTTAGCACATTTATATAGCTGCCCATTTCACAAACACATGACTCTAGCAGGCCTATAATGCAACAGTTAAAAACTCCATAACAATCAAAAATAAATAAGCAGATAAAGTAAACAGAGAAACAGATAAAATCCAAGAAAGTGGGAGACCAAGCGTCACTTAATCTCATAAATTGCCGGCATACTGCTAAGAGGCTTGTTATCTTGACTGTGTGGCATATGGGTTTTAATGGCCTGGCCTGGCTGCTGTCCTGCTGGCATGAGCCAGCCATTGGAGTGAGTAAGAGGAGAAAAAGAATCATCTCACTTCTGGCCTTGAAGGGCAGCTGTGGTGTCATGTGTGCTTGTGAGCCGACCTGGCTGCCAGCCAGGGCTGGTGTGGTGAGATGTCGAGACAGCAGTCCCATTGGTCCAGCCTGATACGTAGGTGCTGGGGGTCAGAGCCCTGGGAGACAACCACCTCCTCAACTGCTGGGGGACATGCAGCTGGTCCAACCTAACAAATGGAAAGAGAGAGAAGGAGAGGAGAGGAGGAGAAGAGAGAAAAAATCTGTGCATGGAGTGAAAGGAGTGGCTGGACAGAAAAGTTGGTGAGAGAGAAGTTAAGTGTGCAGAGCAGTTGTCAGTTCCTGGCTGGGGAGAGAGAAGAAAGTTCCACGGGGGCTTCCTTGCAAGAATGGAAGTGAAGACTGAGAGGGATGAGAGCTCCACCCAAGACCCAAGAATGGGAAGGAGGCACCCAGCTGGCTGCAGGCAATGACTTCACCCAAGGCCCCAGAGGGAAAGGAGGAGAATGGCTGTGATGCAGAAGCCCTGGTCTCTGCGGAAGGACCAGGCAGAAGACCCTGAAAGAGGTTCTTCCCTCAGTGGAGAAGCAATAGGAGTTCGGCTGAGCAGGAGAAAGTCAAGCCACACTGAGCACATGACATTCATTCCAGCCCATTCCTTTCTTTTTTTTCTCTCTCTCTCTCATCAAACCAAAAACAGGGGAGGGAGACAGAGAGAAAGGGGGAGGAAGCAGGAGAGCTAGAGGGGACTAGTCTCTGGGAGGGAGACTTAGGAGGAACCCTGACACCTGGTGAACACAGGACTATGTTGCAAATTTCTGTGTTTTCTGGGTCAATTGCCACCATGCAAAACAATATACCTCTGGTTCAAAAAGAACTCCATCACACTGCAACAGACTTCAGGGAGTTTTCATTTTTGTTTATTTACCTAAAGGTTTTCTATGAACACCCAACCGGCCAACTGCAACTCCAGGCAACATACTATGGTAAAAGCAGGATTACAATAAAACAGAAAACCAACAAAAAACACAGCTATGGAACATTGAGTTGGGGCAGTCAGATCTTGGAGTGGGGGAAGATCATCCCACAGGGCAAGTGTCATCCCATCAGTTGACGTTGTTTTAGATATGGGACTGAAGTGTGTCCACCCTCTAGAGCAGGTGAGACAGACAGAAACCACGGAGACAGGTTGTCCTGCAAATATATCTGTACCTCCTCTTGCATGAAACAATGACAATTCAATGAATTTTTAGAGGAACTCTCAAGGTATGGGGCCATTGGTCCAGATTGTATAGCCAGCTGTTGTATTTCAAAGGCAACTAATTTACTGGAGGACTTTCTCTGTCCCTCCCGGTGTTTTTACTCCCAGCATTGGGCACATCTTGTTCTCAAATCTATGGTTGTTCATACTTTCTGCTCTGCTTGCAGAAAGCAGCCCAAGGTCTTACAAGAAAAGCTGAGGCTGCGTGTGCCAACAGTTGCACAATTCCACTGAATGCATACCTGATATTCAATAAGGTGTGCAATCTGTACGCTACAACTCAGTGCTATGTATTGAGAAAAAGAAATGTGCTGTGATTCCCTTCCCTTCCCTTCCCTTCCCTTCCCTTCCCTTCCCTTCCCTTCCCTTCCCTTCCCTTCCCTTCCCTTCCCTTCCCTTCCCTTCCCTTCCCTTCCCCTCCCCTCCCCTTTTCATTTTCCTTTCAGATGCAGGATGGCAAAAATCCCTGCAGAAGGAAGCACAGGTTTTGCTTACATCCTTTCGGACACTTGGAGGCTCTTGGACATTCCTAAAAGTGCTTTCCATGTCTTTCTCTCTTTGAACCCCATCCCTGTTTCAGCCACGTACCAATCCATGCACCACTTGATACCTTGCCTTTTGTTCTTCAAGCTTCCCACTCCTCTCTTGTTGATGATCTCATTACCCCCCTCCAACCACAACTTTGTGGATCTTCTCCTTCCTCACAACCTACTTGCCCTTCCTTCATCTATTTCTCTGACAATTCCTTTCTCGTTCATTCTGCCTCTATGACCAAACCACCTCAACTTATTTTTTTTCCTACTGGTCACTCGCTTTTTATTCAATTCATTTTGAAACTATCACGTCTTGCTTCAGCACCCACATTTCTTAAGCAGTCCAATCCCACTGCATTCAACTCTCCTTTATTAGCAACTTAGCATTATTGCTATTAATTAGAAAGTTAGGATTAGTTAACATCTGTTCTTTAATAAAAATGACAGGTTTGCTCTGCACGGTTGATTAAGTCAATCCCCATCACTACCGAGTGAGTTGTTAGAAGGCTTTTTCATAGAAGGGGGGAAAATGACCTTGACCCCAATTCTTTCTTGGATGCTCTACTGTATCTTACTCAGTGGGAAGAGTATCTCTGGACATTTTAAGGTCCCCAAAGTGGCCATTAGTGATGACTGAGATGCTAAAGGTCTGGAGGGCTCTGAGTAAGCCATTGGAGGCCTGGATACATCCTCATAAATCAATATGAAAGTCAATATATTTTGTTCCTCTTAGATTCTGAATCCCATTTGGTTGGAGGTAGATGCTAATGATCGTAAATAAATGCAATTATGCTTGTGGCACAGTGTTAGTGAGGCTTGCACCTAAATGTCAAGCTGACCTCTTCAGATTCATTAGCCTGGCATATAGTTTCTCAACATTTTTAAAATATGTAATTTGCCGTGTCGGGCTGGGCTGTGACATATTAGTCGACCAACTTTTATTATTTATAACTCTTGCTTATTGCAGTAAAAAAAAAAAGTCAGATAAGGGAATGGAAGGCTAAAAGTAAAGTCTCCTTCAAATCAAGGTCAGCTCTCCATGATTTCCTGGGTACCTCCATGTGGCTCTCTTTCTATGGAAAGGATGTGTTCTGGGAAGTGTTTTCAACATCCCAGTTTAGTTGATGGCCCTGGAATTTCCTTGTGTTCCCCTATCCAAACCTTAACCAGGTCCAGCCCTGTTTAGCTTTCTGGTCAAGGGCAGCTAGTACTGCCTGCTGGATGCATCATTCCCATCTACCAACTGCTTCCTTCATGGTGCTGAATAGAGGAGGGATCACCTGGTGTCCTACTTTCCATGTTTATTCTACTGCCATTATGTGCATAAAATGGTTTAGGACTTCCTTTAGGACTCTCCATGCTAATTACTCACAGTATTGTTTCTAGTGGCTCTGTAAAATGTTGCCCCTTTGGGTATAGATAGCTATAGATATATAGAAAATGTAAATTCTTCTCTGTTTGTTCATTTCTTATTCCCTCCCAGTTTTTGCCAGTTAAATGTTTTGCTATTTGCTGGTGTTTAAGACATAGACATAGACATAGACATAGACATAGACATAGACATAGACATAGACACAGACGCCACAGACATATATTTGCTTGCTCTGAACCGGATCTAGGGATTGACCAGGATCATGCTGGGTGCAGCCTAAACTGGAGATTACCCACCGTGAATTCCCAACACTGCCAACTAGTTGGGCAACATCATTCTGTGTCAAATTCATTGACACCAAGTCTAGAACTTTTCAAAATTATTCTTCTGAGAGTCACACGTTAGATCCCATATCCATGTAAAGAACAAAACTGTATACAAGATTACCAATATACTAAATACCATCAATGTCTTTCATCCAACAAAGCCTCCTTGGGGTTCTTAAGTCACAGTATATAATGAATGAAAAACAGAATAGCAACAGGCATGCAAAAAGTAAGTGAAACATATCTGAATAAGCAGTAAAGAAGATGGCACATTGGTCAATAACAAACATATCATGCACCCAGCAATGAGGCCTGGATGGTTGTAGACAACACCACATTCGGGGTACATATGCTATTTAACACAGATTTTGCCCCATTTCCCCTTTCCTGTCCTTTGTTAAGGGGTGATTCTCAGTGTTTCTCAATCTCAGCAACTTGAAGATGTGTGGACTTCAACTCCCAGAATTCCCCAGCCAGGATGCTGAGATTGAGAAACACTGCATTCGATTGTATAGAAATCAAGCAGCATTTCTCAACCTTAGCAACTTGAAGATGTGTGGACTTCAACTCCCAGAATTCCCCAGCCGGCATGCTGGCTGGGGAATTCTGGGAGTTGAAGTCCACACATCTTCAAGTTGCTAAGGTTGAGAAACACAGAAATAGAGGAAGCTGGTAACAGTTTTTGACCCTTGCTACTGACTCAACCACATGATCTGAGCTTTACCAATTTTCGTTTTTTAAAGTATGAAGCCAAGACAAAATTTAGAGAGCTTTTTCTTGAATATCAACGACAACAATATATTAAGGATGGATCTTTAGGTGTGGTGTTTTTTTTTTAAACTTACCGATGCAAAATCTTGGTACATCTCAGTTACATAAAAGAATAATGATCTCTAATCAGGTCCTGACATTCCCTGGTTTCTTTAGTTATTCTCTCTCATTCTCAGAATGCAGGTGCACGTCTCTAGAAATTCATTTGGTGGTATTTCTCAATTTATGTTATTGTGACGAAGTGGTGGGTGGCACTAGGGGTGTTTTTATTGCTTCATTCATTCATTTTCCTCCCTCTTTCTGCAAATGTTGGCAGCCCATTTTCCTGGAGAAGGGTCTTGCAGGGAACATCCTCACGTCGTTTAACTTCTAGGATTTAGCTAGGAAGCCAGAGGGAGTTTGCTTCCTAGCACAACAATGTTTACAGTGAAATAAATGATATCCACATATACCCATGGATCAATTCATTACTAATATAAGTGCAAGAGTCACACACTCTGCCCATGAACATTTCATCACAAACGTCTTTGCCTTTCAGAACAAAAGAAGGCTTTATGGAATAGAACGAGAGCAGTTGAAAGGGGGGAAAAAGTAAGGAGTTTGGGAGAGAAAAGAGCTCGGAATCTCTTCCTTGGATAGCTTTACAGAAGAATTCTATGATGAAGAGCATGAGAATTTACAGTCCCTGAATGTTTCTGCCCAAATTCCAGATGTGCATTAAATTAATGACTCAAGCTTAAGTCGATGGGGCTTACACCCTCACCCACTGGTTGGGGAACTTAATGTGGCCTTTAAATCCTGGCACATTTTACTCACAACTCATTTCAGCCAAGCAACTTTGCCAAGTCTTCTGAACAAACTTGGAAACATTCTGGCGGAAATTTATATCATCATTTAGTCAAGCTCTCCATACCCCAAATATATCTACGCTTGTGAAATGTTATGATGCATTTATTACAAGAAATCTTTTCATTTCGGTAATTAGGACCAACTTCCATCTCTTTCGACTTACCACTGTGCACTGCAGTAGGATTGGCCAATGATTCATGCTTTTTGTCATTTCCCCTTAGGATGATTATAATTCACAACTTCGGATTTGGGTTTTACGAGGCTATACACTACTAGCAATTTATTGATGGTGACGTGACTATTATCCTACTGGGAAGCACCCATTTGTTCAAATGCCACATTTTTTTTAAGGAGGAAAAAAGAAAACTTATTTATGGAAATCCATGGTTCATGCTTCAGCTCCATAATTTCCATAATTACTTTTGAGGTTTTGTAAAACAAAGAATATGGCATGCTGGGTTAGATCTGGATTGGTGTGGATGTTAAAATATTGAGTCCCAGGAAGGGACTAGCCACTCTTGTGGTAAGCCATGGAGCAAATGAATTTGTGGAACTGCCTTCTTCTCCCATCAATTCTGAGGTTGTCTATCTTGACTAGCAGGGGGGTTTCACGGTGTCCTATTCAGAGTTCTTCCCCAATTTGTTCTATCAATCCTCTAAGTTGATATTATTTAGATGAGGGAACCTTAACACACATTCTAACTTTTCTTCCTTTGCTGGAGAAGAAAAGAGATGGAGAACATCTACTTTGCATGCTGAAGGCCATACATTTCATCTCCAGGATCTTGAAGTGGGACAGGAAAAGACGAAGTTAGATGGATCATGAGAGAACTTAAGGGATACATTGATATGACATCCCTAACCAGATTAAAGCTCCAGTGCTTTCATTAGCACATGTGAAATCTGAGTAGTTGAAAACCGATCTAGCATTTTGTTGTTGTTGGCTTATTGTGTTTTGGAAATACAACCCTCTGGGTTTATACATTGTGTAAACCCAAAAAGGAGTTTAATTATGCAAATAAAGCAAGGTTGGCATGCTACATGAACAAAAATAAGATAAGGCAGTTTAAATTCCAAAGTATGAGTCAATGTTACATGGCATTGTACATGAGATATTCAGATCTACAGCATATGAGAAAAATCATTGTGATGGGCAAATTATAGTTTGGAAGAGATAAATAGCTGCAAAGAAATATCCAGTCTCTCTTCCCATATGTTCTTAAATGCATGGATTTCAGTAGAACTTAGAATGGGATGAGGACCCCAAGCACCCAGCTGATCTCTCATCCCGACTCCTCTGTCTTTTTCCATAAATTCTATTTAAAAAAAAAAGAATAGAAAAGGAAATCCTCTATCAATTCCTTACCACTTTTAAATCCAGGAAGCCACATGCGAGAGTCTAAATTTCAGAACACATTCTACCAAATTAGAGGCAGATCTTCTTGATTTGCATAATTTAGATGGATCGCCATGTTCAGCTTTTTTTGGCGCAGCCTTCAGATCACCTGGGAGAAGAATAATCATCTATTGTTCCGGCAGGCTACATCTGGACTTGTCTATGGGAATCACGAGCACCATCTATCCTTCCCCCACTTCTCTTTTCACAGAGCCCCCTCGTAATGTACAGTACAAAGGAAAATGACTAAGAAAAAGATGTTGTTTTCAACAGATGCTGCAGATGAAAAATGGCTAAGGTGATAGCAATTTATTATTTATTTATGGGGCCAACATCTGTTGTCTGTAGAGGCTTAATGCATGCAGAGGCAAATCAACTTAATCAGGCAGCCCAACATGTTTTTTTCTTCTTTTTTCCCTTCCCTTCCCTTCCCTTCCCTTCCCTTCCCTTCCCTTCCCTTCCCTTCCCTTCCCTTCCCTTCCCTTCCCTTCCCTTCCCTTCCCCTTCCCCTTCCCCTTCCTCTCCCTTCCTTCCTTCCTTCCTTCCTTCCTTCCTTCCTTCCTTCCTTCCTTCCTTCCTTCCTTCCTTCCTTCCTTCCTTCCTTCCTTCCTTCCTTCTTTCCACCTCTTTTTATATTTCTTATTCCCCTGCAGCCAACTCAGCAATTGTTTTTGTTATGGCCCTCAATATTGACAAATATTGTCCACCCCATAAGTGCAATAGAAGAAACCTGTAACATACCTGAAAGCAACTCTGATGCTCAACTTACATTCTTGTAAAACTTGTTTTGTAAGGGTTGTAAAAGAAAGATAAAATGGGTGGATGCACATAATTACAATGACAGTGGGTATACCATTGGAAGATCTGCAGGACCAGGTTGGGACAGATTGTCCTGGGGAAAATTGATGTATATGGTTGCCAAGAGTCAACAACAATGTAAGGGCACATGATCAAACAATCAAAGGTTGTTCACCTAACTGAGTGAATCTAGACCTATTTCTCATAGGATATCTACAATTATACCCTAAATTTAAGGTTCAGTGTGTTGTTAGTAGATAGCTTAAACAACCATATTTGACCATTTGTAGAGTAAAATGGCAACACTGAACAAATCAATCCAGAGTTTTCACTCAAGGCACAAATGACCATGTTCAAATTATCGCACACACTGTGTGAAGACCTAGCTCTCTAGAGAAGGCTCTAATGCTGGGAAATGTTGAAGGAAAGAGAAGAAAAGGATGACCACAGCAAGGTAGATGGTCTCAGTTACAGTGGTGATGGGTGCACCATTGGAAGACCTGTAGGAGGACCAGGTTGGGAACAGATCATTGGAGAAAATCTATGTGGTTGCTAAGAGTCGATGCCAACTTGATAGTACACAATCATCAATCAGAGTAAATATACATATAGTGACATTGTTAGATCAAACAGACCAAGGAGCATCAGCAGTGAAGAGGCAGAGCATTTTGTTTCTTATAAGTGATTCTGTCAGGAAATCATATATAAGAAATGCTTGCCTCTCTTCTTCCTGGTCACAAAAAAATTAGGATTAGTTGAAGAGACATGTCCAACAAAAGGTTGAAAGACATAATATACTTGAAAGAAAAAGGGCACAGACTGACATCAAATAAAGGGCAGCCACTTAGGGGATTTTAGGAGAAAATTCTTCACTCTGAGAGTAATAGATTTCTGAAATGGACCAAGAGAGAAGGCCCACTAGAAACAAATTTAAGAAACATTAGAAGATAAGGCAATATATTAGAAAAAGAAATACTTCAGACACTGAATGAAAAGGTATTCTCTAATAGTTGGGAGAGGAAGAAAAGAGCAGTAGGTGAAGAAGGAAAGCAAAAGACATTGAGGAAACTGCAAAATTACTTTCTTAAGAAGCATTTTAAGTAGATTGGTGGACCACCCAGGAAAGCTAGGCTAGGTGCTTGGGAAAACAAGCAGGGGCTGATGAATCTGTGGCAGGTGGATCTCCATAACAGTGACCCAACAATCAATAAGTGAGGATGGTAGACCATCTTGGTAGTCATAGAGGTGAAAAGGACTCTCTAATACTTTTCCAAGAAGTTGTGCTACTCTCAATTAAGAAGAGGAAATAGGATGAGAAAGGGGAGGGAAGGGAAGGGAAGGGAAGGGAAGGGAAGGGAAGGGAAGGGAAGGGAAGGGAAGGGAAGGGAAGGGAAGGGAAGGGAAGGGAAGGGAAGGGAAGGGAAGGGAAGGGAAGGGAAGGGAAGGGAAGTCTCTCTTAGTGACTATTTTGGATGAACTTCAGCATAGTCAAAAAAATATGGACTTCTCATTTTCTAACACTTTGTTCCTTGATGGCCTTAGACCTTACCGAAAAGATGGTGCAGAATCTTTGGTCCAAGGCCTGCACATAGACTACTAAGAGGTCAGTGTGAACACCTCAAAGTCTTCTCAGATTCTTTTGCTCACCACCACCACCACGCCTCATTTCCTTCTAAAACTTCTTGTCTGCCCTGGAGATGCAAAGAGGCAGATTGGGCTATTGCAGAAGAAATGTAACTACGGGCTGAACATTTATGATGATTTGGCCTGTCATTCTCAGTGTCCCTCAGTTGTCCAGTCTAAGTGAAATAGTCTTGTGTATACAATCTAGCACAAAGGTTAGGGTTGTGTGTATATAATATAGCATAAAGGTAAGCATAAAGATTGTTTAGAGCACACACGCTCAATGCTCCTAGGGGGAAACTTGTTTGATTTAAACTGTGAGTGTTTTACCAAAATAAAGCATAAGTTTTATCAGCCATAATAATATCTTTCTTGCTCCTTTACTTTAATGGCACCTACCATTATAGGACTGTTGGAGATATAAAAACATTCTCTGACACACAAAATAAAAATGTAAAACACAGATTCCCTCCCATGAAGCCACAGATGTTTCAGATGATCCCTCTGAAAAATAATCAGGCCTGTGATTGTTTGGCTCATTCAGTGCAGGCAAATATGATCTGGGTGTTCATGGTGATTTCAGCCGGGCCTCTGTGACCATTGTGAAGGTCCACATTTGTGGTTCATCTTTCACTATCATAGTAGCAGCAAAAAGCATTTCATCCTTAATAGATAAGGCTTACTCCGAGCATTGAAATGTGATTTGTGATTTAATAGGGGATCAAAGAGATCCCATGTAATAATCACAGCATCCATGACAACCTGCCAGCCCAACAAGGTAGACCAGACTAGGAAACCAATGCCATACCGCTCAGGACTACATTTATTGTAACAGCTATAGTTACAAAATCTTGCCAGTCTGAATGCACTTCTCCCTCCCTCCCTTTTATCTCTTTGTGAACTAGGGAAGGGCTTGTCTGAGACATTTCCTCAAGTTATTTTCTTGCCCTGGGCTCAAGCCCCACTTATCTGACTGTTGCCTTAGTAGCGGTCTTCCTCCTGTCCTCCAAGGCCATTCCCTCTTCCCTCTACAGAACCTATCCTTCAGTCCTGGGTTTGGGGTCATGGCCACACCAGAAATTTTGGCCCAGTGACTACAGTGGCTGATTCTATGCCGACAGACCAAATCTGTGCTCAATCCTTAGAGAGTAATTTCAGAGACAACCCAGAATGAACAGGCGTCTGACATATCCAGGCCCCCTCAATCCATTTCTATAAAAAGACAGCAGTGGTGATTAAAAAGATTTTGAAACTATGGTTCTCGTTAAAACATTGCCTTTTTTTTTGGTTTATTTTTTTGTTTTCCCCTCCTGCAATGGATTCCAGTTCCCATATTTGGGCTGAAAAAATCCGAACCACCATTAGATGTCAGCAAAGTATTAATGGTATGGTATATCTATATGTATATATCTTTTTAATCCCATCTTTATTATTTTTCATAAATAACTCAAGGTGGCGAACGTACCTAATGTTCTTTCCTCCTCCTCTTTTCCCCACAAGAACAACCCTGCGAGGTGGGTTGGGCTGAGAGGAAGAGATGGGCCCAAAGTCACCCAGCCGGCTTTCAGGCCTCAGGTGGGACTAGAACTCCCCATTTCCTGCTTTCTAGCCTGGAGCCTTCATCACTAGACCAAACTGGATGTTTTCGCTGCCATCAAGGGATTCTGAGTTTTTGCAGCCCAGCTAGGGTAACCCAATTTGACTATAATTCACTTGCAAACACCTCGAACATTATACACTTTCTTTCAGCCACCAACCTTCCATTTCCACTGGGAAAACCCTCCTTCTTACCTGCGATATTCAAAGCTTTCTGAATCAGCTCTAATCACTCACTTGGAGCAAAGTAGAGCATCTGCTCCCTTTGCAGGGAGAGAGAGAGAAAAATGAAAGCCTCTTTAAGCAGCAGGGCGGGCGGGTGGCAGCTTGTGACGAGGACAGCCAGGGCAACAGAAAAGACAAGATTTCAGAAAAGGAGGCAACCTCTGAAGGTTTGAAAGTGCTGGCGCACAGGAAAAATGAGGACTTCAGAGACGGGGATGCCAAAAGACTAGAGGGGTTAAATCACAAGGGGAAAATCGAAGAGAGGCAACAGCTGGGAAAGAAGAAAAAGGGGAACGGTGGCTTCATATGGTGGGGAGAAATGAATTCTGGCAAGCAGCATCAGAGCAGGAGCAAAAGATAGAGGGGGGCTTTATGGTAGATGAAGGGAAGGGTGGAGAGAGAGATTCAGGTACAAGAGGCACGGGAGAAAGATGAAAGGGGGAAAAATAAACAGAGTCCACAGAGAAAGGAAGTGCATTTTTAAAATGCGTGTTATGGAGTGGGAGGATGAGGGGGTGAGAAGAGTTGCAGCTTCAACCCCAAGAGAACAAAAGGAAGAAGAAAAGTCAAGAAGCAACCCTGTGGATTAAGGAAGAAAAGGAGGCCCTACTCAGGTTGTGGGTTGTGATTGTGGCTGGGCATTTGGGAAGGAGGAAGGGGGAGGAAGAAAAAGCAGCAGACCTGTAGGAAAATGTGCTGGTCCCTTTGTACGTGCACTTCTGGGTTCACATCGCAGTGGTACCACCCATGGAGCAGGGTGAGAGCTTTGCACAAGGTTTCTTCTGAGTGAACAGTTCTATAGTTTTGTCACACTCCCCCTGATAAAAATGGAGGATTTCTGCTCTAATCTATGACGCTGAGGGATTTCTCTAAGGCAGCAGTTGAGGAAAACCTGGATTTTTAATCCAAGCATAAATGTTCAGTGATGTCCTCCTGGTCAGATCTAGTGGACCAACCTAGTGGACCTTTCTCCAGATTTTAAGCTGCCAAAGTTTGGCCAAACTTAACTAAATGTTGCATGTTTTTGGAAGTGAGCCCCAAACGGATAGGTATCAATGTCATGAAGCTAATATGCATTTTCATTTATTTCAGGAAGAATAAAATGTACAGCAAAGAAATAATAGAAGGTTAAATTGTGAATTATAAGATTAGAATTTACAAGTAAAAGGCAGATTATAAGGTCCCTGATCTTGTACCTGAAAGCAAGTAAGCTTTCATTTCATACACACATAGATACACACAAACACACACACACAGAGAGTCTTGGAACATCTAAAGTATTGCTCAACTGTAATAATTTTTAAGGAATGTGGAGATTATTACTAAAATGTCAGTCACCATCTGCTTTATTTTAGCAAGCAGCATCTCAACACAATGGTATCCTCTTCCATCTGCTGAATAAAAGAAGGGAGACTCCCCTCTCACTTGTTTTTTTTTTTTTTGAAAATAAAAATATTACTGTATAAAAATTTAATGACAGCAAAGACCTTGAAAGTATCATCAAAATTGCAAGCCAATTGTGCTGTTCTTTGATAGACTATGCAGAATCAAATGGGTAGCCATTAAAATCCATGGAACAGGAATAATGTACACTTGTAATTCTATTTCTCATTTCCTTGATTACTGTCTCATATTTTTGTTTATCGCTGAATTACATTCAAGTCCCTTCATTTGCAGCCACAGTGGGCAAATGACTCATGTTCTGTCATGGAAAAAAAAAAAAGGCCCAGGAGAATAAATTGATCTATGTCTGTCTTCCGTGACTTAAAATTGCAGCGATTTTAACTTTTTCGTTCCTTCTGTTTTTGAGTGGGAGGGAGCCGCGTGCAAAGCCAGTATTTGAAGAATTAAGAGTTTAAGTCTCCCTGAATTATCTTAAAGCATGTATTTTCTGCACTCATTCTTGTTTTTGTTTTTTAAAAAAGTGGTTCAAAGAACCATTCTTTGAGTTTGTGCAAAATCTGTCTCATGTGAACGGAGTGTGTAGTTAAAAGTGGAATGCATGTTATTGGCTGACAGATCTGAAAATCATCCTGTTTGGATTCAACTGAGCTGGGTGAAGCTTCAGTCTGAATCTTCAGTTCCAATCAATGTGCTGAATGAAAGTAGGTGCCTTTGAATCAATTCAAGGACTCAGTAGATATTTACATATTGGGTACAGATTTGTTTTTGTTCATATCTCATCACTGGATTGAATTAATTTGAATCAACCCTGAATCAATTTCCAAATTTGAATTAGGTTGGCAGTTGGGATTGAATTGATGGTTCAAATCAGAGCTTTGCTTGCCTGATTCAATTTCCTCTAGGGTTCAGCTTAAGGAACTGGTTCACAATGTTATTCTCATATTGGACCAGCCCTAACAGGAGGTAGAAAGGAGCAGTTATCCCAGACAGCAGGTGGAGAGAACAGCAGAAGTCACTCCTTTATATTTTAGTGTGAAGACCAATCCATAAATCAGATGCATCTTACCCTCTACCCTGTAAGCTAGTAAACTGAACGTCCAGCTGCAAACTTATCTGTTATCAGTGAAAAGACCTACCTCCTCACCAAATCATAGGAAGACTGTTAGGCAGAAAATCAGAAAGTCTCCAGTGCGTGGGGGATATATTGATCCTAAACAGGAAACAGTTCAGTGGCTGGAATTCTTGTGATTCCATCCTGTCCACCTCATTAAATCTTGCTGAAGAGAATGCTGTGAAACCCCTGTCTGGTTTTAGATAGCCACCAAACAGAAATGTGCTTGTTACCGTACCAATTAGAGATGTGCAGAAGGGCTGCTATTTTCTATCAGTGGGATACTTTACCCCAATTGCCCTCCACCAGTTGCAGAAACGGCATGATATTCATGATGGCTTCAAAGCTTCATGTAGCAGTTCCAGTAGCTGACTGGAAGAGACAGAAGACTTTTGCACATGAGCAAAAGCCTTCTCTGATTGGAGAAGGCCTCAGCTTGAATCAAGACCGTTGCTTCAGTTCATGTTTAGAAGACTGGGTGAGGGTGGATGCTTTGCAAAACATTTTAGAAGGGTGTTTCACACAAACGTTCTTCAAAGTGAAGCACTCTTTGGAAGCTTTGCACAGTCCCAGTATCAGGAGCACATTAACAGTGCAAACCCTTCTATGGCTACTACGTCGTCTCCATTGAGTTAAATGGTATGAGTTAGTTCGACCTATTGTGCTTTGGGAGTAAATTCCACAAAGCTCAATGAGATTTTTGAGAAATAGAGCTGTGCAGCTCCTTGTATTCCATCTCCATGCTCCAAAGTACACTGGAGAGTGGACATGGCTTCTGTCTGCCACATCTTAAAGCAGCTGTGCTTTGAGGTGCTGACTTTGTGGTCTGGTGCAATCCAAAGCATTTTACTTTTGAAGATTAAGTTCAAAGCATTGCACAGCTGTACTTAGATGTGTTTAGGTGTGTACTTGAAATGAAAAAGTTTGGACTAGGACAATTATTTCCATAGTTTCCTTACCTCCTGTCACCTCTGATGGTGTCTATGCCCTAGCTGGTTCTGGGTGATCATGAATGGTAGACCACCTAAAGGGATCACTTAGGTTTTAACATAAGAAGCTTCACTCTTAGGTGTAACCAGAGCCCATACTTAAATTATCTCTAGAAGTATCTAACTTAATATTGTGTGATGTGTTCAGAATGGCAACAAAGATAAGGAGTGAGGAAATATTAACTCAGTCTAGCTTCTCTTCAACCATCACAAATTCCTGGTTCTTCCAAACTTCTTCTAATTTCTGTTGTTCTTGAGAAATCCCCAAGCTTTAGCTACCTAATTTTCTTCCTGAATATTTGGATCTGCAGAGACATCATAGCTCCTTTGACCAACCTATGCATCTGGGACATCTTTCCATATTTACTACCCTTCCCCATATATAGCTAGAAGCAAACTGGCTAGCTGTAAATCAGGCTTCCCTTAGCCATCTCAAGTAATGCTTTTAATTAAGTTGCTGCAGCTTCAAACCTGGAAGAAAGCAGAGCAATCAATGTGCTGTATGAGTGGCAAGATAATTAAGTCAAGCTCTAATTCATGGTGCTAGAGATAGTGATCTTAAGAGAGCATCTTTAATGTAGAGTTGTGGCATAATGGGCATAACATCATGAAAGCTATGATGCTTCAGATCAAATGTTACGTTCGGCACAAGTACATCATTACGAACTTATGTCAGTTCTTCTTTTGTAATATCCACTGAATAGTTTGAGCAATACTAACTAACCCCATAATGTTTTTGTAGAACAAGAAAAAGTAAAGACATTCTCAGCTTAGTCTTGACTCCTGATGATTACTTGAATGTGTGTTGGAGTCCTCAGTGCTCTGAGCTTGGTTGTTTGCTGGCAGGCATTTCACTATCCAACTAGGTAACATCATCAGTGCAAGTGATTGTGGGTTTGCTCCTATACTCACTCGCACTGATGATGTTACCTAGTTGGGTAATGAAATGTCTGTGAGCAAACAACCAAGCTCAGAGAGCATCGAGGACTCCACAGTTCAACCCTGAGCTACAGATATTCTCTTCTATTGAATGTGTGTTATTTATTTATTTATTATTAAACTTGTATGCCACCCATCTCCCCCAATGGGTGACTCTGGGCGGCTCACAATAACAAAAAAGGAAAAAACACCAATCCCTCCAACGATGGCTAAAATCCATAAATAATTAAAAATAGAAACATGCATTAAAAATGTCCTAAAACCCCCCTATAAATTTTGGCCCTAAAACCTTCAAGATGCTGGGGGGGGCAACCCATCACCCCACCAGCCATCTCCACAGATGCGAGCCCCCATCTGGCCTCCAGGCCTTCTGGCAGAGTCAGGATTTAACCCCTTTTCTGAAGGCCATGAGGGAGGGGGCACACCGGACCTCGGGAGGCAAGATGTTTCATAGGGCGGGAGCCACGGCAGAAAAGGGTCTCTGCCTAGACCCCACCAATTGAAATTCCTTGACCGGTGGGGTCTGCAACCTGCCCCTTCTGCTGAACCGAATGGGGCAGGCTGAAATAGCTGGGGCGAGACGGTTCCTCAGATAACCTGGTCCTGTGCCATGAAGGGCTTTAAAGGTGATGACCTGGAAACAGACTGGTAACCAATGCAGCTCATGCAACAGCGGTGTTATATGTGCCCTCCTAGGGGCATTGAGAACTGTCCATGCCGCCGCATTCTGCACCAGCTGTAGCTTCCGGATACTCTTCAAGGGTAGCCCCATGTAGAGCGCGTTACAGTAGTCCAACCTGGAGGTGACCAGGGCATGGGTGACCACGCGGAGGGCCTCCTGATCCAGGAAGGGGCGTAACTGCTGCACCACACGAAGTCGTGCAAAGGCCCTCCTAGCCACAACTGCCACCTGCTCTTCAAGCAGGAGTTGTGAGTCCAGGAGGACCCCCAGATTACGCACCGGGTCTGTCTGGGGTAGTGCGACTCCGTCAAGAACCAAAGATGATAAACTCCCAGATCTTGAGGCTCCCTGCACCCACAGCCACTCCGTCTTACCAGGGTTCAGTCGAATGTGTGTTATATTCGCTGCTGACTCATAGGAGGCACTACATCACTGGTTTCAAACTTACTGGGCATTCCATGTGTAGGTGTGATGAAGGGAAAGCACCAGCCTCCTCAAAAGTAAACCACAGTGCCTGACTGCAAGTGCTTGCAGACTCAGGGCTGGCTGAGCGTAAAGGTTGCTCTGTCAAAAAGGGCAGATGTGGGGCTGGAGGGGAAGGTGGATGGCAGACATCAGAGGACAAAGAGAAGCCTGTGGAGGAAGTGCCTGCTGGAATTAAGGCCTGTATAAACCCTTCTAACCTGCCTGGTTTGGAGTCAGCTCATTTTTCAGGCACTAAATAGAGCTGGTTCCTCATATTGGAAAGCCTTACTCAGAAGAAAGGCAGGGGCCAGAGGCTTCCCAAGGAGGGAACTTTCTTTATGATGGACCTGGAATGCCTCTTGAGTCTATTGGTGCAAAGGGAAGATAAGCCTTTGTTGCTTACTTTATTGAATAAAGTGTGTGCTCTTCCTAATTGTTGCTACCTGCTGCATTTTCTCCCTTGGTTTGATACTTTATTTTGAGAAATTACTTTTGAGTTCTTGGTTTGGGCTGCTGACATTCTGAAGAGTCTGTTTTTATTTTCAACCCTTGACCCTGAATGCTTAAGGATCTGGGGAGAATAAACTGCAGCAGGTTTTCTACATCTTTGGAGTCCAATGTTTGTGGTTACTCACAAGTCAGTTCCCCACCTCTCTGTCTACAAGGGACTTTGCCACAGGAGGTATCCTCCATTCTAGATGTTCCATGTTCAGCCCTGCCAAGCATGAGATGCAGGCCAATTAAAATCACAAAACTCTCTCTTATGACAGCATATAAGGAAACAAACAAGGTGTACCTGCATAGCTTCTATAGGAAAATGTTCTTACAGTATCATGGGAATATCTTGCCATTCCCTTCTTTTGGGGTATCTGTATCTCTCTCATCTAAATTTCTATCATCTATATCTCTATCAAGCTTCCCAGTGTAGCCATTTCTGTTTGGAATTTCATCTTTACCTGGATTGAATAAAGTGTGTGCTCTTCCCCATTGCCCTTCTTTGCATACAATTTTGAGAGGTAAACTAGCTGATCACATAATCACTGCACAGCCCAACAGTTCTTACTATAAAAAAAGACAGGGGAACAACCTGCTGCATCTTGAAACAGCAGGTTCTCCTGTATCACAGGCATTTGGTGAGGTGGCGTGTGGATCACTTGACAACTTCATTCCCCATGAGCTGTGGTTGCTAGAGCTTCTGGGAATGACAGTTTAGCAGCATCTAAAGAGCCACCGGTTCTCTTAATCCTGTCCTAGAACATCTGGTTCTAGACTCTCCTTCTTCTATGAATGTTACTGTGTTGGGCTAATTATCAAATGAAAGCCAGTTTGGTGTAGTGGTTAAGGCATCAGACTAGAAATGGGAAAACTGTGAGTTCTAGTCCTGCCTTGGGCACGAAGCCAGCTGGGTGATCTTGGGCCAGTCCCTCTCTTTCAGTCCCAGGAGGAAGAAGACGAGGGCAAACCACTTCTGAAAAGCCTTGCCAAAAAAACTGCAGGGACTGGTCCAGGCAGTTGCCATGTTAACCCCACCTACTAAGAGAGGTATGACAGGAGCAGTTCAAAATGAGCCTTCTGTGGGGAACAGCTTGCCTCCCACTCTTATGGCCTTCTGGAAACTTGTGAAAGGTTTGCTGTTGTAGAACATGTTTGGAGGCTGATTAGCTGCAGAGATACTAGCACTAGAGAGAGGGCTGTTCAGATGTTTATGGTTTATGTTTTTATTACATCGCATTACATTATATTTTGCACTGGCCTTGAATTGCTCTTGACGGCTTAGAATCCCATTGGTTGAAGCATTCTATCCATTTTATAAAGAAATAATAAAGTAAATGGAACTGTGCCAACAATCCTTTAAAAAGGATGAATAACTCTCAAAGGAGTCCTATTTGCTCAGCTTTGCTCTTCTGCACAACACACACCTCAAAGGGAAGGAGTTTTGAATGCATGGCCATGACCACCATCTTGACAAAAATTTTTACTTCCCTGCAGACACCCCTGTGTTTCAAACTTTCCTTTCTGGCCTAAATGGAAAACACTTATGCTATGTTTCTGACTATGTCCATTCCAAAATTGTTGTGGGAAAGGAGCATAACCGCCAGTTCAGCTCGAACAGATATTTAAACCAGCCGTCTGTGTCCGACACTTAACTCAAATACCGCTCCTGGCTTTGCAGCTGAGGGCCATGTTCAATGAGGAGATATGCATGACACGAAAAGTTGTAACATATCTTCCCCCTCCTCTCTTTACATGAAGAATTTATCTTTTCAGTCACGCTCAGTATCATTTTTCACAAATGAATGGCTTCCTCCTATTTATGCGCTGTGCTGTTTCTGGCGATCAAAATGAATAATGCTTTCAGAGAAATGTTGTATTAAAAAGAGAGAGAAAGAGAGAATGACACTCAGAGAAGATGCATGTGGCTTCGGAACCAGGATTGGGGTGTGCAGCTTGGCCAGGATTTCTCTTAGGACAACCTTCTCCGACCTCCAGATGTCTTGGAATTACCACAAACTGATTTTCCAGCAAGCCTAAGATGTTTGGTAGGGGCTAGATGAGGAATCATTCCTTAGGCTATAAATTCTACTTTCTTCCACCTCCAAAGGGGCATCAGTGTGACATTTTATACCTATGTAAAACTAGCAAAGCTTTGATACCACACCTGAGAATAATATCAAAATGAAACCAGTTGATGCCTGAATTCTTCATAATCTGATTTCCTGGCACTTGACATGGAACTGCTTTTGAAAACAACTCGGAAGAGCAGTTGGTACCAAATACAGCAACCCAGGGGAGGAATAGATTTAGTAGCATTAAACCTGTTATTTGATTGATGCATCTATTGCCAAAAAGCTTCTGAGCCCAATTCAAGATGCTGGTTTTAATTTAAAATGCCCTACATGGCTCAGAGTCTCTTTCCTCTTCAGATTTGGCCTATCCTGGGTATTAATTCCAAGAAGAGCTGCTGAGGTTCCTCACTCCATGTGAGATCAAAGAAATGTTGGCCCAGAGGGGTACCTTCTCAGTGGTGGCCCCACAATATGGAACACCCTGCCCCTATGGAATAAGAAGCCCCCACCTTGCTTGTCTTTTGCAGGGCTGCGAAGACCATTTTGTCCCAACAATCTTCTGGTATGGATGGTGGGCTAGGTAACCTTGGTAGATTGTTCAGTTTTTGTGGGTTGTATTTATGTTGGGTATTGGCCCTGGTTTGATCATGGTCTAATATAAAACTATCCCCATTTTTTCAAAGTAGGGTGAGATCTAAATGTTCCAATAAATAAATAAATAATTTCGGGTGAAAAAATGTAATAATGGTAGCAGCAGTCCATGGGATACTCTGATGCTGTATCTGATATTTTCTGAAGAATGTTACACATTTGGAGTGATGGATGTCTGTGGACTTCTCATGAAACATCCCTGATACTCTGGTTTCTCTCCAGATTGTATAAATCCTTCAATAATGTAATCATCCAGTAGTCACTACAGGTAGTCCTCATTTACCAACTGCAATTGAGAACAGCAGCTCTGTCGCTAAGTGGTGCGGTCATTAAGTGAAATGGTACATGACCACACTGACTTAACAGTATCAGTTCCAGCTGCGGTTGTTAAGTGAATCCCCCGTGATCATTAAGCACGTTGTCATGTGGTCACCATTTGTGACTTCCTGCTGGCTTCCCCATTGACTTTACTTGTTGGAAACCCACAGTAAAGGTTGCAAATGGTGATCATGTAACTGTGGGGTGCTGTAATGGCCACAACATTAAGGACCAGTTGTACATCTCTTTCAGCACCATCAGAACTTTGAATGTTTGCTGAATGAGTGGTCACTAAACAAGGTCTACCTATACTGGCCAGAGAGAATATTGCTGGAGGAAATTATTGTGGTGGACCTGATGTACTGTCCCCTTTATCTGTCATGATGCATATAAAATGCATCATGATGCATATAAAAAACTTTACCTGTTACTGCCTGTTCCTTATTTTGATGGCTATATTCTAAGAACTTCTGCACAGAGTTTCACTGTAAAAAAAAAAAGGAATGAGAATTGGTTCCAGTAGACAAAGAACTGGGAAAGCTTGGAGCTCTCTCTCTTTTTTTTTCCACAGTAAAACTGTGTGCAAAAGTTCTTAGAATATAACCATCAAAATATGGAACAGGCAGTAACAGATAAAGAAGTTGCTGGGGAAAGTACATCAGGTCCACCACAATCCTCTCCAGCAATCTTCCTGAAGATGCTGGTGAAGTCAAACTTGCAAGATTTGCTCTGTTGCCAATATTAATACAAGCAATTTTAGCCTTCTTGTGGAGATGGTTTCTTGGTTTGTTCTACACAGTGGGACTGACATCAATCTTGCAAGTCTGATTGTGCTTTACACCTCTCCCCCACTATGCTTACTGTATGTGAGTCAGGGAGGTGTTTGCCTTGGCTCTTTGCACATACCTTCTTGTTTTGGATTTAAGCTATTTTTTCCCCTTGTTGCTTTGATACCAGATCTGGCCTATCTCTTTCAAGCTCATCTTCCTTACTCTGTACAGGAGGGGAGGTTGCTAGGTAAAAGCAGGGTTGTAGCTCAATTGGGAAGTTGAAAAAAAAAATCTGGAAAAAGCTAATAGAAGACCATTTCTACTTTGATATGAAAAAGGACAACATGGGTACGTTGATGTGGTCTCCAGGAGTTGAGCTCAACTCAAAGGAATCTTTAGGGTTCCTCTGCCTGACAGAACCTTCAGTTCTTTCCTTCCGTTCTGTCTTCAAACGTGGAGATTAACGTTCTGTTTCTATTTATTGGTCAGGGCAATTTTGACCCCATTCACCATCCAAAGGTACATGACTCATCCATTACTATGGAGGCAAGAATTTCAAAAACTTCCAGAAAATAGGATCAGTCAGATCTGAACAGCAGATAAATGCCAGCATCTAGCTTACCTACTTCTTTCTGGCTACAAAGAACTCCTCTGTTATTTCTCCCATTCCCTGTGAGCATCCATTTATCTTAATTTTGAGCCACTCTATGGGACTACAATCCTTTATTATTCATTGATTGGGCCAAATTTCTGTCCCATCTTTCTGCCCAAGATGTTGAACAGTCCAGGCGACCAAATTAAAAACACAACTGTGGGTTGCCAAGAGTTGACACTGACTTGGTGGTACATAATCAATCAGCAATGAATCACACACACACACACACACACACACACACAAATGGGTTAGACCTAGTTAATATTTGGATGAGAGAGAACACCCAGAAACCTCAGAAGTGTAGGCCAGATGAGGGAGATGGGGGGGAAGTCCTAGCTGAAACCAGCAGCAAAACACTTCCAGAATGTTGTTAAGAAAACATCGTTAACCTGCCCATGTAGACACCAGGAGTCATGGTAAACTCAAAGAAGAAAGAAGTAAAATGATGCTAAATGCAAACCTCATTCTAAAGACATATGGAGAGAGATAGGTGATGAGGAACAGGTAGATTCCTATTCTAAAAGTATAGGTGTAGGGTGGACAAATGCATCTGCTGAAGGAATATATTAAATGGTTTGGGAATGATGTGTGAGACTCGTGTGTGCTTGTCAAATTTAGTCTTTATAGCAGAGATATCTTTGAAGGCTCTCTCCTGTATATTTCAGTGTCTGAAAGGGACAGTGATCTTCTGCAGATAGTTAACACTTAAGATATTTAAGATTTTAAGGATTAGAACCAGGACCATGAATTATAAGCCTGTCAGATCTGGGCTGCAAAATCTAGATAATTACTAATGACAGCAAAAAGTTGGAGTTTTCTGTATCTCTCTGCTGCCATCTTATGTTCATCTGGATTTCTGCAACCCAGAACTGGCAGCCACCATTGTGACCCTGAACACTCAGCATGTAGTACAAAATTTCCATCACAGGCAGGATATGGATCAACTACTACAATCAGATGGTCTCAAAAGCAGGATAAAAAATGCAGCAAATACATAATATAAATAATTACTAACAAGTGGTTCTAGATAGGTTCAGAGGTAGCATCCATAAGAGCTGCTCAAAGCAATTCTGCAACTAATTTCTGGCTTAATTCTCAAGGAGGTGTGTTGATACTATACCACTGCAGACATCAGATTGAGGGTCACATGATTGGAAACTCCTCCGACCTGCTTAATAGCTAGTAAAGGCTGGTGGTCACTTTCCAACACGCCCCATTTTGCTTGCATGTTGGATGGAGAAAATCAGTTCAGAGTTTGCAAGCAGACCATGAATGAGCCAAAGCATGAAGCTCTGGAACTGTCTGGTTGGAAGGAGATACCCACTGATCTACTATTGATTTTTGAAACTGCTGATGCTGCATTAAATATTAATAGTATATCTAAGCCTGCCATAACATTGATTCCCAGAGGCGTATTTCATCTCTTCATATCCATGAGCCTTTTGATCCCTAGGACAAATGGCAAGGAGAAAGGGCGTCAGATACCCTCCCACCATTTCTCACCTGGCTTAATGTTAGGTCAATGAGCCTCCATATTGAAGAGGTAAAAAGGAACTACCCTGTCTCTTTTTTGCTTCCCTCTCTTCAAGATACAGTTTAGGTGGAGATGCGGTTTCCCTATCCTACTTTTCTTAACACATCTGCCCTTTTCTTCAGATATAATAAATGTCTCAGCATTTATTGCTAGCCATGCTAAGGCTACACTTGGCATCCACAATAACTACATGATGAGCATTTCATTGTTTAAACTGGACACTCTGTAACTTGATTCCTCGATTTTCTTTCAGCCAGCATCGTGTCATGTGTTCCTCCTATGTGGGCCATTCATGCTATGTCGTGATGCGTATAAAAAAGCGGAGGCTTTAACATTTGCTAAACTTGCTTCGTCTATTTTGTTATTTCCTTTTATCAATATATAAACATGTATATATTGACCAAGGAGATACACTAGAGAAGCAGAGGCCAAGAAGATAAATGCCTTGCTCTCCAAAGAACTATCCAAGATATACTCCCAACTGCAGTGTAGCAACAAAGTCACATCACCTACCATCAGCCACCTCCTCCCATCAGCCACCTCCTCTATATGGATGACATCAAGCTGTATGCTAAGAGTGAACAAGACCTTGACTCGCTGATCCACCTGACATAGATCTACAGTGAAGACTTTGAGAGGTCACTCGGACTGCAGGAGTGTGGCCAGATGGTAGTAAAGAGAGGGAAGGTTAAGACTGATAGAGCAGAACTACCAGCAGCCCAAATAGCAGACATAGAGACCAGCTACAAGTACCTGGGTATCCCACAGTCACATGGGAACCATGAGGAGGAGGCAAGAAAGACAGCAACATCCAAATAGCAACAAAGGATAAGACAGGCCCTGAAGAGCCAGCTCAATGGGAAGATCAAGATCCATGCCATCAACATGTATGCCCTGCCAGTCATCAGATACCCTGCCGGTATAGTGAGCTGGCCAAAGGAGGACATGGAGGCTGCCAATGTGAAGAGCTGGAAGCTCCTCACAATGTACAGAAGTTTCCATCCCAAGTCCAATATCCTGAGACTACACCAGCTGGAAAGAGGGCAGGCGGGGTCTGGTGAGCATCAAAGCCAATGTCCTGGATGAAACCCAGATCATCCAGGAATATATCAGTAAGATGGCACCCTGAGATGAGCTGCTGAGAGAATGCCTCAGGCAGAAGCAGACATGAGAGGAAGTCCAAGCAGAGGAAGTGCCATGGCTGGAAAGGGCTGGACTAAAAGATAGCACTGAGGCACTGATCATAGCAGCACAAGAACAGACACTAAGCACCTGTGATGGGATGGAATTATGAAGGCCAGGCTCAGGGAGATAAGCATTTTCTTAGCTCACCGAAAGAGTGTGGGAACTACAAGAGGATGAGGCTGGCACCTCCCTGAGGAATTCGTGGTGTTGTGGCTGGCTGGCTGGCTTGGGAGCTGGGGTTTCAGTCTGGGAAGATTCTTGCTAGAGGTTGTAGCTAATAAACACAGCTGAACTGATTTTGCACTGTCTCTTGGAGTTCTTTGGGCTAAACCTGACATCAATCCTTGTAGTTCCCATGCTCTTTTGGTGAGCTAAGAAAACGCTTATCTCCCTGAGCCTGGCCTTCTTAATTCCATTTCATCACAGCACCAGATTCATAGAAGCAGGGGTCTACCATACTAGACAGGACCCAAGGTGCAGGTTGTACAAAGAGGCCTCAGAGACAGTCCAACACATAATGGCAGGGTGTAAGATGCAGGCAGGAACAGCATGCACTGAATGGCACAATCAAGTAGCTGGCATTGTGTACAGGAACATCTGCACAGATGGGATATTCCACAGAAGGTCGTGGAGAATAACAGGCCTAAGATCCTGTAGGACTTCCAGATCCAGACAGACAGGCAGGTACTGGCCAATCAACCAGACATCCTGGTAGTAGACAAAGACCAGAAGACGGCAGTGGTGATAGATGTAGCAGTGCCAAGTGACAGCAACATCAGGAAGAAGGAGCATGAGAAGCTGGAGAAATACCAGGGCCTGAAGGAGGAACTAGAGAGGATGTGGAAAGTCAAGGCCAAAGTGGTCTTTCCCAATGGTGGTAGGAGCGCTTGGGGCCATGACTCCTAAGCTGGGAGAATGGCCCCAACAGTTCCCAGGAACAACATCAGAGCTCTTTGTCCAGAAGAGTGCAGGGCTAGGAACAGCTCAGATACTGTGCAGAACCCTCAGTACACACACACACACACACACACACACACACAGAGTAACAACACAATGGAGACCTTAATATTAAGTAATTACTTTAACACTGAAGCTATTATCACGTAACTAATACTTTGATGTGAATTGCAGAGGTTCTTTCTCTTTTGCCTCATATTCAACTTTGGATGGAAAGTTAAATCCTGTAATCTTATACTTGTAGCACTGACATCCCAAGTAGCTATTGATACTGAATGAGTCTTTACTTTCCTTGTTTTATTTTCAATACTTGAAGCTTTCTAAATGACAGAAGGTTAATAACTTTTAATCATATATAAACATTACTGCACTGAAATCTGTATTGAAAGAATACAATGTATCAAGATTTACAGCATTACAATAGAAGGGAAAAAATAAAAGAAATGACAAAAGCTAAAGAAAAGAACAAAGGAAAGAAAAGAGGGGAGGGGAGGGAAGGGGAGGGAAGGAAAGGAAAGGAAAGGAAAGGAAAGGAAAGGAAAGGAAAGGAAAGGAAAGGAAAGGAAAGGAAAGGAAAGGAAAGGAAAGGAAAGGAAAGGAAAGGAAAGGAAAGGAAAGGAAAGGAAGGAGATAGGGAAGGGAAGGGAAGGGAAGGGAAGGGAAGGGAAGGGAAGGGAAGGGAAGGGAAGGGAAGGAAAGGAAAGGAAAGGAAAGGAAAGGAAAGGAAAGGAAAGGAAAGGAAAGGAAAGGAAAGGAAAGGAAAGGAAAGGAAAGGAAAGGAAAGGAAAGGAAAGGAAAGGAAAGGAAAGGAAAGGAAAGGAAAGGAAAGGAAAGGAAAGGAAAGGAAAGGCTTCTTCCATGAGGCTGCAACATTGCTTTCATCACATCAGCTCTCCCCCATCTCCTCCCCACTTACGGATTCTGCCGTATTTAATACTCTGCTTATGGTCTAGGAAGGCTGCCAGCTGAATACAAATCTCCAGGATTAAAAAAAAAAAAAAAATACAAACCCCTTAAAAGCCTCAACCCTCGCTTGTACTAAGAACAATGCTGCGAGAACTTCCGATCGCTCGGGGAAGGAAGGATGCATAAAACATTGTACAATCAGACCAACTCCTCTCCTCACCTGTTTTCTTCAGCATGGGGTGGTCCTGCCTGTACTGGACCCTGAAAGCGGGGCCTCATGGCATTATTTCAGAGTCAGAAGATTCAGAAAAGAACACCAGAAACGTTTGCAAATTCAGTTGAACAAAAGAATAAACTAGTTCGGTTAATTATGTTTTCATTTCACGCAATGATTTCTAATAATACATAATGATATGGGGGAGGGGGGAGAAGGAGCATTTCAGGTTTTGTAGGTATTAGAATAGCCCCCCCCCCAAAAAAAAACAGAGAAAATCAGGGCTTCCTCTTTAATTATTTATTTTGCGGTCAATCCCATGGGACCTTTCCCATTTCAATCCCATAGACTTTCATAATCAGATCAAATCTTTATTACAGTCATAGACCAGCATAGACTTTCATAAGTCTGGGCTATTCATTAGAATATCTTAGCTCGACAACCTAGAGGAACAGTGTGGTGAGTCTTGGGAATTATTTTTTTTAATTTCAAATATATTGAACTAATTTTGCCTTATTTGTAGAGTTGATGGTGGCTAACAACAACCTTATCAATAAGATTGGAATTTAAAAACCCCACAATATTAAAAAAAAAATCAACTAAAAATTACAGCAACCAAGAGGATAGAGCCACCTAGATAGATAGATAGATAGATAGATAGATAGATAGATAGATAGATAGATAGATAGATAGATAGATATAAAAACCTCTAAGAAGAATCATTTTTACTTGGCACCTCTAAAATAATTGTGTCTAGTATCGCCTTTAGGTTGGAGAGAAGTTTCATTCAAGTATTTCTCAGTTGGACCCTGACCGCTTTGATGAGCTCCTGAGATCTGATCTTGTGCAAAACATGGGATAAATATTTGATTGACTGATTGATTGCTCTAAAATAATTGTGTCTAGTATCGCCTTTAGGTTGGAGAGAAGTTTCAACCAAGTATTTCTCAGTTGGACCCTGACTGCTTTGATGAGCTCCTGAGATCTTATCTCGTGCAAAACATGGGATACATATTTGATTGATTGATTGATTGATTGATTGATTGATTGATTGCTATTTCAAATTTAGTCACTGCCCATCTCACTCAGCAAGCGACTCTGGGTGGTTTACAGTAAAAGAAGAATAAAAAAAATACAATAAAAACAGCAGTCAGAAATAAATAATATAATCCAAGGGATAGATGGTATAAATACATTATCAAACTCTGGGAGCATCTTCAGGGTGCTCACCACCCCCAGAGTTGGTTACTGGTTATTGGTGCAACTGCACTGATGTTGATTGACTTATTTCCAGTACTTATAATCTATGCTGATTCCAAAGGACTGTGGATGGTGTATAGCTGCTTCTGTCTCATCAACCACCCAGAGCTGCTGGGAGTTGGGCAGCCTATAAATTTAAATCATCATCATCATCATCATCAACAATAACAACAGCAGCAAAGTTTTCAGTGAGTGCAGAGCGATGTAGCAATGAGGGGATAGAGGAAAAGATAGAGGACAATTGCTTCAAGGGCTTTGGTCCTGAAGACTCCATGTCACTCCTAGATGGGGGAACCACCTACCAGCTGCAGGGAAACAGTGGCCAAAGAGGGGTGAGCCACCATCTTTTCCTTGTGAGTACCTCAGAAGTATCTGGTTGGCCATTGGGAGAAAAGCTGGACGAAGATGGGCCTTGGCATGTTCTTAGGTGACATTTTGGGAGTGACACATGAATGTTGTGGTCTTTTCTGGATGGGTTGGGCTAAGGTTGGGCAGGTCAAAAGCAAAATAACCCCACTCAACCTAGCACAGTGTTGTCCAGACTTGGCCACTTTAAGATGAGTGGACTTCAACTCCCAGAATTCCCCAGCCAGCCATGCTGGCTGGGGAATTTTGGGAGTTGAAGTCCATGCATCTTAAAGTGGCCAAGTTTGGACAACACTGACCTAGCAGATAGAATGGGTTGCATGTTCCTTCTTAATGTTCATTCCCCCTCCCTCCCAAATTGGTGAGAAATTGCACCAAATCAGTAATGTCCGCTGAATTTCAGCAATGCGAACTTGGGGGCAGAGAGGGGAAAGAAGGCAGAAAATGGGGGCTGAGGTTCTGCACAGGCCTGGAGAATGCCCTCAAATGTCCAGCTGGAATCTCCAGCCCAGGATTCACTGTGGTTGTGGACTGAAGATGCAACCTTGGGTACTAACAAAGTGATCCCTCTCCAGCTAGCTATATCCAAGCATTCATGATTTCAGTGCCCTATAGTGAAAGCCATCCAGTGTCCATGTGTATGTACGAAAATCTGGTCTCTCTGATGATCTGGAGGAGCTCCTATAACTGCCTGTCAAAGAGAAAAAATATTGCATATAAATTTAGGCCATGGTGCCCCATGCCGCCTTATTTTGCTTGTTATAAGACATTGCCGATTAGCAGTCAGTTTTGACTTAATTAAGCTGTTAAATCCTTAACAAGGCACTTCCAGTGCTCTGTTACATTTGTGAACCTGTTGGATATCAAGTATTTGTCAACTGTCTGCATTAACTTTTGATCCACATGGCGTACAATAAATCTCTTCTGCCACCCTGCAGTCTAATTTTATATCCCAGCTGTTGTTAACCCCGCATTTTAAAGTCGATGCTTGCCCCCCACTCTTGCTTTTCCCCAACCTAATCTGGGGTTTGCTTCTCTTTGATTGATTTGCCAATCTCTTTGGAAGGACTGAAGCAGGTTCAGGGCTATAAACCAAAGATCATCTGAAGAAAACCAGATCCTGACAACCTGTCAGAACCGACGGGGGGCAGAAGAACTCGGAGTTTGGAAGAACGTGAAAGGCTGCCTTGTTAAGTCACTTAAAATATCGCGAGGCTATCTTACATCCAAAGCTCTTGAGGTATTTTAGAAATATAAAAGGCAATAAAGGTAAGGCAGAAAGGTAAGGTCTCCTTTGAATTACGCTTGATTCCTGGTATTTATACGGACATTTCTACATAGTTTTCTTGGCAGCAATAGGGAACTGGCTTCTTTGCTGTTGCCTTCTTCTGAAATG
The DNA here is from genome assembly GCF_059951505.1 of Python bivittatus. NCBI lineage: Eukaryota > Metazoa > Chordata > Lepidosauria > Squamata > Pythonidae > Python > Python bivittatus. The sequence continues at coordinate 19,180,057 of NW_028277097.1, forward strand.
ACTTTTTTCCTCCACTTCCCTGGCTAGTCTAATGCTGTGGGATCTCCTGGTGGTCTCCCATCCAAGTGTTAATCAAATCAGACTGGGGTTCATTTTTTTCAAGATCAGCCAAAGTATCCTCTCCCTGTATGTAATGAAATTAAAATGAAGTATAATACAATGCCCCCCCAAAGGAAATGCAATTAGCTATAGTTGGAATTTAAAATACCAGAGAGATTTAACTATTTTAAGAGAAGCAAATAGTTTAACATCTCTTTCTACCCCCCCCACCTTTTTTTCTGTGGGAGAGAAGGAATCCCCAGACCATTGCACAACTCCTTTCCCAATAAATGTATTGATTTGTTATGATTTTATTTTGCTTTTAATCATTGTTAGCCATCCAGAGTCATGTATTTGAGATGGGTGGCCTACAAATTGAATGAATGAAAGAACGAAAGAACAAATGAATGATCCATCTGAAACTTGGCAGACTTCTGCTTCCATTAATCTCCTGTTCCCAAAAGTTTCATTCCATTTGATGAAACAGAAAAGAAACATCTGTAGTTGCTTGTTAATTTCTAAGGGTAATTAATGAGAACCTCTCACTTTGTTACTGAAACACTCCATGTCCTGGGTTCACAATGAACCATAAACAAGCCAAGAAAACTAGGTTCTCACACATGCTGTGACACCAGAAGGACCCCAACCCCTAGCCAACATTTGCACTAGCCAACTTTAGCATACTGTTAAGTCTTTAACTTGGTTAAGCATGTTTTGTGAATGCAGCCAATGGCTACTATTTTTCCAGGTTTAATGTTAGAGTGAGACACAAATGACCTTGTAAAATCCTCCAGCCAATTTGTGGGCAGAGCGGTTGTTTCAAGAACGTATTTGAATTATTCCAAGGAAGGAAAAGATTATTCATCCTTTTCAGAACTGCAGGATTTCCCCTTTGGAGGAACAGTAGCATCACTCTGAAAAACTCAGTAGCTGAAGTTCTTCCTTGGTGTCTCTTCTTGAGATTATGAAAGTATGGGAAGTTATGAGAATTTCAGTGGAATCCTCTTCTTTTCTAAAAGAATTTCAAAAGCAAATTCTCTTTGATCAAACAGAATGAGATCTGGTTAAGAGAGAGAAAGAGAGAGAGAGAATTTCCTTTCCTAGCATTTTTAGCACTGCAGGGCCTCGTGTGGTCCCCAGATCCCTCGGAAGTGATCCCTAGAGACCTTCCAATAATTACTATGCAACTGCAGTTTTTCATGTGTTAGAAGGAAAAGATTACTAAAGCAGTCACCCAACATGCTTAACCCCTTCCTTCCTTCCTTCCTTCCTTCCTTCCTTCCTTCCTTCCTTCCTTCCTTCCTTCCTTCCTTCCTTCCTTCCTTCCTTCCTTCCTTCCTTCCTTCCTTCCATCCTTCCTTCCTTCCTGGTGTACATGCTGCATTGAACAATAAACTTAGCAAGTTTACATAACACAATAATTCACTCAGACACACACAAAAAGGACTAAACAAGATTAAAATGGAATTGCTTGGTCCTTCATTGAGCCAATTACATGTGCTGGGCAAACACAGCCAGAAAAGTCATCAAGTGAACTGAATGCAAGGGTTTTCTTCCCAATACATTTAAATTTAAGGTAAACGTATGGTTACTCTTTAACCTGATCCTGCTTTTTTTTTTTTTTTGGACTGAAACCTTTAGTATGCCAGTCAGAGCAAACCAGCTCGTATTCCAGAAAAATGTGATACAGCCTGTCCAGCCCAGAAAACAAATGATAGTTGTCTGGTTGGATTTGCCTAGGGAAAAAACAAGATTGAGGCATAAGGAGAAATGTTCCAATATCTCAAAGAAACAGGGACCTGCATCTTATGAATGTAAAGTCCTCTGATTAGTACAGATCTGGGTTTTTGTAACCTGATGTCCATACAACCTAGCAAGTGTTTGGACCATATCCAAAAAGGAAAACCAGACCTGATTTTCAGCACCAGACCCACCAGAAGGGCTCAGACAGTTGAGAATTCTTATGTTGACCCAAAGTTAGGAAGAGAAATCTGAAGAGGGCAGTGAGGAAAGATACAGGAAAAGAGAAGTTAATTTCAAATTATGTTATTATTGTTGCTCGCACAGTCAGCCAGTTGTTTAGACTGGATTTGGCATTTTTATCCACCTACTGAGTCCTTCTCAAGGCCTTATTATTACCATTTTCCTTCCCCCAATTGAAGTGTGGATTCTTGTAATGAGGTCTACCTGGGCTGGCTCTGAAGAGCGCTCTGAAGCTAGAGCTGCTCCAGAATGTGAGGGCATGAACAATTATGGGCATAATTTGGTATGCCCATGTAAAACTATTGCTATGTGAGGTGCAGTGGGTACCAGTGAGCTTCTGGGTACAATTCATGGTCCTGATTACAAAGCCCTTCCTGCCATTGATTATATGCCATCAAGTTATTTATGACTCGCAAGTGCATAGATAGATTTTCTCCATGAGGATCTGTGCCTAACCTGTTCTTTTAGGTCTCCCAAAGGGGCACTCATTACCACTTTAACTGAATCTACCCACCTTGCAGCTGGTCATCCTCTTCTTCTCTTTCCTTCCACCTTTCCCAGAATCAGAGCTTTCTCCAGAGAGCTGGATCTTTGCATAATGTGTCTGAAGTGGGATAATTTGACCCTGGTCATTTGTGTCTCGAGTGAAAACTCTGGGTTGATTTGTTCGATGATCCATTCGTTTGTTTTCTTGGCTGCCCACAGTATTCTGAAAAATCTTCTCCAACACCACAGTTCAAAGGCATCAATACTCTTCCTATCTTGCGTCTTCAAAGTCCAACTTCTGCTTCCGTAGAGTGTCACAGGGAATGCCATGACTCACACAGTTCTGATCTTTGCAGGTATAGACACATCACGGCATTTGAATCTCTCTCCCAAGGCCTTCATGGCTGCTCTACCACGTGCTATTCTGCAGCGTCTTTCTTGACTGCTTGTTCCCTTGCTGTTGATGGTTGATCCTAAAAGGCAGAAGCTCTCCACCTCTTTGATATCTTCATTGCCAATTCTAAGGCTGTTGGTTCTACCTGTTGTTATCAGTCTGGTCTTCTTTATATTTAATTTTAGACCCATTTTTTCACTATGCTCTTTGACTTTTAGCACTAGAGCTTGCAGATCCTTTGTGATTTTGACTATCAGAGTAGCGTCTTCAGCCTAGGGTAGGTTACTGATGTTTCCTCCTCCAATTTTAAAACCACACTCGTCTTCTTCCAATCCATCCTCCCACTTCTTTCTCATCATTTCTGCCTGCCTTATAAGAGCCAACAGGTTTGGCACGCTTCAGGGCCCATTTATTAAGCAATGCTACCTTATGGGACCCTTGAGGCATGCCTTCTTCATTGCCATGCTTGGTCTTTGTAATAGGAGTCCCCACCAAGGTCCATATGGCCTGACCATGCTCTCCTTTAAGACAGCCTTAAAGACCTGCCTGTTCCCACAGGTGCTGGGCAGATGATGTGTGGATCTACTATGTGAAGCTTAATTATTAAGCAAGTCTCTTTTCCCTGCAGCACAGCTGTATTCTTTTATAGTTGTTCTTCCCCCCCCCCCCAATCTTTTGAACCCTCTGTGAGATGCCCAGGGTCAATGGTGAGTGGGCAGCCTTAGAAATTGAAATTATAAATAAACAAACAAGCTTGCTTTGGGAACATTACCTGAACAGAGATAACCAATGGCTGGAGAAAGCTGTGCAATAACTCTTCCCCCCTGCTTCAAATTTGCTTATGATTGCCAGTACTGTGGGAAAATAAAAGTAAGAATCTCTCTACCAGGGTTCAGTGCTCCTGCAATTTAATGGAAGAGAATTTGCTTTGAAAATGTTCTTTCCAGTGAGAACAGTGATGATTTTTGTCTCCTAAACAGAATGTGGGGTCCTTGCGTTTCTGTAATGGCCAAGGATAGGTGGGAACATTATACCTTCCAGCAAAGATCCGCATAGTCAAAACTATGGTTTTTCCAGTAGTAATGTATGGCTGTGAGAGCTGGACCATAAAGAAGGCTGAGAGCTGAAGAATTGATGCTTTTGAACTGTGGTGCTGGAGAAGACTCTTGAGAGTCCCCTGGACTGCTAGGAGGTCAAACCAGTCAATCTTAAAGGAAATCGACCCTGATTGCTCATTGGAAGGATTGATAATGAAGCTCAAGCTCAGATACTTTGGTCACCTAATGCGAAGAGAGGACTCTTTGGAGAAGACCCTGTTGCTGGGAAAGATTGAAGGCAAAAGGAGAAGGGGACGGCAAAGGATGAGATGGTTAGATAGCATCCCCGAAGCAATGAGCATGAAACTGAGCAAACTCAGAGAGGCAGTGAAGGACAGGAAGGCCTGGCGCAATATGGTTCATGGGGTCACGAAGAGTCGGACACGACTTAACGACTGAACAACAACAACAACACACTCCCGGAAGAGATAATAAGGAAATCTTCCAGTCTTTTTCAATCAGAAAATTTGGGGAACCAGGGAGCAATCCTCCAGAGTGATGGAAGATGCCTCACAGAAACCAACACCAGTATAACGACCACAGCCAGTGAAAAACAGAACATCACCAGGAGAAATTTGAAAGAAATTTTCAAGCACTCTGAGAATAGAGTAAACAGAAGCCTTTTTGGCAGGGGAATTAAGGTTCTGAGAAATTCCAAGGCACAAGACTTTTTCAGATCAGGAAGTGTGAACAGCCAAGGCAATTTCAGCATGGTGGAAAAGTGCATACTAGAGAACAAAGCCTACTGCGCCACCCTGCTGTTCTTCTACAATAGCTGAAAAGCCCAGCCTGGAGAATTTCAAAAATAAATTCTTAGCACTCTATAAAGAAAGTCAAAAGCCTTCTTGATAGGAGGAGGAGAAAACTTCCTTTCCTCCTTTTTTGAGCAGAAGAAATACTCAGTGGTGAGAGCGTGATTTGCCTAGGATTCCTCTGAATGGTATGATCATATAGCCAAACTCTGAATAAAAGCTCTCTAAAGGCCACACACAAAATGAACTCTTGGCAGAAGCGCAACATGACCAGTCTTGATTGGAAAGCATTCAATGGGGGCGTCTCGACTCTTGGCTGAGCAGATTCCTTGCTGAGTGGCAAGAAACCGGCAATGGCACATTCGATTGGCACCACACACTTTCCCCACTACTTAATAAGCCAGCTCGACTTCTTTTTTTTTTCTCCCCTCTCTCCCTGCTGCAATTAATTTTTATAGGGTTGAATTTATAGCCAGGGAGCCCATAAATGAAGCCGTATATCAAACGACCGTGCTGTATTCCTGACAACAAAATAATTTAACAGTAAAATATCAAATATCCTTTTAAACACTTTTTAAAAGAATGCCAGAGGTGACTTTGAGACAGGCCTTGCAAATAAACTGTTCTCCCTCACTTTGCTGTGAATGTGTGCTAGGTGGTGCAGAATATGTAAGACCTCATGAAGGTTGTGTTGGATCATCTCCAGTTTTGTCTTAATCATCCTTCAGCTCTTTCCATTCTAAGCAGAGTGCCAATAAGAAGCTCATAAGTTAACCTAAATTATTCCCCAGCAAACAGCATCATGGGTCCTGCTACCTCAATATGATAAGTAACATTATCAGTATGACTAGCAGATTCCCCAACAACTATATTTTCTGATTGCACATTCCATTCATTTGCAGAATTTTCAGGAAAGTAGTTTAAGCATGATGGGTATTCAGAGAGGAGGCCAATAACAATATGTGCATGATTTATCCTTACATAAATGACCTGACTTCTCTGCTTACCTCAGACATTGTTACACAACTATGCAACTGGCGTTTGTGTGACCAGCAGAGTTTGTATGATCCAGGTCCAAATAGACCATAAAACAAATCAACCCAGAGTTCTCACTTGAGGCACAAATGTCCAGGATCAAATTATCATATTTTGGATGCAGGACTTGAAGACCTAGCTCTCTTGAGAAGTCCTCAATGCTGGGAAAGAGAAGAAGAGGATGAGAAGAATGAAAGAGAAGAAGATGACCAGCAGCAAGATGGATGAACTTGAACTGTTCAAGATGGATGAACTTGAACTTGAACGTGCACTGTTGAAAGACCTGAAGGGCCAGGTGGGGACAGATCATCCTGGAGAAGGTCCATCTAGATGGTCACTAAGAGTGGACACCAGCTTGATGACACATAATCAATCAATCAATCAATCAATCAATCAATCAATCAATCACTGCCCAGTAGATTCTTCTCTATAACCCAAAGGCAGATAACCATCAAAACTGGACAAAAACAGCCAGCTGGGGAAAGCTGCAGCAGATGAGACCAAATGCTTCTGAAGATCAATCTCAGTATTAAATTGTCTGAAAACTCCAGCTTCTTGTTACAGTCTCTCTTGCAATCTTGTTTCTGTTGGCAGTGAAGTGGGTACAGGTGAAATGGAGGGGTACTTTTTCACAGGACCCCCCAATTTGTCACCACAGAGAGTTAAGTCTGCTGCCCTCCCTTTTTACATTTATGTGCCTGCTGAAAGTTGTGGAGTTCCAACAAGGTTTTGAGATACACCGTCTACTTGAATATGGTTTTAGTCTGCTGCAATCATTCCAGTGTCCAGGCTCAAATTATCATAGCTTAGATGCATTACTCGAAGACGTAGCTCTCTTATGAATGTTGATTTTTCTTGAGTCCTGGCAACTTTTAAAAATCATTTTGAACCAAATGCCCACTGCTTTGTAGTACTATTTTTCCTGTTTTCCTCCTGCCTCATCCACCCATGATGAATATAACCTTTGAGACATTAAGACCCATTCTCACCCCATTCTCTCCTTATTTCAGCCAAGCATTAAATGCTTAGCTATTAAAATAAAACATCCAGAAGAGCTCCTTTTTCCAAGACTGAATTTCAGTCAGGTCCAGATTTAAAGGCAAGTGATCTGGAGCTCAGGGCAGAGGAAAGACTTAAACCTGACTCGATATATTCAACCTTGGAAATGCAGTATATGAACAGCTGTCAGTGGTATGTCATGAATATATACAAATGGATAGATCCTAGAAATCAAATGTGTCAACTTAAATTACAGGAATCAATTATGCATGCAAACTGTGCATCAGCCTTATGAAATTGGCTGCAAATGCAATTAAAAATAAAGTCTTTAAAGATCAGACAATCAAAGAATGCCCTCATGTGGGACACTACTTGTTTAGGATCACTTTGAGTAGAATAAATCTTGAAAGTTTCTGGTAAGGCAAACTGCAGTGGGGGTAGACCCTTACACTTGGCATGACCCAGCTGAGTACTCTGTTCACAAGTTCTCCTTGTGCCTGCTCCAGCCTGACCAGGCTAAGCAGTGCTGAATCAGACTTAAAGTTCTCTGTTGACTAATTTAATTAGTTTTCTTTTGACAAGAAGAGATGAGCAGGTGATTGATTTTGCAAAGGTTAATATTTCACATTGCCATGTGATCAGACCTGTTAATAACCATCTCATGTTCCATTTGAACTATTTAAGTCATCCTTTTCAGGACTGCAAATTATATATTTAGGAAGCAGAACCAATCCATCTTAGGGGGAAAAAAAGGTGTGTGTGTGTGGGGGGGCTTCACTTGATGCAAATCCATTCAGCCATTCCACAATGCTTAAAAATGTTGGTTACTTGGCCCCCACAAAGGTCAATTACTGCCTTTATAATTGCAGGTTCCTATGGCTGGCTGGCAATTTTCAAAATAAAGAGTTCAATTAGAATTCAGATGATCATCTGATCAGTATGTAAAGGTGTGTCCCTGTTGGTGGGGAGTGGGTAGAGAGGGGGACTGTGAAGTCCAGCCTCTGACATTCAAAGCCAAATCAATACTTCTTGCAGAACATTTTACCATCTCAAATAATATTGCCAGTGCCCAGTAATTTGCGTCATGGCAACATTCTAATTAGAGATGCAAGTGAAATAGGAGTAGTTCTATCAGTAGTATTGGCTGTGCTTCCCCCAAACTCCATCAGCTTCTGCAACAAACACTTCTTTTTTCTTTCCTTTTCAAGATGGGAAATGCAAAAGGCAGGGCTGGATGGAAATTTTGCTTTATTTTGGTTTCTATCTATCATCAAGTGGTGAACTCCAGCAACATGAAGATCTTCAAGAGACCAAAAGAAGAGAATATGTGTAGCTCAGCGTTGAACTGTGAAGTCCTTGGGGTTCTCTGAGCTTGGTTGCTTTCTTGCAGATGTTTTGTTACCCATCTACAAGACATTACCCATCTACAAGAGAAAAGGAACAGACAAGAACTGGGACAGGTCTGTTATCTGCTTCTTCTTTCTTATGTCTCTGAAACTTCCAGTACGAGTGTCTAACTATTTGACATTTGAGAGGATCACTGGACTGCTAAACTTCTGCAATGTGTGGATCATGAGAGAAGGCTGGGAAGGCCCATTCGCTAGTATTTGGCCTCAGACAGATTCCTGTTGCATTAAATATGATTGAGTCTTGCTGTGCTAAGATAATATACTCAGCTGTATCCATACAGGCTCCACGCACTGCTAACCTAAATAGAATCATATTTCATGCATGATTTCCACCTAGTTATTTAACTGGGCTCCAAGAAGGTGTGTGTGTGTTTGTGTGTGTGTGCGAGTGGGTATAGATCAGATAGCATCTCCCATTTATTTTAAATACCTTACTAAGTCACCTTTAAGGATAGCACACTCTGATGATCTTGGCATATTAAGAGATGTTTCTGCCCTTGCTCATCATTAATATTGACATTTGTATCCTGAGCCCTACAAAGAAAGCCATTAAGGTCTTCTGCAAGTGACAGAAGGAAAGATCCACAAGTTGTTTCCTAAGCAAAGTTGTTTAGTGCTTCCAAGAATTTGCATGAGCCATCAGTGAAGAAAAGAATGATCCAGACTTAGACCCTCAGCTCTTGGACAGATCAGTGGGGAAAAATCTTCAGAGTCCATAAGTACGAGAAATGTACTCATCTTTCTACAATCCACCAATACAGATACCTATGGAAAATAATGTTTATTTTCAGTGTCTGGTCCCAGCCTGAAGGCTGCTTGGATCTGGATAGGGAGGAATGGGCTTAAATCTAACCACATGAGCTGTGGAATAACATTCCAGCAGAGATTCAGGCTGCCTCTTAAACAGGCCTTGAAGTCCTGGGTTTTCCCCAGGCACTAAGTTAGAAAGTGGGTCCATTCTGGGAATTTTATTAATGTATTGGATATTAATTTCCAGGTTGTCACCTTCTTTGGTTTATACTGTATCCCTCCCAGAGTGACTATGAGGTTGGCAGCGTAGAAATTAGATGTATAATAATTGCTTTATTGTACACCACTCAGAATCACCTTGTGGAGATGGGTGGCCAGATAAATTTGATAAATAAACAAACGAGAAATATTTGCTTATCAGTTTAAAAGATATTGCCTTCTATCAATCACATCCCTCAACTCTAATGTTTACTTTGTCGTTCTTATTCATTCCCCATGATTGCAGGTGCCATTGGAGGAGACCACTTCTTCATGCCCATCTGTCACACGTGTGTGGATTTTGGAAGACTCCAGTTTACAATCTTGTACAATTAACTTCTAGTGAAACTCTATGTAGGCATTCAAAAGTACACGTGAGGGTTAAGAGTATGATAGGGATGGAGGATTCAATGCCATTCTCACCTACTTCTTCCCTACAATCCTGGTTTTTCTATACAGCTTCTCGCACTGTGCATTTCTTGTAGAAATGTTCAGCTACCAGTGCTTACAGACTTTTTCATAATCAGAAATTTGATAGGGTGGGCTTCTGATATTGAGAAGATTTGCAAGCATGTTCTTCAAGGGATATCCAGGGATGTTGGGAGAGTGTCTGCATGCACACTCTTGCACACTTGTAACCATCATATCTGCTGGCTGATTCCTCTATATGGCTTCTGTGAAGACAATACTCTGTCAGATATCAAAAGTCTAATTCAGCTTAGGAATGCATTCTTTAGGCGTTCTGGAGTCAGAAATTTACCCATACATTTGAGATGTGTTTTTTGAACACTGTTATTCCTAATGTCATAAGTTGTGTCATTTGCAAACAAATGGTTCTCCTAGCATAAATCCCTGCGTTCATTCGTTTTTGTTTCAAAAAATCCTTCTCAAAGGACAATCTCACCAAACACACAGAATGTTGGTTTGGCCGACCAATAGTTCCGAAGTCTACCATTGCCATTCTGGTAAATTGAAGTGACCGATCTGGGAACCTAGAACCAAATCTGGCCCTTGGACGAATGCAAATTTCAAAAGCTTTCCATAAGAAATCCACTCGGTTTTTGGGGAAAAGGGTTTGCCTCTGGTTTCTGGCACCATGGGATAAAGCAAAGAGGTTGGCAGAATAAGAAAAGGAACAAGAGAGAGAAAATAAAAATAAAAATCAAGAGGGAATGTCAAGGAAAAGGAAAATGGATGTCCCCTTACTTTTTTTTCTCTGATCCCACCTCACATTTGCTGCTAGAACATCATCCTTCATTCCCACGAGGGTTGTCCCAACAGATTAGCCCTGAGCAAAAAACCCCTTGACTCACTTGCTGTAAATTTTGCTCAAAAAGGGCAACTGATGAAAGCCACTTGTTATTGCTGTTGTTTTCCCCTGCGTTAAGGTATTTAAAAAGCCAAAAGATGGGGCCTGAATAAAACCGTGGTGTGAATAAGGTTCTACTCTGATGCTAGATCTTCTCTGAACCAATCATGGGTGTAGTGCTGTGAACGTCTGGACGCACCACACAAGTTTGAGAGGAAGAGGAAAACCTATCAGGGCAACAGGCGATCCCAAGGGGCATGGTTCCAGTAGTATTTTAATGGAGTAAGGTTGGCATTTTCAAAATTTTGCTTGCCTTTAAAATGCAGGAATGCATTTAATGTGTTTACACCATAAAGTTTCCCCTGCCCTTTTCAAAATGCTCTGCACAGCAACACTTTATCTCCCCTGAACAGTACAGAATTTATCGCTTTCTAAGGCTGGCAAAGGTTCCCTTCCTTCGCGTTTCCTTTTGTACTTGCAATATTAACAAATCATTTAAGCATAATCCCCATACCCAGTGCACTTTACAAAATAATAGTACAATATAACACAGCAACCCCATCCCAGTTAGCCCCACAAATTAGAGAAAACACAGTCAGCCAAATTCACGCAGCAGTTGAAATAAGAACAGCAAACTCACTGTTATTTCTCTTCTGAGGTTAATGCCTAGAAAGGGAGAAGTTATTTGCCATTTGACTTCTCTGGAAATATTAGAAGATGTGCTTGCCTTTTAGTACGATTCACGGTTATGGAAAATCTGGACTACTGGCAGAGGCATCCAGGCTATACCCAGTGAAGACAATGGACGTAACTTGATTCTTGGAAAATTAAAAAAAAAAATCAAGGAGAGAGTAGCAAATAAATAATGGTTCTTTAATTATTTTTTGCTGGGAAAAATCAGAAGTGTAACACCACTTGCTGGCAAAAAACAAGCGGGCTGGCCTGGCCTGTTTTTTGCCGGCAAGCAAGGAAATGATTTGCATTCTCAGTGATGTCATTATGCAAGCAGGCATGTCGAGGAGGAACCTATGCAGTGACTTCACTGCACCCTGATCCCAATAACATTACCTCAAGGCCCTATCTGGTCTACTCCATTTGGATAAGACAATGCCTTGACAAGCTCCAAAAGAAGGGTAAAATGAATAGTTTTCTCCTGTGGTTGTTACCCCAGCAGATGCTATTCTTATCTTCAGGTGCACACATGACTCTTTTGACTAATGTCCTTGATATCTCAATTTTATTCTCCATGATTTTCTCTAATCTTTTCCAAACACCTTTTCATTTGGTGGCTGTGAATACATCTTGTGCCAGTGAATTCTGAAGTTCAAACATTTTTCTATACACAGTGTGAAGAGGGGAATCAAAAAAGTCATTTTTTGGACATAACCAGGACATAACCGCCACCATCAAGACCACTATCTTGATCTTTCTTTGCTGTGTTACAGATGACCTGGATATAGATCATTATTGTTATTATTATCGCCTCTTCTCTTAATCTCCTTTATATATATTGCCAGTAAAATAAGAACAAACATAAATGTTGACATTAAAAACTAAGATGTGGCAGATCCTCCCTGGAATTCTTCCTTCTACCTTCTTCTAGCTTTACCAAGAATAAATCTGGTTTCTGCACAGGAATCCAGAGCACTGATGTGAAGATGAAGCTGTCACAGATGTGTCTCCATACTCCTGCCCTCTAGTTACATATCACCACCTGCTGAACTGTACAGCTGGAGTCCTGCTCTTCATAGCATAGCCCAAGCATCAAACCACTTGCAACTTGGTACAGGTGTAACTAGGAAATGGAGCGTGGCTTTCTTGGTCCAGATAAATCCATGGCTAGCAGAACAGATGAGCAGAATGTCTCCATAACCCACAGGGAGACTCAGGCGCATAAGCAAATGCAAGATGTCAGATACTGATGCTAGGTTTGATGCGATGACAGAATTTGGTATGCTCTGAGGAGTAACTGATGTGGAACCATTGTTCTTCTGCTTAATGTATGGATTGTGCTCTAAAACAGAAAGCTAGGATTCAATGGCAGATGAGTCAAAGTGGAACATGTGTTCTTGAAGGCTGGGGATAGCTCAGATAGCAACCATGGCTAGGAACCAGAAGAGCTAAAGTCCATCCTAAGGGTAAGGCAGGGAGTTATTTCATCATCTTAACACTAATTCTTATTAAATCCATTTACTCAATTCAGTAGGACAAAAGAGGCAGAATATTTATTTGAGCATGGCCATCTCTCTCTCTCTCTCTCTCTCTCTCGGTTACGTTCTATGCCAGTGTGACCTTTTTTCTCCATTTTTTGTCCCTATAAGTCAATAGCCCAGTAACATGAAACAAATGGAGGAACTTGAAATACTGAAATAAGTCTAGGGCAGCGTTTCTCAACCTTAGCAACTTTAAGATGTGTGGACTTCAGCTCCCAGAATTCCCCAGCCAGCATGGCCATCTGGGGAATTCTGGGAGCTGAAGTCCATATATTTAAAATTGCTAAGGTTGAGAAACACTGGTCTAGCGATGATCACATAACCAATCAATTTTGCTACCTTGAAAACAAATCATGGATCCATCTGAATTGTTCAAGTACTGAATCATACTTTTGATGGAGCTCCTTCCATATGTGGGGCCTGGGCCAGTTTTCCCCCATTGCTTCCCATTAAAGAAATCTCATTAAAAGTCCTGAAACAGGACTTTGAAATAAGTGAACCTAGAAATGGACAGTTAGAGTGATATTCAGAGATTTTAAAAATCAAGTAACTCAGATAGTGGTTCCCTTTCATGGGGTGTGTTCAAATGGAGGTTAGACAACCCTCTTGAGATGCCTGATTTTGGATTCCTGCAGTGATCAAGGGGTGAGTTCAATGGCCTGCAACGGCCCTTTTCAACAGTTGGAGTTTGTGTATGGGTTTGAAGAAGACCTTTTATCAACAGAGAAAAAAACTGAGACTCCTTTGCTAACTTTGGTTTCTGCATTTTCTAAAACTCTTGAAACATGTTGCTTTATAGCAGCTATATTTTCTGCTCATGGAATGCCCTGTTCTCACCAGAGTATGGCAATGCATTTGATGAGGGATAAATTGAAACAGAATTCAAGAGTCTAAGTTAAAAGCCCCTAACTCAAGTATATCTTCCTGGGCAAAACTCAAACACCAGTTCAGCTATACGGCAACACATTGGGTGACTGCTCCCTCTATAAAACACTTTCCCAGGGAAACTAAGACTATCAGCTTAGCCATAAAACATGAGCAGCACATCTAGGAAATCTGTGTATATGGATAGATGGGAAGAAGAAGGTACCCAAGTCCATTTGCTCAGGCGTTCCTTTCTGCTTTGCCTTGCATTCCTTCAGCCACACATTCACACATGCACAAATCCAGATAAGCCCACAGATCTTCTTAAGACAGAAAGAGGAAGAGGAGAGAGTTAAGAAAACCTTTTTTTCTATAGTCAGGGTTGTACAGAGTTAATATAGGAAGTTTCCAATGCTTTTTTCTTCTGCATTTTAATTCATTTGTGGGGCCTGTGTGTGTGTGTGTATATATTTATAGCTCTGCACTGTTGGCACTTTGAGTAAGTCTGCCCAGTCATTCTGTCAAGGAGATTCCATCCAAGATATGTTGATGAGCTAACTTTCAGTTGCCATCTGTATCTCTCTGTTTGTTATCCATTAGCTACAATTCTTGGCTCTCACAGAGAAGTGGAAAGGCCACTGAGGCCAGAGAATCCAGCCCCCTGATTTGTGTGGGGAACCAAATGAAAGCATCTCAGACAGATGGCTGACCAGCCTTTGCTTGGACACATCCCGTGAAGGGAGCCCACCACCTCTCTGGGTCATTGCTTCCATTGTCAAACTGCTCTTGATATTAGGAAGGTTTTTCCCCTCCCCCCCCCAACTCTAAATCCAACTTCATGCAAGTTAAATCCATTAGTCTGTGTTCTACTGCATGCTGGAATAAGAAAGAAGAGACCTTGACCTTCTATGTGACATCCTTTCAGGTATGAAGAGGATTCTCATATACTCCTTCAGAGCTAAACCTATCCATCTGTCTCTCTTCATAGGACTTAGGTTCCATGACTCTGATCATCCTGAACCTGATCAAACTTCTCTGAATCCTCTTTAAACTGTGCTGCCCAGAACTGTCACAATACTCAAGGTAGGATCTAACCAAAGCAAATATCATTATCTCCTGTGATGTAGAAATTACACAACTGTTGGTTTAGCATCAAAATGCTTTTGTCTGTTTTGGAGCCAGATCACACTGCTGGCTCATAATAAGGTTGCAATCAATTACTTTTCCAAGGCATTTTTCAGCTGTTGTCAAAAATATCCCAAAGAAAAGGATATTGTTAAATAGATCAAATGTTTTCAGCCTTCCTCTTCACCTTGGGTTTCTTTGGCAATTGGATTGTCTACATAAGTAGAGAAGTATCCAAATGATCTCTCAAAATCTCCCATCCTAAGCATGGGTCACCAGATTTCTCCAAGGAGAGATGAAAGGCTACTGGTTTCTCTCAGCTGAGAATTCACCATTAGCAATAGGAGAGTTCCTTTTTTCCTCTCCAGCATTATCTTTTTTGGCTTTTGTCCATCCCAGCAGCACCAACTGTGGTGGCAATCCAGCCATTACATTGTGTCCTCCACAAAGTTGGGTGGGTAACTAAGCAAGAAACATTTTCTCCCTTCCCAAATTCCACCCCGCCCCCGTTTAATAAGATCAATACAGGCAGTCCTCTACTTACGAACAGATTATGTTCCAAGAGACTGTCCATAAGTCCATTTTGGTCGTAAGTCCAACCAAGTATAAAAAACATGTGTCCCAATTCACAATGGTGCTGCCAAGTTTACGCACACAGTGTACCATAAACTAACCCCTTCCCACCTTCTCCCACCTTCTGGGATCTTCTAGGTTGGAGTTGTGGACAGGTTTGTTCATATTGGCAAAAGTTCATAACTTGAAAGTTTGTAAGTAGAGGACTGTCTGTACTTGGATTTATGGAAAGTATAAGGAAACAAGAGTTCCGGGCTGGGGAGAAAAGAGTCTTGGAATCTGGATTTGGAAGCCTGTTGGGCTTCATCTATGCCTTTGAGCAACCTTCAAGAGGACAGGCAATCTTGCCAATGTTCTCTGGCAACAAGGAATAGTCTATGGCTATCCATTGTCAAAAAGGGATGGCAGTTTTGTCCTCATTGCAATATCTTCCAAGACTGATCTGAAAACATTTATTTACATGAAACAATGTAAAGGTACATATATATGGGATTAGAAAATCTCATCTGCTCAACTATCCCTGTGTCTGGAGTAGAAGTAGACTTTGTTACTTCTCAGCATTATCCCAGTTGGAATCTGCTTGTTTAATCTCTTGAGAAGGAAGTTTACCGTATATACACGTGCATAAGCCCATCTGCAGATATGCCAACCCTCAGGTTTTAATCAAACTACCATGAAAAAAAATGCCACCTGTGAGTATACCTACCCACATTTTTTGTGGTATTTTGGTTAAAAATTCAAGAGTCTGATTATCCGTGGATGGGCTTATACACAAGTATATACGGGATATATGGGTACTCTAAAAAAACTATTACCATATATCAGTGTTTCTCAACCTTGGCAACTTTAAGCTGTATGGACTTCAACTCCCAGAACTGATTCATTCCCAGCATGCTGGCTGAGGAATTGTGGGAGCTGAAGTCCATACAGCTTAAAGTTGCCAAGGCGGAGAAATACCACTGTATATATTCACAGATATGCCCATCCACAAATAATCCAAACCCAATTTTGGGGGTGTATTTTGACATCTAAAATTATTGACTTATGTACGAATTATTTGCATTGTTATTGTGATGGAATGGAATTATGAAGGCCAGACTCAGGGAGAAAAACATGTTCTTTCATCGCCTGAGGTGAGAGGGAGAGATAAGAGGATGAGACTGGCACCTCCCTGAGGAATTCACAATGTTGCGGCTGGCATTACTTGGGAGCTGGGGTTTCAGTCTGGGAAGATTCTTGCTAGAGGTTGTAGCTAATAAACATTGCTGGACTGAATTTACATGGTCTCTTGGAGTTCCTTGGGCTAGGCCTGACAATTATCTATTTCTTGTTTTCCCCCATTGCAGTCATAAGCAAAGAGGCTTCCTTTTTTTTTAAGAGTAAGATAAGAATTATTCAAACTAGTACACAAACATAAGGTTTAGTCCTTTTGTGAATCTACTTCAATTTCAGTCAATTGCTGTTGAAAAGATCCAAAGAGGAGAGAAATGCATGACGCTGAGTACTTGTGTTATGGAAACAGAAGGTCCAGAGAATCATCTCTGATATTTCTACTGAGTTCTTATTTATTAAAATGCTGGTCCTCCATCTCTCCATTTGATCCTCCACCTTTCCATCTAAAGCATCAAGTTTCTTAACAGAATTTCCAGCACAGTGGAAAACCTAATGCCACATTGGTAGACTTTAAGGTTAACAATTCACTGAATAGCTTATGCTTTCTCTTATGCTCCTGAAGACATTATTTTTTTACATAGCTAGAACTTTAAACTACTTTATTTCTAGATGGAAGGCCAGTGAAAACACAATCAACATGTTCTTGTCTTCTTATGTTCCTTGTCCCAAGAACATGCGGAGCCATGAAAGAAGGATTTTGATGTTGATATAAATGTTGAGATTTTCATTACAAGTCAGCTGTCTTTCTCTGCTTGAGATCTTAGATGTTTCTAATCTGAGAAGTCAGTAGTAGACAAGATGGAGGAATGATCTCAATAAATCAGGTATCTCCTTATTAATTGGAGAAAACAATAGTTCTGGTCTCAGTCCACTCAAAAAAGGAGTCATTTGTACTGCACAGTCTATATGTTGAAGCATTTTCTTCTAAAATAGGAGACAATATAATTGCAAAGGTGGAGCAAATATTGAATGCCAATTCTCAGATCGTTATTTGTTCCTTTCCCCCATCTTTGAGAAAGGTGAGCCAAGAATCCATGACAATTTCTGAACTCTGCTGCCAGCAAGATGGCTCTTAAATGATGTACGTCAACTATTTGTGTATTTCCAACATAGTCCTGTCAATATATATAGCCACACTTATAAATGCACATGTAGGGAGGGATGGGGCAGAGAAGAAGGCCATGGCTTAATTGTGGAATCCAGAATTTGGTAGCAACTTCTACAAGGCAGCTATGAAACTTCATAAACCTGGTGACCCTTACCATAGGAAGTACTGTCTGATGGGTTCTGATGGTATAAGTGTATCTGCTGATATAATAAGCAAAAGAGATCTGACCATTTGCAGTTCCTGGTTAATTGGTCATTCATGACTTTTCCATTCATGACAGCTGGAGTAGAAAGGATGGAATAAAAACAGGATAGATTAACTTCTGGAAGATCCCTTACATGTTATCTATATCAGATACCAATCTGAGTGGCAGAAAATATCCTCACATTGGTATCAGCTCATACCCTAACTTGGCCTGTTGCTCCTTTAATTCTCTTTCGCTGACTCATTCATTCATTCATTCCCTAGCTTGTCATTCTGGTGGCCCTGCTAGCTAGCTCAGATTCATTGATTTCCAATAATTCCACCTCCCCCCCCCAAAAAAAAAAAGCAAGGCAAAAAACAGCAAATCTCAAGCCTTTGCAGAACTTGACATATGAGACAACAATGTTCAGGATTAATTTAGAATTATAGAGAGTTAGCATATCAATAATGTAATAATTTAGCAATGTGTGGTTATTTTCCTTTAATATTTTAGTACTTATTATTTGTATTCATATAGTATTTTATACTCTGGCTTTTCTATCCTCTGGTTTCTCTCCAGATTATATATGCCTTTCACCTTTAATTTCTTTTAATGCATAAGCAAATTGTTTCTTAATTGTCTCTGTTCTTCCCTTGTATTAGCTAATGGGGATTGGGCTGAGCTTGGAATCGGAAAGAAAAAGAAGGGTTTCAGAGCATGGGCAGATGGTCCTGTTGCACCTACCAGCAGCTCTTTCAAACTGCTGTGTTTTTTGCCAAGAGGGCACGGCCACGCCCTGAAGTTGCACCGCAATTCCAGGAAAGGAGGTTTGGTTTAAAGCATTCCCTTGCAATTCAGGAACACCTTCATACGCTCTGAAACACTTTTTGGTCTTCAAATCCTGAATGCTGCACAGCCCTATTAGGCGCCTTGTGAAATTGATGATGATGATGATGATGATGATGATGATGAAGAAGAAGAAGAAGAAGAAGAAGAAGAAGAAGAAGAAGAAGAAGAAGAAGAAGAAGAAGAAGAAGAAGAAGAAGAAGAAGAAGAAGAAGAAGAAGAAGAAGAAGAAGAAGAAGAAGAAGAAGAAATATTTTTAAAATTATTATTGGACTGTTATCCTGACTTTCTTTGTGGCCAACTGAAGGTGTCATATATACCTAATGCAATGAAAGAGATGTGTGTGCACACACACACACACACACAAACATACACACATACATCACATCCATGGAATACCAGAGTCCATCCATGAGGATTTCACAGACATCATCTTTTCCTTAGAAAGGAGTTCCTAAAACCAATTCTTTTTTCAACAGACTGAAATAACTGATAAGTGAAGGAGGCGGCGGAGGAGGAGGAGGGATTTATTTGCCAAACAGCAGCCAGATATACATTCTAGAGTATTGACAGTTTTGAACTTTGGTGTTGTGGTGTTGGAGAAGACTTCTGAGAATACCATGGACAACCAAGAAAACAAACAAATGGATTATCAAACAAATTAACCCAGAGTTCTAACTCAAGGCACAAATGATCCTACTTCAGACGTATTATGCAAAGACCTAGTTCTCTAGAGAAAGCTCTAATGCTGGGAAAGGTGGACAGAAAAAGAAGAAGAGGATGAAGCAGCAAGTTGGATGGACTCAGTTACAGTGGTGATGAAAACATTGTTAGAAAACTGGAAGGGACTGATTGCAATGGAGAAAATCTATCTTTGTGGTTGCTAAGCATTGACACCAACTTGATTGCATATAATCAACCAATCAGTCTGTCTATCAGCTTTCCAGTTAAAACTATCCTTTCTTCCTGGATTCATGCCATGATTATATACTCATGGAAGAAACATGTTCACAGGGAGAAATAGACCTGAATGGAAGCACAGCTTACTCACCGAAGGCCATTCAAAGTGTTCAAGGAAAATATTTTCTGCACATGATTCTTTGACCATGTCCATTCTCCTAAACTTAGGACTGTGTGTCTGATTGTTAACATCTATCTTCCATCCTGACACAATCTCAGGTTAAAGCTGTCTAGAAGAAAATAGTGGTATACTTAGCTGAATCAAGATTTGTGTACCTTGAAACCTTGTGGTTTCAAAGCCAGATTAAGCCCAAATGATGCATTTTTCTATCCACAACTCTATTGTTCTCTTCCCACCAACTAGAAGACAAATCTTCTGATTCAATGGTTCAAAATGTTACGGAGTGGTATATAGGCCAGGTGATCAATAGATTGAATAGGTCAGTTGATGGATCTCTAGGGAAAGTTTACATTATGGAGCTATATCAAGGTCAATACTCTCAATTTTGCTATGGAATCAAGACATTTATTAACACAAAGAGCCTATCTCAAATTCAGAGGTTAGCTGGTCAGTGATCATTTTCCATAAGTCTCATCATAACCTTAGGAAAACTCCAGAAAACAACAGTTGCCCAAGGATGTGCTTGCACTGGGTGGTTAATTAGGGGAGAGAGGAACATATTATATTACTTTAGTTTAGTGCACAGTCACCTCTCTGCCAAGCCTTAAGTAATGGTGTAAATTTAATTCAGCCTTTGAAAAGCAATTAACATATAAAACAAACAAAAATGTTAACATGAGATCCAGTCTTGGTTCTGTTAGGAATATGCTGAAACCAAGAACACACTGTCTGAAAGTTCAGCCTGTAAGAGGTAGTTTGGCTTCTCCCCACCAAGACACAGCAGATACCTCCTCTCCTTTCTATGGTCAAAAAACTGCATGCAATGCACAGATTTTGGGGATTTTCTGATTGGTTGGAGCAGAACAAAGTCCTAGCAGTTGAGCAGGTTAGGTGAGTATCAACACTTGACAAAGTATCAAAGCCATAATTTGTCATACCTGGCAGATTAATACTCCAGTATTCCCTGGGAAATATATGTTGCCTTTCATGGATTTAATATTTGCATTTGACTTGAACCCCAGAGAGAGTTAATTGAGAAAATGAGGCTATTTTCCATCAATACATGACTGCTTCTGTTAATAAAAATACAGTATGATAACACCGTCAAGCAAGTGTGATGCAATCATCTACGTCATCTTTCTCCTTAAATCCCTACTCAGAAGGAGATCAAGCAAGACTGTATCTTAGTTACTCTAATTTCTGCATTAATTCAATTATCCTTTCTATTACACCCAGATGAACACAAACACACAAGATGGTGAGTAGAGTGACCCTCCTTTATTCAGATGCCACTGCTGTTCTGTCTATGACCTCAACAGCCCTGAGGAGAGAACTTTGTGACTTTACCTTTCATTGCAGAGAGGAAGAATTGATTGCAAATAATAAAAAACATGAATGTTATAGCCTTTATAAAGCTACCATCAAAACGCAAGCATAGATGGCATATTAATAAGAACATCTTACAGCAGGTCATGTCCTTCTGATAGCAAGGAATTGGCTTTAATGCCTCCCGTTTTAAAGTATGACAAGGAACTGTTTGAGAAAGTGTCAAAGAAGTGTGCTGGGCATTCTTGACTTCTGTTTTTCCAGGTATGGAAACAACATCCTATGGTGCTGAAAGTTTATGAAGCTAAGGTCATAAATCAGATACTATATGGAGCCGAAGTCTGTCCATAGAAAGATTCTGGGCACCTGGAGATTATTTAGTTCATATTTCTCAGAACACCTTTTTTA
The DNA here is from genome assembly GCF_059951505.1 of Python bivittatus. Classification (NCBI taxonomy): domain Eukaryota; kingdom Metazoa; phylum Chordata; class Lepidosauria; order Squamata; family Pythonidae; genus Python; species Python bivittatus. The sequence goes on from NW_028277097.1 coordinate 19,201,469, forward strand.
TATTGCAAGCTATAGAATCAATTTCTTCGTGGGTGTTTGGAGTCTGGGCTAGGATCAACTGAAGTCTAACTGCAGTTCTACGGCCTTAACTATTGGCTGATGTTAAGAAGATCCTGGAGACCATTAACTGAAGCTAGACAGGTTCATTGCATTTATACCTCCCAGTCCTTAGCTTTCTTAAGTTTGTATTCATTCATTCATTCATTCATTCATTCATTCATTCATTCATTCATTCATTCATTCATTCATGCCTTCTAGTCATTCTTGACTCTTGGAAACTGCTTGGATAAGTCCGTGCAGTTTGGAGGTGGTGGTGGGGGGGGGAGATTTTCAGAGGTGGCTTGTCATTGCCTTCTCTTGGAATTAGAGAGAGAGTGAATGGCCCAAGGTCACCCAGCTGGGTTTGTGCCTAACACAGGACTAGAACTCACAGTCTATCCTGGTGCCTTCAACCACTACATCAATCTGGCTCTTTCCTTAGGCTTAGATGGGACTAAGTGTGTGTATGACATTGAGTTCCAAGAATATCAGAGCATGATTTCTGTCCATTGTTGCCTGGGTGGGCGTGGAATGCCCCCACCCACACTTCATTATTGAATATTATCCAGGTAAAATAATTGAAGAGGCTTTACGTTTTCTTAATGATAAAATCAATTTTGAGGCAAGCTTGATTTCGGGTGACTAGATGTCCACATCTAGAGCAGCAGTACACAAGTGATTTGCCCCTGTCTTCTTCCATGATGCTTTTTCAACTTCCCAGTGTAGCATATTCTGAGAAGGCATCATGAGAGGTGGGTGAGATGGATTCTTCTGAGAAAACATCCTACCCTGTTAGCCTTCTGGAGGGCTGTGAGGATCCCACTCTTCATCCAGGCATTAGGCGAGGCTGGAAGTAAGCCCAGCAGAGGTCAATGTAGAGTTGGTGGGATGCTGTGGTGCTGTGGCCAGATGTATGATGTTGTTGTGGGGGGGTTGCGCACTATATTTATTTGGATTTTATGGAATATTGTTGTGAGTTACCTAGGATTATCATGTATAAGATAGGCAACCGTATAAGTTTTCTAAATAAATAGATTGAAAGCCAGTTATGGCACCAAGGCTAGAAACTGGGAGACTGTGAGTTCTAGTCCTGCCTTGGGCAAGAAGCCAGCTGGGTGACCTTGGGCCAGTCGCTCTCTCTCAGCCCTAGGAAAGAGGCAAGGGCAAACCACTCCCAAAATCTTGGCAAGAAAACTTTAGGGACTTTTCCAGGCAGATGCCAGGAGTCAACACTGACTTGAAGGCACCCATAAATACATACATACATACATACATACATACATGAATAAATAAATATTAGATTGCTTACATTCTTCATATTCCTTAGTGTCTCCCATTCCAGTACTCACCAGGCTGGCCCATGCTTAGCTTTTGAACCCAAGCAAGATCAGACAAGTGTGGCAAATGGGTGAGGCTAATCTACCATCAGCATTTCCAGAGGAAATATGGTAATAGGCCTATTGGTGTAGAGCAAAGAAGATGGAATGAGTAGGACCAATTGCATTGTATTGCTAGCTTGAGACCGAGAGAGACAGAATGAGAGAGAGAGAGATGGAGGCACTCTATTTATATAATACCCACGTCAGCTCCGAGGTTGAGCAGGGCAGGGAAAGGTCTTGTTATTTATCTTCAGTCAGACCAACAAGATGCAGTTTTGAAATCAGTCCCCTTGCAATAGACAGCTCATCCTTGGTTGTTCAAAGAATGCTACTTGTACGAGATTAACCGTAATATGGTTGATTTTTAAGTTGATTCTGTGCTAGGCTGGTGATGGGATTTTATTTTATCTTATTCTATTTTGGCTGGTTGCAAATAGTAACATAAACTTATATCAGTTGAATAGATAGATCATCAAGAGCTTTGCAAGAATATCTGGATGGCTGTAACAGCAATTCTTCCATCCTAGTTTTGTTATGGTGGTTAGGTTAAAAAGAATTAATGACAAAGAAAGCACATGATGGTCCTGCTACAATTTTCTACCTGTGGACCGATGATGGGTACAAGACGCAATCAGTTTAACTTACTTGTAAGTGGCTAAGCATCACTCAGATGGCATTACTCTTGCTATATTCCTAATCTAAATAGAATATTTGTTATATCCTTCTAGGAAATGAAGATTGCATTCTGTAAACAGGGCTGCAGATTTCTGGCCATTGCTTCTAGGAAAAACAAATTTAAAAATTGCTGTGAGGTTTATTCACATGTATGAAAGCTCAGTGGGACTCCAGCCCTTAGTGTTATCATGGTTTTGTTCACTCAGTGCTTGAGCAAATTGTAAGCTTTATGCTATACCTTCAGATTTAATTTAGCTTCAGCTTTATGCTGTAGCTTAGGTGGACAACACTCTAATTTTTAGACTATTCTAGTAATCAAGATCTATTGGGTTAACATGTGTTACATTTCACCTTCCAAGTTGGTGGAAAATATATTTGGAGGCCCACATTCTGCTTTCTTTTTTCCACAGGGATATAAAAGTAGAATATTTCTTCCCTCATCAATAAGATGTCTGAGAAGTAGACTTCACATCTAAAAAGTTTAATAGTTTTAATTTCAGCAACTGTGCTCCCCTAATGTCTATATCCCCATCAGTAACTGAGCACCCAATATCCTTGTACATCATGCGATATAATATCCTTGGGCATCTACTATTTAACTCATTAATTTATTTTTTCTCACAAGGATTTTACTTGGCTTCTGACTGACTTGTCCTTGGAAAGTGGGTGGAAAAATTGGATACTGCCTGCCCTATTAATTAAATCCAGTAATACCTGGAAATTCAAGATATACGACAGCAGAGCAAAACTTGAGATTTTCAACTCCTGTTGAAGTTCCCTGATATATGACTGTGAAAGCTATAGGTCACAAGGCATTGGGCTGGATTTTACCAGGAGATGAATCACAGCAAGCATGAGAAGATGAATCAAAGAGAAGGAGCTGATTTTTTTCCTTTTTTTTTTTTGGAATTGTTAAACAACAAATAGTGGAGATATTGGCCCTTAGTCCACATGTTTAAATTCTTACTCACATTGTTAAGGTAATTTAATGTACTTACATGTAATTCAATGTTTTTATGGTTAATTTCTAATAATATACTGAGCGCTAACGGTACAATCTAGGTCATTCCTTTGTCCACTTATAAGTATTATATTTCTGTATATTTTTTTTCTTTTCTTCTTTTGCTTGCTTGTTTGCTTTTCCTTTAATGATTAATACATTTGAAAAAAATGGATTATCTTCCAGGGGACTGAAAATGAGAATGTTATTCATTCTCATTCCTCCAAATGGGTTCATTTCTAATTTATTTCTCTCTAGTCTTCTCTGAGGTTGCCAAAGAACACCTGCCTGGATGAGGCTGAGGAGAGCAAGATGACATGCTTCCAAGGACATTGTCATCATCGATGCAATTAATTGGAAAAGAACAGCCACCACGGTGGAGCCATTCTTCCCTACCATCAAGAGTTTCTCTCCAGTAGTCTGTACACCAGGTTTAGCTAAAACTGCATCCTGACCTTTTCAGTGATATCTTTAATTCTCAAATTATTTGCACAGCCATTATTTTTACCAATCAAGCGTTTTCATGCTTGTTGACTACATTCATCCTGGATGACAGGCACCCACCCAACACTTCATGTCTTCTTAAAGGCAACTGACTACATAGTAAGTTTATGATCAGCCAGAGTAGGAGTAATCAATAGATCTAAATCAGTTAGCAATTACAGCAGGGAATAATAGATACAGATCCTCTACATCATGGAAGATTCTTTGGGGAGATAGTGAACACCGCCTTTTATCATGTAGATGATGCTATTGGTATTGGAGAAAGCAAGACTGAGAACATGAAATATTTCTGCTTAGGGAAAAAGTGTTCTTTTCTTAAGAACAGAAAGTGGTACCCAGGGGCTCAACTGTTTGTTAATACAGAAGGCAACGATAACTGATAAACACCAGAAGGAGACATGAAAGAGACTGGAGAACATGAAAAAGTTTCACTGGGAAGCTCTTATTCTTTCATCAGATTGTAAACTTTCCCAGATTTCTGCTTCAGCCCAAGCCCATTTATTTATTACATTTTATGGGCAATCAATTGCAGCAACTAGTTGACCTTGGCTGATCTAGAAAACCTAGACAAGTTTGGAGATGGGTAGGGCCTGGATGGGAGACCACTGGGAAGGGCTACTGTTAGCCCTCTGAGGTAGTCCAGACAAGTAGCACAACAGTGAATACTACCTCTATCTTTATTGTAAGGTTACATTGACAGAATCTTGCAAGACTGAAAGTACTGCTCCCCTCCTTTCCTTTTACTGTCTGGAAAACTAGGGAAGGTCCCTTCTGAAATGTTTCCCACACCATCCCCCCTTCTCTGGGCTGAGACATCTTTTACATCCTGGTTGTCCCGTCTATGGGCCTCCCTCCTGTCTCCCAAGGTGACAATGAAGTGGTGGGTCCATTTCATCACAATGTACTGGTTCCCCAAGAACATCTGATGAAATCTGGGAAAACAGAGAAGAAATATGGACATGAGATACACCTTATCCTGGGCTGAACCATCCACCATATTTACTATAAGAGTAATGATGCTCCTGTAGTGCCAAAAAGGTTTCTCCTATCAGCTTCTGTACAATGTTACATCACGCTTTAAGGGGAGATCTTCAGCAATTTCAACTCCACACACTAATTGGGCAAAGTCATTGATTCCTCCATGATTTTGCTGCATTGAAATGTGATGGTAACATTTAGAGGGATACATCTAATTTAATCTTAGCATTGACTGAGCACTAGTAAAGATGTCAGCTGTAGGTAACATAAGATTGTCTATATACTACTTCTCATCACAAACAGTCCCAGATGGTGTCTCACATGATTTAATATAGATACATATATAGATGCACACCCCTAGCAAGGAGAAAATGTGGAATATGGTTTCTTCAGATGATGGACATAATATGTATAAAAACTTCTCATCACCTTGCTGGTGTAATTAAATATTATGTTTTCATCTTTCTGGTCCTGGGTTCTGAGTCATTTTTCTTTCTCTTCCTATTTTCACTTTCTGAATCACTGCATTAATTTTGTCCCCACCCCCATCACCACTCTTGTTTTTCCTTGGTTGCACAGTTATGGTTTAGCAGTGAAATTTCCATGGAAACATCAGGGATGAAGGTGAAAGCTTCAACTCTCCTGTGAGATCAAAGGTTATACAGTTCATGTCTCCACTGAACAGCTTGAGCTAAGTCTTCTAGCTGCTGTCATTTAAGCTAAAGCACATATATATGTCCCTCCATAAAAAGTGTATGTGTGTATATGCTTATGTATCTGAAGCCATCATTCAAAGGAGAGCAGCTGAATTATTGAAAGCAGACCACAAAGAGTTGATTGCTATTTTGATCCAAAAGCAAATAAAATCCATCACAATCAGAGCAAATGTAAGAATAATATTGGTTTTATTACCAATTTAAAAGTCATAATCATTCCCCGGCTCCCCCAGCATACAGATCAGATGTTAATCAAAACTTCCCTTTAAGGTTCAGCAGATGGCTTCCTCTGTAACTTCCAGTCTTCCCTACAACCCTAGTATTTTATATATTTATTAAATTTATATGCCATCCATCTCCCTCAGGAGAGATGGGAAGCCATCTCCTCCATTGCAAAGGAGTCCCATTTAAATACTAGTCAAATACTACTTAGCTGCCAAGTATTTACTGCATGCCAGAGACTGATATTAAACAAAGAGTAGAGACTTAAACTCATAGATCTACAACAGTCATATAGAAAACCCACCCATTAATTCTACCTTTCATCCTTTTTCTTCTGAACATTGTCTTCCTCTCTTCTTCCCCCACCAAATATTAAACAGCAAAAGGGTGACAGAGGGTGCCTAGATTCATCCATTAAGGTAAGTATTTAGGAATTTGTTCAAGTTATCTAAATTGGTAGCTGCTGCTTAGAAAAACTGATCCCATCATTTACAGTATGTGGAGCATCTTTAAAGCGTCAACACGCCTGATGATGGTGAACGCTCTCAGAACTGTTTGGCGTGCTTCTAAGCATGCTGAGATTGACTGAGAATATCAGGTGTCGTCCCCTGGTTCTACCTCTTTCTTCCCATTCATATGTAAACATCAACAGAAGTGGTTTAATAGGATTATTCTCCCCTCAGCACCACCACTTTGCCTTCTTTCGGTGCTTTGGACATAACGTTGATGTATCTTCATTTGTGGGTGTAGACAAGTGTCAGAGATTTATCACACAACCTCATCAGCCATTTCCTGATAATACACGAGAATCCAAACATGGAGAGGAATGATTGCTTCCAAGTGTAACAAAAAACACACCCCCTTCTCTGTCCTTCCTAGCAATTAAACTCAGTCAAGAACGGCCCGTTGACTTGATAATCTTACTAGCTTTGATTTGTGGCCTGCATTGCAAGATGGCGTGCATGTTTACAGTGTAATAATTTTGTCAGGTTGTGAAAGGAGCTATCAGGTATTTTGTGATACATGATGACTCCTTTTGTTTATTCATCAATAAAAAGCAGTGAATGGAACTACAAAACTTCCTTGTCAAGACTGTCTCTAGGGTTCAGCTTACCATCATCAGATCACATCTCTGTCTTCAATACTTTTGTTTATGCCCGAACACTTAATTATAAATCTGTAGATTGGGGTTTGCTTTGAGAATATTAAAATCATTTTGGTTTGAAACGTACAGATATATATAGCCCTCATGCTATTCCCTCTGGTGTAAGCAATGCTATAAAGAATCCAGAAAAGAAATAGTATGCTAAAGGACTTAAAAGCATAAGGTAAGAAAAAAGAAATTACAGGTAACTCTTGTTTACACCAGCACCATAAACTGTAGATAGCCACTCAGAGTTCCTTTGTGAGATGGGCAGTTCTATAAATGTGATGTATAGATAAATGTAAGTAAATAAATAAATAAACTCTACATCTTCATTCTTTTTTATCCTTGCAAACTATCCTTGTCTCCAGCACATCCATACGCTGCTTCATTCTTTGATGAGGTATCCATTAATATAAATTAAGCCAATGTCCATTTCATCATAAGCCCTTCTCAATAGTATTTAGGGCTCACGCATTACCAGATGTGGGTTGACAGGGTCCTTAAGAAAAGGACAAATCACGGAGACTTGTTTATGAAGAATCATCAATTCCATCCTTCTCTATCCTTTTAATCTAGAGTTACTGTATCTAAACTTCTGCATTTCAAATCCACTGAATTCCCACTGTAGTCTGATAGCATTTGGTAATATCTGTTTTAAGTTGCAAAGGGAACTCAGAGGCAGCTGAAGGTTCTTCCTTGAAGAAGCTCACCCTCAACCAATGGGTGGTCATGAAGGTGAGGTCAGAGGAGGGAGATCCCCACTCATTTCACCTGGGTCTTGTTCATTCTGTTCTAAAGAAAAATACCTGAATAAGAAAACTTTAATTGGACATTTACAATAGCACATTCAAGCACTTTCAAATATGGAGCTGATGCTGCTTATCTTGTTGCTGGTGGAAGAAAAAAAAAAGACATGTATGATGTTTTTTTTCTGCCATTTATGTTTTTAATGATTGTTTGTTTATTTCAGTTCTTTGTTTTAGAACTTTTAATGCCATCAGACCTCTGCACATAAACGGCTATAAGGTCAACGTGTGCATTAAATATTCTATATCACTGTGTGCTAATTCTATCTCCATCCATCCATCCATCCATCTATCATCTACCTATCTCTATTGTCTGTCTGTCTGTCTGTCTGTCTGTCTGTCTGTCTGTCTGTCTGTCTGTCTATCTATCTATCTATCTATCTATCTATCTATCTATCTATCTATCTATCTATCTATCTATCTATCTATCTATCTCATACACATAGATACTACCAGATTTCTTCAGTTATACATTCCATTAGGCCATAAAGTAGTTTGTTTAGCTTCAGCTTAGCCCATACTGTAAACTAGCATTAGTGTAGTTTATGTCTTATGCTAGGCATGAGCCAGGCCAACATGGCCTGTCTATCAAACTATGGTTAAAACAAGCAATATTGAGATTTATACCTGAATCAAGCATGTCACTTCCTTAAAAAAATGCTGTAATCTGACTGAAGCTTGAAGCTCCTTCAGAGTAGGTGGAATATAAATCTAACAAACAATAAAGGTAACGGGATATTATTTGATATATCCCTGTGCACTGAAAACTAGTAGAGTGAAAACATGGAACAGAATGAACTAGGCTGGAAAAAGTAAAAAGCTCAAGGAAATCAAACCTGACAGATCTGCTTATCCTGCTCTAACTGACACTTTGCAAATAAAGAAGCATGTGGAAGGAAGTGGGCTCCTAGCTGGCTCCTGACAAAGTTTTAAATGCTGCTTCAGATTATATAGGCATGAAACTTAGTCTTGTACCTTTAGAACATTAACTTGGAAAGTTGCTTTGAATCAGTTATAGAACACAAGTACCTTCCTTCCTTCCTTCCTTCCTTCCTTCCTTCCTTCCTTCCTTCCCTCCCTCTCTCTCTCTCTCTCCCTCCCTCCCTCCCTTCCTTCCTTCCTTCCTTCCTTCCTTCCTTCCTTCCTTCCTTCCTTCCTTCCTTCCTTCCTTCCTTCCTTCCTTCCTTTCTTTCTTTCTTTCTTTCTTTCTTTCTTTCTTTCTTTCTTTCTTTCTTTCTTCTCTCAACCTTCCTTCCTTCCTTCCTTCCTTCCTTCCTTCCTTCCTTCCTTCCTTCCTTCCTTCCTTCCTTCCTTCCTTCTTTCTTTCTTTCTTCCTTCCTTCTTTCTTTCTTTCTTTCTTTCTTTCTTTCTTTCTTTCTTTCTTTCTTTCTTTCTTTCTTCCCAACTGAAAAATCATAGCAACTGTGCCAGCACCATGTACTTAGAAGCTGTAAACCCCATGAGATCCTCTTTACATGAGTAAATTAATTATTTAGTGAATGATGGATTACAAGACATACAAGTGCTAAAATACCCTAAGGAGTGGATGAAAGCAGAAGATCTGAGTTCCCAGCTTGGCATAAGGAGAGCAATGGGGAGCGAGCGGGGCGGGGGGGGGGGGACCTACTTGTTTCATAGGTCTTGGAAACAAAGTGAAGAATTTAACACTGCATTCCTGTTGCTCCGAGGCAGGATTTGATCATCTAGATTTGTCTTTATAAAAAGAGCCCAGGAGACTGAATTTAACTCATGAGTTATCCCATTCCAGGACTTCTGGTATAGTATTCTTGGATCTTAATTCATCACTCACACTTAAGGCAGAAATTTACCAAGTCTGCTTCAAATATTATATCATTTAGGACCAAATTGTTTGTGATTGATATTCCATTTAAGGCTAGGTTATTTTTATTTAATGGCCCATCTCGGACAACAGATTTATGGCAAAATTTTCATCCCCATTTTTAATTAAATGTCAACAACAAATCAGATCAGGCCCAGGATGGATGGAAAGTGCAGATACTTTACACACTATTACATTACAAGCTAAGGTGGCCGAGTATTTCTTTTGTCTTAAAAATAATCCTTAAAAAGTCTGGAGCGCAGCATCTGAGAATCTTCAGCTTGCATTACTTTATGGCCACACTTTTATTCCGAAGAAAATACCAGAATCCAGAATTGCTCTAAGTATGTGGGGATTAATATCATCATCATCATCATCAGGAGATCCCAGCCACTTAGAAATATTTACAAATTAGGAAAACTATTTACCTCTCTTGTGGATTTTTTTTTCCCCCTTGAGAAGGATGAAACATTGTTGGATTCTTATTTTGTGTGGGATAACACAATGTCCAAATTAGCAAGAATTCTTATTCATCCCTCCCAAAGAAAACATTGGGGTCCAGAACCAGAACCTGTATGAAACTCTGCTCTATGAATCTTATCAGCAATACCATTTGGCACAACTTCCTACCCATGAAGTACTTGAAGAGCCTGAGTAAGGATCACCCAACCTAGTTTGTGCTTTGCAGGAAAAGCCATGAAACTGTTCATGGTTCCTGTGTGTTTCTGTGAATCTCTTGGCTTGCTTCAAGTCAAATCAAGGTTGGTTGGTTGGTTTTCAATTATGGTTGGTTGCACAGTCAGCCAGATTTTTAGACTGGGTTTGGGATTTTTATCCACCTATCAAGTCCTTCCCAAGGACCTGGGATAGGCAGAGTTTGATGGTGTTAAACATATTGTCACAGGATGGAAGCTGTTCCAAGTAAAGCTGCCTTTTGCAAGTGACTGATGGTGGTTTTGTCAATGCCGATGGTCTTCAAGTGGTGCGTCAGATGTTTTGGGATTGGACCCAAGGCACCTATAACTATCGGTACTATCTTTGTTTTCTTTTGCCACAGTCATTCTAGTTCTATTTGCAGGTCTTTGTATCTTGTGATTTTCGCCAGTTCTTTTATTCTGCTGTCTCCAGGTATTGCAATGTCCACTATCCAGACTTTTTTGTCTTTCTTATCAACAATTGTTAAGTCTGGGGTGTTGTGTGGCAGGTGCTTGTCTGTCTGAATTCTAAAGCCTCAGAGTACTTTAGCATCTTCATTTTCCATTATGTTGTCGTTGTCGTTGTTGTTATTATTATTATTATTATTATTACTACTACTACAACTACTATTATTATTACTATTATTATTATTTCAGTTGTTGTGTTGACCAGCAAATCTTTGCTCCCCTCATCTAATGCTGCCTGCACCTGAGTTGTAAGCAGCTATTTTGACTCATTCTCTTAGTTATGATCAAAGCTAATCTGAGTTTAAGAGAGTCATCTTCTGAGAAGAACAGAATTCTATGGTTTCCATAGGAAATCCTGGGCAACTTCTAACGGTCCAAAACTCCTTAGAAAAATGCAGTTTAATCTCATCCTGCCAACTTATCAGCTCTTCTCTCTCATCGCGCAGCTACTTGTGGCACTGCTAGAGACAAACATGCTGGGAGTTTTCAGAGCTAAGGTAGGAATGGTCTGCAAGTGGGAAGAATCCATTCAGGAGAATTAGTTACTGAAGAGGAAGGAGAGGCTCAGCTGTGAACAATGACCTAGGATTGGTGAAGTCGAGCTCATTAGAAACCTATGGGGCTTTTTTAACTTTAAAAAAGACAAGAAAGGGAGACCTGCTAGAGGTATATCAAATTATGCATTAGATGGGGAAACTGGGTACTGCGATTAAAGCTATTTTCTCATGCAAAATTGGAATGTAGATTCATACAATAGTCACAGAACTTTCAGTGGGGTTCAGACCCTCTACAAGGAAGTGAGTTCATTGCCCACTGCACTTTTGAAGACTATACAGTGCCTTAGTTTTAGGACCTATGCAGATTCTGGCACTTAGCGGCACTGCAAGAGCAGTTATATAGAGTGTATTTGTAGAGTGGTGTATACAGCCCACCTTCCTTGAGTCCTTAGACCATAGACAGATAGACTATATGGATGTTACATTTTGTTATGTCTTCATGTACAAGGTTTTACATAACTTCCACCTCCCACCTCCCTTTAGAGGGGAGATTTTTCTAGGTTTACCCAGTATATATTGTTTACTACAGAAGGGGATATACAACTGGTCTTCTCCTGTTTGAGACTCATCAGACATACATTGCTTCAGATCTTTCTATGGGGTTCAAATCCTCCACTGGGAATTGAATTCGTGGGCCATTGCTCTAAGACTGGTGGGGGGAGGGGGAGGGGTGGAAGTCATAAACCTAGTTTGTGCTTTGTGCATATGTTATGTTGGTTTAAACATAAACCCTTGCACGTGATAGCATGGCATAATACAACTTTCATCTCTCTCTTGGGTCTGAGACTTAAGAAAAGGAAGGTGGGCTATATATACTATTCTGAAAATAAATGCCCTGGTCACCTCCCGTTTGGATTACTGCAATGCGCTCTACATGGGGCTACCCATGAAGAGTATTCGGAAGCTACAGCTGGCACAAAATGCAGCAGCGTGGACAATCTTGAATGCCCCCAGGGGGGCACATATAACACCTCTGCTACGCAAGCTGCATTGGTTGCCAGTTTGCTTCTGGGACAATTCAAGGTGTTGGTTACTACTTTTAAAGCCCTTCATGGCATAGGAATATCAGCCCACCCCACTTAGTCCATCAGAAAGGGCATGCCATAGACCCCACCAGTCAAGGAATTCTGTCTGGGGGATCTAGGAAGAGGGCCTTTTCTGTCGTGGCCTCCACTCTGTGGAACAGCTTGCCACCGGAGGTGTGGTGCGCCCCATTCTCATGGCCTTCAGGAAGACTGTGAAATCTTGGCTATGCCAGATGGCCTGGGGGCCTGATGGGGGCTCACATTGCTGGTGGGATGTTTGGTACTGCTCCCCCCATCGGCTTGAATTGTATACTGGCTTTTGTAGAATTGTTCCTTGTGATTTTAATTGGGGGATATTTATATTTTTATCATTTTTATTGTCCTGGTTTTTAATTGTAAGCTGCCCAGAGTAACCCTTTGGGGGATATGGGTGGCATATAAATTTAATAATAAAATAAAATAAATAAATAAAATGCATACAGTAGGGTTACCGGACTGGGGCTGCAAAACACTGGGTAACCACTAGGTGTCAACAGGAATTATCTTATATTTTTGCTGTCATCGAGCAGAGGTGCATATTTTTGCATCCCATAGCTGGTTGCCCTACACTGAATGAAATTAAATATGGCAAAATTTAGGATGCAAAGAGGCAGATACAGTATGATTTAAGACCCATGGAGGGGTAGGTTGTTTGGACCTACACAGTTTTTCTGGCGATGGCTGTTTACCGCCAAACTAAACAAAATCAATGTGCGTGTTACTCCATTTATTTCTTTTCTTTTTCATTGCCAAAATTGTTGTCCTCCTTCCTTTCCTTTCCTGTCACTTGGTGAAACATGATGAACATGCATCGTTACCATTACTATTATTATTGATGCAATGATGTAATTAGTTTGCTGGATATCCATCTGCTCACTTCAGACATTTAGTCAATGAAATTATTAGGTCTCCCCCAAAATCAAACATTTAGCTGTTGCGAAACAGGTACCGTTTGAATAGGAGTGAAATTTGCCTTCCCACACCATCCTCTGTTGTCTGGATTTGGAATTCCACTTAAAAATGTTGGCCAGGTTGTAATAATCAAGTATTTCTCTCTTTCTTCTTTTTTCATGTTTAACATTACCGACATTTGCATCCTGCTCTATAAATTATCAACTGAAGCTTTGAGTGTATCATTATTTATTGCCTCTTTACTTTGCATCTGTTTTCAGATTTCAACTCCCTGAGCTGTGACTTGACTCGGCAATTACCAAGAATTTTGGATTGCAGGAATAAATATGCAGATTAAAAAAAAGAGAGAGAGAGAGAAGGGGGGGGGCGCTATTTGAAGGAGGCATGGAAGTTTGCTTCACGGACAATCATGATCTGCAATAACAAGGAGATAAGAAATGAATAAAGGACGGTATTTTATCTACAGGTGGCACCAAACACCTGTTAGATGGCCCTTCCTGGCTGCTCCACCAAACTTTCCTACTATTCAGAGTCAGGAAACAGGAAAACTACAACCCATGTGTTAAATAGGAATAGCACAGTTTTAAAAAGAAAGACACCCCACCTTCTTGGAAATGGTTATAAAATAGGTCATCTTGTTCCTGTCCTCTTTGCATCACTGTTTTGCCTACCCTGAAAATGACCTTCTATGTGCAAGTTCAGCGCATAGCCACCAGAAGATCAGCCATTGGGATCTAGCCTAACATGGTTTGGTCTGCTGTGATTTACTTCCTCGTGACTTGCTACTCAGTCCTTCCAAATGGAAAGGTTGAAGTATTGTTTGCAAAACAGATTGGGGCAGTCTACAAATGTGTAAATTACTTATTTAAAAGGTTTGTAGACTACCCCAATCAAAAAAAGACCATGGATCGTGCACAATGAGAGCAACAAGGAAAACCCTGTGATTAATCACACCATGTTCAAGCATAAGCTTATAATGTAATCCATAAAATGCAATCAGATGTCACTCACAATCATGAAATAAAATGGTCTTCAGGACTTTCCAGAACACAAGGAGGGTTTGGAGCCAAATATATCTCTGGGAGCACCACGTTCCATATTGGAGGGCATTGTTTTGATACACAATTTTACGCTCTCTCATAATGTGTGGGCATGCATGTGATAGTGCACTCTATCTTATTTACAAAGGATTAACTTGCTTTGTAAAGAGCACAGCATTTCTCTCCCCCACCTTATCTCTTTGTTGAATGCCTGATTGCCTTCTAAGAGAGCACATCATTCCCCCACCCCATTTCCTTTAGAAGCAATTAGCCAGATGCCTGACTGAACAAGTAAGCTATAAATTAGATTCGTACCAGGCAGGCAGAGGCACCAAATTCCAAAGAAGTTAGGTATTTCCTTGATAACCAGAAGAAAAAGTTAAACTTAGATTCACCTCTTTAGGCCCACCTTTACTTTTCCCTGGGTCATCCCAAAATTCCCTTGTATGGATATGAGGGGATGTACTATCTGAATACATCTGAATATGCCTATAAAATCTTTGTTGTTCGCTTTGCAAGGTGTGGTTCTGGGCAACACTCCTGCCACGGTGTTGGCTTGAGCCATCCAGAAGGTTTCCTTGGCCAATAAAACCTCTGTTAATTAAAAAGCCTCATCTCAAGTCTTCTTATTTGGCTTTATTGAAACCTGGGAAATAAAAGGTGCCATACAATATCATGGAGATTATTGGCAAAAAGTTGGCAATTTTAGCACAGAAAGAATGCAGAAGAATGATAGGGCCTTCATCCCAGGAGGGGGATATTGGGACGGGGGCTCAAAAATGTCAAGATGGTATTTTTATGCCTTTTATGCATCTGTTGCACATACAATGCACATTAAGAGGGGAGAACTTCAGTTGCACAGTTGTACCTATCATCTTGATTTCTATGACCTTCTCCCCTCATCCTGTACTTCCCTGTTTAGAACATGACACCTGGGATTCAAATAAAAATAACGGAAGAAAAAGAACATATCTTCACCAGAGCTTTTTGTCCCTTCTGGATTGGGCCAAAAGGATTTACAGGGAAGAAGAGTTGCTCTGTAGTGAGATGGGTGGTAACAAATTTGAAATATAAATAAAAATACATTTGTATGATACTTTCACACAAATTCAGTGCAGAAAACATGGTATCTCTCCCCTGCACTCTAAAATAAGGAAACTGAAACTGAAAGGGTAGATTGAGATAGACTTAATTATGCAATCAGAATACATTATTCAGCTTAGAGCATTTCTCTTTGCCTAATTCATTTTAAAAGTTACGTCAATTTGCCGTCATTTATTCTGTTACTTGTCATCACAAGGAGGAACAAAGGGCCATTTGCCATTCTAAATGCCAGAAAACTTTTACCTCTAGCCATTGTGTGCACTTTCTCTCTCTGTCCCTGACACACACGCATATACGCACACACAAAAACACACACAAACATTTTCTTTCCAGTTGGAATTTACAGGCAACATAATTTTCATGAAAAGCAAGCTGAGATTGTTAGGTAGGTTAATTCTATGTTCAACACTAGACTCTATTTTCCCCCAATATATATTTGTAGACAGTTAAGGCATGAACAGAATTCTCCTTCAGTTTAGTCAGCCCCCAGGGTGGCCTGTGACACCATAATTGGTACCCAGGGGACATCCCTCCCCATAACCCCCCCCCCACTCTCTCTCTCTCTCTCTCTCTTTTAATGGCTCAAATCTGGCAAGTTTCTCAATATAATTCCATATGGTCCAGATTTAATGTTTTGTTTACAGATTGAACTATAACGATTTGTATACACATAGACTTTAGATTTTAATACTTTGGAAAAGTAGAGAAATCTTGAAAATTTAATTGTTTTGTGTTATTAGTAATGTTTTTTCTGTTCTTCCCTTTTTTTTTTAATATTTTTTACTCTCTTATTTATTGTTTTCTTTTTTTCTCTTTTTCTTCTAATTAGCTATAGTTAGGGCTTTTTAGCATATAGTTTTTTTAAAAAAAAAATAGTTTAAAGGGTTTCTTACTAACAGTTATCAATTGTACTGTTTTTGTATGTGTGTGTATGTGTGTGTGTCTGTGTATGTATATGTGTATATGTGTATATGTGTGTGTGTGTGTGTGTGTGTGCGTGTGTGTATATATATATATATATATATATATATATATATATATGAAAAAGGGAAAACAACTTCCCTAAAATACCTGAGGGATGGCTGAAATCTCATGATTTTTCATCAATAAGGCAAATCAAAATTTAGGTTACATCAACAGAAGTACAATTTCCAGGAGGTAAATGGTCCTTTCTATTCTGCTTTGGTCAGACCCCATCTCGAATTTAATGAGATGACATTCACTTGTAGGTGCATAGAGCCACTTCCCATCTTCAAAGAAACATATGGAGTTTGGGATAAAGTACAGTCTGTGATTCATGACACGCTTCTCTGCCCCGATTTTATGTATATGTGTACAAATATGAGTGAAGGTTCCAATCTCCAATTATATCTCTATATTAAATTATGTATTATTATATCTCTGGCTTCATGTATTCACTTCTCGACTATTTTGTGCTGCTTTCTCATTAACTGCCATTCTTTTAAAAACAATTCAATGCATATATTTAAATAAATCAAATATTTAAGTCATGTATATTTAATTAAGTTTTTGATGCATGTTTTCTCTCAAAATCTGGCTTTCAAGCAAGTTTGTTTCTCCACCCGCCAAATATCCAATATCTGTATCTATCTATCATCTATTCACCTTTTTTCCAACTCATTCATATATTTGACTCAGGATCAATCTCTGATGCCACTTCTTATGGGAACTCAAATAAAGCTATTTCCTCAAACTTCCCTAGCTTCTCCACCCCACCTTTCGGTGCAATGGCAACAGATATTTTTTCTGCATCTGGAACGTGGGTTGGTATTTTACAGGTACCTCCAATTTGCTGGGATATTAGCCACAGTATCATGATGGGCAGTGAAGTCAAACTCTACAAGTCCATCTAGTAACAACCATGCCATGTGGCTGGTAACCTAGTCTATATCGTCTTACTTAAAGGTTCAACACTAAGCAAAGACAAAGTCAAAGATGTCCCCCTTTTTCAAAATGTAATTATGGATCAATGCATAAAGAAAACTTGTGGTAACACTAGAAGTGTGTTGGCTGAGGGCATGAAAGTGCATGTAATTAATTAACTGATTAATCTACCTATTTACTTATAGCACTTACATACTGCCAACTCCACAAAAACTCAGCAGTTTCCAAAACTGATATGAATCCATTAACAATTCAGGTCAACACAAATACTTAGTTTCCTGCTGTCTATAAAGCATGGCCATGCCCAATTCTAAAATGCACAACACTCAGCATAAATTATTTGTGGAAAAGCTCATTTTTCATTGCCTATCTGAAAATCATGAAGAAGGCACCATCCAGATCTCAAGATAAGCTGTAAAACATTGAGCTGGTCCCTTTCTTCCCTGATTTCATGGGAATGCACTAGGAGATGAATGCACCAGATGAGTCAGGTCTACCTGAAGAAGGTGATACTTTATGTATATGTTGTTAGCAAATGTTAGAAACATTGTATGATGCAATGAGGAGTGAAGATTAATATATCAAAGACCATGATTATTGTGTTTGACAGGGAAAAACAGACCAAATAATTGCAAGATATACGTAAATTGCAAAAAAAAAAAACCCTAAAAACCCTAAAAAACAAAAAAACAGAGCCAGTAGATGAATTTGTGTCCCTTGGGGAAATATTTACTAAAGATAAAAAATTAGATGGAGAAATTTTAAAAGGTGCAAATACTGATAGAAAAATAGGTGGTATTTTTGCAAGGAAAGAATGTTCATTGACAGAAGCAAAAATGGTTGTGTAAAAGTGTGCTTCTGTTCACTTTGCTGTGTGGGAAGGAATGTTGGGTATGTCAGGAGAAACAAAAGAAATGGAGTGGGAAAGGCTCTGAAGAAGTGTGTGTGTGTGTGTGTGTGTGTGCGCGCGCGTGTGTGCATGTGGGGGTCAAGCAAAAAGAGAAAGGGTCAAGAATGATTGAGTGCTGAATGACTACGGTGGGTTGAATACAGACATGACTGCTCAGTATGAAAAAACCCACTGAAGTGGTTTGGTCCTATAGAGAGAAGGAATAAGAATCAAATTGCAAAGCAAATAGGGGAAGAAAAAGTGAAGGGGTTGAAAGGAAAACTGAGCAAGTCATGCGTGGATGGAGTTAAGGAGATACTGAAAACAAACCAACCACCCAGAAGTCTGAAGTGCTATATGGAAATAGTAGACGCAAGGCTGGTTTGCAAGCACAGAAAGTAAATGTTGCTGCAAATGACTCTTAGCTGTATTTCCATTTCTTTTTTTACCTCCTGTCTTAGTTTCTTTGGATAACCCTATTTCTTACCCCTTTTCTCTCCTTGCACAATATTGCTTATCCCAAAAGAGAATAGCGTGATGGAGATGTGTGTCCATCTAAAGAATATTTTGGGAGGAGGAAGATGTTTTAGATGAAAGTTCAGAGAAAGATGTCAAGTCTTGCCAAAATATATGGATAAATAAAGAATTGTCAGACTGAAAGTCATAAAGAAGAACTTTCTGACATCTTCAGTGACACTGATTATTCTTTTTCCTCCAGGGACTCAGGATGCTGAGAAATAAATGCAGACTTACAATGTTGCTCACTTCCTGATCTAAAAGCTCCATTCGCTCACACATTCAAACATCCCTTTATACCTGCCCCACTCAAAAGTCAAGCTGGTCAGGCTCAATATCCAAAGGAATTAAACAACTGAGTTCCCAGTTTAGTTCAGAGCCAGTCAATATCACTTGTCCTTCTGTAGCGAAGAGTAAGGTGGAAGGAGACTTAAGACCCAGCTGGGTTTAAGATTTCCCTACAACGTTGGTTTGCTAATTAGCTTGCAAAAATTGCCATGTTGCTTGATAGTCTTTGTGTGGCTGCAAATAGACTGGCTGCTCGATTCCTCATTTGACCCATCCCTGCATCCCCTTCTGCTGCCATTTAATGAAATACGCCTAAGGAGATAGCCTGAATTGCAGGAATGGAGAGGACACAGATGATATTGGCTGTCCCCATAAAGAAGGTACAGGAGATCCTTTTTTTTTTTTTCCCACATGCCCCAAATGTGCTCACCTTTGGAGATCAGAAAGAATAACTGACCTCAATACTGTTTAGAGTCAGCAGCATAAATTACAAGGGAATAAAATATTGCCCAGTTGTGCACTTTCTGTGATGTTACTATGGCTCCATTACCTGCATGCTTGCTGATAGAAAGTCCCATAAAAAAGAATGTGGAGATAGAAAGGGAAATTATTGGCTTTCGCCAAATTATGCCTTAAGGATTTGAAATCTTTATTGCAAAGCCTTTCTCAGGATGGGACTTGTGTAGCTGGTGTTGAGATTGGAAATATTTAGGACAGATATCCTCAGTGGTTGTGCTTGCTGGGAAATTCTAGGAGTTATCAACCACACATTTATAGGATATCAAGGTTGGAGAATGTTCGTTTAGGAGCTGGCTGTGTGGGTCTCCTTACATATCTCAACCTTTGAAGCTATGTGACAAATGAAAAGCAAGAATAATGGAAGTTAACTAACTTGCAACCTTGGATATAGAGGGGATATTTCACTTCACTTCTAACTTGGAAAACATGATGAGAATATAAGATACCTATGTTCTCAAGCCAGGACTCAAACATTAGAATTAAATTTTCAATCACAGTTGATATTCAGGTGCAGTCTTCTCCTTCTCCTTCTCCTTCTCCTTCTCCTTCTCCTTCTCCTTCTCCTTCTCCTTCTCCTTCTCCTTCTCCTTCTCCTTCTCCTTCTCCTTCTCCCTCTGAATTTGATTCTGATTCTGATTCTTCTTCTGCTGCTGCTTCTTCTTTTGTATAAATGTTATTAAAAGTTTTAACAAGAAGATAAAAACTAACAAAAACTAATACAAAGTAAAGAAAGAAAAGAAAGGAAAAAAAGAAGGAAAAAAAGGACAGAGGTACAAAAAGAAAAGATAAAAAGAAATAAAAGAAGCTTCTGATTTCCTTTGCAGCAAATACAAGTATGATTACACAATTATCTCTTACTCTGTGTTTATATAAAAAAAGCTCTCTTTTTTCTATTTTCTAATGTTTTCTAATAATCAAAACCACAAATCATAACTTCATTTTTTTTTCTGTTTCATGCAAAACGTCTATAAGGGAATTCCAGCCAGCAATAAAATAAAGTATTCTTGACCTTCTGATCCCCACTTGAGTGACTTCTTCATTGCCCAAGATCTTATGCCTAAATGTTGATGTATAGCAGGGGTCCTCAAACTTTTTAAACAGGGGGCCAGTTCACGGTCCCTCAGAATGTTGGGGGGTCAGACTATAGTCATGTAGACTGTACCTGTCATGTAGAATAGTCTGGCTCTGCAATCTCTTCCGCTTCTGACAGACAGCAGCAGCGGCCAAACAGGTGGGCGGGCCGGATAAATGACCCTAGCGAGCCATATCCAGCCCGCAGGCCGTACTTTGAGAACCCCTGGTGTATAGTTATAATGGAAACACATATTTTGTAGGGATAAGACAAGAGGCCCCCTAAGCATAGGTTCTGTGACCAAGGTGCATGTAGGAATTGGGGGGAGGGTATTCTCTTCTAATTTTAATGCAAACCTACTTCATTTCCAAGATTCCCCTCTCCACCCCCACCCCCAGCCCCTCAAATCCAACCCAAATAGCAGTGATCCTTACATATTCACTGTTCCCTGATTTTGGAATTTAACTATCTGACTTTTTTTTTTTTTTTTTTTAAGTATGTTGTCCATATTAGTGATCACTGCAAGATACAGAAAGACAAATTTATGGACCTCCTCTGAAAGGTTGACCTGACACACACCTTAACACTGTTTCAATGCGAAAGATATTCTACTTGTCAGTGTCTCTATAAACTTAGTTTAATTTCAGTTCCCACACCAATGGATTTTATGTGCTTATATCTTTCCTGCACTAGTTATTTATTAATTGCATTTTATTGTTTTTAAGAAACACTTCATGATTTAAATAACTTGGTAATCTGCCTAGAGAACTTGGGTTGTTTGGTGAATTAGATATCAAATGAATAAATAATGAACAAGCAGCAAGAAAATTAGCTCAGCTTGGGTTGCACGTTGTTAATTTACAGCAAGGCACGAACTGTAATGGAATGGCTGGGCTGGCATCGTTGGCTTAGCTAACCATTCTGAGCATCATCCGTTGTGTTAGTTAAACAAGAATGACCCTAGAGTACAGAGCGGACAACCTTTAGGTGCCAAAGGTTGACTCCCTGGCCTTAAAGATTTAATAGATGTGTGTGTGTGATGTCTAAGGTCCATTTTTAACCCAAGTGTATAGATAAAGAGTTTGTTATGAGTTGTGTATTCTACGAGGCACCACTGGTATATGTTTTCTCTCCTTCTCTGGTGTTGTCCTCACATTGTAGATATCTAAACTGTCCCCCAGAGGTCATGTCCAATAGTGAACCCCAACACCTCTGCCACCTTTTCCCACCTTACCTTACCTCCTCTGCTATATAGGACTCGTTAATGTCTATATTAATGTCTAATCTTCATGTCTAAGTGTATAAGAAGGTATGAATGTGAAAAATGGGCTGGAAATTTTTATGTTGTTGTTTGTCTGCCTATTTTCATCTTACTCCCACATTTCTTAATCCATTTTAAACCTGGAAATCAGTTCAGATGTGATGGGGTCTGGATGTCAGCTGTACAAGGTACACCAGACTAAGAAATCAATCCCGTGTAGGTCAGAACTACTTTTATTGTAGCAGCTATAGCAACAGAATCTTGCAAGTCTGAAGGTGTTTTCCCCTCCCTCCCTTTATCTTTGTATGAACCAGGGAAGGGCTTGTCGGAGATGTTTCCCAAGCTCCTTTCTTAACCCGGGTTCAAGCCCTTTTATCCGACTGTTGCCTTGGCAGTACAGTAGCTCTTCCTCCTGCCCTCAAAGCCATTCCTTCTGTCCTCTACACTGGATCACTATCAGTGTTTATGCGCTAAAGTGTAACAATTAAATGATTAAATCAATACAAAGTAAGAATGTGTAGTTAAGTCACTGTAACGTTCCTCCCCAATCCCTCTTTTATTAATTCCAACCCAAAGGAATGTTTGGAAAGAAATGATGTTAAGGGAGTGAGTAGGAGTCTCTGTGTCTGTGTACTCAGCAGCAGGATAACTCTTTGAAAACTGAACAGAATGGGACTGGATTTGATGAGGAGGAAGAACCTGAAAATGGGCCAGATCCAACTAAGTTTGAAAATGGGCCAGATCCAGCTAAGGGCTGCCGAGAAAAAACACTCCCCCCCCCCGCCAATTTCCCTAATGCAAGTCGGATGGAATCTGGGTTCTGCTCCATTCTTAACCTTGTCTTCTTCCTTGTCACTTGACCCAGAATAGAGCATACACTGTCTGCCCTGCACTCCCTAGTGCATACATACACAGAAACCCACAGAGATGATGATGATGATGATGATGATGATGATGATGATGATGATGATGATACATTGGATTTATTCTCCACCCTTCTCCCCTCAATGGGGAACTCTGGGCGGTTCACAAAGTACAACTTATAACAGCGTACATATACAATTAATATTATCTCTATCTAACATCTAACATTAACCACTATACTATGTAGCCAGCAGTGGTCGCTAGGGAGTCACAGCACATCTGGGCTCTTTTTCTTCCTCTGTAGGTCTTTCTCCTGCCGATCGCATCAGTCTCATCCAGCTTTGGGTCCAGCACCAGTTTCTGCTCCCCATGCAGATGGAACGCTTTCGAACTGCTAGGTTGGCAGAAGCTGGGGATGAATGATGGGAGCTCACCCCATCATGCATGGCCGGGCCCGAACCTCTGGAGTGCCAACCATTTCTGACCATCAAACTCCAGCGTCATTAAGCCCTGCGCCACCACGTCCCCATGATGCAACATGAAGGGAAAACAGAAACACACACTCACACAAAGGAATTATTTTTCCTTACTCTCAGATAAAGAGAGTAAGGAAGATGACCTTGATGGAGATATGCAGAAGCTTCTGCTTAGGCAAAAGGGGCTGAAACATTTTAAAAGTCAAAACCACCAGAATACCTTTGGAAGTAGTTCAGCTAGAGGCCTGCCTCATTCAGCGAACTATGAGAAGGAAAAGGAAGTACAGCCCAATCAGACTTGTAAGATTCTGTTATTATAGCCAATCTCAATAAAAGTAGTTTTAGCCTTCCGGTGGAATTGATTTCATGGTCTGGTCTACCTAGTGAGGCTGACACAGAAAAACATTCAGATCCCTAATTCTACACTGCTGCAAAAAAGGTCAGAAAGAACCCCAGAAGTCATGTTCTACATGCTTTTCCTACCTTACTTTTCCCTGCGGCCATGGTCTCTTTCTCAGTGTCACCCCTGACATCCTGTTCAAAGATGGGTGTGGTCCACCCATTGAAAACTTCATTTGGAAAAAAAAAAATGCAATAATTTTGCTGTCTCTGCCTGGGTTTCTGTGTCCCTTCAGATCATCTCTCCTGGTTCCAATCTTTGTGCAATCCTTTCTGCACTTTTGGACACTTTGGAAGCTACCTACTTCTCTTTGGATCCATCCAGAATCTATTTAAAATGGGCCTCTTTAGTTAAGGTTACAATATCTAGGCTGCAAAAATCCTGATGACCTTGAGATGATAGCAGTGGGTTAGAGTCTCGTGAACCCCTTGGCAGCCATTCTGGGTCATCCAGAGAGCTGCAGCCTAGATGTGATGGTACCAATAGAAGAGAATATACATAGTTCAGGGTTGAATGATATGATATGGCAGTCTTACTGTACTTTGGGACTTGGCCTGAATGAAATGCAAATCTTTATTGCACATGTTTTTTTTGCAGTGAGCCTGCAATATCACATCCAAGTCCCAGTGGGCACATTAAGGTTATTTCTGAGTAGACATCAAAATGAAACTGCTACTATCTATGCAAATCAATAGCAAGTCATCAGGAGGGCACAAAGAAGTGTGCAAAAGTAGGGATGTTAGGGAAAAAGAGGGTTTTTTTTCTGTTTTTGGTTTCTGTTTTGGTTTCTTCGAGCTAGGTGACTTTTGGAGGGTGTGATCCTCCAAAAGAGGCTACAGGAGACTACCAAGGTGACATCATTGGATAGGGCTATTTTTTTATCAAAATAATGTGTAGTTTGGTAATTCAAAAGATGGAACTTCAGATAGCCCTGTTCCAAATGCTGTTATAATCTTAATTAATTATCCCAGCTCACTGCTGAAGATTCACCGTATGTTTATGTTCAAATATATTTTATTGCTGAAGGAAAAGGGGCTGTTGGACTAGCAATAGTAGATGATCACACCAGAAAAGTTGGGGGGGGTTAACACTATAGGGTTAAGTTGCTAATGGGGTTTGTGAAAAGACTGGGGGAGGCTGCTTTGAAGAGGAAGCTAATTAAGTAGAAGATGTTGTATGGCCAGAGATGTAGGCCCCCTTTGTCCCACCTTCTGGACCAAATAGAAATGACAAGAGCAGTGTTGTGACATCACAATGTCTCTTTTGTACCTGCATTGTGAACTTGTATGCACATATGAAAGTGGAGAGGGGGGAGTTTGCATCACAAGAACTAAACCTTCCTTTGAGGAAAGCATCTGATCTTGCAAACACCTCTGGGAAGAGCATTACTTCTCTGTGTTCTTGCAGAGTTTACCTTAGCTAAAGAAAAATGCCTTGTCTGCTAAATGACTACGTGACTCTGACGTTTCTTTTGCATGGCCTGCTCGCTGTGGATTGGAGATGGCTCAGAAAATGGATTTAGAGGAATGACCTGATGATATCATATTCAGCTCACCCTTTTCCTACTGACAAGACAACATGAACTCCTATTTCCTGCTCCAGTTTTAAAGTCATATTCCAAGCTTTTGCTAACACAAGCCATCTGGCCCCAGCTGAAGTGTGTCATGGCAAGGTAAGGTAAGGGATTGGTGTCTACCCTCCTCCTATTGGTCACCTGTGGGTATGACCCCCTGGTCCCATGCTAATAACGTTCTAGGTCATGGGATCAGAAAGCTGTCCCCTGGGTCTTCTGCTACCAATTATTGCCACAAAAAGGTGTTCCCTAGCCCACCTCTCTCCTCCCCTCCTTCTGGCATAGACTAAACTCCTACTCTGCTTCATTGCTGGGGCAGAATATGGATCCAAAGTGTGTCACCATTTTGAAGCTGGCATGCTTTTCTGATCACTCTTTCTCTTTTTTCACACAACAATATGAATTGATGTACACATGGAGGTCCAAGCACTCCATAGACAAACATCGAACCAAGAAGGTCCCAGAGAAGATCTTCTAGATCTGGGTTGCAGAAATCCAGGCAACCAGTGGATGGCAGCAAAGAGGTACAGAAATATCTAACTTGTTTCTGCCATTATGTTCATCCAGATTGTGCTCCCAAGGTCTAGAAGCTGTACCAAAGCATGTTGTGTGAGCTATTCAAAACTCTGATTGCCACTATAGTTACAACTGGACAGACATCTGTGAGAGTCAACCCCGTTGGGTAAGATTCCCAAACAAGCTCCATTAACTCTTCATCTCTAGCCCCCCTTGACATTAATTTGACTAATAGGCAGGAAAAGTGTATGCAAATATGAAAGTCCTGGCATAATTATAGCATCAACATCTGTATATTTTCCAAAGCACTTCTTCCCTTTTGTCTCCATGTCACCTACTCTTGCTCTCCCTGCTCGTTATTCAGCATGAAGAGCAACATTTCAATACCTCTGCTTTTCACCTTCCGCCTCTTATTTATGACCAAGCTATGCATGAAACAGTCATTTGTAATTAAACTGGTGGCAAGACTCTGACTTACTCTGTAATTCACAGCCTGAAATATTATATTTCTTCCATAATTGTACATCTATATGTATCAATTAAAAGGAAGTTTAAAAGAAAAAAAAAAGTATTCCACGGTGAGTCACAGCAGACTCTTCTCTGCAGATTTCCTGGGACAGAATTGTGTGTCTTTCTGTCTGTGTGTGTGTGAGAGAGAGGCGGGGGGGGGGGGGGGGGGCAGAGACAGAGACAGAGACAGAGACAGACAGAAAAAGTAAGGGATTGAGGCCTCTACCTTTATAAACTTGATGTAAACCTTCCTATACCAGCCCCACATCTCTGTTGCATCTCAGTCAGCTTCTCCTAATATGATCATGGTCAGTAATGTACTTCCCAATTCTCTGTTTCCAAGATAAAGTTGACCCCCATCTTTTCTGCCAGGTCCTGCTGCATACAAACAGACTTTTGGAGTCCTTCATCAAATTTATGGGCATAGAATTTGGGAAGGAGAAATTATCAAAATGTCTCACCAAAAGAACTCCTCCACTGTGGGTAAAAACACCAATGAGATCGATGATCTCCCCAAACCTGGGTTTTAGTGGAAGAAGTATGGGGATGTTATGATGGTTTCATGTGCATCATGACACCTTTACACAAATGATACAATTTGCACAATGACTTCATGATGCAGGTGAGATCACTTGCTCCCTCCTTCCCCCATCCCCAAGGCTGATGGTCAAGGAGGCTAAAAAGTTGGTGCACTGTGTAATGAAAGATGGGATTTTCTCACAGACTCTCTTGGCCACCTCATAACTAAACAAGTGTAATAATATGACACTCCATCTATGAAATTCTCTAGGAAGGTCTTCTGAAGACAGTTCTTTGAAGCAGAACTGGTGGAAAAAATGCAAGAGAATCTGCCTACTCTTCACTAGCACAAAAAGGTCCTCCCTTGATCAACTGCTTTGCATCAGTCACTCATGATTATTATGATGAAACAGCACAGCAAAATTATGAGTTGCCTTTTTTATCAGTTCTTAACCAATGCAAAGGATTCCTCTCAAGGGCCAAGAGATGAAGATATTAAACCATTTAGTTGAGATCTAGGTAGACCAGCATTCTGACACAGGTTTGGATTTGCTTATACCACTGAGTAAGCCTTTCTTAATGTGCTTTTTTAAATATTCAGTACCTGTTCTGAACAAGTTTCCAGATTGGGCCAAGAGGAATAAGATGTCCTTCAATAGGGAGAAATGTGAGGTATTACATTTAGGCAGGAAAAATATAGAGCAGACATACAAGATGGGGGATTTGTGGCTTCAATGCAATGCACTGAAAAAGGGCTATTGACAACAAGCTGAACAAGGAGCCATCAGTGTGCAACAGCTGCTAGAATTACTAATGCATTAGATGAAGCACTGCATCAAAGACTCATCAACTCCATATTCCCCCCTACTCCACATCTGCGAGACCACATCTGGAATATTGTATTTGGTTCTGGGCCACCACATTTCCAGAAGGATATTGACAGATTGGAACAAGTTCAGAGACAAGTGACAAAAAATAGTATGGGGACCTGAGATCATACCTTAACTGGACATGAATGCCTTCAGAGCACAGGCTGAAGAAACTTATAGAAAAGAAATGGAGGGTACACGTGATATCAGAGTTCAGGTATGTAAAAGTGTCTTTTCCATTGCTGCAGCAAACAGGACTGAAAATAATGGGTATAAATTGCAACTACCTAGATCCTGTTTAAATATAAGAAAAACATTCTTGAGTGTAACATCGTGTCAGGCCTTCAAGGTAGACTAGACAAGGATGCCAGAGTTATGAATGTTAATACTAATTTTATTATAAGGTTAGAGTAGGAGAATCTTGCAAGTCTAATGTGTTTCTCCCCTCCCTCCCTTTATCTTCATAAGAACTAGGGAGGGTCCTGTCTGAGACACTTACTCAAATTACATTTCTGCACAGGACTCAGATTTCATTTATCGGCTATTGTCTTGGTTGCAGCTCTTCCTCCTGTCCTCAAGATTATTCCTACTGCCCATTACACATCTGTACAAAAGTAAAACAGTTTATCTACGGAGGTTGTGAGTTCTGGAAGCTTTTAAGAAGAGGCTGGACAGTCATCTTTTGAGGGTGAGAGGAGATGATCCTTTTGGTCCCTTCCAACTTTGCAATTGTATGGTTCTATCCCTTAAAATAGAAGTTAATTGGAGTTTTAGGTCCTTTCCCCATTGCTAAGTTAAAGTGCTGTTCATCTATCCTTGAGTTGCCAGAAAACTATGCCAATGCAAAATTAACTTCTGAAATTAAAATTAACTTTTGATTTTGCACAATGGTGCTGCTCTGTTTTTCCATATGCAACACATGATAAGGAAAGTGATAGGTTGATTCTTCTGACTTCGCCGTCCTCCTTCTTCACACCACCATCTGGCAGAAAATCATCCACTGAACGTAGCACTGCAGAGGAATGGGGCAGCTCTGTCTTCTGACTCTATCCATCATCTCTACACTTCTTCCTATATCCCACCTTCTATATCCCTGGGAACCTGCGAACAGAAGAAGTGAAGGCAATGATTCTGTAACATTGCCCCCCAAAATACCTGCATGGATGTGTCCCTGAAATCCCCTACTCAACTCAGGGGATATCTTTATGTTTAGCTCTACTAGATGGAAGCATCTAACCAACTCTGGATGTTCTTAGAAATGCTAAAGTAGATCAGCCATGTTTAGTACTTGGATGGGTCTACTAGGGAATCCCTGGACTGTAGACTGAACTGGAAGGTTAAAAAAAAGAGTCCTGGAATAATGCATTGGCCAACTTCTCCCATTTTGTTGACCAGAAAATTACAGAGACAAGTTCATGTGCTTAGTGGCCAGGAGCTGACCTTGATTGAAGGAAGCTATCTTTATTTTTGACTTTTTTCTGGGTCAAGCCATTGGTCCAAATAGGCTGAAGGGGGTTACTGATGGTGGTGGGGTTTTTTTAGTTGTATAAGGAGATGCTGCTGATTGAGTCTGAGTCTTCCCATATGTAAAATATGCCAACTACATACTCTTGAGCTTCGGGCTTCATTTACTTCTCTTAAAATCAGCCACTTCATAATGCTAATGCAAAAGATTAATCTTAAAATTAGCACAGAAGATTTAAAAATGCCATTGCCACCAGCTGAGGCAGTCAAGTCCTGGGCTTTCATTTATTTTAATCAACTTGCAAAATAATGTCTCGCCGTTTCCTCAAAGCTCAGAGTGAGGCTCCAAAAGCAAAACAAAACAAGCAGCCAAAAAAAAGTGGGAACCAAGGCTACTTTTCTTGTCATTTCCAGAGCTTGCAAATGGCACCCTTTTTGAACACCGCAGCAATTTCTGGGCACCATCTGTGACCCTAATTATCACGGTACATCTATAATAGCAAGCCCAGCAGATAGATAATTGGCTCATCCTCACAATGATAAACATGTCAGGCTATAACTTCTGCTGTTCCTTAGGACATAAAATGGAGATTGGAATGTCAGTGGGTGTTTTATATCAAATAAAATCTACAGACAAATGGTTTGAAGGACTGAAGCTTGGGACTAATGAGATCGAACTGCTAACGTTCAAACAGCCCCTTCCCCAAAGAGAGGAACAACAAAAATATTGCAAGAGGAATACAAAAAGCTTGGCTAAGCAAGGCCTAAAGGTGAAACATGTTAAGGACAGGAATTGTGCAATGTGACCAAAGAGGCCAATTTCATTTCAAGAAGCATTTCCAGGAGACCCTTTGAGGTCAGATGCAAACATCCATAATATTCTGTTATGCTGATCAGTTAAGGAAAAATTCCCCCCACCCTTTTCCCTTCCATATTCAGAGGCATTCTGTGTCTGATTGACAGGCATTAGAAGACCAAGAGAAGGGGCCACTTCTATAAATGTCCTTCAATATTTCAAAAATGAAGATAGAGTAGGACATCTTTGTCCTACTGCAAATGTCAAGCTGCAGGGAGGTCCTGAACTCTCAGCCTCTAAACTGAAGATCCCACTCATCGAGGGCTGTTGAAATTATGAACTAGAGGGCTCTGCAAATCTAGAGCCTTTTGAACCCTAAGGAAGCTCAATCCTTAGGAGTTTTCCTGCAAGAGGAAACCAAGGAGATCCAAGATAGCTGAAAATGTAACTAATTTCCTAATGCATAGATTGTTCACAATTTCTTTTTTTCTCTGTCATCCCAACTTTGGGTTTAATACTGGACTAACTGTACTACCTGTGCTTGGCCATTGTGTTCAGTCCCAGCCTAATCTTGTCTGGCTTGAGGTACACATTGTTTTTGTTGTCATGTTTTCCATATTCTCTGCCAAATGTGCTTCAATACTACCCAAGATCTGGAAGGTGGCACCAGTTCTCAAACTAAGGATCAATACCCAACTGTTTTCCTTATTATTACTCCCTTGTTGTGTGCTATAAGTCCCTTAAAAATAGGAATGTCTCCTTTGAGTCAAGATTGGCTTCTGGTGTCTTCAGGAATACATTCAGGTGGTTTTCAAGGCAACAATATTGAAATGGTTCCCCACTGTCTTCTCCTGGGGTAGGATGTCACAGTCTAATCAACAGCTATGGGATTTTATAGTAGTTTCCCAACCCGGTGCGAACAACTGTGACCCTGCTTAGCCTCCAAACCCAGATAAGATTAGAAATGTACTGCCCCCAGGTGAGGATGGAATCATTTACCTGTGGACAGGTGAGTGCAGGGACTCAGAGAAATGGATTAAACTTACAAGAATGCAGAGTACGGTCAAATGTTAAGTAAAACCTCTTAATAGTAAGAGCAGTTGGTCAGTGGAACCAATGACCCAGAGAGGTAGGGAGCTGTCCTTCATTAAATATGTATAAGCCAAGGCTGAAAAGGCATCTTTCTGGGATCCTTAATTCGGATTCCTGCACTGAGCAGAGGAGTGGACTCAATAACCCCTTCCATCTCTAGGATTGTATCATTCTACAGTACATACTGTATCTGCCCTCCAGTATAAGAGAACTTTCCTATTCCTACTTCTTATCCTATTTAGCTGGATTGTTAGAAGGTTCAAAGTATGAGTAGCTCATTTTCACAGCTTCCATAGCCACTTGTTAGTGAATCATATTTCATTAGTAACTTAAGCTATCCCACTATCAGCCAAAACATCTTTTAAGTCCTTCCACAAGATGATTTCTATTCTTGAGATGTTTTATGATACAGCAGTTACTTTTGGCTATGGAAAGGTAGTGACCGTCACTCCTTCTTAACCCTCTGAAAAAGACCGTAGAGAAATACTGGAGGACAGAGGTACAATATCAATCAATTGAAAGACAGAGAAAGAAAAGGGAAGAGAGAACTTTTGAACAAGAACCCAATTCTAGCTAAGAAACAATGTTTAGCAGTTATTGCAAAGGTTTTTGGTTTTTTTTTAACAGAGGATCTCTAAAATGAATGAATATGGATAAAAGAGGGTATTTCAGAAAAGGTTCTGATTTGGTTTGATTTGAATTTTACACAATTGGAATTCTATTTTAATTAAATAAATTAAATCAAAACATGTTTGATTAGTTTTAATTAAAACCGTAATGAGCTAACAAGCTGCAAAGCAGAGAAAGGCTCAGTATAATCTTTACTTCCAAGACTGCTCCTAGAATCTGCTAATACCCTGGACTTTCCCCCGCCCCCCAAAGAATAAGCACTTTGGAGTTGTTGGTACTCTCTGAGCTTGGTTGTTTGCATACAGATGTTTCATTATCTGACTAGGTAACATCATCAGTGCTGGTGAGAGTGGGCTTTGCTCCCTGTTTATATACAGTAGCTTGCCCTGCCAGTGTTGGTGGGGGTGTCATTTTCTCCTTGGTAGTTCCTTGATTAGAGTATCATTTTCTGCTTGATTCTTTGTCTGGTGTTAATCCCTGCTTATCTGGGTGTAGGCTGCTGGAGACTATGTGTTCTGGTCTTTTTGTTTCCTCCTTAGCTTTTTGTTGCCTCTTCTGAATGGTGTGTAAATGTGGTTCATCTCTATGTGTCTATTGATGGCTGATTTGTCTGAATGCCAAGCTTCCAGGAATTCCTTAGTGTTTTTGGATTTAGCTAAGATGTTCACAGTTTCCCAGTTGAAACGATGGTAAAGTCTGTCCATGTGTTGTGAGATTAAGGAGTTTTCATCGTGTCTTCTGACTGCTAGTTGGTGCTCATGGATGCGCTCTGCCAGCCTTCTGCCTGTCTGTCCTACATAGTGGCTGCTACAGTCCTTACACTGTATGTTGTGGATGACTCCTGTTTTTTCTTCTTGGGCTGCTGGGCCTTTTGGTTTACTTAAGATGTTTTAGAGGGCTTTAGTTGTTTCTGTGCTATGGTAATGACATGCGGCTATAATAGTCTCTTGGTTGTTTCTGAGATGTTTTTCATGTATGGTAGCGTTATCCTTTTCATAGCTTGTTTTAGTTGTGCTGTAGTGGGTTGAGTGGCCAGACACATTTTGATAAAGTTTTTTATCACCCCCACCATCACTGGTCAGACAAGCAACTGTATATAAACAGGGAGCAAACCGCACACTCACTAGCACTGATGATATTACCTCGTTGGGTAATTAAATGTCTTCCAGCAAACAGCCAAGCTCAGAGAGCACCAAGGACCCCGCAGTTCAGCCCTGAGCTACATATATCCTCTTCTATTGGAATAAGGACTTTGTTTGGAAACCATCCCATCTGAAAAGTATATGTATTGTGACTTTCTAAAACCGGGGCAGCAAGTTCACAAAATTCCCAAAATAACTACCAACTCCAAAAGATTTGGGAAGCATATTCCACAGGAGTTTTTGCTTGCAGATGGCTGCAGATATATAGATGGCCACCATATGGCAGCAAAGAGATACAGAAATTCTAATTCTTTGCTGCCATAGAATGATCATTCAGAAGTTTCAAGCAACCAAGATCTGGCCACCAAGTTTTTGTAAATAGTTTGTGTAAATAGAATAATGTATTAAATCTGAATGATCTGAATGCATTGAAATTCCTTAAACCCAAACCTGTAATCTTCAAGGCAATCCAGAACAAATAAATTGTGCCTATTTCACAACTCCTTATAAACTAAGAAGTGGGCCTCTGGAACAATCTTGTGATGGAATGGACTTATGAGGGCCAGGCTCAGGGAGATAAGCATGTTCTTAGTCCACAGCAGGAGCATGGGAAGTTCAAGAATATGAGGCTGGCACCTCCCTGAGGAATTCACGGTGTTGTGGCTGGCTGGCTTGGGAACTTGGGTTCAGTCTGGGGAGATTCTTGCTAGAGGTTGTAGCTAATAAACACAGCTGAACTGAATTGGCATTGTGTCTTGGAGTTCTTGGGCTGAACCTGACAAATCTTGACTGTGTTAACACAACATAGTGAATCTGGTTACTGATTTAAGCCATTTTCTGGGGTCATCCATACACTGAACCATAAAACAATCAAAGGTGAGTATTCATACAGTATGCTAACTTAGAAGAAATAGACCCAAGATTAAATTTAACCAAGCTTGGCCATGTTGTGTACCTTCAGCTCCTACATCTATTTAAATGTGTTCTGTGAATATAGGCAATGTTACGCTTCGTGCTTAACTCTTTACTCCTGTATTTTGCAATGGTGACTATAGTGACATCTGCAATTTTGCTGATCCTGGGGATAAACTACTGTTGATTAAGATGTTGTGTTGCTCCCGCTTGTCTTTTTCATGGGGAAGGGAGGCAGAGCTGCAACCGTAATAGACACTTTGCAGTTATCTCTCTGAGGCTGCAATTTCTCTGAAGAGTGTTATTTCATACTATCCTGGTGCTTTGCAGGTGAAATACAGCTGACCTCTAAACAGTCTCATTTTCATTGATAACTACAGAAATGCTTGTTCACTCAGACGTCTGCAGCCTAGGAACTGCTGCAGGATGAGACTGCTTTTCAAATGAATTCAGGGATAATTGGTGTTCTTCTTGAGATTTTATTATTGTGGATTGTTCTATCAAACTGTTATTTTTTAATTGAAGCATGTTATTTTTTAGATGTTGCTCTGGGCTTTGAGGGGAGGAAAAACAGTGTTAAAATGAAATATATCCCAATTATCATTCATGCATTTATTTTTGACAAGGAAGAACTTAACATACTAAGAACATATTTAATATTTGCAGGGAAAGGTTACAAATAGGCAAAATCATAAACTGAATATGGACAAAGTTGGTCCTTCATTCCTTCTTTCATGTTGAGAATTTGCCCTATGTTAAGGTTATGTCCTATTTTCCTTTGGGATGGATAGAGTTTTACTTTTTGAAAAAATAACCTTATCTTAGCTTCTTTCATGTCTTTCCTTCTACAAAAAGATGGCAAACTGAAATTCTGTAGGGAAGGGGAAGGAGGGGAAGGAGGAGAAGGAGAAGGAGAGGAGGAAAGAAAGATAGACATGGGATAAATTTGCATGATGAAAGTAGGACTTCAGTCCTCAGCTAACTCTATCCAAGCAGCTTCAAATAATATGACATCTACTATGAGAGATTGTGGGGAGGCTGGGAAAGAATGGAAATGAGATAAATGCTTAAGAGATTAGCAGGTGAGTCATTTGGCAGCTTGTCTAATAAATGATAACTTAGCCCAGATGGAAAGAAATCTGAGAAAAAGCATTTCAAGGTGTTCAAAAAGACTCCACCTTAGTGAATTCACTACAAATGAGGCTGGGAAATTCCTCTTAAAGTCCAAGATTTTGTATCCATCCCTGCAAGCATTAAAGAGAACTTACTGAAATCTGTGTAGTCCTTGCTTCCTTGGTCTTGCCCAGATAAGTGATACTTGACAACTCCGAAGAAAGGCAACTCTGAATTGAAAATGCTCCTGCCCCCCCAAATGAACGGTAGATAGAAATAATCAACAATCAAAA
The DNA here is from genome assembly GCF_059951505.1 of Python bivittatus. Classification (NCBI taxonomy): domain Eukaryota; kingdom Metazoa; phylum Chordata; class Lepidosauria; order Squamata; family Pythonidae; genus Python; species Python bivittatus. The sequence continues at coordinate 19,236,234 of NW_028277097.1, forward strand.
TCTGGGTAATGACCAATGTCCCTACTATGTCAATCTAGAGTTGCCAACTCTAGCAGAAACCAATCCTGAAGGCCATTCCTCATAAGAACAGCCATGTAGGTTGTTGAGCTAAAGGCCCACCTTAGTTCAGTTCAGCATTTGTATCTTGTAGTGTCCCACCAGATAACCATGGGACATATATAGGAGATACAGAGACACCTTTCCCACTGTTTGCTTCTTCCAACCTGGAGCTTTCAACCTGGAGCTAACTAACTGCCTGCTTTTATTTTGATCAATTTATCTGATCCTGCTTTGCTATGAATGCAAAATGCCCCAGTTGGATCAGGCCAAAGATCTTCTCGGTATTTTGTTTCTTGCAGTGGCCAACTAGATGTCCACAAGCGAGAGATGGAGACATACATGCCTCTCCCCATGTGGTTTCGCTGCAACATGCTTCTTCCAGTTTGGAGGCAATACTGAATCTTAAAGTTTAATGGGCCTCAACAGATCTGTCCTCCATGAATTTATCTAATCCTCTTTTAAAGCCATCCAAGTTAGTGGCCACCACCAGGGCCAACATTCACCAGTAATGAATTCCATAGATTAATGATGCAGTTTGTGAAGTGCTACCTTTTGTTTGTTCTAAATCTCTTTCCAATCAGTTTCACTCGATGGCCCCTGCTTCCAAAGGAATATAAATATGTGTGTGCATGACACACATACATGTATGCATTCTGAATGCTGAAAAGGGCAGATAAATAACTACTGATTAAAATTAATTGCCTGTAAAATAAGGCATTCCTTGTATTAAATGCATTGATCCCTACCAACATACACCAACCGTTGTCCCCTACACACACAAACCACTCTTGCATAAGCAACACACACAAAAAAAACACAGAATCTCATGCACTTGTTTCCTTCCCTCCTTCCAGAAGAAACAGCAGAAAAAAGTTGAAAGTGATCAGGAAAGCGATGGGTAAAAGAAAGAATTAGCTCATTTGTGTACATCCATGGGGGGAGATCAGGAGGGCAAATATGAATCATGAGGTTGTGATGCAAACTCCGCCCTTAATGTCTCTGCAATGTCATGAAGTGAGTACAAAAGGGTGGAACTTGAGTTATGACATCACAATATACATTTTGGCATCAGGATGCCTAGCTATAGATCCCTGTGACTCCACTGGAAATAAAAGGAAAAAAAAAGAGGGGACGGAACTAGACAGGATGAGAGAAGGGAAAGAGGAAATTGAAGGAAGCAAAGAAAAGGAAAAAGAGAGAAACTCTGAATTTACTGATTGCTGATTTTTTTAAAACATGTGTTAAGAGTTCAGGTCAGGAAAATCAAGATGATGGTCATGATGCAACCACAAAAAAAAAAAAAAAGAAAAACAAAAGAGGGGGGGGCTTTGATCATGTGGTTGTGGCCATCAAGTTGGCCTTGTAGACTTTCCTCAGAAATCCTTGGCTGCCTTGAGTGATCATTAAAGTAGAAATGTGGGGAATAAATCAAAAAAATGAGGAAAATACAAAAAGTTATGATTCATCAACATTCTGCAGGGATTTGCACCTCCTGAGCATCGGATTTTTTTTTTTCTTCCAAGCAGTGAATAGAACATGACGTCCTTCCCTTCCCACCTTTACAAGTAATTTGGGGTGAAAGAAAGCTTGCTTTCCTCAGGAGGAGTTTGATAATTTATAAGGTTCTCGAAACATTCTCTATAAAATCTCAGCATTAGCCTTGAAAGTGTGGTCTTAAATTAAACACTGGTGACTTTTGGGTAGAGATTAAGCCTTGATTGCTGCCTGCTGGGGATTTGGCTTATTAAATTGTTTCCTTGCCTGTTGGGAACTTGGTTTATTAAATTGTTTCCTTGCACAGCTTCTCAGCACTCCTTGGCTTTGCTTTATGTCCTTGTGATCTGGCCTTCAGTCCTGAGAGATATGGAAAGCTTCTGTTAAAATTCTTCATGACAGACAAATGGCCATGAAGTCCACTTTAAAGTATTGGGAGATAACCTATCTATAAAAATGGGATTGCTAATCAGGCGGACTGGTAGAAAAGTACTGAAATACCTCTCCATACCTTCATTTACAAATACATGTCAAGGGAATGGAATTCTCTATTAGGAAGATTGGTCCAAACTCATACTTCTAGACAAAAGCCAAAACTTGTCTTGATGCACAGAAAAAGATACTCCCCTTCTCAGTAAAATCCTGTAAATTAGAACCTATCCTGTCCAATGATGATTCAGTGATAAATATTGTCCAATAAATAACATAGCTAGAATACTTTTTGGTAACTTCCAAAGATGGAGGAAGAAGCTATTCAAGTTCAAGAGTGGGATTTTCTTTTTTAAAAATGCTTCAGTTAATAAATATCAAAGACAGAATACAGATTCTAAGAAACAATGTTCCGCTTTGAGATCAGTACATTCAATGGTCAGTTCAGTATGACCGCCTACCATTTCAGCAGATAAAGATCCTGGATTGTATTTTGTCGTTGCTAGACCTTTTCCAGTGGCTATGATTCCATGGTTCCATCATGAGGCAGGGTCAAAAAAGTCAAGATGGGAGCCACAAATCTGCCGTTGAGGCATCCCTGCTTTTTTATATGTCTTGCAATTGCCAATTTGACTTCTTTCACTCACACACACACACACACACACACACACACACACCCCACAGAAACCCCTGAGTGTCAATTTAGGCTTAGACTCAGGGGGAGGGAAGGATTGGCAATAAAATGCAACAATTACCATGGATTTATCCCTTCTCTAACAGTGGCATAATGGCAAGTGAAACGGTATATAGCCTTTTATCACACCTCCCATTTATTACTGCGCTATCGTTTCACAGATGCACAATCCATAATATATACACACAGAATGAAAGAAAGCCAGGAAATAAATCTTAGAATTCAACCATTCCTGAAAAAAGATAGGCGTTTGTTCCTTGCCTTTTCTCTCTGTTCACCACAGTTGGGTTTCAAGGCCAAATGTTGCTTAAAAAAACTTTGCAATATCCACCTAGGCCAGGGGTGTGCGGCCTTAGAGGAGCAAAAATTAAATTTGACTTCATTTTCATTTCTATTTACATTTAATTAAAATTACATAACACCATTGCCCTCTGGTCCTGGTGCTTAATAATGTTCCCTTCCATCACATTTAACAATGCAAAGCAGTAATACTTTTTGGAGAGTTAAACACGTGCCGGTGGAATCTCTGGTTGGCTACTTCTGGCTCAGAAGCTGTACCTGGTTTGAAAGGGAGCTGCCTTCCTTCTAACGGGTGAAAGCCATTCCATCAGGGTAGCACTTACCTTATGGGAGTTGAATTGGATGCTGGTTTGTTTCCAAGTCCAGTTTCATGGTGCTGGTTGGGTGCTGATTATCTGCAAGAAAGTCAGCTCTGTGTGAAATCTGGAAGCCAAGCCCTGTGTCAGCCCTTTGAAGTAGTCCAGACAGGAAACCAAAACCATGAGTACTAACACTACCTTTATTATAAGGTTACAGTAACAGAATCTTGAAAATCTGAAAGGACTTCTCCCCTTCCTTGCCTCTGCTTTCCAGAGGACGAGGGACAGTCCCTTCTGAGATGCTTTCTCCACTCCCATTCCTTTTGTGGGCTGAGATGTCTCTTATCTGACTGTTGTTGGCTGTGGCTCTTCCTCCTTTCTCCCAAGGTTATTCTCACAACTCATTACCCCCTGTGAGGAAGAATTAAAAGGTCTGCATACATTTAGCCTACAGAAGAGACAACTGAAGAAAGATAGGATATGATAGGAATCTACAAGTATTGGAAAAGTTGTCTCATAGAAAAGGGAATGGATTAGAACTACAAGATGTATGTTCAGACTACACATCAGGAGGATCATCAGCCAGTGGAACAGTCTACTACATGTAATCTGGGTTCTTCTATGCTAGAGGTCTTTAAACAGAGGTTACATGGTAATCTCTCAGAGATGTTTTAATGGATCCTGCACTGAGCAAGGGGATGGATCTTTAAGGTTATTTCCAACCCTATGACTCTATGAAACTTCCCATCCTGTATGTGAGAGCCAAGAAGACATGCTGAAGCTCCTCCTCCCTCTGCATACAGTGAGGGGTGGGAGAAGAGATGATGGCTACTCAATGTTTGCCCCAGCCCAGTGGAACAGCTTGCTTTCCAAAGTTAGGTTGGTTTCCTGTCTTTTAATTATGCAGAAGCTAATTAAGAACTTTCTCTTCTGCCAGCTCTCAGGGAGTTGGGGGTGATATTGGGGGCTGCTGTTCCTCTGACAGTTTTTAAGTGATTGATGTTATTTTTTGTCTATTATTTTTATTGATTGGATTTGACTTTTGTAAGTGTGACCCACTTAGAGTCTTTTGCTTGAAGTGACATAGGAAGGAAGGAAGGAAGGAAGGAAGGAAGGAGTCTTCAGTGAGATGAATTGTACCCTAAAAGAACATCTGATTTATTATGGGATTTAGGTATGCATTTCCTTTTACAATCTAAATCAATCTATTAATATTATCCTTAGAGTGACTTAAGTTTTAATAAATTGAACAGCTAGGCTTCTCAAAACAAATGGCAAAAATGTTAAAATATTCTGTTGAATCCTCAGGATTCACACAATTGAATTACCTTGGCAATTGAACGAACCCATTTCCTGATACTGATGAAATGAGCTGGGCTCACATAGCAAACTAACCAGGTTAGGTAAAAGCCTAGCAGATTGTCTGCACATTATAAACTTGGTTAGAGTTAATTGTGGCTATTTTTTTTCTCTTGCGGTTTCCAGGACTGTGCAAACCTAGTCTAGTTAATTTACAATTCTGTGTATTTGTATGAACCTAGAAAATGGGTTAATTCAACAACTGAGTTAAACACCTTGGGAAAATACAATGCCTATAGAGGATCAATTTGTACAGTCTCCAGAGATCATTTATTGTATTATCTCTGCCTTTGTATAATACATGGATCCAAACATGGATCAAACTGTATACATTCCTGGCCTAATTTTATAATTACTTCTGTGGATACCTAGTAGGGTTGGGAGACATTTATATGAGTTTCCTTTGTAGAGAGAATGGAAATACAAGTGACCAGAAGCTCTACAGCAAGTGTAAGATAGGGAAGAAATCAATATTTACTATTTAGTGCAAAATCTGTTCAATTAGCCACAATACAGTCAACTTGGTAGGAAGAAAAGGACATTTTCCATCAGTTGCTCTGTCCTTTTGTGGTCCTTAATTTCAGAGGGAGGGTCTGCTACCATTTCTTAGGTAGGCATGATTTTTTTTTTTTTTTTTACACAGCCACTGAACCTGTAACGCAGCTCCAATCTTGCTTAAGCATTTTGTTCTGCCAGTTGATGCGGTAGGGCAGGGCTTCTCAACCTTGGCAACTTTAAGACATGTAGACTTCAACTCCTAGAATTCCCCAGCCCAGCAAGGCTATCTGTGGAATTCTGGGAGTTGAAGTCCACGTATCTTAAAATTGCCAAGGTGGAAAAACCCTGCTGTAGGGAAACAAGGGCAGAAACCAACCCCCTTTCTTCAGCCAATGAACTGAGCCTCATCAGGATAAGGTGTTGGTTATCACCTTTAAAGGCCTGCATGGCATGGGTCTAGGTTACCCAAGGGACCGTCTCACCCCCATCACATCGCCCCATCCCACCTGGTCAGGCAGAGAGGGCATGCTGTGGACGGGTCGGCTGGCGGGGCCCAGGTGGAGAGCCTTCTCTGCCATTGTCCCCTCCCATTGGAATATTCTCCCCCCAGAGGTGTGGCAGGCCCCTACCCTCCCAGCTTTCCAGAAAGGGCTGAAGACTCTGCCAGCTTGCATTGGGGAATAAGAGCTCCAATCAATCCTAGGGGTGCTTGGCACCCTGGTGACACTCCCCAAACTACTTGCCAATTCCATCAATTCCATTTATTATTTATTTAAGACTTCTTTTATAGTGTATTTTAATTGATTTCATCTTTTCTGTAAGCCTCCCAGAGTTGCTTTTTAATGAGATGGGCAGCGACAAATTTGTTATATAATATATATAAATAAATAAATAAAATAAGAGGGTGACATCATCAATCTCTCCATGCTCTTTGGAGAAAGACATGGGTTAACTTCCCATGTCTTCCTTTACCATAAAATCCAAGCATTAGAAATGGCCATTTGGGTCACTAAATCCCATCTCTGGCCAATGCAGGAATTCAGATTCAAGCATTCTTGTCTCATAGGAGGAGTTCCCTCCAGATATCTTTCATGGGAATTTAATGGAAGCTTGAGAAGTCAGCCAATCAGTGGAGAGAGTCTGTTCAATGAAAGGTGGGGCATTCACATCCCCATTGTAACTAAGTATGTACAAGGGCAGAGACGTTACCTTGCCGACAAAGATCTGCATAGTCAAAACTATGGTTTTTCCAGTAGTAATGTATGGCTGTGAGAGCTGGACCATAAAGAAGGCTGAGTGCCAAAGAATTGATGCCTTTGAACTGTGGTGCTGGAGAAGACTCTTGAGAGTTCCCTGGACTGCTAGGAGGTCAAACCAGTCAATCTTAAAGGAAATCAACCCTGACTGCTCATTGGAAGGATTGATACTGAAGCTCAAGCTCAGATACTTTGGTCACCTAATGCGAAGAGAGGACTCCTTGGAAAAGACCCTGATGCTGGGAAAGATGAAGGCAAAAGGAGAAGAGGATGGCAGAGGATGAGATGGTTAGATAGCATCACTGAAGCAATGAGCATGAAACTGAGCAAACTCAAGGAGGCAGTGAAGGACAGAAAGGCCTGGCACAATATGGTTCATGGGGTCACGAAGAGTTGGACACGACTTAACAACTGAACAACAACAACGTACAAGAGTATCCCACTGCACCTCTGGGATGCCTCTGAAATTTCTTTTTTGAAAGAATTCCCTAAGCAAATTCTTGCTCATCAGATTGAGAACTAACAGGAACAATATATATATTGTTCTGTATATATCAGTATTTTTTTTTCCCTGCATGGCATCAATCCTGACATGTTTGGATGACCCCATGTTTCTATTCAAGAGATGTGGTATCGTTCAGGGGTGAACAACTCAAATACTATCCAAAATAAACCTTTCACGAGTTACATGAAGGGAGCTTCCTAAAACTTCAACATGGGCTCTGAGATTATGTTGACCATCAGCTATTTAAGGACTCAGAGTAGGTTATAATGAGGCTGTCTTTGAGTAGCTCACCATGCACTTTTAGTGAAGGTGAAGAAACAATCTAAGCACCCAGAATTCTTTCTCTGTTTCTTCCTGTTCTTCCTGTTTACAATATTGCTTTGCATGCAATAAAGGGGGGGGGGACTCTATCTAGAGAGTCCTTCCAGACTGGGGAAACATTAGCTTTACAGCTAATCTGATTAAGCATATTTCTACACAGACTTATGGGACGCTAGTGGCTCATAACATATTTATTACCAAAGTTTATATAGCAACATCAAGGAAAAGGTTATAGAAGGCAGATTAGGGAGGGGGAAAGAATTGTTAGTTATATGACCAAGAGAGGAAGCAGGAGAAGAACAACATTTTTCTTCTCTTCCTTTGAAGCTTCAGTTGAAGCCATAAGTGGAAAGGAGGATGTTGAAGGGCTCCCAATAAAATTCTTTTGGATGTTTCAGGTGGTTGGTGTGCCATGGATCACAGTGGAATCAATGAAATTAATATTCTTTCCCCTCCCATACTTAGGAGACTTGAACAAAGTAATCACATGTACAGAATGGAGAACCAGGGATTTCCAAGGAAGGGAGAGAAAAGAACCTTCTCCATGCAAAGTGTGTCTACTGTAAAGTCTGAAATTCATTACCCCAAGTTTTTATAGCATCACAGAATTGTAGAGCTGGAAGGGACCAAAAGGATCATCTAGCCCAACCTTCTGCCTTATGCAGGGAAACCATTTAAACCATCCAGAAGTAACCATTCAGCTTTTTCTTCAAAATGTCCAAAGATGGAGAAGCTACAACTTCCATAGGCAGGCTGTTCCACTGTTGTACAGATCTCACCTACCAAGAAGTTCTTCCTTATATTTAAATAAAATACGGATAGCTGCAACTCACACCTCTTTTTTATTGATTTATGATTTATAAACCACTTCGGTCTGGATGACTGTAAGTGGGATACAATCAGAGCAACGATATGGAATATATCAGTGCAAAATGTTCATAAAAGCAATACACTAAACACATCCATGTTCAGCACCAACATCAATCCCTCTTTGGAGGCCTTGTAAAACAATTAAATCTTGACACATTTTTGGAAGGCCATAAGAGCAAATTGCTTCAAAGGCAGGTAATAATTGCCACCAATGTAAATAATTTTAAAAGAGAAATTGAGAACTTCATGGAAGTGAAAGCCATCCCTGGTTACTAGTCTGAATGCTATATATTTACCTCCAGTAATGGAAGTCTTTTGATCCTAGTTGCTGGAGACCGTGGATATGAGAGTGATGTGGCGTGTATGTCTGATATGGAATCTGGTTGAAGGAACAGAATTGCATACATGTCCAACTTGTGAGTTCCCCATCCCATGGGCAATTCTGGGAGTTGAAGTCCACACATCTTAAAGTTGCCAAGGTTGAGAAACACTGATCCAATGGATCATCATGGGACAGAATTCTAGACTAGGTAAGTGTTCTTATGTATGTTCCTAAAGTTTATGTGATTTAAATAAGGCCTCATTCAATTATGGGCAGTAGGGATTGTATCTACACATAGACACACACACAGACACACAGACACACACACTAAATGCAAGATACGTAGAACACCTAGCCAAAAAAAGAACAAGGAAAATCAAAGACAATGCATTCTATTCAGCCAAAATGTGCAGCGTACACCATGTGGTCATGAAACATGCAATTGGAAAATAAAAGATTTAGCACTACTTTTAATGTTCTCATGACAGGCAAGGCAAGGCTTGGCCTTGTAAGACTGTGCTCCTTAAAATGCACATATATTATGAACAAAGAGTCCATGTTGTTAGAAAGGTAACCTACAAGCAGGAAAAAAAGAGAAAAAAAAGACACTTTCTGGAAAGAGTGTAACCTGAACATGAAATTAGACATTGTTTGGAAATGTTACTGATATGGATGTCTACATCAGATAAGGAGCTGCCCCTAAAAAAAAGATCATTCTATGCACTTTGATTAAATATGTATTGCTGCTTCGATTTTACTGTACTGGTTCATCTTCTATGGCTTTGTTGATTTAAAAATCTATAAAAAATAATATATATTTACAAGCAAAAAAAGAGAGGAAAATCCAATAAAGGTAATTTTTAAAAATCATGATCCTGATAATTTTGCAGTCCAGAGAATGAGTTTTTATTGTTCAGACTTGTAATTTAATGGATTAGCTGGACAGAATATTAACAGCAAACAATAAAACTTTTTTTTTTTTTTAAGTCTGTCATGCATAACAAAGACTGGCTTCAGATGGTTAGGCATTCCAGCACAGAATTCTCCCAGAAAGGGTGTGTTGTTACATTGAAGGTATTTTTTTCATGAAACAATGCAACCAGCTTGTTAAAACACTTGGTTTTTTGCTATGTAAAGTAAAATAAATCACCAGAATGCAGGGTTATCAAGAAGAGTTTTTGGAGTGCTGAACTTGTACAATGCCCCTGTCACTTCCACTCCCCACCACCAAAAAAGAAATAACACCTGAAATCTTGTGAGTTTTTCAAAGAATGTGAACATTCAGGGTGTTTGCATGAGATTTCAGCATAAAGCAAAATTACCAGCCTAGAAAGGAGGTGAATAAGACATGATCGAGGTGTATGAAATTATGCATGGTGTGGACAAGGTGGACAAGGAGACACTATGTTCCCATTCCCAAAATATTGAAAGCAGAAGTCACCCAATAAAATTGAATCCTGGAAAAATCAGGACAGGTAAAAAGTATTTTTTTGCCCAACAGGTAATTCAATCTGGAATTTGCTACCACAAAAGGTGGTGCTAACTGCCAGATTGGTTGGCTTCAAAAAAGGGTTGGATTTGTTCATGGAAGTCATGGGGTTCAGTGGCTCTTAGCCTTGATGGCAGTGGGACCGCCTCTGAAGGACATCTGCTGGGATATTGTGGGCTACCTTGTGTAGTTGGTTGCCCACTGTGAGAACAGACTGCTGGGCAGGATGGGTCAAGGGTCCAATCCAGCAGGGCACTGCTTACGTTGTTATGTTCTTATGACATGTTCTGTCTTGGGACTTTGCTCCGAGCACTGGGAATTAAATGATCCATCATTACAGATGGATTGGAGATGAAATGTTCTGTCTTGGGAAGTATCAAGACCCCTTTGATTGAAGGCCGGGGTCTTGCGGGCATGCTCTATGCATTTTGGGGAGAACTTGGGCTTTTGGAAGGGCCTGAAAAGTAGTGGAATGAATGGTCTCCAGGATGTACAAGCATGATACCATTTTGTGAATCTGTTTCCATTTTGGGGTGTGTTTGAATAACTGCCAGATCAGAACTTTTGTCTATGTGTGTCCATGTGTTTAAGGGAGAGAGTGTTGTGTGGGTCAACAGGCACCATCTGAGGACATTCAAATGGTCTTTTGCTGACTCCCTGGTTTTGTGGACCACTTCCATTTCATCTGCTTGACTGCAAAGGGGGCTGAAAAAGCTTCTAGTTTTAATCCTTTGCTTCATGGTCAATAGTTTGTTCTGAGCATTTTAGGAGCACCCCATTTCTTGCCTGGGCTACAAAACAAGTATTTTTATATATGCCTGCATATGTGTGTGTATGTGTGCTTGATTTATACCCAATCTTTCTACTTCAGTGAGCAATCAAGGCACCTAACAAAATTTAACTACAAAAACAAACCATAAAAAAGTGAGAAACGCAGATTGAAATGAACAAGCAGATATTAAAACCCTGAACAATGAAAAACCTAGTAAAAGAGAGGAATATTTTATAGATTTCCTAAAGGAAATGAAAGAGAGTAGGGGGAAGATGCAACTCTGGGGAGAGAACATTTCCTACTCTCACAGCAATCCAGCAGAATCATCACCACCCTTGCATGCCCGAAAACCAAGCCTTTGAAGTGGAGAGGTAGGGTATCTTCAAAAGGGTCTTTCCTACAGATCTTAATAACCAAACAGAATTATAATAGGAGGAACAGTCCCTTAGATAGGCCCTAAGCCTTTCACTGCTTTAAAACTCAATACCCAAACTTTAAATTCTTCCCTATAAACAACTCACCAACAATATTGATTTCTCAATGAAAGTGTGACATAACCTACGTGCCTTGCGCCAGTTAGCAATGCAACACTAATTTTTAAATATATAAAGTAAATATTAACCTAAAATGCAGTTAAGATAGGTGAGGAAAAGATCTTTCAGACTGTAAGCATAAAAACCTAAGAAGTGTCCTGCTGGATGGGACCCCTGGCCCATCTAATCCAGCAGTCTGTTCTCACAGTGGCCAATCAGCTGTACAAGGAAGTCCACAGATGGCCTTCAAAGGCAGTCACAATGAAGACCTCCTGCTCGTCCCTTGACCAAATAGTCAGCTAAGAGAGAAGAGGTCACTGATTCACGTAGTAGGGACACATTGCATTTCAAAAAGCATTTGAAACCATTTCCAATTTTAAATGCAACAACTGGAGAAGTTTTTGGAGGGGGAGGCTGGTGGGTGGACAGAATCTTGTGCTGGGGGCTACAATGTAACTTTCTGCTTTGTTTGATGCTTGGAGAGGGTATGCTGGTAAGGCTGCTACATTACTAGAATGGTGCAGACATTTCCAAATCCTTTTTTTTTGGGGGGGGGGGGGAGGGCAGGGTTAGAAGCCTGTAAATTGATGATGATGATGATGATGATGATGATGATGATGATGATGATGGTTGGTCGCACAGTCAGCCAGATGTTTAGACTGGATTTGGCATTTTTATCCACCTATCGAGTCCTTTCCAAGGACCTGGGATAGGCAGATATTATTATTATTATTATTATTATTATTATTATTATTATTATTATTATTATTATTAATTTGCTTTAAGCCTTGCAAAAACTTTGCCCTTCAAACCTCTCCCCATTTCCAATGCAAAACAATTGTCTTCAAATTTCAGGGGCCCCAAAGAAGCTGGAAACCGCATGTGTCTCATTGCTGGTAGATCGGCCACTTCTGTTCTTGATCCATATTTCCCAGGAAGAATGAGATTTCAACTGCAAAACATCATGTTGAGGAATGTTGTTCTAAAAAGAGAACTTCTGGCTTTCTAATTTAATCTGGTGTCTGAACATTTGATTTAGTCTGAGACACATCTCTGTACAGTTTTTCCTTTCTGAACAATGACACTAATGTCCATTTAACCAGGCACATTCATACATCTTTTAAAAAATAAAATAAAAATGTTCACATTTGTGATTTCCTGGTCCAGCAGGAGAGAGACATTTGTGATTTTCTTAGAAGTAAGATAAATTCTTCCCATGTGATGTAAAGTTCTTCAAGTTTGCCATTAATCTTAGAGGGAAGAAACCTGTGCAAAGGCAATTTTGACCATGTCATGGTCCCAATCATTTTAAGGCAGGGCGTGGAAAGTTTTATGAGTATCAAGGACTTTGAACTGCCAAGGACACCACAACTGTTTCTTTAAAGGATTTTGTCCTGAAAGACACACCCACAGTCATTTAACTGAAATGATTTTCATTTGGGGGGGGGGGGAAAAAACCCTACACCGTATAATTATGTACAATCATTTTGTTTTGTTTTTCCGATCCCCTTCTCTTGCAAATCATGTTACCAACAGGACAATTTTCTTTCCAGTCTGTTCTTTGGGATGTGAAAAATCAATGAGTTTTCTCTCTTTATTGTGGTCAGAACACAGGACAAATGACTCCATCGTTCTGATTTCTTCCTCCTTCTTATTGGTCCATTTGTAAATTCAGTTCATCTCATTTCCAACAGCTGAGAATATTTTCTTTTTAAGAAGTTCATCCTAAAATATATATGCATTTTAGTGCACATTTCTTCAAATGGGTATTGTGGTTCGCAATTTCCTCTAAAGTACCATTTTTTGCAAATTATTTCCCATTATATAACTTACTTTTGTGCATTACTTTCATGAATATATGCATTTTTGCACAGAATTGTTCCTCACATGTATAGTGTGATTTTTTTTAAGCAAACTACCTTATAAAATTCAGCCACAAGCAACTATTCAAAGGATAACTGAGTTTTGATTTATTTATCTTTTTTTTTAAAAAAAAATAAAAAATAGATAACATAACATTCAAAAGCAAAGTAATCCATTTTCTTCCTGATTGGGGCCCAAATAGCTTTTTGAAATTCTCCACCCCCTTTCTAGAGAGAGAAAATGAGTGGATCATTTTCACCTATTTCTCCAGGGGAAAGAGAAATTCTACGATTTTTGAAAGGCAGGATTTTTCCGTCGTATCGTCAATAGGCCAAAGTGTTGGGTGGAGGGCTAGGGGTTGTTTAATGGAAACATAAAAGCATGGGAGTTCATAAAGTCTGCAGACTATTGAAGAGAGGATTGTACAAGGAAAGATACAACATTCATCCACTTTTGTCCTTGAGGTCGTTTAGAAAGTGACATTTTTTCAAGGTGCTTCGAAGCTGCATAAGGCTTTCACCAGAAGGTAAACTAGCATACCCTGTGCAATGGCTTTAGCAGAGGTTTAATGTGGCCACTTAATTTCTTCCAGATAACTGGCTGAAGAGCTGGGATATCCTATACTATGTGGAGTTTCTAGAAGAGACCCAAAAGGCAATCCTATGAAGAACTGTCAGCCCTTTAGGGCAGACCAGACTACGAAATTAAAACCATGCAGTCTAATACTACTTTTATTATAGACCCATTGTAACCAAATCTTGCAAGTCTGAATGTGCTTTCCCCCCCACCCTCCCTTTTCTTTGTAAGGACTAAGGAGGGTCTTGTCTGAGATGCTTTCTCAGGTTACAGTTCTGGCGCAGACTCAGATTTCCTTTATCCAACTCTTGTCTTGGTTGTGACTCTCTCTGCTGCTCTTCAAGATTATTCCTTCTTCTCATTACAAAAGCACATTGCAGTAGTCAAGCCTGGAAGTTCTTGATGGGTGCACCAATGGTTTGAAAGCGTTTTCTTCCCAGAAGGTTGCAGTTAGTATTTCAACTGAAACTGAGAAATGGTAGCCATGGCCCCTACCTCAGCCAGGGAACCAGGCAGAGATTTGGATCCAGAAGCACCCCCAAATTGTGTATCTGTGCTCCCAACCAGCCTAATCCTTCTTAGTGCTTTGGGTTCAGCTAATCAGGCAATGTTGGGTGGATGCTACCATATGACTAGAACATCCATGGTAGTTGTCCGATTACTTGAAGATGTCAACAGTATGTTATTGAGGTGCCATCAGCATATTAGGAGGACCTCTTTATTGATGACCTCTTCCACCAGTTTTATGAAGATATGGAAAATATTTAACAATAGCAAGATAACTTGACTCCCCTGTTTAACATTAAATGATAATATTGAAATAGTGAGAGGGTAGATTTAATAGTCTAGAAGATGGTCCACCTCTCTCCTAAATTACCCAGTTTTAAGATTTGTGGACACATTAATGAATGAACAGGGAAATGGATAAGATATGAATATGAAGCAAAGTATCATCTGAACATTGTAACGAATAATAATGTTGAAACTCAAGGAGCACAGTGAAAAAATGGGACAAAGAATATATATATATATATATATATATATATATATATATATATATATATTCAACAAATTCAGCAACCAGCCTTAAAATTGGCAATGAAGATATTAAAGCAGTGGATAGCTTCTGCCTTTTAGGATCAACTATGAACAGAAGGGGACCAGCAGTCAAGAAATACACTGCAAACCAGGACTTGGTAGAGTAGCAATGAAGGTCTTAGAAATCATGTTCAGATGATGTGACATGTTTATAACTACAATGACTAGAATTGTTCAGGCAATGGTTTTCCTTGTGGCACTCAATGGAAGTGAAAATTTGAAGTGGGATAGAAAGAGTATATGGTGTTCTAGAAGACTGCTGAGAATACTGTGAATAGCAACAAAAACAAACAGATAAGTCAAAGAACGAATCAGTCCAGAGTTTTCACTTGAGGCACAAATGACCAGGCTCAGATTATCATATTTTGGACACATTATGCAAAACCTAGCTCTATTGAATAGAGTATAATGCTGGCAAAGGTGTAAAGAAAGAGAGGGAGTACAACCAAGAACAAGTTGGATGGACTTGATTACAGAAGCAATGGGTACACTGTTGGAAGACTTGTAAGGGCAAATTGAGGACAGGTCATCCTACAGAAGATTTACCTGTGAAGTTATTCATTGCAAAAACCAACTTGATAGCACATAATCAATCAATGAAATGATGCATGGCGTCGTCTGAACAGGTAGAGGCCAGGAATAACAATGGTGTGCACAATCATCCTTCCATCCCATTCCATTTAGGAGGGAATAAACTTTAATGTCAATGCAGATCAAATATCCACCCATATATGGAAGCCCATGCTTTTAGTATACAGTACATGCATGTCATGCCCTATTTAAGAATTTCTAATAATGATTTATGTCTAGCCTAGAAATCCTATTCCCTATATGGCCTGTTAAATATTTGCATGTGATCTGAAGCAAAGGTAGTATCTGTACTGCATCTTCTCTGACCGTGTTGCCTAGAGAATGTGAAAAAACTAACGTTCTCCAAGGCCGGGAAATGTAGAACATCTTGTTATACTGTGCTGAATCCCTAAACCTTCTTCAAAAATATTTCCATAAACTGGAAATTGTGCACATTCTGTCCTGTTTGAAGACAAATTATGGGTAAATTCTTCATGTGCACAATGCCTTATCCATCTATCTGTCTATCTGTTCTTAAACACTAGCGACCTTCTTGCATTCTCTCTGAAGCTTTATCTACTTCATGAAGTCCTAACAGCTAGTGTATCTAATTTATGTTCCCAGGGTTCTGCAAAGTTCCCCTTTAATTTATTCAGTAAATTTCACATCCGTTAGACAAGATGTATTGAATCCCAGCCACTTGGGTTTGATTGATCCTGGTACTAGGGGTAATATGTTATCTTGTTACAGCAATATCTGGCAGGCATTTATTATAGATTTTTAAGGGCAACAAGGCTGCACACAACGGCCACCAAAGTTTGCAAAATCCCAAAAGGTCACTCCCAGAAAAGAAAAAGACTTTAGAAATTCAATAAAGCCTGTTGGATGTAAAGAATGATTTGTGATAAATCTTTGATATTTGGAGCCAGAGAGGAAAGGGGGATTTGGCTGTCACTCTTGGTTTGAAGGCCATTCCTTTTCTAAGATCTGCAGCCAACTCCTTTGTGGATTCCCAAAGAAGGAAGTCCTGATGCATTCAAAGGGACTTCCTACCAAATATGTGTCCATAGGATTGCAATATATGAAGGGGAAGATCTCTACCTTTTTGTCCACAACTTCAGGAATCCAGCCTCTAAACTGTATATCACATTTCCATTCAGCTGTTTTGGCTAGTAATTTCTAAGAAATCTCCTCTTGATGATGATGAAGATTTGGTAACAACAGTAGTAATAATACTTTAGATCAGGTATCCTAAACAAAGATCAGAGTAACCTACAAAGATCAGATTCATCTTTTCAATGGTTTTCCCTGTGACACTCTTATGGAAGCAACAGCTGGAATTTGAAGAAGCAGGTTAGAAAGTGTATTGACACCGTTGAACTTTGGTGTTGGAGAAGAGTCCTGAGAATATCATGGATAGCCAAGAAAACAAACAAAGGCATCATAGAACAAATTAATTCAAAATTCTCATTCAATGAGCAGACCAGACATTCTTTCTTTCTTTCTTTCTTTCTTTCTTTCTTTCTTTCTTTCTTTCTTTCTTTCTTTCTTTCTTTCTTTCTTTCATCATATTTATCATATTTATCTAGCCACCTAGAGTCACCTTGTGTGAGATGGGTAGCTATATAAATATGATAAATAAATAAATAAATAAATAAATAAATAAATAAATAAATTTATTTTCTTTCTTTCTTTCTTTCTTTCTTTCTTTCTTTCTTTCTTTCTTTCTTTCTTTCTTTCTTTCTTATCATATTTATCATACTTATATAGCTCCCTAGAGTCACCTTGTGTGAGATGGGTGGCTATATAAATATGATAAATAAATAAACAAACAAACAAAGTTATCATCCATCAAATACGTTATATGAAGACATAGCTCTCTAGATAAGGCTTTAATGCTGGGAAAGGTGCAAGGAAAGAGAAGAAGAAACAAGGTGGATGGACTTTATTACAATAGTGATGGGTGCACTACTGAAACCTCTGAAGGACCAAGCTGAAGTGAGATCATCCTGGAGAAAATCGATCTACGTGGCCGCTAAAAGTCAACACTGACTTGATGGTGCATAATCAATCAATCAATTAGCAAATCACTAATTATCTTTGATGTTAACTGCGCAGGATTTGTGAGAAAGCATTCTGTCTTTAGACACAGATAGCTGGCTATGTTTACCGTCAGCCTGAGAATTAGCACCCATTTTACAGAAAGCTGTATATACAAAAGTAAGTTTACTTTCCTAATAGCCCAGTCAACATCCAATAGTCCAAATGGTCTAAATTGGTTAGGAATTCTAAGAACTGCATCAGGAACCCATCGAGAGGTCATCTGGTTGGGGAAGGGCACTACGCATGCAGCCTGGAGACTTAACATAAGTGGCACTCTGCTGGATTGGACTCCAGGCCCAACCGGTCTAGCAGTCCATTCTCACAGAGGCCAACCAACTGCACTAGGAAGCCCACTAGTCTCCCAGCTGATGGCTTTCAGAGGCAGTTCCACAGTAGCCATTGATCTCCATGACTTCCATGAACTGATCCAACCCTTTTTTAAAGCCAGCCAGGCTACCACCTCTCATGGTAGCAAATTCCAAAGCTGAATTACTAAAACCAACACTGCCCACCAGAAAGGGATAGAGAAGATAGAATGGTTTTCCCTTTCTCTTTGTAGGAAATGGAGAGAACTGGGTCAAACTGACAAGTCTTGTCAATCTAGGAGAGAGTTTGCTCTGTTTCACTGATGCTTTTTTCTATGGTGACAGGAACAAGGATAGGAGGGTTCTCTTATGGCTTGGAGAAGCAGGGCTTAGCTTGGTCTCCAACAATATCCAATTGCTAGCTCAGTGAGATCTTAGAATCATACTGGATTCCATCATTCTCCTCCATGCAGGAATCTAGTTTAAAGCATCCCTCCACCCCTCTCAAGAAAAGTGGAGCTTACCACCTCCTTCATTACTCACATTCCTAGGAAGTTCTCCTAACATTCAACTGGAATCTAGTTTCTTTATTCAGCACATTCTACATTCCGCAGTCTTGGATGATGGAGAAATCTTGATCTTCTTCCACATGCCATCTTTTCAAATAGAGACTATTGAGTCATCTTTTCTCAAAGCTTAACATTCCCAGTGATTTCAATGCTTCTTCCTAGGACTTAGACTTGAGTTTTCTGATTATTGTCTTTGCCCTTCTCTGAATCTGCTCCTATCTCAGAAACCTTCTTCAAGTGTGGTGTATCCCAAATCTGGATAGAGTATTTGAAGTGAGTTCTGAGCAATGCAGAATAAAGTGGAACAATTACTGCATGGGATTAAGAAATTATACAACTGTTGATGCAGCCTAAAATTGCACTTGTCTTTTTTGAAGCCACATCTCACTGCTGGCTCCTATTCAGTTTGTGGTCAACAATTATCCCAAGATCCAAAATGTTTTAATCTGTACTATTATCAAATCAGATATCCCATATTCTACCCCATGCACTTGATTTCTTTTTCCCAAAGGAAGAATTTTGCACATTCACTACAATTTTTTTTCAGAAGTATTATTGCCATGTATTGACCATGTTTTAACTGAGGTTATGATGTTTGCTTCTTAAGTGAAGAATGTTGTGCTTCTTTGTGTTAAATTTCACAGTCCGTTTTTTACCTAAACAGATTGTCCTGCAACATTGATTCAGGTTGGGGTGGGGGAAAATAATCATTTGAAGAAAGGTATGGGAGCTAACTGGGAGAAATACAGGAATGTCATCATCTGGTGCAAATGTTATCTGAATTCTCAGAAATAAATAAGGTACTGCACATTATCAATATCAGAGAAAATCTCTAGTGTGGAAAGAGTCTAAGGCAGTCCACCTCATAACACTATCTTTTTGATTAAGAGATCGAATCCAATTAGCACTTAGTAATCAGAAAACCAGTAAGAGGTCACCGCCTCGTGCTTTGTGATCTTTAAAAGCTGGATAAAACCTTGGGTGGAAGAAAGGATTATGGAAGTGTTGCCAAACACGGCTTAATCTGATTATCAGTCAGATTAATTTTCGACAGTTTTGTTCTGTCATCATAAGCATGTGCTTCAAAAGAGAACTGGAAGTCATCATCCGATTAAGCCATTATTTCAGAGAAGAATAGAATCAAAATTGGGACGAGACTTCAAAACAAGATCAAATCTAGACTGTAACAAGCCAGAGAAAGGAAATTCTTTCCACCCAGTTTGGATGATTCCAAGACTACAGAGATATTGATGTAAGAAAAAAGTAGTAGATATTATTGTACATGAAATCCTTGGCCTTTCTTTGCAGGTTGCATGGCATGGCACTCAATTTTGGAGCCAATGGGTGACTCCAAGGGCCCCATACACTTGATTAGGATTTAATAGGGTAAATATACTAAGGCTATGTAAACCAACACCATGCTTTCCTCTTACAAACACTGTTTAGAAGACATAATAACCTGCTACACACATGTAACTTCTGTAGTGACCGTTCATTGTTGGTGTCGGAGATGTGTGAATCACCCACTTCTAATTCACCCTGGAACGTAGCAATTTCCCCTCTTCCAATGATGGGAGTTAAATTGACCATGGGATGAACTTTTCATCCTCAGTGACACAGGCAATCAAGATCACTTGATAGTCATACGGAGGGTAAAATTCCCTGCAACCCAATTGGTGGACAAGTGGAGATCACACGACCTACTTGAGCCATG
Organism: Python bivittatus; assembly: GCF_059951505.1. Taxonomy (NCBI): domain Eukaryota; kingdom Metazoa; phylum Chordata; class Lepidosauria; order Squamata; family Pythonidae; genus Python; species Python bivittatus. The sequence goes on from NW_028277097.1 coordinate 19,256,233, forward strand.
TTTATTTGAACAGCGCTGGAGACAGACTACAAGGTTCTGCCCATCTAAGGAGGGTACAAACAACCTTTATATAGTAATATAATAATTGCTGACCAGTAATAATATCAAAAGTCAATCATCTTATTTTTGATAACATGGGTTAGGTTTTCTGCTTACGGTGAAAAATACACAGTCAATAAAGCAGAGGTCAGCACGAGCCAGTTTTTATGGTTAGTTATTTCCTAGTTCCCATTTAAAAATACAAGTGCTGATTAAAATAACGTGTGAGCCAGCATCTACAAATGCCTAAGCAAGCTATTAGGGAGGTTTACTTGAGTTCAGGGACCTTGGTAGTTTGAAGGTCTTGGTTCAAGTATTTGTTTTATTCCTTCACATGTAACAATGTTTTCTGGAAAATTTCCTGATACTATATCGCCTTGGTTTAGATACTTGCAAATGATTGCAGTTCAGAAGAAATCACATCACACAATGACGAGTCACTATCATAAGATGCTCCTAACCTTTTGCCTTACTATGTGAGCCAATTAAGAAAAGGGAGGGGACTTCCCTTGAGACAATCCAATCCAAAGTTTCGTGGTTGGTCCTCTATTTGTCCTATCAATGGACAAATTATTCAACTTCTCTTTCTATCAGATTCTCATTTTTCCTGCCTCAACTTTGGTTCATCCCTTTTCAACATCTTGAAAAGTATTTTCTTCAAGTTCACAGGGACGTTCACCTGCTTTTTATGAACATTTTTTCCCTGGTGTGCACAGCTGACCTGCCATTTCCATGTGAAGAGTGGCTTTTGTCCAGTGTTTTAATAGCATATAAAAATATGTTAGCATGTTATTTTCTCAAACTGCATTTATGCATCCTCATTCCCAATCTATATTTGTAGGTGCATTAAAAAAAAGAAAGAAAGAAAATTGCTTTGCAAATATCAGAGAAGTGCTCATTTTAAAGCTTCACAAATACAATAGGTGTGAAACAGTAATAGGTAAATTTGTGCAAAAAAGGAAATCCAACCATTTTCTCTCTAATTCTCAATAAATGCACTTCAGCTGTCAAGGGGATACACAATAGAGCCTCTCTGAATGACCATAATGAGAATGTTTGCTCAGATACCTTAATTCAAATCCATTTATTGAATTGTTTAAAAGGAGGGGATGTTTTTTACCGTTTGTTATGAAATCCATCCACTTAGCAACTGTGAAATTGGTGTAATGAAACTATAATGCTCTTTAATCTGTGAGATTTGGGTACATGATGACTTCACAAAGCCAAATCAGAGTGAGGCCATTGCTGCCTGTTGTGTCTGTGATGGAGAATTTCATAAGCTTTCTCCCAAAGGTCTCCAAGATCAGAGGTGTATTTCATGGTGAGGGATCACTATCTTTCTGTGAAACAGTTCCTGTATCTCCATCACAGCGTGATCCTCCTGCAGATGTTGACTAACCCAGAATTCACTCAAGTGAATGAAGAAAACTGGCTGAATTTCAATTTGACAGGGGCTTGGCTTCTTCTGCTAAAGAGATTGTGAGTCTGTTTACTGCTGATTTGCAAGGAAAACTAGCACAAGGCTTCTTTGCTTTGCATGTAGTCTGGTTGTCACAGTGATGGAGCAGCACACCCAAGGAGTATGTGAAGGAGAAACAGTGGCAAGCTGGTCTTCTGTCCTCCCTCCAGGGAGAGCTGAAGAAAGATCCTATGAAAGTTGTAAGATCAAGGGGAATTATGTCCCTTTTCGACAGGAATCAAGGACCCAGAGCAGGAAGGATGGTAGAAAGTGGGTCAGACTATTTTGCACAGTGGGAAAGACACCACTGAGAATGCTTGCAAGTTCCCTTTGATGTCAACAGACATCAATGAGATTTGGCAGAGAAACGAAAAACTTCTAGGGAATGCTTCTGCAAAGCTGAAGCGGTTGATTTATGAGATTTCATTCTCTCTCTTTGAAAATCCTTCTGGTGTTCTTGTCTGTTTTAGCAAGAAATACGTTGAGCAGGTGAAACCTCTCAACACTTTTTCTTGTTTTTGAAGGAATTAGAGGAGCAGGAGAATCCTGGTAAGGGAGGGCTTAGCCACATACTGCTATTTATTTTATTTTTCAGCTTTCATCCCAAGATGGATTCCAGAATTTCATCAGAGCCACCTCTCTCATCAGCCTGAAAGTGTTAAGGGTATCTGTAACTATGGGAAATGAAAGGAATTAAGAAAGCTCCATGCTGTAGTGGTTAAGGGTCTAACAGCAGAGAGACCCAGGTTTAAGCCTCTCCGCAACTACAGCAGTTTCTGGGGGACTTTGGACCAGTCTTTTCCTCTGAGTCCAGCCTACCTCTCAGGGTTGTTGTGGGGAAAAATGGGAGGATGCAGCATGATGTATGCTACCTTGAGTTCTCAAAGGGAAGATGACATAAAAATCTAACAAATGATAAATTCGTACGTTCTCCTAGGTCTAACTTCTTTTGGTCTCTCAAATTAATGGCTGTTAAAATAGATAACTTACCTAAGTTCTCTTCGCCCCTTATGTTCCAGATGCCTCCACATTCTTGCATATCTATATCACAGCTCACGCATCACTCTCTGTTCTTTATTTCTGGGTCATTAGGGAACACGTTTTTTTAAAAAAAAGTAATTGTGTTTGTTTTAAAAAGTAGCTATTTCTCTCTCTCTTTCACTTGCTTTTTGTTTTAAAGTAAGCTTTTTAAAAAGGTAGTTAAGTAAAGATCTACATTTTTTAGAAGGCCTGCATCAGGCAAATATACATGGCCAAGGAAAAAGAGAACTGTACACTAGAAAAATGTTATGGGATAAGTTATGTAAATTAGAAGTAATGAAATGTAAATTAGAGGTAGTTCTATATTCAGCCTCTCTACATTGTGAGATGTTGCAAATGTAAATTGCTGTGCTTATTTAAAGAAATAAATTAAAAATTGGCCAAATCAAACCCTGCTATATTAAACCAGAAGGCAAAATGTATAGCTTCTTCGGGAATGTCATCCTTTGCTTTTGCCCTAGAATAGATGCAGATTCCCCTAACTTACAAGGTACTTTTCAGATCCAGTTGCTCAGATCCAGTACTGCTCAGATCCAGTATTTCTCAGATCCAGATCCCTTTTTCCAGAATGTGAAAACATCTATATACATATCCCCCTTATTTGCTTGTCCTTTCAATGTGATCTGTTCAAGTAACTACGGCTTCCCCTTCTAGCTTGTTGCCTTTTGAGGTAAGCCAAGTCAAGAAACAGGCATGACAGGCATGACAGGCAATACTGCTTATTGTTTATTATTAGATTTATATCTTACCTTTATTCATACAACTGAAGGAGGTGTACTGAACACTTCTATCTTCTGTTTTCCCCATGACGAAAGCTAGGTGAGATGCCTTGGGCTGAGAGAGTTGACTGGCCCAACGTCGCCCGGCTGGCTTCCATGCCTAAGGGAGGACTAGAACTGCTGGTCTCCTGATGTCTAGTCCAGCATCTTCACCACCACCCCCAATTGGCTCTCAGTAAATGATCTTTATTGTTGTAGGAGAGAATAACAGACTCTTGAAAGCCTGTCCAAGTTCCTTTCTGACTTATACTAAACAAAATCAAGGCAGGGTTATTCTGAGTTTCTTTCTCATGTTTCCCTCTATCTCTGGATGATGTAATCCCTTCTCCAAGTCTGTCCTGAACAATTCTCTCCTATCTTCCCCAAGGTCAGTTCTAAATTCCTTTACAGCTGTCTATCAGGAACCCAAAGCACTCAGCAACTGTCTAGCCATGTATACAGCTCTGTGAGCATTTAGAGTTCCCTGGGGTATATTCAGTCATCATTTGGATGACAGATGGATTTCTCACCTCATTCAGTAAAATATTAAAATGTTCCCCCTTCTATGCATGAGAAATAGTATCATCCTATGCATGTCATTGCACCATGAGTTGCAATAATTTCCACGGGTGATTCTATCTCTCATGCACAAGATCAGATTCCCTGTCTCTCCCAGTATGAAAACAAATGCAAATCTTACTAGCGCACACACAACTATGCAACTGTGAGTCGGGATAGGAAAGGAACACCCACTGAGGTGCATAATTCTCAGAGCATGAAAGGAGTTCATAGCAGAATATATGCCAAGGCAAGGGTAAACCTGGGCAAATGGTCATGATTTGGAATGAGAGGTAACCCTCCACCCCTGCTCCAGTTTTTGGTAGATTTTCATAAAAACATAACCATAGTTGTGTTGGATCAGACCAAAGTCCATCTTAGTCCAGCATTTTGCTTCTTACAGAGGCCAATCAAATGCTTCTGAGGAGGTTGCAAACATGACATGGAGACATAGCCCTCTCCCATCATTCACCTGCAATTGGAATCTGGAGGGTTGTAGAGATAAAATTAGTGAAGGTATGCAAGAACCATTAGCAGATGCGAGACAATAAACATCATCTCAATCCTGTGAAAAGAAGGAGTTTGAGAAAGAGACTCAAAATTATCCTGCCTTGTGTCTGTTTGGTATGAGTCTGGCAGGCTTTCAAGACTGTGCTATTATACTTGATCACAGTAAAGGAGAGTTCCTGTAGTTCTTGTGGTGTCTGTTTCCTGATTTGGCCTACTCACACTTGCAACCTGGAGATAACATTGAGTCTTCAAGACCAAAAGCCCTTGATAGAACAGTCCTTCATGAATTGATCCAACCCCCTTTCAAAGCCATTCAAATAAGCGCCCATCCCCACATCCTGTAGTAAGAATTCCATAGGTGAGTTATGTGCTGGTTAATTATTCAGTTAACCAATTATATTCATGGAAATTCTTTATTAACAAGTGTGGGTCCCAGGCAGGCTTCTCATGGATCTGATAGACACTACACACACACAGTAGTGTAGACTTCTTTTATTGCAGCTCATAGACCCATTTTTGTGACCCGTGAAAACTCCTGAGACCATACCCCCAAAGTGTGGTGTAGAGCAATGTTTCTATTTTGTTGCAAAATAAAAGCAAGAATACAATGACAATAGATGTGCTAAGCCTCCGTTCACTTTAATACGTCTATTTTGCACTTAAAAAGAAAATCACCAACATCTCAAAAGAGAATGAAAATTTCAGCCTTTCCTCCTTTGGTGGCATCAGGATCCAGCACCAACCTCTTTGCAGCACTTAGAGGACAAACAATATTTAAATCTGCTTCTGGTCCCAAAAGGTGATCTGCCCTATTAAGAGGATAGACTAATGCATTGAGTCTGGAAACTGATATGGGATTAAAAAATGAACTGCAGGGGAACCTTTCATCAAATTGAATCTTATTTATTTATTTGGATGTTCTAATGCCTTGAGTGTTCAAAAGGAAATTCAGTGCATTTGCTATCTCAAAGAAGTGGAGTGATGGGCAATAGAATAGGTTGATTAAAGGAATCAAAGAAAAAAAAAGAATTGAAATTCAAAGTCTCTCTGGGACACTTATTGAAATGTCATGGCAAACAGCATTGTGGGTCTATCATTTCCCAGGATCCTATCTCCTTGCCCCTGAACATCAAAGAATCAGAGAGCGAGGAAATGGCATTGGTTTTGAAAGACATGTCCATGCTTTGAAGCTCTTAAATCTCTTTTGCTGCCCCCCATTATTGAAACTTCTCCAGAAAGAAGAAGGAAGATTATGAAAGTCTGGGAGAAGGCAATAAAGAAGGTCAGCCCAGACTCGAAGAGGGCTGTGCATCTTGGGTTTATTTCCATTTAGATCTCCTGGAGTTTGCAGCTTGAAAAGGTCATATAATTTATGAGATAGCTTTATTTGCATTATTTCCGAGGTGGTGATCCTAGTTATAAATAAGCTAAACAAAGCAACTTGCACAATGGAGAGGAAGCATCTCTCTCCAAGATCCATTTTAATGGCTTCCATTCATCTGAGTTTTATTTTTCCATTCCTCCTGGGGATCTTGCTAGCTAATAAATTATATGTAGTCATCGCAAGGCCCACAATTTCAAATTTTCACAGATTTCCTCCTCAGCTGTCCTATCCGGGCAGCCAGACTAGCCCTGGGTAATAAGATTTATTTGCTGCATGTGCCATGGAGCCAATCTAAAGACAGTGTTAATAGAAAAGGTCACAGGCTGATAAACTGACATGCCTCAAACATTTTTTGAGAAATCAGAGGAAAAGTGGATTGTTGTGATTTCCCAGTAGTTAGGGGCATGAAAGTTAAATGTTACTGATAGGAAGGAATGGCAACAAAGTATGATTGGTCTGCCAAAGAGCTTTTGAACAGACTTGTGTTGATAATTTTCTAGAGCTAAGGGGTATTTTTAAGGGCATGTGGACATTTTACAAACACAGCTGTTGCAAAGTTAAAGGGTTTGCTGTTTTAACGGAGGGGAAAGTGAGTGTTGTTTGGGTAGAAAACAATAAAGGACTGCCCCTCCCTTGCTTAGGAAATTCAACGTTTTAGAATTAACCCATCTGTTTCTGGATTAAGACCATGGGTACAATTCACAGGAGCTGCTTGGTGCAATATCAGTTATGGATCAATCTCAGGGCATGTTTTGAACCACAACTAACAGACACTAGAAGTGAAGGTGTTGGATAGATTAGAGCACTGTTTCTCAACTTTGGCAACTTTAAGATGTGTGGACTTCAACTCCCAGAATTCCCCAGCCCAGCAAGGCTGGCTGAGGAATTCGGGGAGTTGAAGTCCACACATCTGAAAGCTACCAAGGTTGAGAAACACTGGACTGGAGGAAGTCAGACTCAAATCTCCATTCACTTACAGAGATCAAGCATTTTCTCTCAGCCCAACCTATCTCCCAGGGTTGTTGTTATGGGGATACAACAGAGGTAGACAATTCCCCATCTACTCTTTCTTGAGCTTCCAAAGAAAACATAACATGCATTCATCTGATCAATCAATCAACTAAAAGTTCTGAGCATCCACAGATGTCGTTCTTCTCACCCTTGAGTAACTTACCCACTAATGTTGAATCAATTTGTTTCACTGCCATATAGCCTTTACCCACTAAAGAAGGTAGCAGTTTATTTTTGCAGGCTGCCAACTACCTCTAAAAAAGCTAATGTCTTCTGAAATGCATGAGGTCCAAATTAAAATTAAATAGAATAGTTGCGCTCCTGGTAACGGGCTGCTCTCTGAAGCAACAGAGAAGATGTCTGCTACATTTCCAGTGTGACAACTGTTCAACTGCTGGAAGATTTTCCCCACCCCAACCCCCATTGCAAAGTTTCAGAACTGCATCAGAAGAGAGCATATCCTGAACCTTTTGAGCTTTGGTGAGACTTGGCAGAACTGATCCTTCTATTATCTCTATGGAATCTAGTTTAAATAGAACTTAAAATAGACTTATTTAGGTGGTTTCTGAATTGAGTAGGCTTCTCTAAGGATACTAAGCACTACCACCCTTGATATTCCAGGAACCACAGTCGAAAATGAGAAGGATCTGGACAAAGACTAACATTGATGTAATTGAATGTTCTATTTAAATTCAGTGAAAATGACACTTGGCATTATTAACCACAAGTATTCACCATTCCATAAATAGTGATCTCCTTCTGTCACACTGAAGTTTACAATTTAGCGCCAACATAAGGCTGAAAGGCAAGGCCAGGTTTTCTTCTTTAGATGTCATGTTTTCTATGTGTAATATTATTCTGGGCATTTTAGAAACCAGTTTTAGTGTTCCTGGGACTTCACAATGTGTTAGCATTCTGCTTTTAACTTTTGCATTTATGGTCATTTCCACTGATCATTTATTTTTATTATTGTGCTGTTTCCGTGGTGGTTTGTTGCTGACTTTGATTATCATGTTTAATATCTTTTCTCCATATCACTTAAAGAATCAAGGGCACCCTCAGGGAGAGAGTTTAGAGGAGACATGATGATGGCCACAGCTGTACAACTGAAGCCCCAACTCTTTCTACAAGCCTGCATTGGACATTAAAAAAAAAAAAAAAAAATGGGGGGGGGCTTCAATCACACATTCACAGCTTCCATCTTGACTTCTTTTGACCCCCCTTTCCTGAAAATGCTCCTGGAAAGAACTATGGTTATTGTGCCACTGAATAACACAACAGCTAGAAAAACAAACCATATAGTAGATTAGATCAACCTTTAGTATGACTTAACACCTCTTCTTATACGCTTGAATGTAAACTCATACTAATGGTTTTGAAAATCCCCATAGAAGAGGCATTTGGGTGTATTCTCTTATTTGGTGCATTCCAAAGAGTCACAGGAGGAAATATGGCCTGTTTCTCCATGGTGTTTTTGTTTTTATTTTTTAATCAGCCACCTTTTTCTCACACTTTCTCATGGGTAGGATTATTTCAGGCACCCTGGAAGAATCACGGTGCTTTCATCTGTGAAATGAAGGTCTTTCAACTGGAATTGCTTTCCAGTCTCGCCTGTCTGTTCGTACAGATTAACTAAGCAAATGAACTCCATTTACCAGAAGCTACATAGCCCACATTCTTCTTGGCTGTTCTCACAGCTTGTTCTACTTCTGTATCTGAGCTCCGGTAATCAGAGTATAGCAGGTTATTAACAAACACACATACTCCATCTGGCCCTCACCCCTGCCAAAAAAATACTAGAAAGCCATACATCTAAAAAAAAAAAAAAAAAGAATTATTTAGGAATTACCTCCTTTACTGTTTGCTATTTATATTGCCATTTTTATTCTCATGGGACATTGTTTTTCATGCAGCTAGGTTACTGTAATCTTCTGCAACGTGAAGGGCATCCACCTGATCCTCAAGCTCATAGGAAGATTGAAATTTAGATACCTGCTCATCATTATGAGCCCTCTCTCATTCTTCAATGCCTGGTTTTCTTGTCACATGTCATCATTATCTTTTAAAATGATAGCTAGAAGGCTCCTTGGCTGGAAATTAACTGGGCCCCTCTGGTCTCTTAGACATCCTAAATCTAGTTGAGGACCTCGTTTAAACTCACAGAACTCACATGACTGTCATTCTGATAGTCCTCAGTTTTTACAGAAGGGTAAATCCTGTAGACTTAGAAATGATTGATTGATTGATTGATTGATTATGTGCCATCAAATCAGTAGCAACTCTCAACAATCAGATAGACAGATTTTCTCCTGGACATTTTGTCCCCAACCTGTCCTTCTGATCTCCAACGGTGCACCCATCACCACTGTAACAAAGTCCAAGTCCATCACCTTGCTGCTGATCATTTTCTTCTTGGCTTTCCTTCTACCTTTCCCCAGAATGATAGAGTTTCTTTTTTTATATAAAATTTATTAGAAGTTTTACAAAGAACATAAAAACAACACAAACTAATAAAAAGTAAAAGGAGCAAATAAAGAAAGAAAGAAGAAAGAAAAAGTGCAGAGAGAACAAAAAGGAAAAAAAAAAGCTTCCAATTGTAAGTACAATTATAAAATTAACTCTTACTCTATGATTACAAAAAAAAAAAAAAACTCACTTTTTACTATTATCCAGGTTTTGTTCTGATCGTCAAAACCACAAATCATAAGTGCATTTTTTCCCATTTCATGAAAAAAGTCTATAAGGGGTTTCCAGTCAGTCATAAATGTAGATATTGTTTTTCTCTAATCAAAGGAGTTAATTTAGCCATCTCTGCAAGTTTCATCATGATTATAGACTTCTCTAGAGAGCTGGGTATTCACATAATGTGTATGATAATTTGACCCCTGGTTATTTGTGCTTGAGTGAGAATTCTGGGTTGATTTATTCGATGATCCATTGATTTGTTTTCTTGGCTGTCCACAATATTCTCAGGAGTCTTCTCCAACATAAAAGTTCAAAAGTATCAATGATCTTCCTATCCTGCTTCATTAAAGTCCAACTTTCACTTCCATAGAGTGTCACACTCTATACTATACTATACTATACTATACTATACTATACTATACTATACTATACTATACTATACTATACTATACTATACTATACTATACTATAGCTTGTACTACTCTGATCTTTGCAGGTATTGACACACCACAGCATCTGAATATCTTTTCCAAGGCCTTCATGGCTCCTCTACCAAGTGTTAGTCTGTGGTGTGTTTCCTGATTGCTGGTTCCTTTACTGTTGATTATTGTCCTAAAAGGCAGAACCTATTCACCACTTCAATATCTTCATTGTCAATTCTAAGTTACAGAGGGCAAGAAATCCAAATATGGCTTCAGCCCCACTCCGACTCTAGGTCTCTTCTCCATGATAACACAATGATGGAATAATTGCTCCATGTCTCTTTCATCATAGAAAAAAAAAAGAACTTTTTCATTCAGCAATCGTTCCTTTTTCTCTGTGTAGAAAGAGATAAGAAGCAAATATTTCTTCTGGAAAAGTCTTCATGAGAGAGTAAAGCTGGGTGGGATGCCGTGAAAGGGAAGGAATACATATTTCTAACACAAAGTCCCACCAAAGTTAAACAGTTGGGGTGGGGTGGGAGGGACAGTCTGGGGATGTTGCTAGATGGGATTAATTTCTCACTCATGTTCTCACGTCCTTGAATAGGGGGAATAATGCTTGCCAAGTAAATAAATAAATAAATAATGCATTAGGCAATTTTGTTTGTATCCTGGGGAAAAGCAACATTGTGTAATGTGCGTTTGCCCTCTAATAGTCAAGTCAACCAATACTTTCTACTGTCTTCCATTTTGGAGGTTCCATGGGACAGCAGCTATTGAAATTTAGTATAGACCCTTCATAGCACATCTCTGAGAAAGGGAAGTTGCAGGATGTACAGTTGTATCTGGATTTAGGTTGTGGAAATGCCTCCTACGTGCACCCAATGTGTGTCATGCTTCGATGATATTCAAGTACTAGCCAGAAATCATGCCAGTGATGTTGCCTCTAGTTTTGTTCAGGACCCTTCCAAAAGCTTGGGAAGGAAAGGAAAGAACCTTATCTGCTTTGGAGGAGAGAATAATGTCTCTACATGAAGCAGCTCTTGAAAAACATCCAGAAATGTAGACTGATGCAAAATCTGAAGCTCATATCATATTCCTATCACATGCATATTGAAAGAGCCAAATTACATGATGTCTTTTAAGCTTTGAAGGCCTGAATCGATCACTTGGGGGCCGCCCCCTTGCTACAAACATGGCTAGATGCAAATTTCTACAGGAGAGCCCTTTTTGAAGATGCTCTGCTGATGCCAGTCTGTTTGTTTAGCAAAACAGGACCTTGTCCTACATCAGTGTTGTCCAAACTTGGCCACTTTAAGATGAGTGGACTTCAACTCCCAGAATTTCCCAGCCAGCATGGTTGGCTGGGGAATTCTGGGAGTTGAAGTCCACTCATCTTAAAGTGGCCAAGTTTGGACAATACTGTCCTACATTGCTCCCAACTGTGGAATCCATTCCTTTTGGAGTTGTAGTTTGCCGCTGTTTTTCCAGCAGACATCCACCTGTCCCTTCAGCACAGCTTTTAGAGGAGCGATTTCATTTGTTCTTTCATGTGTTATTTTAACTTTTAAAGTTGGGTTTTCAACCACCTCGCTTTTGAATTCTGTTTTGGAGCACCCTCTTCAGGTGGAACGGTGGGATATAAACCTGATACTCAGAAACAAACAAAACTGCTCATCACCCTAGATACATCTATTTGTCTCAAAGATTAGAGGAAATAAGACCCCTGGGTCTCAAGGGGACCCATGCAGGCCAGTTGAGCTGATCCTGAAGTTGGAATGAGATTAACATCTCTTCAGATAACTTGATGTCGAAATATCCAGATCTTCTCTGGATCACGTGCTCCAGTTAAGTCAGCATTGTGTCAGACTTCATGCTAGGCACAGCTATAAATCTCTCCAGCCACAAAACCCTACCTTCAGGGACTATATGCCATTGAAGTTTGTTTAATCTGATACAGATAGATAAGTATTCATTTATTTAATCAATTTAGATGGCTGCACTGTTTGCATATTGCAAATCTGGGTAGCTTACGTAGGATTTAAACAAAAGGACAGAAGATAACCAACACAAATAGAAGACCACAGAGAACATAGTCTAACGGAGGGCCTTCACAATCATAATCTCAGCATTATAACATGGGCTCATCTCACTCTCTGGCCCAATGCCCAAGGGAGGAGCCTGGTTTTCAAGTTCTTAGGAAAGGCCAGCAGGCTTGAGGCCATCCATTCTCAAATGGGATGCTGTTCCATAGGGGAGTAGCTTGTGGCACGCAACATAGAAGCCACATGGGCACATATCTCCCTGATGAGAACCCAGAAATCGATATATACATGCATGCATATGTATATGAATACATCAGTCCAAGGTTTAATTCTTAAGTCATGTTCTTCTGCCTTTTCTGGACTTTTGGTTCTTCTTTCCCAGCCTTGAGACTGGAATCCACCTTTACTATTTGTAAATTCATTAATCCCTGCCTCAGACGGGAGAAGAAAAATCCTTCTTGACAACCAGATGGTTTCTGATGTATTTATCAACATCTGCTCTTCCCATCACCTCCATTTTGATCCGAATGTGTTCTGCATTCTCAAAGGTAAAGGGAAAAAACATAATAGGAAGGTTCAGATTCCTGCTGCCTGATGAGATAAAATGTGCAGCGTACGTTGTAGAATAACCTGCGTGGTTTTTATTTGCTTTATTAGGGAACGTTTGTTTTGCTTGTTCTCATTCAACTGGAAAAGTAGAAAATTTCCTTTGAAATGTTTTTTTCAAAGAGAAAAGGATTTTTTATGGATGGCATGTGATACGCCTGTGCTGATTTAAATCTGAGGTGGCCAAGAGGAGTGTATGTGACTGAATATTGTGTCTTTCATTGCAACCAAACCAGGAAGTCTTCAGAGTGATGGAGCAAACAAAATCTGCAGTGGCCCCTTCCACCACCTCCAACAGTAAATGAAGCTCAACATCTTCCCCAGAATAAATGCAAGCGACATTATAAAGCATCCAGAGAATAAGGTAGAAAAACAAAAACATCTGTTTCAGGGGAAGGAAACTTCAAGATAGATTTCAGTACAGCATTACATGGATGTTAGTTTATGGTTCTAATTGCTTTGATAAAATCAAGCATAGCCACTGGGGGAGGTTGCAGCTAGCCAACTTTGATCATGAAAAGCTACCTAGGGTTGGACCTGGATAAGACATCAATGGGAGACCAAGAAATCCCAGGGCTGTGGACTTCGTTGGGAAGCTAAAATATCTCAGAAGAAAGCAATAGAAAAACATTTTGTATTGTTAACCCAAAGAACTGCAGAGACACATCCATGCAGTCACTAAAGACAGATGGCATGAAGCCAATCTTGGTTGTTCTCAAAAATCTAAGATAGGTCTGACCTGATTAGAACTTTGGATAGGAAGCCACCCAAAATCCCAGAGCCTGTAGGGTAGACTTGGAAGTTGGGAAAAAAAAATTCCAGAAGAAGGCAATATTGATATTGTTGCCGAGAAAACTACATGGGTGTGCCTATTGAACCCCCAGCAATCAAACTCCACTCAGGAGAAACTGTAACTTTAAAATAGCATAAAGCCTTGGCCCATGGCACACAGGACATGGCAGAGCTGTAGAATGGTTCCTGGTCAAAAAGGAGACCCAAGCAATAATTCTAGCAGCAAAGAGAAAGAAGCAATGATAAAAATTGATCAGTAATAATCTGTCCTGCTTTACAGTTAGAAGAGCAACATTCCAGCTTGTTTGCTTTTTAATGGATCTTTTAATTAAAAAGAATGCAATTATTTGCATTTATATCAACATACGGAGCCATTGTACATATGTTCCTTTAACTTTCCCAAGAATCATTATTTCAGCCACTGACATGACAATCCTCCCAGACTGCATACGTCTTTCAGATAAAGTTCTCCGATGTAAGCTCTTTCAGCAGGGTCTGTGTGTGTCTGTTGGTGTGTAAACAACAACAATCAGTGGTGTGTCTACTTCTTCTTTTTTTAGAAATTGGGGAAATAGGAATGCTAGATGGTTAGCATTTATTGCTAACATTCATGTTGTGAAAGTTTGGTGAGAGCAGAAAGCCCAAAACTGCTCCCAAACAATGCTGAACTTGCTTGGCACTAGCCAGAGAGCACCTAACAATGAGAATAGATGACAGACAGACAGACAGACAGACAGACAGACAGACAGACAGTTGCTGTGGATTGAAGACCCTTCTGTATCTGAAGATTTACCATCTTTGGTTTGGGATGGGGCTGCACTGCCCTGGACAGACCTGGTACATAATCTGGGGGGCCTCCTGGACTCATGACTCCTGCTTGAGGAGCAGGTAGCAGCTGTGACAAGGAGGGCCTTTGCCCACCTTCATGTGGTACACTAGTTACACCCTTTCCTAGATCAGAAGGCTCTCCAGTTGATCACTCATGCCCTGGTCATCTCTTGGTTAGACTATTACAATGTGCTCTACATGGGGCTACCCTTGAAGAGTAACCAGAAACTATAGCTGGTCCAAAATGTGGCTGCACAGACAACCTTGGATGCCCCAAGAATAGCACATATAACACCTTTGCTGTGGGAGCTGCATTGGGTGCCAGTTTGCTTCCGGGTTCAATTAAAGTTGTTGGCTATCACCTTTAAAGCCCTACATGGCATGGGTCCAGGTCACCCCCATCACATCAACCCATCCCACCCAGTCAGGCAGAGACGGCATGTTGTGGACCCCATCAGTAAGAGAATGTCAGCTGGTGGGGCCCAAGAGGAGAGCCTTCTCTGCCGTTGCCACCACCTTTGGAATATTCTCCCCCCAGAGGTGCAGCGGGCCCCTACCCTTCCGGCTTTCTGGAAAGGACTTAAGACTTGGCTCCACCAGATTGTGTGGGGCGATAGGAGCTTTAATCAATCCTGGGGGCGGCTGTGCCCTGATGACGCTCCCCGAGCTACTTACCAATTAACATCAACTCTTGGACTATATTTGTTGTTGTTGTTCAGTCGTTAAGTCGTGTCCAACTCTTCATGACCCCATGAACCATATCGCGCCAGGCCTTCCTGTCCTATATTTATATAGGACTATATTTATTTCTTATTTATTCAGGACTATTTTATATTGCATTTTTATCTGATTTTAGCTTCTCTCTAAACCACCCAGAGTTTTTTTTTTTAATGAGATGAGTGGTGACAAATTTAATATATAAAGATAGATAGATAGATAGATAGATAGATAGATAGATAGATAGATAGATAGATAGATAGATAGATGCATTCCAGCAACAGAAAAGCATATGAATATCTTAATAGAGGAGGATAAGGATGAAATGGGTTAACTGTTAGGTAGTGTCTAAAATTAAGAGGTTTATATACAAACATTTAAAGTGGAAGGGCATTGAGTCATTTGTAATATTTTTACTGTAATGGCAGGGGAGGGGATAATTTACAGAATTATGTTTCTTATAGTGCGAAAGGATGAAAAAGTTAACGAGAGAGAGAGAGAGAGATAGCAGCTTTACCATTTCACAATCATGATCTGCGGGTCCAAAAAGAGTTTTCTTTAGAGCAGTGTGAAGCTTTGATCCGAATGTGATCCAAACCTTTTGTGGATCCACAGGATTTGAAAGTCAACCTAGCAAACCAGACACCACTTATGAATTTTTTTCCCCTTATTAAATCCCTTTTATCTTTTTCTAAAATACCCCCTTCTTATTAAATCTTATTAAATTATTTAAAATTATTTAAATCTTATTAAATCAGCAATTAGCTTGAGTCAATACACCTTCCTCCCCGTTCTCCTTTCTTTCTTTCTTTCTTTCTGATAAGGAACCAAGAAACGGTTGTGGAACCATCAAGTCCTGAAGAGTAATTTCAGTTTGGAGGGACTTGCCAAGCGTTGTAAACACATGTTTCTCTACTGGATAAGTAAATAACTTAAGTATACTCAAGATTTATTTCCCTACTGGCATAATAAAGCTTCTGCTTCTCTTAAAGTCTACTTTATTATGCAAGGAGATCAGCAGGGTATGGTCAAAAAAAGTCAAGAAGGCAGCATGATGATGCAATCAAAGCTTAACTCACATAAAAAAGGGTGGAACTTTGATCATACCATTTGGCCACCATCTTGACTTCTTTGACCATAGCCTGCAGACACCCCAGTTATTTTTGGGCAGGCCAGTATGTTGGCTAAATATAATGAGTGCTTCTTTACAGCTAAATTCCTTTCTTCCTTTCTGTTTAAACAATGCATTTAAACAAACAAACAAACAAACAAATATTTAGGGAAGAAAGGGACTAATTATGCAGTCTCTCTCTCTCTCTCTCTTATACTGGTATTAGTTCAGTTTCTGGTTGGTGGAATTCAGTCTCTTCACTCTCATTCTTCTGTCTCCTTCATGGAGCAAATCATCACTGGGTAGATTTCATTCATTCATTCATTCATTCATTCATTCATTCATTCATTCATTCATTCAATTTATATGTTCAGCCATCTCACAATCAAGTAACTCTGGATGGTGTACAGCAAAGTTAAAAACAATATATACAAATTCATATTAATATAATTAATATTAAAATTACAAAAAGCACAAAACTAAAACAGAATAAAAAAGATATTGGACAAAGAGCAGGTGTTAATTACATGGGAGCCATCTCAATATTTTGCCAGTCCCCTGGGATCCCCAGGCCTGCTGACACAACCCTCTTGCTTGTCCCTCCCCTGCTTCAGTGCTTTTCTCCAGATTACCTCCACCTTTACTATCTAATCCATCTCAGCCTCTCCAGCCATCATTGCTTTTCCCTAAAAGTATCAAGTTTCAACAGCCAAAGTTTCCTTTGACTCCATCATGGATTTCCAGCCATTTCCTCCTTCCAAAAGTGTATTTATTTTTATTTATTTTATTTATATATCAAATTTGTCACTGCCCATCTTGTTAAAAAAAACTAACAAAAAGTTATTTCCCTTTCCCATAAGTTCTTCTTTGAAGACTCCACCTCTTTGCCAACTTAGCAGCAACCTTTCTCTTCTCTTATGGTAAGAATGTGCCATCAACTTTACTCTGAAGTCTACTGTCAACTAAAAGAAGAACATATTTGTTTCAGATACAGTAGCTACACAAGAGGATGCTAAGGAGCCATGGACAATAGCAGGCTGCCATTCACTCCTTCTAGTTGAGTCTTTGAACCAAATCACAAAATGATGTGATGCATTTAACCCCATCAAATGCCTTGGAGTTGATCCAAAGAATTGATGGACTTTCATCCATATTAATCTGGTTGAATCATTGCACTGAATTGATCTGACAGTCCAAAATGACACTTTGAATCAAATGAACTCTTCAAACTGAATCATAAATTTGAATTAGATCTTGGCTGATGTGCACCCACCTAGTATTTCTAGTTGGGTAAAAAAGTAAGTCATCCTCAACCATTGACACATAATATGATATAAGGAAGGATGTCAATAGAAGTGAATTTGTGTCGCTCAGGGTTGAACTGTGGAGTCCTTGGGGTTCTCTGAGCTTGGTTCTTTTCTTGCAAATGTTTCATTACCCAGCTAGGTAACATCTTCAGATGTTATAGGTAAACCTTCTCCCAGATTATCTTTTTGTTTTCTTGGCTGTCCATGGTATTCTCAGGAATCTTCTGAGTTAGTTAGTTGCTAAGAGTTGACACCAACTTGATGACACATAAAATCAAGCAAGCAACCCTAATTTGTGCTGCCCATGGGGTATTTATTTATTGATTTGATTTTATTCTATTTTATTTATTTCAAACACTTATACAGCTGCCCATCTTGTACCAAAGTCTGGGCAGCTCACAATCAAGAGATAATTCTAAAGACAGTGAATTAATATTATATACTAAGATTTTGGATGCAATGAAATGCATGGAATTCTCCCTAAAGTACAGACCTATATCATATCAGCCTGCAGTTTACGTACCTTAACTTGAAGTAGCCATATGTGAATCTCTGATAATCTACTAGATGTTACTGTGTGTTTAATAAGACAATATGCTAGTCTGTAATTTTTGATAGAGTTGTTTTTAATCATTCAACAAAAATCTTTACATCCTCAGACATTGACAACTGTTGAATGTTCCCTTGAGAAAACATGGTTTTGGCAGGAAGCACAAAATATGCATTACTTAAAATTCATCCATACATACACAAACTTCCCTTAGTACAGACAGTTCTGCATGCATTTCTCCCCAATAGGACTTATTTTTAATATAAATCTCCCTGACATGACATTTTAACTATTTTTTTTTTCCTCAAGGCCCTTTATTTAGCTAATGGCTCCCAGATTGTGTTTCCTTTTTGTGAAAATATGAGTTATATTTTCTGTTCTTTTTAAAAATGCTGCAGTCTACAACATTAGTTTTGCTATACACAACTTTCTGATATGCTTATTGTTTTTTTTTTCTTTCCAAAATGCATTTTCCACAAGCAGATGGATTTCATTGCAAGGATTTGACTGGAGTAAGAGATACACCAACAGCCCTCTCTATTCAGCACTGCTATCCATGGTGCACCGGAAGTTTCGGCGCACCTTAAAAATCCAGTTCTGTCAAAATCCACACCAATTTTCTTTTACATCCTCAGTGTCAAGAAAGCCTGTTGGGCATGCATTCTTCCATTCTAGCTCCATTCCAAGGGGGTGGGGGGAAAACAGTTTTCTATTGACTGCAACTGCAAGCACGTAATTGCAAAAGTTGTTTAAATTCACGCATGCAAGATTTACAGAAGCATTTAGTGCTACATGGTAATGTCCACAAATAGATTGTGGATGAGAGTAACAGCAACTATTTTTTTTTATTGGTTTCTTCGGCATCCGGTGCCGTACCATCGCTCACGCTGTGGTATTCTGGTATTCATAGAGATGTCAGATGTAATTCCATCAGAATTACCATTAGAATGAATGCCTGTTAAATTATAATGGAATTAATGCGGAATTAGATATTACAGTAACATTATTATCAAAAGCTGGCCAGGTGATTGATGTGCGATTCAAATGAGAATACCAAAAGGAATTAAAGTCAGACCTGATTAATCCAAAACAGTTTGTAGCTTCCATTTTTATGCAGATGGAAATCCGTTATCCAGCTGATAAATCAGCAACGGTGGTCAGTCAAGCCGTACAGTCAAAGTAAGCTTGCCAGATAGCCTTGTATTGTGTATGCAAAAGTGTTTTGCAGCAATTTTCTAAACTGTAAAACAGACTAGAAATACTCTTCCGCACTCCATCGAGCATGGCCAGTGAGGGAGAGAGCGACCTCATCTTCCAGACCCTTTTTGTTAACTCTTTTGAGGACAAATCGGCTTCCGAAAACTGAAGAAGCAAGAAATCAAAAGGTCACTTCTGAATTGTGGTATACCTTGGTGTAAGTCTTGCTTTGGACACCATGAGCTTCAGAAGCAAGACGCAACTAGCAGTCCAGCCTAAAATGGTGCCTGCACATAATACTAAGGGCTCCCAGGGGACAGGGGAGATTTTACGATGGCTCCCTTATTAATTTTATCCCCTTCTATTTTGTGTGTTTTTACAGCTTTTTACTGTATGTCTAATTGTTTTTATATATTTATTCTTTTTTAATTGTTGTACGCTGCCCAGAGTCACCTTGTGTGAGATGGGCAGCTATATAAATATGATGGATGGATGGATGGATGGATGGATGGATGGATGGATGGATGGATGGATCGATGGATCGATGGATCGATGGATCGATGGATCGATGGATGAAGTCAGAGATGGACAGCTGGACTACCAGAACCACATGTGGCCCTCAAATTTGGTTTTCCAAGCTCCCCAAACCAGTTCTGATCCAGAAATGCTAATCATCAGTGGTATTGCTTGTGGCCATCCTGAAATTTCTTCAGGGGAAGGAGAAGTTCTCCCAACTTTTCCAAAGGGCTGGACTCCACATTAGCTGGAGCATTGCTGTTAAAAAAAAGGGGGGTAGGAAGAGTTGTCTGCTGGTTGTCAATTAATGAAAGTGTGGGAAGCCTACTACTGAAGAGATCATATCAGGAAAGATAGACACACACATGGTAAGTAGTTGCACCACTGAGGAAGCACCACAAGAAGAAGCTCCTCCTGGTGTCTTTCCTTAGGATTGAATATCTTCCCTTGCAGACAGTTATGGAAATATGGGAAATCATGAAGGATGCAAATATCTGAACAGAGGATGATGTAATGAAAGCCAGCATCTTTACCCAGAATCCAAGGTTCCAACATCAAAATGCCACACACCCTGGAAGAGAATTTCTGTGAATTTCTGCTTTGAAAGAAATATCAAAAGCCAGTTCTCAAACTGATTGAGAATTGTTGGGGCGGGGGGGGGGGGGGGGGGGAAGCAGATTTTTTCTACCTTTGGGGTGGCTCAGTGGTGAGATGTTCTTCTCTTTGGGCTCCAAATTCATCTTCAGATGAAGGCACTTTTAGGAAGCCACTGTGGTTCAAGGTGTTGGATTTGGAATAAGAAAAATCTAATTTCAATCCTCCCTACCCCTGTGGTGTTTGAAGGTCACAGGTAATACTGTCTCATCTTACCTGGGAGGTGACAGCAAACAACTCTGGTTCCATCTGCATGTGTTACTCACAATCCTGGTGGAAAGGTTGGATATCAGCATGAAAAATAATAATAATATTACTTACCCCAGGGTTTTAATTGAAACATTTCTCTTTGCTGCTTATTCTATTGATAATCCTGTTAGCCTGTGCATTTTAATTTATCTGTGGATGGATTAGATTAATTAAAAAAACAATGATGTTTTTTCATTCTGCACTCAGCTGAAAGTTCTTGATTTTTCCTGCATGACACTAATGAAAGGATGCAAAGCAGAAACCAAACCATCAAGCAAGCCCTTCCCACCTTCCCATCACCCACTGCCTCTCCTCAGCAGATATACACATATTTGACCTGTGCAACGTACACAAAGCTGTTTTCTTTTGCTTTCCATTCACTCCAACTTCATCTGGTGAGCGGGTGGGGATTTTTTTTTGCTATTTTTACATTGCATTTATTTACGTTTCTGTTAGCTGCCCAGAGTGATTTGGTAATGACAGGCAGCCTTATAAATTTGCCTAAACAAACAACCAACCAAACATGATAGGATGTCTTATTAATATTTAATACATCTGCATGACTTTCAGTCTCTTTGCTTATGCTATAGCAGCCCTGTATCGATTCCCTAAGCCCTGCTCACCACAGAATGTCTTACCAGGCTGGGAGGTCTGCATTAGGTCTTTGCAAAATGTCAGGCAGACCTTTGCAAGTCTGTCTATCTGTCTACTTACCTATCTAAGCTAGCAGCTGAAATAAATATTAGAAACCGAAAACCACTAAAAAAAAAAAAAAAAAGATTTTTAAAAATCCCACTGGAAGCCATTTGAAACATAAGCATTAAATTAACTGATTTGGAGGGTTAGGGTACAATCATCAACCTCTTTTTAGGCCCCCAAATGCCCAGATCCCTTGCTACATCAATTTACCTTCTAAATTAATCTTGAAGGAGCTGTTGCATGTTGCAAAGGTCACTGGGAAATGACTGATGACTCACAAGGGGTGGGATCTGGGACTTTTAAGCCTTCAAATTGCTTCATGGAAATTGAGAGAATGGGTCATAAATAACATCTAACACTGTCTGGAGGTTCCACCTTGAAGGAAGATCAGTCATGGAGGAAATATGGTTTTCAAGGAAGCTTGTCCATCCATATAATAGAGGAAATCTAAGTGCTTCTTCTAGGCCTTTTTCTCAACAGAATCTGAAATCTATTTCCATCAACGTATCCAAGATACAGAATACACAATGTGCCCAAGGACACAGTCCTTAATGTTGCATCTCTGGGATTGCTCCTTTAAAATAACAATTTGCTTTATTGCCCTGCCTGCTAAATGTCAATTGCCTATTGTCTACAACCTATCTCCATGAAGTGCTTCATCTCAAGGAAGTGAGTAGTTCTACTTCAGCATGGCAAAAGGCCTGATGGAGATGTCGTTTCCACTTTGATGAAAAGTCTAGGCAGGATTGCTCCACCTTTTCTAACAGCATATCCAGAAGATGTGATTACCAAACAAAATAAGGGAACAAAGTAGCCACTCTACATCAACACAAAGTAGGGGCTTCAATTTGAAGAAGTTCTTCCATCTAAGTCTGAAGAAGTGGAATCCACCTCTGAAACCCTGCATAGCCCAATGAAATGCACAGTCTCAAAGTTGTAGGAATAAGCTTCTGAAGTAATCTAAACCTTCATGAAATCCAGATAGGAAGACAATTGTCTAACTCCTACCCTCATAACATAAGACAAGGAGCTTGTCATTCCAGACAAAGATGCATAGCAATTGTGTTAGAGTAGGAACTGTACTGAGTTCAAGAAGTTAGTCTCCTTCCAAGATTCTTAAGTGATCTCTCTCCAGCTTCTCTGCATTTTTCTCTAACTGAAGTCTGATACTGTGCTTTCACTCAGCAAGGGGCACAATTGGGTTATTTTCCCTTCCCCCTTCTGGGATGTCCAATCCTTTATTGGTGAACTAGAACAGATCTCCTTCTTCTCCTTCTCCTTCTTCTAGCACTATTACTATACAGATATAAGAAGAACATCAAACAAGACTATGCTATGGGATAAATCCTCTTTTGTCCTAAAAAGAGGATTTGCTAAAAGGTAGCACTCAGCCTCCATTTCCTCCACCTGTATGGAGGAAATACAGTCTTGCCAACCCAAAGCTGCTTTTGAGGTCCCCCTTCCCATGGCAAATGGAACAGCCTTAAAGACACAATGCGTTTCAACAGCAGAGTACTTAAGAAACAGATCAACTTGCCCATTCCCTTTGTAAAATGCCCCCAAAGCAATGGCTGGATTTGCAAAAGTCTCTTTTTCTTTCCTTCTCACTTGATTTCTTCTTCTGGGTTGGATCTCCTCCACCATGTCTGATCCAGCGCACTTCTGTTTTGTATTTTCAGGTGCTGATCCCTTCCAACCCAATCCATTCATGGGTATCCATAAAGGGGGACAAGGAACAAGTAATGAAACATGCAACTACTATAATGTACACGCTTGTTTCAGATGTCGAGAAGAAAGCATATACTGTAAGGGTGGACTTTTCTTCATGATGTCACTGTGCACTTGTCACCATTTTGACATAACTTCCATTTGCTGTAGACATTTTACTCATTGATGATAATTCTAGCTTCTTTCCTTCTCCCTTCACTGAGGAGAGGGAATCCTTCCTGATCCATTACAATATGTCACAATGTGCAAGATGGTGGGTGTGACATTGCAATCAAACTCCTGCCCTTTTGCATGTGTGCATTAATTGTGATGTCACATCCTCTGTCTTGTAGAATTTGGCATACCTCTTGTGAGTTGAGCAGAACACTGAAAGTAAATGCCTTTTGTCTTCTCCCTCCTCCTTACTCATGAGCTGTCTTTCTTGCCCTCTTGTTTCAGGGAGAGGACAAGTCTGCAACACAGATGGTTCCATTTTTTTCTTAAGCCAACTTCAAAAATTCCAATCCAGATTGCATGGGTAGGCAATGGAGCTGGGCTGATGCTGAATCTGGATTATGGCCACCTGAATACATGATTGGTCATTCTCCTCTTCTTGCCCTTCCCATCCATTCAGGCAAGGTGAGGCTTATTGCCTGGCTTTTGGGTGGACTGGTCTGCCAGTGCCTGACTTTTCCTTTTAGGGATTCTTCCCTCCTTACGAGGTCCCATGCCTTTCCTCTGCCTTCCCAGATGTTTGCACACATGGACGCCTTCACACTTCCTTCCCACATTGTCGTCTTTGACATTAAAGCAGGGGGAACATGTTTCACCCACCCAAGGGAGCCCACTGGGAGATATAAAGGCAGAATGGAGGATGAGGTTCTAGGGTTAAAGGAAGTTCATTGAACCAATGGACCATCATT